>NC_057884.1:9815490-10427157 GCF_019740435.1 Gambusia affinis | reverse complement strand
TTACATTTTAGAGATATATGTAACACATCAAGCAAATGTAACCATCAGCACAAGCTAAAAAAAAAACCAACAACAAACATTTCAAAGTATTGGCTCAGGATTTCCACTCAGAAAGGCAGAACACACTCTAAGTCATTGTTTTCTTTGTGGCTGCTGCATTTACAAATCTTCTAAAATACTTCAAACCATCCATACAGTGTAACCAACAATCATTCTGTAAAAGCTGTCAGTTTCTGCCATAAACCTTGACTAGCCAAGCAGAAATCAGAATGAGTGTACATCAGGCTGCCATGCCCACTTCCCCCTACCGAGGAAAACATGGACCAAAGCAAACCACAGCCTGGGCCCATGGTGGTTTACACTGTTTTGTACAGGGTGAGAGTTGAGGGCAGCTCACATTGGCATCCAGTATATATAAACAGGGTTAGCCACAAACTGCTCGTAGCCCAGCCAGACAGCCAGAAAAATAAGAGTTTGCCATCCTATAAGGGTAACTATCTGCTCTAAACGGAGCACAGCTACTATAGCAGCTACCTGTGAGTATGGCTATATCCTCAAATGCATCTTTTTTGTGGAAAACTCATTTTAAAAAGCATGTCTCTAGACCTAGTGACACACAGTAAAAAAAAATATCTCAAAAGGGAAGAATCCTAATTTCTTTATTATTTCTTTTAAAATGTGATTGAAATCGGAAACAGTTATTGAAAAGAATGATTTTCTCCTTGTGTTCTCATCTGGTGTCGACTTAGTACTCATAAATCCATGAGTCTTCATGTGATTAGAGTCACAAGACATGAGGACTCAAAGGGCTCAGTAAGAGTCATCTGTTTTGTCTGTGTGTCTGACTGATTGAGTGGCCTCTCAACGTACCTGTTTACCGCCACCTGCTGCTCCCAGCAGGACACACGTACCATGCCACCAGATTGGCTCTTTGGAGAAAGGATGGGGTGTGAAAGAAGCAGCTTAACATAAAGTCAGGGAGGCTCTGGTGCCATTCCCTGCTTGCTTTACTGTACTCTACTATAAAACGTCAAGATAAAACCGTCTAGAACAGAAGGGTATCCTAAATGCGAAAATGAGGCTGAGTATTTTGAAAAACAATTCACAATATCTCAATATTGTGAGGCTTGTAGATTGTCAATGTCTACAGGCCTCTTATATAAGAATTCTGATTTATGCATAGGATATAAAATGGGTGGCAACCTTATGGTAAAAATAAAGGTCCAAATTCTCCTGAAAATGGACATGGAAAATTATGCTTCTTATAGTAATTTTTAATGTTCTAAGTGTAAATACGTTAAACACAGTTTGAATTGTCAACTCTAAACCAGTTTTGTTTGTTGCTTTAGTTGGAGATGGTTTTACTGCTGAATTTTTTTTCTAATGTAACCAGTTCATGCATAACTTGAAGTTAAATTTTTGGATCCCTACTTTAGTGGACTAATAAGCTGCTAAGAATTGAATTTCGCTCTGGAGATGGCAATGTTTATAATGTGTGTCTGTGTATGCATAATGTGAGTGAATAATGAAGTCTGTACTCTGTAGATCTACCACATTTGGTACTCTTGATTTCTAATCAATTAATTTAGTAACCGGAATGATGATTAATAATTGTTCTTCTGACTTCAACTAAAGTAATTTGAATTTAACCTATGACATTTTTTTTGTCATTTTGACCTTAAACCCCACTAAGAATTAGTCTTCATCCACAACTACTTTCTTTGTCTTTTTGGAATTTTGTGCAGGGGGATTTGCTCATCCTCACCAACAAGGTATTCTACTTTTTATTGAAATAGTTCAGACACTCAGATATTTCTGACATATTACCGTACCTTTTGCAAAGGGGTTAGTTGAACTAGTCCATGTAGAGAAGCTGATGGGTAAAATCATGGGAGTAAAATGTTGAGGTGAAGTCAACAAAGAGATCAATGACAAATACATTTTTTCCGCTGTTTAACAATCAGTTTTCTCATTGCCCTTTATGAAACACACTTAATGTGAGTGCATTCTACCCTAACCTATTTAAAACGAGGATATCAATTACTAAACCCCCCCTAGACAGGATGTTGATTGATCTTTAAATGGAATCGAGCACCCACACACCAGGTAGACTGTTTCTCTTTTCATCACAATTCAGCGGGTTTACAAAGGAAGTCAAGTGGGTCATCAAAGCAGTATATGTTACCCTTTCTTAAGCCATAAACGGAACAATATTTTTCTCTGCTAATGAGTAATCTACTTGTATCAATAAGCTCCAGGGCAAGTTTCCTTTTGCCATTTCACACATCCAAATTCTAAACAAATAATAATGTGCTAATATACTTAATCCCTGCAAACCTTTTTCTTACTAGTTAGGTACTATTTGAATTATTGGTGGGCTAAATTTTACTGCAGTTACAGCTGCAAATCTTTTACAAAATGTCTCCATTAGCTTCACACATAGAGATTCTGATCGGTTTTCCTTTCCCTTGTCAAAACAAGCATGCATGTTGCTGCTGCTACCTTGTTGATTTAACCTCAAGATGGTTTCATGGTGAGAATGGTGCATTCAGTGATATTCATGGTTATACCCTACACAGCATTTTCATGACGGCAAAAAAATAAATAAATCCTACCATCTATGCGTTCTTTATGGGTTAGTTCAGAAGCAGTGGCAGTTTAACACCACCAAACCAACTTGTGACCTTTACCCTTGTGTTTCTGAGGCCAGGTGTGGTCGAGTGTGGGAGAGGCAGGAAAAGGAGGCAGTCAGCGGAGAGATATAGCATCATATAAACCCCCAACTCCCCACTCAGCTTTCAAAAGTCCAAGGACAGAGACTGATTCTCACATGACTTGTAACTTGAACAAAAAGGGATTTGTGTAAACATACTGTCGTCTCAGTGAAGTCATTAGAACTAACCTCGGAGCATGCCATTCGGATGAGTGAGGTTAGGGTGTTTCCTTTCTGTTGACCTGTCTGTGTGTGCTTAACTTTCTCCTGTTGTGTCTCATTTTTCAAACACCCTAATCAGCTTTGGAAGCTTTGCCAAAAGGGAGGTAAACTACGCATCCTGCACATTGGGAACTGTGAGTACCAAGACAGGCAAAGTTACAGTGTTACACAGCTGGGGCCGAGTGAGTTCTTGTAAATCCATTGTTGTAAAGCTGAATAACTTTCTTACAGCAAAAAAAAAAGACTATTAATGAAGTTCGAAGAGATTTTTTTTTCCCATATTTGTTAGGATATTTCCATATCCTAACAAATATGGAAATTTATTCTGAACTATTTATCCAAATCTCCGAACTGCAAACAAAATGTTAGAGGAGTCAAACTTCTTTCTACCACTTGGAAGATTCAACTTTGCAATGCATTTCAGTTGTTGTGTTCAGCTGATTGGCCTGGTGTCAACATTTGTGTGTGTGCGCGGGTAAGTGTGTGCTGTGAGGGTCGTCAGGTGAATGAGGACAACTCCTTATGGTGATAACGAGAAGGAGGCCAGCCTTGGTGGGACAGCCTCTGTCTGCCCTCGGGTAGTGTGTGTGCGTGCGTCTGTGTATGCTTGTGTACGTGTGTGTGTGTCAGCAGGAGAGCCCTCGGGCACTCTGACACCTCCTAATTAAAACCAGTCAGGCTGCAGGGCAGGGGAGACAGATGCCTGTCATGAAAACACACTCGCACACACACACACGCATTCACGAGGAGGCGGACTTCGTTGAACCACATGCACGCTTACAAACACACAACTGTGATGTGTAGGTCAGTTATTTTTGGATGCAAAGTTACTTGCATCCCACCCACTCAGGTATTAAAACAGGTAACTAAATTGTTTCCGACAAAGACGCCAAAAAAAAAAAAAAAGAGAAGTGGTCCAATTAACAAATCTGCTGATCTTTTGAGGCAAAGAAAATCAGAATGTGCAGAAATGATTTATGGTCAATCATCTTGAGGTTAAAGCAACAAATTAAACCAATAATCTCTCGATTATTTGATTTCCATCTGAACCCTGTTGGATTATTTTGGGCATGTTCACCAATGACAATGCATCAAGCAGGATTTTCACTCATACAATCCCTCGTATGCCATCATCATGACCCGTGGTGGCTTCCATGTTGACGCTCGTGTCTCTCTCCCACAGCAGCGAATGAGACATAATTGTGCTGCATGTCTGTTACCTGCATACTCTGTCACATTTTATCTCCGTTCCCACATGTACGAGTCGGAGCTGCAGGCGGCCACGTATAGTTCTTAGCAGGCTAACTGCTGTTTGTCTGGGGTGGGTGGGTGGATCAAGGCACGCTGCTCTCCCTTTTTCTCTCCCAGTGATTAGATAGCATAAGCAGGCCAGCTAGCCTAACCCACACACTCATGTCTCTAAAACTGCCATCCAGCCCTGCTTTCTCTCTCACTGCCTCTCACATACAGGTGGGTGGACCCACTTATTCAACCCAGATCTTGTTTTTACACATTATGAAATCGTGTCTTTTTTCCCCTCTCTCGTTTTCTTTCTTGTTTGTCTCTCCTTAACTCTCATGCTGAATGACATTCGACTCCGTGTTTCCTGCACGTCTTTGTGTGTTCTACAGCAGAGCTTTAATTTTCTAATTTACCAGATGATTATTTCGTCTTACTGCCAAGCTGAGAATTATGTCTCTTTGTACTTGTCTCTAGGTTGAAGCTAGGTGGGTTGCCACTGGTGACAGGGCCCTATTTTGTATTATCTAGGTAACATTCAGGAAACACCCACAATTTGTATGTACAAATGCTTCATTTCTCAACCGCATTATGAATTGTGGCTGTCACTGACATTTCTGAAGTTGAAACTAAAGACTTGTGCGTTTCTGAGATCTCTTTGACCTCTTTAATGATCACAAAAACCACTGTAAGATGCATTATGACTCTGATGTTATAATATAGATTCAAAGAAAATGGAAAAACTTGTCAGTTGATAATGAAGTATACCTGATCTGTTTTTTTGTGAACTTTCTTTACTCAAATTTAACAAATATTAAATAGGGTTTGTTTGTTTGATGGGATTCAGTAAGTCATAAAGTTTGATGGGGTTCAGTAAGTCATAAACTTTGATGGGGTTCAGTAAGTCATAAGGTTTGATGGGGTTTAGTAATTGATGAAAGGAGATTTAAACACAAACACTCATTTATGGTACATTGCAAACATATCCTTGAACTTCTACACGTTTTTCTACTTCACAACCACTAAATTTAATGGAGTTATTGGATCAACATGAAGGGTTACAAAGTGAAATAAAAATTCTTGTAGATCTACGTTTTGGTGCCATTTTGCAAACAGTTGCAGGTCTTTTACTGAATGTTTTGGCAAGTTTTGAATTTTGAGAAGAAAAGTTCACTCATGCAACTTTGCACACTAGCTCAGGCTTAGTATGAAGCAAAGCCTCTGTGGAGAGTTTTAAAGTTTTTGAAGTTTGCAGGATTTTGCCACTTACTCTCGACTGAATGTGAAAGGATTACGGTACTCTAAGCCGTGATCATGCTTTCATAGTTGTAGCTCAAAGTTTAAAAGAAGATCAGAGGACATCCGTTTCTGATTTTGGTGTCATTTTCATTTCATTTTGCTTGGTCTAATATGTCGAAATTTGCATGTGTAACATGGAGAGATAAGAAGTCTCAGGGGGTGTGAATACTTTTTCAAGGCACTGGGGAAAAAAAGTTGCGGGTGGAAAGACTGATGCAAGCTGTAAATGGAAGAAAGGTGGAGGATTTAAAAGAGGCGAAGAAAAAGCGGGAGTGTTGACCTCTGCGAGCGGCTGCCTCCCGTGGCTGCTTTGTCGTTAGAGCCAAGCGCTGTGTTTCGTGAGGAACGCAAAAAAAGTACACAAATCCCACAGAAGGAGCTTTTTTGGCAAGGCTCTGGCCTCACACCCACGGCAGCCTCTTCAAGCCTCCTCCCATCCCCTATTCATCTGTGAGGGGCGGCTTACTCACCCAGCCCAACTCCACACAACAAAACCTGGACCTCGATCCTACGGAGGGGGGCGGACGAGCGCACACGCTCGCAGTCATGGCTGCCATTTCATTGTAGACATGCAAACACACAGCCACTTGTTTCAAACTGAACATGCGAGAGCTTTTTTTTCTTTTTTTTTTGTCTTTCAATTTGTATTAAGTGTATCTGGCTTTTGACAGCTGCCGTGATGAGATCTGTCATCGGAGGTCAGGATTAGATTGAGCATGCCGGTGTAAACACTGTTACATGGACGTGCCCACACGCTGTCAGGTGGGAAGAAGGCGTGTGGACTCATTCACGCTCTTAGCATCACAATGAATGCGTTGGGACAAATTTTGCGGTCATGAAGCAACATCCTCATTCATTAAACATATACAACTTTTTAAAGAACTGGTTATTGGTTGCAAAACACACAAAAACTTAAACATTGACATTTTTGTGTGTGTGCATAATTAAGGGTTTTAAAAAGGCATTTGTTCCCTTTCAGTTCTCTATTGTTGTCTTATTATTATTATTATTATTATTATTATTATTATTATTATTATTATTATTATTATTATTATTATTTTATTATCTTTTTTTTCAGATCAACCATTAAAGAAATTTAAATATCAGACAAGGATAATGTGAGTAGCTTCAAATGATAATTTATCTATTAAGGGGGAAAAAAAGCTATTTAAACAGAAAAGCTAATTGTCCCTTTAATCTCACAGTTGCAGAATTGTTTTTAATTTAGCCACATTCAAGGGTTTTCAAACATAAAAGGCCTGTCTAGCTACAACATCTCAGTCAGACTTAAATCAGAGCCTTGATTAACATCAAAACCTTCACTTTCTTTGATTTTAAAGGATTCAGAGGCAAAGTTGTTGGTGTGCTATGGAATTTCTGCATGTGACAAGTTCGCTTAAGTTTAAGCTAACGAACCAATGAGCAGACATTCTCCCTTTGGATTATCAGTCAGTGAGCCGAATTTATGGTTCCATCAATTTTGTTGTGCCCAACCAGGTCCTGGATCCTTCCAAAAAGGTCTACTATTGCATCATTATTTCTCAAAATATGATCCCAAAACTCTTGGTGATCTTCTGTATGTTTTCTGGCAAACATAATTTGTGCCTTAGTGCTCTTTTTGCTCAGCAGTCGTCTTATTCTTAACGTTGAATAACAAAGACTGACTTTCACTGAGGCAGTGCTTTAGATGTAGTTCTGTAGTTCTATTTTGTGACCATGTGGATGAGTTGTCAATGTTGTCTGGAGTGATTTTGGTTGACCGGTCACGCTCGGTGTACCATTCCATGTTTTCTCTGATTGTGGATAATGGCTCACACTGTGGATAAAGTCCTAAAGCATAAAAAAAAAAGCTTGTGGCCCTTTCCTGAGAGAGGTCAGTAACTGTTTCTCATCTGTTTTTTTATTTTTTATTTTATTTTTAGATGGGGGTCATGTTGTCTTACTTTTCTCTCTCTTGGGCAGGTTCTATTTAAGGGACTTCTTGCTTTCACACATCTGGTGGTAAACAGCTAGCGCAGCTAGTGAAGTTTAACTGAGCTTTCCAAAACTTTAGGAGTAGCAAAAGTTAATTCACGGCTTTAAAAGCATAACTAATAAGTTTATTTTATGTTATTCCTTTTTACATTTGGCGTTATGGGGTTAAACCTTTCACTTAACGGTTTTCTTGGTTCTCAGGTTTACAGACTCATGCGGTCGCTTCCTTCAAAGAGTCAGTACATTAAGAGCACAGCATTAAACTGCACCGCGTTCCACAGGCGGGACTGTACAAACACGAATGAAATCTGCCTCTGGTGATGTTTGCTAAACACACCGACGTAAGAGAGGCCCCGCAACAAAAGACTCCAGAGGATCAGGTTCAATTCAGATAATCCTGGAGGGAGAAAGAGGCAGACAGAGGGCTGTAGTCAAGGGTGTGTGCATGTGAAGAGAAGAGGTGTGGTGGAGTCCTTTTATTTTTTTTTTCCTCCATCTCACCCTCACTGCAACAGGAAGAGGGTTCTATAAGATCTTCTTGTATTTTTTTTTCTTTAATATATTAATGATGAACATTGATAAGGCTGACAGCATATGTGTCTTTTTAGTATAAACGTATTTACATAAAAGTGCTTTTAATGATCAGAATTGCACATTTTCATTCTGTTCTGCATCGCAGCCCATTCAAAATCAAGTCTATTCTCAGATCTTTATACCTTTCCTCTTTGTCTGTTTTCAAAATAAAAAAAAGTGATGCAAATGTTAATGTGGTTCACATGATGTGAAACTGCATAAAACCACAGTTGACTGTTTTTAGATCAGTGTTGGGAGCTGATTAAGCTTGTGAACAACTGCAGTTTGATTGCAAAAGGTTCTAAGCATTGATTGAAGTGCGTTTCAAATGACTGAAAAGTTAAATTAACCACTTGAGTCTAATTTATTCTCTACACAATGATCGAACTCCGTTCAAACTTTCGATCATTTTGCAATAAGTCAAACTTGGAGGTGCCTCTCTGCAACCCGCAGTCGAGCAGACGTGACATATAGTGCTATCACCCTTAAAGGTTAACAGTTATTCATGCTGTTTCATGGGGAATCACAGGAAGAGTGAAATAATTTTGACTTTCACGCCTCTGCCCCCTCATCTGCTGCACCGAGTGCCTGATCTGAAGCAAAGATTAATGTAAACCGTAGGCGCATTTCATCTAACAGCATAAATAGAGTCCGCAAAGGACAGATGTTCCCCTCAGTTCGTCTTGTTGGCTGTTACAACCTTATCAGTGAGACACTCTTATGCTGTGGCACATCTACAAATAAGTCAGAATCAAGGCTGACAAGAATACGAAGCATCATAAATCTTTCTGCTGTTTTACAAGCTGCTGACTTGATAAGTTGAAGCAAGAACAAAAAAAAAAATTAAAAATTAAAAATTGTTATGGTTCCAGCCTTGTCATGCTTTCACTTGCTTCCTCTAAGAGAGGTTTTCACTGCTCGCACATTTGCTGCAAAATATCCACTGGAAAGCATCTGGATTGCACCGCTGGACACATATTCTTTTATATCTTCTTTTTGTTTTCTTAACCAGAGACTTGAAGCCACTTGCAACACAAAATAGCAACACAAACCAGGATAAAGTCAGCCCTCGTTCTGATGCATGCTTGAGGATTCTTTTTTGAAACAGAAAGAAAATATAAGCCTCTCATTATATATTTTTTTAAAGAATGTAGGAAATAGCTGTGTTAACAAAACAAATGCAGAAAAGAAAAGAGTGAATCAGAAAGATGTCACTGACCTTTAAGGAAGGAAAGTTTTGATTTCAGTTCCTCTTTTGGTGCGCTCTCTCCCTGTCAGGAAACTCAACACTGGCAGACTTGTGAAAGTGAGAGCGGCCGAGGAAGACACTTAAAAATTTGCTCTGAAGGTGTGTCGGTGATTTGAGGGGAGTGAAAAGGTACCGTTTTCACAGTTATCTAAGAAACACAACAAAACAAAACTGCTACACCCACCCAGCCTGAGCCAACACCCCTCCCTCCTTCTAAACCAAAAGTATTTGGCAGCGCTCCCTTCAAGTCCACCTGTGCTTAGGGGAGGGGAGTGACACACTCTACCACTCCTGGGCCAAGCCTAAAAACCTGCAAACCTTCTTGTGGATTTGGACTTGATCTGAAGCTAGAAATAAAGCTAAAGCCCAAGACATGAGCACAGATAGAAACAGGGCACACGTATTTATCAATCTATAAACAGAAAAGATACAGAAGAGGTGGCTGCAGAACAAAATCCGTTGAATGGATGGTTTACGTTGAGCCTCAAATAAAAGACATACCAGAGATAAATGAGGGGAGAGGAAGAAAATTAGAGTCATAAAAGTCAGTGACAGTGTGTAAGACTCTTTGGGTGTGTTCATTTTCGTGCCAGCTTGTATACCTGGCGAGTTACAGGAAGTATTGTTCTGGTGAAAGGGAGAACAATGCTGCATAATGAGGATGTAATGATGAAAATTACCAGAGTTCTAATCTAACAAACTGTTAAATTAATAATGAAACATACAGTATAGTTGCAAGGCATGATTTAGTTGAACTCTTGCTTTACGAAATAAATAAAAATATTCAACAGTGCAAAAAACAACCTGCCATATGTTTTCTTCCTGTGTTTTTTTTTAAGTCCAGGCAAAGCCTTTGAATACTAAAATAACTGTAAAAACGTAAATAACTGTTCCCTGATTGGATACTTACCATCTATACAGAAACATGTAAACATTACATTGCTGTAGGTTGTAAATCAATCAACAATCAAAAGTTGTAAAAACCATTTTATTTTTTGTCCAGTCATTAAAATCATCAGTACGCAAGTATGTTGTTATGAATACAAACACTTTCTATCGTCCTAATTTAACATTAATATTTACTACAAACCCAGGAGATTTACTTTTAAAGTAATATTTTTATTTAACATTAGTAACTAACCATTGTTAAAGTCCTGACTTGAATCTGATTGGAAATCTATGGAGGGAACTAAGAATTAGGTCGATGGCAAAGAGACCTTCCAAAATAGTCACAACATTGAGCCTACAAGGAAAAACTGCAAAGCAATTATAATACAGGTGTGATAAAATGCTAATAACTTTCCATTGGAATTGGGAAGGTTATAAATATTTTTTTCAAATGGTGGATTTTTAATAAAATGTTAATATTTTAGTCAGAGACAACTTTATGCCCATTAGGGTGTGATAATGAGCCGGTTTTTACACTGTCTACTTATCAGGAAAGAAGAAGCAAAGAAAGATTATTAACATTTCTCTCCAGGGAACCAATACGATTGTTAGCCCACTGTTTTTGAATATCCTTGGCATATACATCAAATGCACTCTTTCACAAGCACATTGCTGTTAAACCTGCAGTTTATAACTTACTTCCACCCTAGATTTTATAAGATAGAGATTGTTCTCGAAACTTGAGCCCCAAATCTCTAGTCCAAATCGAGTCTCAAGTTTTTGTTTATACAACTTAGAAGAGCCTTAAGTCTAAGTCTGCATTGATTCTTTTTTTCTTCCATCAATTATTGTAAATAAAATGAATGAAGGGTTTGTTCTCCAGTTCTTATTTGTCATACTTAGTCGATCCTAAGGCTTAATGTTATATTACAGCTTGTTACATTATATAATGTTAGTAAATGATCTAATTTGTAGTTTTCTTTGACAGTCAACAGTCACTCAGCATGCACCTGGAAGAAAGATGTTGTAGTTCTTTCTGTATAAAATATAAAATATTTCATCCATCCCAAAACTAAGAGCTGAGAACTAATTTCAGGGTTAGAAGTTTTTAATAGTGTGGTATTTTACATTCTTCATGTAAAAAATGAGCATTCTTCAGTTCAATATTCTTAAAAATCCAATCAAGTGACTTATGTCATACAAATCCAGATAGAGTAATGCAAATTTGCATAATCTCTTCCCTGTGTTCAGCATCTGTTTAGTGAGTGACAGAGGAAATAAAAATTACTGTTCAAAAGCTGGTTTACACCTCATGACTAATCAATGCACAAGCAGCTGGCAAGTCCATGCATCACAAATATTATTATATAATTAGTTGTTAAACAAGTCCAAATTTGCCAAATTAGCAAAAAAACTTTCTTCAGTTTACCAAAGCAACCCCCCACTTTGTAGTCAGTTTTCCAACTACTAAAGTTTTTAAAGGTTTCTAATAAGAGCAAATTTAATCTGTCAGAAACTGAACTGACCTTTGTGATTTGCTATTATTTGCTCATTATTATTTGCAAACTATTTGCCAATTCCTGCCTCATTATTCCTTCTATCAGGTCACAACTGTCCAGGTCAAAATACAATTATCATCTTTGCTAAGCATTCCAAACAGCAAAGAAATGTAGGCTATGCTTGTTTATCATCCAGACAAACTTGCTAAGGCATTTTATTACTGATGCGTTTTGTTGCTTTGTTGCTTTAGATTGAGACCCTGTTGCCATGTGGCCCCGGGTTAGAAAACAGAATTTGCTGGAGGGATTTACTGTATCACACATTTCCTGGGAATGGCTTGGGGTATCCCGGGAGGAGGTCCCTGTTTGAAATGATAATACATAGGTTTTCACCAGTATGCAAACAGTTGCAATAATCCCATTTTTCTTATACTTTTAAAATGTGATGCATTACAAGGTTGTTTTAGGGGATTTTACAAGGCAAAGATTCCATTGAAATTTATTATGGTTGACATGAAAATGTTTTTTTTTTTTTTTGCAAACAATAAACAAGGTAGATTAGAATGGAACAGTTAAATTTACCTCCTAACACTTTGCAACAATATAAGTCTGAAACCAGCCAATGTGACTCCTCTTGGTTTCTAGGTTATGTTCAAGCAAAACCACATGACTTTTTCACTTTGTAGTTTGACTTTCACAAAAATGTTATGTACCATTTCATACCTGGAGTATCCGGGCCTCATCTCTGTTTTTGGCATTTTCAAATAATCTTTGAGTCCCTGTTCCTTCTCAACTCCAGCTCTCAATGAGCAAAATGGCCACAATTTGAATGCTCGATGTTTTAAAAGTGTTGTCTATTTTCATGTCACAGGTTAAAAACTGTATAACTGTGTGCACTATTGTGTTGATTGAAAAAAATCTGCAGAGTCTATCCGTTACATGTGACATGATGTAGGTGTTGGGGAGAGCTGTGCAGACAGCAGCGCAAGGTTTCCTTCAAGTATTGCCTGCACACAATTAACTAGAACCAATGAAAAATGTTACAATTTGGATGCTGTGGTGGCACAGGGGCAAAGTACTACCCACATAATGAAGTCTTAGTCTTTGAGGCGGTGGTGATTCCTGGTCTGGCAACATTTACCGCATGTCATCCCCCTGTCTCATTCCCCTGTTTCCTGTCGAAACTACTTTCAAATAAAGGCCACTAGAGCCAACAACTGTAACATTTTTAAAAAAGAAAAATGTTACAGTTTAAATTGTCAACAAGTCATATCAAAACAGAGCAAAAGTGTTAATGTTAACACAATTAAAGCTGCAGCTGAATGTCAAGTCAAATATATATTTAGAAGAATAAAGGTGGCCTTCAAAAAGTCCTGTTGGTAGAAGAGCTCAATAGGTGTAAAAAAAAAAAAAAAGGATACCTCAGGATTTGGGACACAATCAAAGTAATATCTCATCCACATAATGCTGACACTGCATTTAAACCTGCGGGTTTTCCGATTTTATGCAATGCTGTCAAAAAAGTATTTGGCCACTTGGATATTTCTTTATTTTATTGTGTGATTGACTTTGGTGGGCCAAAATCCCACCACAGGGATGTAAAAGACCCAGTTATGACAGTGCTTATTTGCACTTTTTGCTGTCAGTTGTGGCACAATCAGATATTACTTTTAGGGAGTCAAATATTTTTATTCGTAAAGCATCATTTGCTTAGATAGCTTTTTTCCCTTAGTGAAAAGAAAATCGTACATTATTTGAACTCAAATTTCATTTATGTCTGATACAGAAAATGTCTGATCATTTGACGTATATACTTATGAATAGAAAAGAGAAAACAAGAAATCTGTGGGGCGAAAGGAGAAACATTGACCTTAACTAAAGATTTTAATCTGAGATTTATTGGCTAATGCTTTTACTAAACATCAGTCACCTAATGTGACTAATGTTAGTTCCTAAGCATATACTTAGAAGTGCAAAAAGATACTTAAAAAGAAAAGAAGTCCTTTAAACTTCTTCTCAAGGCTGCACTAACCAAAGCTGATGGGATGATTCACAATATTTAGCATAAATCCATTGGCAAGGTCACCACCCTGATAATTACTGGCGCTTCTGATTAACTTAAAAAGGAGGTGGCAAATCAAGGGCAGGGCAGCATGGCTGAGAATTTAGATGCTATTACCAAGTAAAAGGAAAGATATTTAATAGAAAATATTTTTTTCTGTGTGTGGAGACGTCATTCCAAAACCAAGTTACTTGATATTTACTCATGACTTCGAACTACCTTATGGAAATAGACCCAAAAACCTTTTATTTTTAATTTTCTATTTTACAGCTGACAAAGTTTTTCTATGGCTACACATAAGAGGTCAACAATCAAAACCTACAGATTGGGGATCCGTCTGAATGAATATGTCTGTCCCCAAATCTTTTCCCTTTTCAAACACCAAAAATCTCAACAAGAATAGTAAAGATGAACAAAACCCAAGTGGAGCTTGACAGTCTTCACCACCTGTGCAGGAAACAGAAACATTTTTTTAAAACTAGCTTGAATTGATGTAATCTGTCACGCGAGTGGTCGGATCTTGCTTCTGCCGAGCTGCTGTGATTTGAGAGCATGAGATTGGGGTCCAGAGAGCAAAGCTTCTCCCTTTGAATACAACAAAGAGAAATGCTTACAGCACATAAAAAAAAACCAAGTCAAAGTTACACCCACATGCTCCTGTTGCTTTCATGCAGCCACCTGCGGAGTGGGTGTCACCATCTTATCCAGCAAATCTGTCAGATAGACCTGTTTCTGCTTACATGGTTTCTCTGGTGGAATCTGTTTTTTGACATTGTTGAGCTGTGAGTTGACTGTTATTTCATCCAGCTGTAAACTCCTTTTTTTTTTTTTTAAGAAATATGTTGCCACTTAGGCATAACTTATATCTAAAATAAACAGTAAAAAATAGTTTTCAGTATGCCTTAAAAACAGAAGTAATTCTTCTTGGGCAACTCAGCTGTTTAAATATAGTTGCAGGACACCTTATCAAAGCTGCAGAGGCCACTTAATAATGTTATAATAGTGTATAAAATATTTTTAACTGTGCATGTTGTGTTGTTTCCCAATGAATGCCATATATTTGGTCACTATTTTATACCATTTTATCATCTGAAGAGTAAATTTTGGTCCACCAGGCTAACTTGGGTTAGAGGTGTGTGGGCGTGTGTAGGAGATGTCAGTTTGCAGCAACCTTTTTTCGGCAGCTCTTTGCTTCCAGAAGTTTAAATGTACATATATATAAATGACCTAACAACCAAGATCCAGGCATCTACATCCTCTTTCTCCTCCTCCACCTCCTCTTCCTACACCTCCGCCGCCTCTTCCTCTTCTGTTTGGGTTCAAATGTGAGGTTACTGTCAAGTGTTAAGCTTGTTCTCGTGATAGAGTCAGCTACAGCATGGCAGGGTATTTCAAACAGAAACTATGTACTCCTGCCATACAGGGTGATTACTTTCCCTCTTTAATCAGATGTAGTCATAACATCACACCCAGCTTAATTGTGTTGCTCATTGTCATTCTCAGTTACCAGGCTAATTATCATCAATTAAATCTTTACATTCACCATCTCGGAGGTTGCACTGTACTATGATCTGTCGAGATACAAACCATTAGAAGTACAAATAAGGACTTTATAGCTACAGCTAGCTAGCAAGGTTTTACAACCATGGCAGCCATATTGGATTTATGGTAAGGTTAACTGCTATTTATAATTCAAGCCAATAGCAATGTATTCCTCTGGATTTTGTACATTCAACGTCTTCATAGAGGTGGCACTGAACTATGTGCATAAAGAATTTAATCAAAGGTCCAAAGAAGCAGTTTAATACTGCAGGTATCATGTTTTACATGTACAGCAATATTGGAATTAAAGGTCAAGGCTGGTGGAAAATATTCCAACTTCTAAAGTTGGAATATTGACTTCAGAGACATTATATGTGATTTACCGTAATCGTCCTGTACTCAACTTTCAGCAATCATGAACGTGATTGCCTACGCTTTGTTGCATAAGCATAAGTCTACCCTGGCCAAAGCTTGAACACTACATTTGACGTTAACAATCTTTTGATTTATTGTAATTAAAAATTACATACATTAGCAATAAAATCCGCTTTAGTGTCTGTGAAGCATTTAAATTTGCTTCACAGTTCTTTGTTTGTTAGATTTTGTGCTAGGGATGTCACAAACTACCAATTCCAAGATACTGTTTTTTAATGTACGTGACATGTTAATGCTTGAACACTTTGTAGCTATGGCTGTGTCCCACATTATTGACTAATACATTATGTTTAACACACTCCACTATCTGTTGTTTTTGTATGTCTTTCTTTATGGTGACTGTTAATTTGTTCCAAGATGAGGCCTCCATTTGTGTCTCAAGGTATACCTGACTCAAAACAGGCTTCAGTGAAATCAGGCCTTAGTCACACTTATGTCTTATGTGGAGCAGTTTTCTGAAGTATGCTCTATTTTGATATGACTCATCAGTAATTTGTCTGAGAACATGAAGTTTTTCTGTTGCTGTACACATTTTGCACTTTGCTCTGAATGTCAGAATGTTGAGTTGTGCTTCAGCTCCTTCCTCATCTACACAGATCTCATTTAGATCGAAAGACGCTTGAGAAAAGAGAAAAGCAAGGTACTTAACACAGTTACGAAAACACATTTCCTGAATGAAAAATCATAAGATTATGTGCCTAAAATACAGTTACTCAAGTTGTGTGTGCACAAATGGCTGGTGGTGTGGTACACTTTACATTTGATAACACAGCAAAAGGTGACAGGAGTCAAGAATTCTGCCTGGGACTCTGATAGAAATCATTTTTACAAATCCTTGATTGAGTCCCAGTTCAGTATATTTTTGCTGGTAGACCTGAATTAAGGATACATTGAGGATTTTGTGCAGATTTTTGTTTTTTAACTGGATTCTTGTGGTACTGTAGGTTACATATTTCCAGCTTTCTTATTTTTGTGCTTCCTTTGATCTTACATTTTCTCTCATATTATTATTATTTTTTGCCTCCTGTTTCGTAATGTGTAATTACTCACCTGATTCCTATTCTAAATATCACCCTTCTCACTTTATGTACTGGCATTAGCCGTTTTTAAGATCCTCCAACTTACCCAGTGCCTCCAATTGCACTTTATACACTAAACATTTCACCAGCCACTCAGTGTGCTTGGTGAAATACCTGTATTTTGTATTTGAACGGTTTTGTCAAACTAATTGACAAAATGTGCTTTTTAAAGTTCATTTTTAAATGAAGATAAAAATCTTAATATTAAAAAAAAACTTTTCTTTTATTACTTAATTAATTAATTTATTTATCTTAAAAGTGCTTTCTTGGATGGAGCTCACTCTTAGTCGGACTCTCTTGAATCAGCATCACTTCATTTTGAAGTGTAGAACTAAGCGAAGCTGAGGAAGTGGAGTTAGACCCCAGACCTCAGTAGTCTTCTTCTCAGGAATACCCAGAGGCTACAGGAGCTCAGTACTACCAACATAAAACAGCTGAATATTAAGCTGAGCTGTCAGTGGTGGAATGAAGACAAATAAGATCAAATATCACGTTGTGCTGCAGTAAAGTTAAAATTCCTGTTTTAGACCATCCAAAATGAGACATTTGAGTGCTAAGTCAGTGGCTTTATTAAAGCAATGGAATAGGAAGACGTTGAGTCACTGGGAGTTTTGCTAAAATTTGTGAATGTATTCAAATGTGATCTATTGAGTCTCTTGAGTAGTTGTATCAGGCGGTTTCCATATATAGTATCTGAACATTTATTGTGCAAAATTGTGCTCACTCTTACATTACGAGCTGCAGATGAGTGTGATAGCAGCTCTGTGTTTAACATTGTATTTAATTATGCTTAGAAAACAGCTCTGTTCAAGAACAAGTTATAGGTGCAGTATTTGCTCAGTGCAATAACCCCGATTAGAAATACCATGATTTCACAATATTTGCAGACACGCAAACATACGCAGACATAAAACATGACTCAATTGTGGGTTGTGCAGTTCATAGCTTTGCTGCTTTGCAGCAAGTAGGTTCTGGGTTCAAATGCTGGTATGGATTTGAACCCAGAACTTACTTGCTGCGAAGCAAGTAGGTTTCAACACTGGAACACTGGGTTTGAACCCAGTGTTCAAATCCGCCTTTGTTTTTATGTGATGCAATGATGGACTGGCAACCTGTCCAACGTTATCTCTGTCCCTGTGGTGACGGCGTAAACATTAACTATGACGTCTCAGGATGATTCAGATGATGCCTGAATCGGCCTCGGGGTGTGGTTTTGAAACTGTGACCTCTTTTTTAATCTTTCACACTGTTTGTAGCCAAAACTGTGTTATGCACACCTTCAGTAAGGTTCTTTTGAGCGAAGCAATTCCCTCACCTAATTATATCTGTGTAAAGTGACAGTAAAGACAACCTTTATACTTCTGATAGATTTAAACTGATAAAGGAACAAAATATGTTTATGCAGAGATTTGAACAACTTTTTTGCTTAAAGCTCTGCTGAATTTGGCATATTTTGAGTCAAACATTAATTAAACTTAGCTTTTTAAAAAGTTATGATATTTGATAGGTAGTGTCATACTAATTTTGTCTGATTTGGACCAATGTTTGGAAGCATGTTATTTTTCTTCTTGTCAAACTTGATGTGAGTGATATAAAGATACTAACACTAAAAAGGTTTGATCAATTTTAATTAAGGAACAAACTGCTCATGAAAAATCATATAATTGAAGAAGGAAAACTTTCAATGCAATAATTTTAAGTTGTCTGAAAGAAAAGTGTAGATAATCTCACTCAGTGTCAAGCATGTGACTCTAACTATCCTCATCAGCTGTGGTAACCTCTGTTTCGCAGCATTTACCTCAGTTTGTCTTATTTATAACCCTGCCGTCTTTTAGTTTAAGTGCTCCAATAAAGAGACAGTAAACTGATACGCCCAGAGGTGAGGCCGTTCGTGACAAGGTGGGATCTGCTGGTTTAGAAGCTTACATGCTGTCCGTCATTTAGGACAAGAGAAATTTCACAGATGTGCCACCATAGCCACCATAAAACCAGTTTAACGCGCTTCACCACACCAGGAATAGGGAGGGAGCTAAGAAGGGCTGAAAACTAAGAAAGGGTAAACGTGCTACGTCTTAAGAGCTTAACTGTTTACACGACACTCACAATCTAACTTTACCCTAAAACGTTAGGCACTGTGGAGAATTATACGAAGTCTTCACCAGAGTATTTGTGCTACATGACAGAAAAATAAAACCAGATTTGCAAACATGTGTGAGTCAGCCCTCAGTCACAATGTGGCACTCAGCTGAAGGTGTACGCTGCTGGAAGCAAGCATCGACTACCTACCAGAGAGTTCACAGCAGTGGTGTCAGAAGGAATCCACATGAAGGCTGTCGCCATGGACCCAATGTTTTCACACTGTATCAGGTTTTATGCATTGGTTTGAATCCAAAAAACACCCCTACTGCACATTCACCACTCCCTTTGGGCTATTAGTAATTGTTTTCTTTGTGTGTCGTTGTGATGGGTCGTACAGAACTACAATGTTGTGGGATAGTTTGCGTTTAAGAGCTAGCCCACTAGTAAATTAATTTTACTGATATGAAGCACCCAAATACAGTCCTTGAAACTGTAATTGACATTTTATGAGGTTTGTCTACTAACAGGGTGAGATCAGACCGCCAAATGGGGAATGCAGGATGGCTTTTCTATATCACTTTTAAAGGTTAATGTAAATGACAGGACAGTTATTTGAGTCCCAGTAATGATGCAGTACTTTTGTTATGTTTTGATTTCTGCCCTTACATAAAAGTCTCTTATTCTTATTTATTTAGTTAGTTTTTCCTTTGTGTAAATGTGCATGATTTCATCTTCCATGTCACTCTTAATTCCACACTGAGAAATAAGCTTTTGAAATAAAGGATATTTCTAAAAGCCAATACTTTGTTAAAATATAGGTGTAACTCAACAAGTCAGAATTTAATTGAAAAGTTGCGTTACATCAGTAGTGCAACATTTCATTTATTACACACACAGTGGTACAGTATTTTTCAAATATTTAGCTTATATGCTAAAGATTTTGGCTAGCTTTGATTACCTTGACTTATATTAAAGGAAACCCAATTCCCCCCCCCCATACATTAAGATGAATAATAAAAAAAAAACATCTCTAGTTATTACACTGTCAATTAAGTAGATATTGGAACTGCTGCATTGTTAGTATGTGACAAGTAGAACAAAATAAGCATCTCCATAAAACTTCTCAGCAGAAGGAAGCAGTAGGTGCTGTAAACTTCCTGGAAGACGGATCTGCTGACTTTACCTTGATAAAACACAGTGAAGCAACACCATTAGATAACATCGCTCTCTCAGCAACTCGTTTAAAAAGAGTTCTTGTGCAAAATTGTAATTTTGGTATTTCGTAACCACTAAGTTAAATCAACAAATTCTGAAGAAATATAAACTTGAAATGTATTGCTCTTGTGTTTTACTGAATGTGTACGTGAACTTCACCTTCTAAACTCAACCATTTTATTGAAATATCTTTTCTAACTTACTGAGGTTCACACGTCTACACTCAAAAACTCGGTCGCTCGGATGCTTTCGAGCGACCGAGTTTTTGAGTGTAGACGTGTGAAAATCTCTTTTATCTTGTTCACCCACAAATCTGTTTTGTACACAGAGAGGTTATTTTTCTAGAGACAAGTTTCTGTTGGGCAGAAGCAATCTCATATCTGATGACCCAAACAGCTACAGCCATCAATAAACCCACACCTTGCTACGCTCTTCAATTTGCTGAAGAGAATGTTAGCATATATATAATAAGGTTAAATATGACTCAATAATACTGTATATTGGCTCACAACATAATTCAGTGTTTTTTTCTAGTTGTTTGTGTGCAGACAAAACTTGCAGAAAATGTTCAGTAACTTGTTTTGGAGCTGCCCTCTGCTCAGCTCTTCTTCACCCCGACAGCTGTCTGAGCAGAGTGCACAGTGCATGTGACGAAGCACAGAAAGACGGGAAGCTGCGACAGCCAAGCCTGTGTTGTTCA
The DNA here is from genome assembly GCF_019740435.1 of Gambusia affinis. Lineage (NCBI taxonomy): Eukaryota > Metazoa > Chordata > Actinopteri > Cyprinodontiformes > Poeciliidae > Gambusia > Gambusia affinis. The sequence goes on along the minus strand of NC_057884.1, from coordinate 10,406,389 downwards.
CTCTCAATATCGTTGTAAATGGCACAAAAAAAAATAAACAAAAAAAATAAAAATGCTAAGATTGTTTGGGAAAACCCAGATTCATTCCATCAACACATAATCAAAAATCTTGGAGATGAAAGTAGGCCATGATTTTACAAAGGTGGTTGTGCAAAAAGTGACTGCGCTGCTCATGAGAGGTGAGGTTGGCATAAAAGCACACTAAATACAGGCAATAGTAATTCATTTAATTATTGTATGAATCACGTGAAAGAGACAAAAAATTTGGGATTGGACAAGAACATCCCTTATTATTACAATTACAAACACTTTTATTGATATTGTTGTCTGATCATGTGAATCGTTTGACAAATATATTCCTTGATATCTCCTTGATATTAGGAGACCAGGAGGTGGAAAACTGGAAAAAAGAATCTGGTAAATATAATCAGATGAAAAATGTGAAAACAAAAGACAAAAAAGATCAAATTGTTTTATTTTCTAAAGTGTTAGAACTTTTTAGATCCAGATTACTACTTGTTTTAAACAAAATCTCTTTTCTTATACGACACTACCCTGCCAGTTCTCACTAATTTCACATCTCATTTTAATCATCATTTCAAAGTAAATGCAGAGGCATTGGTCAGGTAAAGATGGTTAATTAATGCAAAGAAAAAAGTAAATATCAGTGTGTTACCTGAGCATAATACTGTGAAGAAAGAAACAATAAAATCTGTATTTGCTGGAAAAGGAGGGGTGGGCTATTCAATTGTAAACAGATGGTCATAATGTTATGGTTGAAGTGTCAAACCATGTAAATAGCAATGAGAAACTCTATCTAATTTAAATAATAATCTTACAATTATAATTATGAACAGGATAGTTTACAAAATATTTCCAGCTTGGATTATTGGTTTTCAAGACGTCAGTCAGACATTGGAGTAATTCTTTGTATGTTCAAATGATTTTGATGACAAATTTCTGTTTTCTGCAAATCGAAATGTTTAAATGAAAAACATTTTCACGAGAAAAATGTAGGATCACACAAAAAAGAGATAAAGATTCATGTACACCACATGAGTAGTCTACCGACGGTGCTGCGTCAGTGAGAACCGTCGGCTCTGCCATCTCTCACCATGTCCTTTCCCACTTCTCCCTCTTTCTTTTATTTTGTTCATTCTCTGCCTCTTCCTTTCCTCCCTGTTTTCCAGCCAGCCCCGCCACAAGGCCCCACCCACAGCATGAGAAGAAAGGGAGAGGAACATAATCTAACCACTCTCCCAGAGATATTACCTCAGCAGCCACCTCCACCCCTTACACACACATGCAAACAAAAAAAAACTCCCACCTCCCCTTCTGTCATACCTATGCACCACACCACCCCCAGCCCAACATGCCCCCTTCTACTGCCCGCCCCTCTGATCTCCTCCTCGTCCCTCGCTCCCCACACCTCATCTGCCAGGCCGTAATGTTTTTCTAAGCCTCTCCTACACAGTTTTCACACAGATTCCCTCTCCCTCAACATACAACGCCATCCCACACACCCTGGGCACAGCTGACCCACTGAGAGAGGAGGTGGGAGAGCTCTGCTTAGGCAACAACGCAATCGCTGAGGGACAGGCATTGTGACTGTACCGCTAAGAAGCTTTAACTCTTTGTCTTCTGCTAATAACAAATGAGACCAAAAAGCAAAAGTTTTCTTTTGGTTTCAATCGTTTTGCTGGCCCACATGTTTCGTGGTGCAGCTTTCATGCTGATTTCTGCAGAAGTCGCGTCGAGGCCGTGATGATGTGGGGTTTGACAGGATGTGGTGTAGGATTTATTCCCCTCCGCAGAAAGAAAGAGAAAGAGAGAGAGAGACGTCTTTAAAGGTTAGGGTGTCTGTTATCAGCAGGTCTCGATACCTCCCTTAAGTCTGTTGTGGTTTTCTTAGCAGGGCCCTTAAACAGCAACACTATCCATCTACGGGTCACAGCAAAGACTACCTCTGGTGGAGATGCGGCAGACACTTGAGAATGAGAGGCTAAGCAAGAACTTTCGGTTTTCTTCCCACAAACTGATATATAGATGAAGTGAGGTGTATGAAACCTCTGGTTCATAGGAGTCCTTCTGCTGAAGAGGAAAAGCTGTAGAAACCAACTGAGTACCTGTTCAGCACCAAATATGTCAATGTGCCTGTCAACATAATGGAGCTTTTAGCAATTAAAGATTCAGAGAGATCCCCTGGGCTTTAGCCGAAACAGGGGAAAATAAATAATAAGAGTAAATAACTGGGACTAATCATTAATGAGCAGTGATAAATCTTCAGACTGTGGATATCTTGCTTAATGTGCTAATTACCAGCTGTTTGTTTCAAAAAGAAACATTTTAAATTGGTAAAGAAGTCACAGAGGAAATGCAGTTTACTATCACTTCTTGATTCATTAGCAATGCCCCCCATATTTCTTTATATATACGTATATATATATATATATATATATATATATATATATATATATATATATATATATATATATATATATATATATATATATATATATATATAAAACCTAAATGTCCAATAAGTAAGGCAGTTTAAAACTTGGTAGAACTAGTGTTTAGTTAAATCAGCATAATGTTTTAGAGTTTTACATCACTTTATTTTCCACAGTACCTCTGACCAGAAAACTCTTTATATGTTCCATTCTCAGTGTGTTTTTCACACAGGAAGATCACTGGTGGCACTTAACGTCCTACCTACTTTTTCCATTCAAATAATTACCAACTTGCATGTAAATAACCCTGCAATGCAAGCATGATGAATGCTGACACACACACATTAATTCATTTTATATTACATCAGTGAACAACTGATTGCTGGCAATTGCAAATGCTTGATTACAGTTGTTGCCACCCAGAATGGCAGCAACCAGTTAACGGGGCTGGTAATTTTTCCACATAGAGTCAGGTTGTTTCATCATTTAAAATTTGTTCTTTGGATTTACGTTTTAGGTTAGTACTGAGTACTGTATTAGAATGCAGTTAATGATCTGAAACATTTTATGTGGCAAAAAAGCAAAAAGAAGAAATCTGTAAGGGTGTAAAATACCTTTTTATAGTACTATATCCTTTCTAGAAGAACTCCAATTGAAAACGGTGAACCATTGATTAAAATAATAAAATATGACGAGGAATTTATTTAAAACATGTTTGTTTTTTTTCCATTTGGCAATTTTATACCTTTGTGTTTTGAGAGTGAGCAGCTTATACATCTTATCTTACAGCTCCAATGCCTCTCAGAAAATTAATAAATGTCAGAATTGTTATTGTCTTGCTATTTATACAGGCAATCAATCCTTTACACAATTTATACATATATCTTATGTGTAGTATTAGGGTAAAGGTCTCTGGAACTCTGTAACACAGTGATGTTCCTACATTAAAGCCTAATGGAAGAAAAACCAACTAACGTCGCTTAAATTGTTTATATTATGTATCTGGTTCATCAGAGGTCAGATTGCTGTCTAATTAGCTACTACTCCTGAAATAAAGCCAAAAGTAAAAATGTTTTATTCATGTGCTTTACAAGAAGTGTAGTATCTTTTTATTTGTTTCTTTCTTCTAGTTGTTTCTTTCTTCTCATTTGTACTGAAATTACAAATGACAACAGTATTGACTGCTGATGCTCTGAGCTGCTGATCAGTTCAGATAAAATACTGAGAAATGAAAATATCACTGAAAGGAAAAGTGCTCACTGTCGATTCTCCATTTTTCTCCTTCTGCCCGCATATTCAGCTTTTTATAACATTTTCATAGAGCGCCTTATGATGCTTTCTTTTTATTTGCTTTGAATATTTTTAGAGCTTGTATTTTAGTCATATCAATAAACCCATTTCTTTTCTTTCACGTAAAATATTCTGGGGGAAACCTCGGTTTACGGAGGAAACAGCTTCAGCCCCTTTGTACTAACTTGTTTACTGTTTTCCAGACAGACTCAGTCAAATGCACGACAATAAAAACTTATATTCAGTGAATGATAATAATCCCCCTGGTCTATCAATATCCACATTATCATTATGGCCAGCAGAGAGGAGAGGGCTCTGGTCAGCAGAGGATTGTGGGTTTTGCAGTTCAGAGCAGCCAAAATAAGATATGCGGGCTGGTTGGGTATGTGACTACAGGGACCGGCGGAGCTCGAGAGTGTCCTGGCGCAGCGGACGGAACCACACGTTGACACAAATGAGTGGCCTGGATGCCTTTCATCTCGTCAGGGAATTGGAGGCTCTTGTCAGAAACAAGCATGCAGTTAAAAACCACAAAAAGCGCAAGTGACGGGTGTCAATGAAAAGGAGAGAAACATGCATCAGTGAAAGGACAGGAAACATTTTATTTAAACAACTTTTTAGACATTACTGGAAGACACTTGACTTTCCGAGGGCTAAAGGCTGTCATTAAGCTGAGAGCTTTAGTCTAACATTTATCTAGCTGTATAACATTGCACATTATTGTACTTTATTACAGGTTTTATAAGAGACCAGCACAGATTAGCAGTAGAACACATTCAAATTGTTGCACAACAGTATCCCAAGTTTTTAAGCATATCATGGAGTATTTCTCAGTCTGTCGTTTGAAGATAGACAAAGTTTGGCATATCTATAGACCTGCCTGGCCACCTAAACTGACAGGCTGAGCAAGGGGAGTTAATCACTACATTATCTAGACGGGATTTGTTTCCTGCAGGGAAGCTGGTCAGAGTTGATGAGAGGACAGAACAAGGCCTGCAAAAGACTTCACCAGCAGTACACCTTCCAACAAAGTAAAAGTAGAATGGACCAATCAAAGCCCAGATCCAAATATAATTGGGAATCTGTGGCAAGACTTGAAACTTTCTGGCTTTACAGTCATATTCAGTAACTTAGATTATGCATTCAAAATAGGCTTGTTTGTCTGATTAAATGTACCTTTTGAAAATATCAGCCTTTAAGAAGGTATTAAACATACATTTTTAGGTATTAAGCATTCTTTATTGGTCTGATATCACAATTTAATTTTAAATGCTATGTTTTCAGCACCTGTAAGTATAAAATTATTATAATTGTCAGAGATAAAGACCATTAAACATCTGTGTGTAATTAATCTATATGTGATAATTTTGGAAATAAATGGGCTTTTCAGTAATATTCCATTTTATTTAGAGTCTGTAAACAGTTTCCATCCTTTTTTTTTTTTTTGAGCTGTTTTGCAAAGTAGAATAGTCAAAGACTCCTCTACATGTACAAAGATGGTAAATACATGCCCCAAAAAAGCCTTAGGCTGTGTTTCTGTAAATAGTTGTTCTTTAAAATGTTGACAATATTAAAATGCATGCCACACTTTTCAGGTTTGCATTTGTAACAACATTTGAAAATCCTTTACCATTTACTTTTCTTCGTGCTGCAAGCAGAACACCAAGTTAAACACCTGAGCTGCTGAAGGCCCAGCTCAAAAATAAATGTAAAAAAAAAAACCCAAGATGATCTAATTGCAGCTCTTAATTTGCACTTTAGAAAAAGTACAGGACATTAATCATAATTAATTGTTTACTTTTTATTCCTTGTTTTGTTCAAGCTCATTTCACTCAAACTGTGTTTACCTAAATATATTGCTGTGTGCTTCTGTGTATTGTATGTACAGGCCTTTAGGACAGTAATAATTCATTTGACTCAGACATTGACCTCAACAACACATATTTGTCTTATGTGTTAATCTTTCATATAAATTCCTTTAAAAGTTAATATAAAAAATGACAAAGCTCAAGGCCAGTGCAGCTGTCACCAATTTGTATTATCATACTTACTCGAGGTTTTTTGCACACCCGCAGGTGTTTGCCCCTCTGCTTTTTCATGTGGATTTCGCCTGCAGCTGGAGCCCCATCACCGCTGAAGCACCGTCCCTTGTTTGTTTCTTTTTTTTTCTGCTCTAACATGTATAGATGGTAAAAAGCTCTCATGCCTACTTTGGTTTTTATCGTCGTCAGGTCAACCTGCCCACTCTATACTCGACGGCACTGATGGACGAGATGGGCATAGTAGGGGGAGAGGCTATCTGCAGCAAGCAGCTGAGAGAGGTGGAGGGGAAGAGGACCAATGTAAAAGGTTGAAATAAAAGGAAAATGTCAGAAGAGGAGACAATTGATGCACTGCAGAATTCATGAAGAAACAATTTGGTGAAGGCCACAGTTTCTTTCAGGGACGGTATGAAAGTGTTGTCCTGGCTTACCCTCTGTGCACTTATTTTACATGAGATAAAGCGCGTGCAATCGCTCGTGCTTCTCACCGTGCACACATGTGCACGTCGGGGTGTGTGTGTGGGGGTGTGCGTGTGTGTTTACACTCCTCTGGCTTGCCAGCTGCCAGTGTGTAGCACTCAGTCCAGCACAGACGAAGCCTAATTACAGACGCATGGCTACAGATTTAGCCGGCATGCTAACCATAACTGAGGAGGCAGAAGGGAGGGGATCACTTGGAAAAGTCACGGCTGGACTGGAGCTCCGTAGGAGCAGACCACAGGGACAAGAGAAGGAAGGAGGTGGAGGCAAGGGGGGGAGGGGGTACTACTATTTCTGCATCTGCTGCTGCTCTCATTATTTATCACAGCAGAAGTTTCTGCAAGCAGAGGAAACCTGCAATTGACTACACACAACCCCCGCCTCACCCACGCCTCATATTCCTCCATTTTCTATTTCTAATTCTCCTTGTACTCCCAGTTTTCACCTTTTACCCACCTCATTCATGTGTTTATTCAGCTCTTTCCCTGCCAAAGTGATTGTTTCCATAAACTATTTCAAACTTTCGGACTTTTACATAATTTTATACACATTTTTTAGGTCTCATTATAGATTCCTCTCGTGTCTGACACGCATTAAACGACAGAAAGTTTTCCCAGGTTGTCAACTTGGAACTGTGCACACAGAAGTGTGTGTGCATGTGCAAGAGGAGCATGTAAGTTAACTGCGCGTGTGCATGTGGGTGTGTGTGTGCGTGTGTGTGTGTGTGTGCAAAAGCGTGTGACGGGCAGTTTGAGAGACCAGGGAGGGTTGGCAGTTAAACTCTGAGCTCACCCACGACTCTACCACTTCCACCCACAGTGTCCTCTATACAGCTGCTCTCACTGAGCCAAACTCACACTTCTCTTTTTCTTTCTGAGCTTCTCTCCATCACTCCCACCCTCCCTTATCCATCTATCCATCCATCTTTACTTATATACTCCATTTTCTATTTCTAATTCTCCTTGTACTCCCAGTTTTCACCTTTTACCCACCTCATTCACCATGTTTATTCAAGCTCTTTTTCCCTGCCAAAGGCGATTGTTTCCGCAAACTATTTCAAACTTTCGGACTTTTACATAATTTATGCACATTTTTTTAGGTCTCATTATAGAAAAATAAAATAGCTCCTGGAGGTTTTATTGTTTTAATCGCGGCAAAAATAGATTTGCATGCAGATTCAAATGAAGCGATTCAGCAGTGAAGACAAGAACTCCCAATAAAATCACGTCCGGTGTTCATTCTTGTTTCAACGCCACCACGTTCATTCAATTACTGTATAAATAATCCATCAGTCGTTTGTATAAAAAGATGACTCAGCCACAAAAAAGAAAAAGTCATCCACAAGAACAGAGGAGCTGACTCACACAACAACACTGAAAATGAGTCCAGTGTCTTCTGTTCAGAAGGAGCTGGTGAACAGGGATAGCTCTTTCATTGACAAAAACAACTTTGCTAAATTGCCTCCACTTTTCTGCAACTTAGCGACCTTGATCTGACATCCTGGCTTCTGCGTTTTTGATTTCTTTTTTCTATTTTTTTTTTTTTTAATTCCTGATAAATGTCTATTTAGCGCTGCAGCTGTCCTCTGGAAACGGCTAGAGAAAATTGACAAAATTGGTAACCTTTTTTTGGGACACGGCAGGAGCAGTTTTTTGCACCAATTTGGCTGTGCGCTCTTAAAGAGATTATTCATTATTTAAAAATAAGTGTCTTTCTCCTGTTCGACCCGCCTGCCCTCACACACAATCTGTAACTGATAAGAAAATTGGAGTTTGGAAGAACTGTTATAAAACTTTTGTGTAACATTCTGCAAATGTGACTGCATTAAGAGCTAAAAATAAAGCCAAATCAAAGTCAGAAAGGCTTTGGGTTTAATAACCTCTGCAGAAAAAGTTCCCCTCTGGCTTTTTTCCCGTTGTGAAGCATTGATTGAAATATGGACTATGCACAGAAAAACCGAAGGCCAGATCTGAAGTATACAAACATTCAGACCGAAGAAGTGATGTTGGAGACAGAATGCTGAAAACTTTAGCTACAAAAGCGCTGAACAAGCTCAATAGTGATCTACAGAGAAGACAGAAACGCCAGTTTAATGTGCAATTCAGTCTCTCTAATAATGTATTAATGGATTTACAAAACAGGGAAGATACATGTATATTCTATTAAATGTGTGTTTAATACAATGTTTATTTTTTTAAATTTCAAATGTGCCGGGAAAAATCAGCATCTTCATCAACTTCCAACAGTGAAGGGAGCAAAAGTAAATGTTGAGGCTCCGATTCAAATTAAGCCCATCAGCCATTAATTCACAAATCATTTCTCTTTCAGATTGTTCAGTCTTGACTATTTTTACATGCAATTAACGCCTCTTGACCATCACACCCCTTTTTAGTAAATGTTGCTGAAAATAAAGGTAAAAAAAAAAAAATACTTCAGTTGCTTTTTTCAATGTGAAATTATACTGCTGCGATAAAAGTTTAAATATACAATCTGGTATACAATCTAGCAGACACTTTCTGATTTGGAGAGGATATTAAAAGAAGAACATGATGTAGAACATGAGCAATAATAAAGGGTTATTCTCTTAAAATAAAGCCAAAATAAAGAATTAGTTTCTGTTTAGGTTTAAATGTGGCCAAAAGTATTCCCTCACCTACAAAAAAAAAAAATCACTGAATTTAACTATTCAGTTAAAACCCAGCACCCAGACACGCTGACTGCTTCTACAGACATTTGTAAAAGAATGGTTCACTCTCAAAACCTCAGTGAATTCCAGCACAGTACTGGGATAGGACTGGGATTGCTCCAGAACGGTGCATAATTTGCTTCCTGGAATGGGTTTGTAGGATTTTTTGTTTGGGTTGCAGCGGATTCATGTTTTACCTCATTCGTATTTTTAATCCCAGGAGAGCTGCTGCATTCAAAATGTGCAGTTTTAAAAAGCCCAAAATTTAAACCGAATTCTATAGGTGACAATGTTTTATCCATCTTTGATATATCTCTAATCTGTTTTCTATATTGGGTATGAATACAGACCGTATCTCTGCTTATTGGAGAACAAAAACAAGAATTTGCTGAAATAAATTATTTCCTTCATAATTTATCTCCTTTATAAGACAAGGGAATTGTATATATAAAAAAAACAACTATACCAAACAAACATATACTGGCACATTTAGTGGCTGGTATCTCACGGCATAAATTAGCTTATTGCAGAGCTGGTGTGTACCACACACCACAAGTCTTATGGTAACTAAAACAAACAAACAAAAAACTGTGCAAGTGCATGGCAAAATACTGAAGACTAACCCACTTACTAGGCCCACAAACTCTCAACCAGATAAGCTTTGCCCCCAAACATCATCTTGTACCCTGCAACAGGAAAAACCTGCACTATATTCATCTTTTGCCCATCCCGTGTACCATATAAATACATTTATATTGCATAAATAAAGCTGCAGATAACGAAGCCGCTGCTGAAACCCAAAGATCCCCTTTTTAAAAAGCGGCACACAGCACACTTCTGAGCTCTGCCATGTCAGCAGTGCAGTATGGGAAATGAGGAGTGGGTGGGTGTGTGACCCGACGACCTACCAGCAGCTCGCTTAGGGCTCAGCCGCACAACGTCAACATCTCCCTGCGCACAGCTACAGCTCAATCGATCGGCCTCATTTTCACATGTACAGAAGGAAAACCGACTGTTTTACAGTTGTGTTGCAAGACGTCTGCGAACTGGGGGAGGTGGAGAGGAAGCTGCGTCGCAGATGGCTGCTGTGTTTCTTGAGCGCTCAACAGTTTACTCACCTCCTGGGCTTGTTATCAGCTTTACGTGGTATTTTTTTATGAGAGAAAGGATATGAGCGTATGGCTTGTTAGACTATATTATATTTAACCTTGTGGTTGACATGACTGACACTGTCTGCGAGCAGATTCCTGCATTCAAATTGTGTCACACTCTCCCTTTTCTACCTTGCAGAGGAATCAGAGCTTGTTTGATTCCTGTATGTTTATTAGACAATCACAGTGCCTCTTCACAGAAACATTAAATGTTCTTTGACATGGCCCCGTACTGTCAGAGTATCCTGTAACGTAATTGTCTTTGACATTTGCATTTTAATGTTGTGGCTTAGCATGCTGATGTAACACAAACATGTGGTAAAGGTAAAGTCTCTGCTCTAGGAAACCAAATCAAAGACGAAACCTGTACAAAGAAATCCATCCATTTTGACAAGCGGATGAATGGATGGACGGACGGACGGAAGGAAAGGATGGATTTTCCAAGCTTGGTTTCTTGTTTCATGCTTATCCAGACCTGGAAAGTGTGTTAATCAAATTCCCTAATTTTCCAGACAAGACGTTCCGCCATCAAACATGTTGACTCCAGACACCCGAAGACATCCGCTCAGACGGTCAGGTAGCTCGGCCGTTGGACAGATGGTGGTGGTGGTTCACTCTTGCTAATCACAAAACTTACACCCAGCAGGGTGGCTCAGTGTTTACAGAGCAAATCCTTTGGCCAAGGCAACAGTGTTCAAGGAGCCTCGTTAGTGTTGTTTTGTTAGTAAGACTTGACCTTTCAGTCTGTCTGGAGAACAAGAGCACAGTATTAGAGAAAGTCTGCCCCTAATTCCAAAGTAAACCAATGTGTTGCTTGGTTTTTATGAAGTTTGAACAATACAGTGAAATAGAGATTTATACACTGGGGTGGATACGATCAAAGATATTTAGTTTGATGCAATATTGGTCACATCTTTAGAACCTTATTGAACTTTCTTCCTAAATATTACAATTTAAGCTTCAATGTATTTTATGAGGATTTTATCCAATCAATCAATCAATTGTGCACTATTTTGAAGTAAATTCTTGTCCCCCACTCAGAAAGGCTAAAGAGTTTACAGAGTGTTTGTGAGTCCAGCAAATTTATTGAACTCTTGCTCTCTGACTCGGGCTCATCTGTTCTGTAAAATTCTAGACCCACTTTAATAGTTCATTTTCTCAAAAACAATTCCCACAGGCATAACATTTGGACAGTCGTGGTCCTCATTAAATCATTGATTATTCTTGAACATTTTTATTTTCTCCGTTACAGTTGTTGATTTCTCATATATCAGGTTTTTTCAGATGACCTCACACATGGAGTTCCTGATCTTTCCTTAAGTTACACATTAAAGTTATGAGGTTCAGATTTTATTTCCAATTTTACATTAAAAAACAAATTTTTTCCGTGTCAGTCTTTTTTTTTTTTGACTGATTTTTTTTTTCCTTTTATCATCTTCAAAGGTTTGATCCATGCTTTCATTACACCCCTGCTGGATCATTGGTACTGTTTTCCATTGATGAATACTGAATTGAACAGTTCTTCTGTGGAACTGAACTCTTCTACCAACTTCTACACCATCTTGTCACCTAGGTAAACTCTGCTTGATTAGGTTCATTCATCTGGCTGCAGGATGCAAAATATTTTATTTAAGGGAATCAGACTAAAGGAGGCTGATTAAAACTATTTAATTTTTTTAAAATTTTTCACGTCTGAAAGTTTTGAAAACCAATTTTCTTTTCACTTCTCAATAATTTTCTATTTTGCGTCGACCTGTTGTATAAAATTCCGATATTGAATCTTGCAGAATCTGAAAATATATCTGCTGTATCTGACATTCATTTTTTTTATTTTTTTTATTTAAAAATTTACCTCAGTATGTAATTGGATATAAAAAAAAATCTATCAACTGACAAGAATGTTATGTACGTCCACTGATTAAAAATAAGTCTTGGCTATTTGAAGGATTTAAAAATAATAACCAGGAGCAACAATATGACTAAATATACTATATTTATTAGAGACACAGCTCTAATTGCAAAAATAAACAGCTGCAAGTTATAGAGCAAAAACTATGTTTACTATTGAAAAAAAGTCCAAACTGGGCATTGATTGAATCTCTTCCCACTTCGTAGAATCACTGTCAGAGTAAAATCGTTACTTCCCCTGCAGAAACCGAGGTTAAAAGTCATTCATATCATGGGTCAAAATCTTGAGTAACAACCTGAGAAAAAAGCAAAGAACCGTGGGTGTTCTCACTGTGGCTTCGGACAACTCTGATAATATCACCATTGCAGTCAGTTATACCGTAAATGCAGGAGTTGAAGCGACTGAGACAGGTTTCTGTTCTTTGATTTGCTTCATAGATGGTTTCCTCCAACCAGAGTGAGAGCTGGACGACAGGATAGAGATGTGTTTTGTGTTTTTTTTTTTTTTTCTTGTGCACTTAGTGTCGTTAGTGATGTCAATATATGAGGGTTATTTTATTTTCACAGGTATAAATGTATATTCTGAGAATGAGACCATTCACAGACAAATGGTGCAGATTGTTCAGAGGCAGTGAGAATTATCTGAAAGATAAAGAGAACCAAGTCAACAAAGCTACAGAAAATGCTGCAGATTTTGTTTTCTAGATTTAACAGAACTGCTTTTCAGCTCATAAGCTCAATAAATGGATTTTAATATTAGATAAAATTAATTAAAATTAATCTAGCATTTAATGAAAAGTACGAAAATACCAAAAAGCACCATTTAAAAAGATTTCCTCTATGGTTATCTGAGGCTCTTATCCAATTTGTACCTCCACTTGGAGTCCCTCTGTTCCAGCCTATTTTCACTTCTTTACTGAAAACGAACCATAATATAGCCATGTGTGAAACGATGTGTTTGTTAGATTGTTGTGGACAATTTCTAATCTTCAGTTTTTGCGGAGCTTTGGTCTGCTCATATCCATTTTAGTGTAATGTAATTTTTTTTTTTTACAACTATAGCATGACGAGATATAAGAACAATAGTTAGACTTCCTGCTAACAGTGAGCATTGATTATTTCCAACATCTAGTTGTAGTGTGCGAGAGGAGGTTACTGTAAAGCAGACTTTTACTAAAGACAATACACACTGATTGTCAAATTGTGTGTGTGTGTGTTCAAGTCACACCTGAACATACAAGCTGCTTTTTTCTCAAAAACAACATTCAGAGGGTGAGTTGTTGCTGTCAAAGTGACCTATTATTTTTTTGTATGTGTTTTGCCTGTTGTTAAGAAAAACAACAGGCAAAACATGAAACAACTATAATATGTGTTCATATTATCTAGACAACTACTGCAATTAGTCTCACATATTTGCGTAGCTGATTTCAAGTGTGCATTTAAATTATGGAAAAACATGTTAAGTCATCATTTATCAGAGCAATTATAAATTAGTCATTATAAAACATCTGGTTTCAATCACCAAATTTTCATACTTAAAAAAATGTTGAATTTTAAGGAATCAAAATTGCAAAAGAACAAAATGACACAAGTTGTTTTAAAAGGGGTGAAGTGGACCAATTAGTTAAAAGTAAAAGCATAATTAGATTCATTGTTATTATTATTTCTTTTGTACTATAATTGTTGTGATTAGTTCTAGTAATATTAGTAGAATTTTACAGTTTCTTAAAATTATTCTCAATGTGAAACAATAGAAACGATCAATATCTAGTGGTCTAAAGATAAAAAAACGTATGTATTCCATGAAATCGGTGTTTCTACTCTTCCATTTTTCTTAAACAGCTTTTTCACATACCTTCAGAGATTGCATCCATGTGACAGATGCAAAAGTTTTCATCAGCTGAACATAAATCAAGCTTAAGTCAAATAACACCAAAGACACCATGTGTAAACATTTGACTGCGTTGTTCTGGTTGTGCAGCCTCCTAAGGCATAAAAATGTTGATTGAATATTGATTTGCACTAAACATCTATTTGTATTGTAAGTATTCTTTTAGGTTTTTCTGTACACTTTGCAGAGACACACACACACACACACACACGCCCACGCACACACCTCCTGAGTGCTGTCCCCTGGTTTTCTGTGCTGTATTATTTAGTGAGGGAGGAAACAAAACCCTAATCAGCTTACTTCCTTGGGCATCAGTCTGTGGCCAACGGCACAAAAGGCCTCGCTGGGACCACCAGGCTCTTTCCTGGGACTCTCAATACCCCATTAAACACCAGAAACTCACACATACAAATATTTTTTTGACGCACACACATGCACATGCACAACTTTCACATGGCATTCCGAATATAGTCACTTTTTGCATCTTTCATTTTATTTCTATGGTTTTATTTTGTGTTTAACCAAAAATTTAATTTTGATTGAAAAGATCATATTTATAATATTTCAAAAAAAAAAATAAATAAAATGAAGTTAAATTTGATGACTGAATATCTTAAAACCTTAATTTATCATGGATCTGACATTTCAACTCCACTGAGATGAACTAGGGGCAAACTGAGCATCAATGTTGCGCTGCCGGTTTTGATAAATGGTTTTCTTATTATCCTGGTAAGCAGCAAAAGCATGACAAACATATTTCTCTGCAAAACTCGTAATTTCGTCTCGTTTCATTTAATTTTATAATTCGAGCTAAATACCTCACAAACATTACAGAAAGCACATTTTTCTAAAAAAAAAAAAAAAAAAAAAAAAAAAAAAAAAAATCACCCAGTAATTTTTTTCCCCAACGATGATGAAATTATGTCACGTAAAACTGAACAAGGTAATATGAAACCACAGCATACATAGAAAAAAAAATGCATATTAGCCATTATATTTTCAATCTCCACAGAGAATTTACAACCCAGTGCACTGAACATTGATACACACCAGATAACCTGTTTTTGTTTTTTTGGGGGGGTTTTCTGAGAAAATTGATAGAACAGCCAGTGCACCTTTTGCTATCTTTTGCATTTTTGCAGATGGAAGTGAAAAGGCGGAAATTTCTGGGTCAGTGTTGTGGGTAGACCATATCACACCATTCTGAGGTGGGCCTTTACATGTTTTTTTGTGTCTCAGTCACACACTGATGGGAAGATGAGAACTATAGGCATATGATGACCTGTTTAGATAAAAAAAAAAAAAAAAAAATGCTTGATGTGCATTTTGTGTCTTCGAAAACGTGAGTGCAGTCCTTTATTTTTCAGTTCCCCACTGGTGTTGGTAAAATAAAGTAAAAATATGTATGTATGTATGTATATATAGCATACTTTACATAATGTACATTATACTTAGATTATATCTATAAATTATTAAGTTTACACACATGTACTAAATTAAAAGTGGACCACACACAATAATTTTACTTTAATTAACAATCAAAAGAGATTAGTGCCTGTGTGGCAGAGGAACCTTCCTCCTTTGTGTCCTGCAGGATGATGATGTGTATCTTCGTGCTGCAGCTGGTTCTCTCACACGTGCTCATCAGCTTCACTTTTTTATATTTCCATGTCCTCATCCCTCTACCCATCCGTCCACCCACCCACCCATCCCAATGCCTTTCCTGCCCGCCTGAGAAACAGAGGGTCGGCCTTGGAGCGCTGACCTCACCCTCAGACCCCAGGAGAATGTGTCCATTACTGTTTCCAGCTGTCTTACTGTCCAGCCTGTTAGCCCTCCTCAGACTGAAATAGCATCGGCCACTCACCCTCACATCCTCTGCCTATTAGCGCTCACATATGCCCTTACTGCTGTCCCTGCCATTGTCTTATAGGAGGCTCTGTTGTAGGTTGCTAATGGTATGGCCCAGGCGTTTACAATAGGTGTTCGCTAAAAGCCGACAGGAAGAGGAAAGACGTAGCTGCGGTGAATTTAATCAGGTTTCATTAGCGATACTCGCTGTGCTTCCATTTTATTTGTATCTTTGTATCTTTCCTTCAGGTAAGAACTTTAGTTCATGCATGGGAGAGTTTGAACATTTGCAAGTACGTTTTAATATTCAATAAATTGAAATAAAATCAGATTTTATGCAGATTATGAAGTGCGTGCAAAGTGTCACACGGTTTAAGAACAATTACATCACATCTGACGTCAACTGATCTGCTGCTGCGGAAAGTTTTGATGTCAGTGCAGTGGAGGAGGATGTTAGAAAACGAACAAGGAGGGACTGGCACATAAACATTTTCATAAATGACGTGCAAATAATATTGTAGCACAGGCAAACAATATAATAATAACAATCTTTGCAAAATTAAGAATTTTTATTTTAATGGCAGAAATAAAAATTCCATCACTAATCAGTGACAAAATTGAAGTCCTGAAAAAGAAACACATTGTTCTCTCCTTTAGATGACAGGATGATGAAGGATAATAAGACCCTCTGATTTCACTTATTGCCTTTGTTATAACCAGGTTTGCATAATTAAAAACTCAAAGGCTTGTCAGCAACCAAAACGCTATGTTTTTGTCATATTGACACACTGTAGAATCTATTTTTTGGTGACAAACCATATTCTTTATAGATTGTTGAACTGATTAAGAAGACGCTTGATTATTTACTAGCAATAATTTAACTGAAAAACAATCAACTATTTAATTTATCATTACGTGATGGGGCAATATTGTCAGTCCAGCTGAAATTACTCAATGAAAGTTTAATTTGAGCAAAAGACATTGTCTTCTTGCTGTAGCAATGAAGATGCTACAGCAAGAAAATAAGAGAATAGCAGCCATTATGACTTTGATGCAACATGGTTCAACATGTAAAAATGTTCTGCAGAGAATAGTGGATCTTAAACTTCTGTATTCTGGTCAGGGTTTGCACCGCAAAGAAAATTGGGGAGTCTAACGCTATTCTGCCCAAGAATGCAGACATGAATAGAGAGCAGGTTAAAAAAAGAGACAGATAAATGGAAACCAATAAAATTATTAGAATAATTAAGAAAACAATGGATCACTTGCTAGCCTTTATTAATACTGTAAATACTGACTCTTTACATATATTTCTGTGTTTTCTGATCATAGAAAGTGTCTTTGATTTTTTTCTACATAGTAAGTAAATTCTTCTCAGGGATATTCTGACCCTGGAATGTTAATGTTAATGGAATCAATGCCATTAACATTTCTGCACAAAACCCAATAAATTATCCAAAATGTGTTCAAGAGTGATAAAAATAATAATAATTTATCTGGCTATTTCGCCTCAATTTGCTTTTTTGTGTGCTTGTTTTACTCAGTTTTATTCCTTAACCATTTATTTAATTTTTTTTCATTTCTCCATACGTTCGCAGACAAAATTTCATAAGTCATGTTTAGAGAAACCATAAGTAAAAGAACTATTAATATCCCTTATCAAGTTTCAACCAGAAACTGCTGTGCATGTTATTTGGAAGTTGAGTGACATATCACACAATGATGGTTAAATATAAATACAGGGCAATCCTGAAAGTAAACCAGTGATAAGTTGCAACAGACTTGAAGCTGGGGTGGGAGGTTAACTGTGTTCAGGATAAGTGGAGCTAAAATTTAATGGTTTAGATCAAAGCATTTTCATGTGCTAGAATGGCCCAGTCAAAGTCCAGACATAAATACAACCCAAAGTGTGTGACGATAATAGAAAATGATCCCCTTTGTCAAATCTGACTCAGTTTCTTTTATTTTGTGAGGAGGAACTTTGACTCTCCGGAAGTCAAATTTCAGATGATACGGCCTAGAATACTTCTAGATGTAATTAAGATGAAGAGTATCTCTTTAAAGCAATAAACAATCAAAACATGTTTCAGTTCATAATGATAGATTGCTTAGTCTTCATTCAACACATAACACCTAGTGAATTATGTGTGAATACTTCTGCAATATATGACATTTAAATTTGGTTTGAGAGTTAAGTTTTTGGGAATATAAAACATATTTAATGAAATGTGGAATCAGTGGTGTATGCTAGACTAACAAATATTAATTTAAGAATAAAAATAAAATAAAAGAGCTCCAAAGGTACCCAAACTCACATTATTACAATAATCAGATTAGTAATTAAAAATAATGCTAAATGTAAATAACATTGGAACTTTATTGTTTTTAGTCAGTTTTAAAGGTCAGTATTAGTATGATAGCTGATTATTGTTATTATTCCTTTACGTTTTCTGTTAAATACTTTAGTAACTTTCTTTTCATAAAATGTATATTTGAAACCAAACCTTCAAAACTAAACCTATTGACAAATCCAGCGAGAAAATCCCACGTTAGCTTTGCTTATTGTGCACCACACACCTCACGCAGGCATTAAAAGTCTATTGAACCATAACTATTTATGCATTCAGAGCATAAACTCTGCACTATATTACATTCTGCGATGCAAATAGGGGTGCAGGTAATGAAGCTTTTGCAGTGTGAAAAGACCAATTACTCCAGTGTGTGGTGGCTGGGACCAGGCGTGTGCTTGGGCTCCCTCCAGGCTAAAGACAGAGCCTAGTAAACACCTCATCAGCTGATGAGACACATGCACACACACACACGCACACACACGCACATGCATACAGTGTTAAAAATCCTTGTAAAATGCATAAAAACACACGCTCCAATAACAAAGGGTGGACTTGAGCACAATCCTGCATAAAGATAAATATAAATACCTTCAAATGATCATAAACACTCTAAATGCTCATTAAGGCGATTGAATCATTTCACATATCTGATTTTTATTTTATTTTTTTATTAAAATGTACGTTTGCAGTAGTAATTTACCAGCAGATGAGCTGGGCAGAGTTCAACACGGAGGTGGGTTAGACAAGGAGATCCCGCCTTTGTGTTTTAAATGTTTACTTTTCATTTGTTCCACTCTTTGACGTTTGAATGTCTCGTCGTGTGTGCACACCGGCCGGAAGAAAAAACTGGTTTTGTTTGAAACCCCAGTAAATCCAAGAAAAGTAAGGCATGCACGTCAGAGATGGGAATGAGCCGAGTGAGGAGACAGGATTCATCAGGGGCAGACCGGAGAAGAGAAAACAGACGTGCAGCGGGAGGCCGCTTGTGTCACCAGTGGCAGAGGATCATGGTGGGGGAGGTGAAAATTAAAGCACGCGGGCGGCGTCTTGCACCTCAGCCTTGGCTGAGTCCCCCCTCCTTGGCCCTCATCGGTGTCGCAGACCTGAAAATGTACAATATGTGTGAGTGCAGAAAGCTTTTTTTGAGGGGCGAGAGGTGGGCCGGGGGGGGTCTCAGGGGTATGGAAATTTGCAAGTGAGTCACAGGTGTAGCCGCCGTCATACACGCTGCATATTTGAGGAGTACCATCACCGGGGTGGAGGGGCACCTGAGCATGGGGTGCGCCATGTGGCTTCCTGCTCAACAGAAAGATTACACTGATGTCTCATTGTGAAGAAATGGGAGTGTGTGGACTGGAAGAGGAGAGACCTGTTGGATGAGTTAGAAGCCAAGCATATAAAAGAAATGAGTTGTTATCACGCTCAGAAGGCAGATGAAGATGAAAAATAATACACTGAAACAAATGCTGTACAAAAAAGAAAAAAAAAAAACCTGGGGAAAATCAAACAGTGTTTTTTATTAAAACAGTACCGCATCGTTTAGTGTAATGCATTCTGGGCAGTATTTACTCTTTCTCTTCTAAAACTGTTAAATACTGTACAAAGCATTGCGTTCCAGGAATCTAGTCCAATTTAACAGTTAGGAGGCTCTGCGGTGACAAATTATTACCATAGTGCCATTTACCATTGCCATATTACTTGACAAGTGACGGTAATATGGCTTTCAAATGCCACACAGACTGCAGGATGTTATTTAAAAAACACCAACAGTTCTGTAAGGCTTAAACGATTCATTTTCCAGGTGTTTCATCCTGATCTAAACTAACACAATTTCACAAACGTGGAATTCAGTTAAGTCTGAATACACCTGATAAACACAACCAAAACAATTCAGTCAGTGACATCAGTATCACGCCATGCTAATTTGGGCCAAAGTAATTGGGACATTACAGCAAGACCTCGTAGTACAGAACGAGCAGTGAAAAAAAAGAAGGATGAAATTAGATAAATGATGTGAGACGCTTCATGTTTGGTGTTTATGAGATGAATAAACTCTCTGGCTGTGTGTCTCTGTGAGTGTTTTTTGTTCACATCCCGTACTGACCTACGTGACTCAGCAGGGGTTTCTGTGGCCGTATAATGGGGATGCCCTCGGACATACACCATAATCATCTTCCTTTCCATGCCTCAACATTAAAGACTCCCCTTTTTCTCTAGCGTGTAATAATAGAGGAATGGCAATTCTTGCCTCACAACAGCTTGTGACTTTGTACAAATCACATGGCCGTCATAAAGATGATGTTTCCCAACGGGTGTTTCAAATAGATCCAAAAAGTAAAATCTGAAAACAAATTTTATTTTTTTTTTTTTGGTTTTTGATGAAAATGAGAGCTTTAGTTCATTTTAAGAAGATGAGAAGGTACAACTCAGACGGAAGAGCGACTCCTGAATGGATGAGAGGAACCGACAGAAAACATACCGCAGGTCGCTGCTGTTGCCCTGTCAGCGCGTTTACATAGAAGGAGTGACAGGAGACGAATCTTTGGGAAACTCCACAAATAACGCATAAAAAAAGGGAGGAGGGAGGAATCCGTCTGCTTCACCAGCAGCGAGGAGGGTGGGGAGGGCTTGGACTCAACTGTACACACACATACACACGCGCGCGCACACGCCAACACACGCCGACAGATGCGTTTCCATACAAACAACTTGGCCAGGCCAGGCGGTTAGGTGGGAGGATGTAAGGCAGAGGGCAACACCCTTATGTGAAGCTTTGTTGTGTGACACATAGACAGCCCACCCTAACATTCCCACCCCTATATTTGGCCTTGAATACAATTGCAGGTTTGAGAGTGACAAATCGGACTGGGGAAAGCAGGCGGGCAGGCTCAGGCGGGAACGAGGGCAAAGTTATATGAGCACCAGAGGAAAAGGCTGCAGCAGAGAAGGTCTAGTGGAGATGATGTGCAGCACATCACACTGAGACCTTTTTCTGACTATTTTTCCATAACTGAACTAAATCTGGGCTAAATCCCACTAATATAATACACAGCAGGTGTAAATGAAACCGGTGTTGACAGATGGGGATTGATTGAATGTTTTCCACTGCAATCCATCTTGTAGATGCCAGAAAACTAAATCAAGGACAACAAAAAATATTAATAAATAATGTAATAACCTTTTTGTTGTTGATGATGTGATTCACCACCCGTTAATATCTCGCTATGAATTTAGACTTTGATTAGTTCAGAGATTTTGTAAAATCGACTGTTTTACATGATTTATTTATTTTTTTTTGTATAAAATGGCATCTCTTGATATCTAAAGCGCTAAAGTGGTGCTGAACATCATGAAGCTGTTGATCATTACCACTTTCATCAAATGTATGTCTAAGTTTTTCTGCAAAAATACTCAGATAGTTCGGCAAGATTGCCAGAAGATAGTTACTGGCAATCTTGACTTGAAAGTGAAACTACACCCAGTTATGATAACTTCTCAAAGATAGAACCGCTTCCTTGTGTGAAAGAGAATGGCAAAAAAAAAAAAAGTGGATTTACTTCAACTGATAATGCCATTGCTATTTAAAATTATTATCGCCAACACCACAGTTTCTAAAAAAAGCAGTCCTTCTTTGTGGGTGTTTACAAGGCATGACAGCTTCCTCCCACAGTCCAAAAACAAGCCTTTTACTAACTTTTAGGGAGAGTTTAGAAAATGGACGAATGGTTTAGCACGACAGTTTAGAGGGATGTTCTCATCTTCACCAGACGGTTCTGCTGCTGCAGAAAAAAACACAAATTGTGTAAAAGGCTTTGAATTTTTATGACACAATGGAAAAGCACTACATTAGTTCAGTCCATTTACCTCATTCAACTTTTGAATATGTTGCAAACTAAATATTATTAATATTTAATTTATTATTCTATTAAAGAAAGTTTGTATATTTTTGATAAATTTTACATGGAAACACTTGTGATTTTCTGAGCTTGTCACTGGATCATATTGGATATTAAAGTTGAATTTGATTTTTTAAATAACTTAAAATGAATCTGACCAGCCTTGGTAAACACTTTTCTGAAGATGAATATGAACAAGGAGCACATGTCTAATTAATAACTGTACCTCTCCACATAAAAAAGATTGGAACATATTTTTAAGTAAGATTTGTCAGTGCATAATATTTCCACATCTGAAATACACAGATTGATTTTTGTTCATATTTTGTAATCATGTTTTTAATTTTCCTCTTTCAAAAAGAGCTCAGTGTTTGTAGATAAAAAATTCTAAGCAATGATGGATGCTACATGGCTTAAATATATATCAATTTCAAACTTGCCAAGTGCTACATTATGTGAATACAGCTATTATAGTGTTAAAAGTTAATTTCTCCAATAAGTAATTACATTTTTCTAACTTTATATGTTGCGAAATAAAGTTTGATTTCTGTTATTTTTGCTCTTGAGTCAAAGAAGCAAAAAAAAGAGTTTTAAATATATATCACCTTGCACAACTAAAGCGAATATTAAAGTGTTGATGATCGTCATGATCCTGTGACTGTCCAATATCTGTGAACATTTTTAAATTCTAATGGAAATAGAAACCTCGATGCAGTTTTACAGTCCGGTCGTCTCTCTATTTTACTCTCCCTGTTTGTGTGCGTGCGTGTGCGGGCGCGTGTGTATGCGTGTGCTGGGTAATTACACAGTGGTAAACTGGTGGTGGGACAGTAAATCAACTGTAGAATGAGTTGGATTGGTCAGCTCTGCTGACAGCACTCCTCACAATCAGGGAGGGACATGACCCTAGATATAAATACTGTGTGGGTGCGTGTGTGTGCGTGCGTGTGTGTGCGCGTGTGCGTGTGTGTGTGCGTGTGTGGGCATGTGTGCGTTCCACATCTGCATGTCCATATACATCTGCCTAATCACTGGATTGTCTGTTTGTGCCTTTTTCTCATGCGGACACATGTTACGCAGCAGCAAGTCTGTATCCGCTCCATGTAGTTTGGGTACACACACGCTACATGGGCGTATCTGTGCACAAGTGTATTTGCACGCACACAAAAGTTGGCGCCTTGTCAACGGAGTCACTCATCCAAACAGGTCATGAAAAAGGACTCCTGATGGCTGCCTCTTTGGCCACAGCAGCCACTCGGCCTGCAGCCGCCCGGACGCTGCTACTAAAAACACTCTCTACACAGCCAGAGAGAAATCAATAAACTGGTCCCTCAAAATCTCCAACATAATTCTTAAGCTTTTCTTAATGCTATCATAAATCTGGAATAATTGAAAGTAAATAAAAAAATTTTTAAACTGTTTAGGGTTGTTATTATGTTGAGATGGCATACCTTTCAACAACTGAAAAATTCTAGTGAAACATTTCACATTTGCGTACGGTACACAAAGGGGCACATAACCAGAGACAGAGATGATTGTAGTTTTTTTTATTACCTTCTTCTAATTCATAGATTTTACAGACATCAAGATTGTCATGCCTTTTAGGAAAACCTGGATGATGATTTGTAAGCTTTTGATAGGTCAATTCAAATCATTATAAATACAAGGAACCACAAATAAGGAAGGATTTTATCTACATTCATAGACGTGTGTGTATTTTGTAAGCTGTCAGAATGATTGCTTACAAGTTGTGGAAGACCAGAGTTCATCCTTTGGTGCAATTTCTAATGGCACTAAGCAAAATGTTTAAAAGGGACTTAAAGAAAACAAAGTCAATGTTTTGAAGTGAGCATCACAAATTCTTGATTTTAGCACCATAAAAAAGTGTGTTCAGATCTGATTCAACAAACTGGCTCCGTTACACCAGTTCTGTCAGGAAGAATGAGTCAAAGATCCAGGAAACTATGAAAGAAATGTATGTCTCATTCTGACATTTAGCAAAAATGTATATTTTAGGCATTCCTGACTAATGCCTAAAATATTAGGGAGGAAAGGTTTAGAAAAAAGGTTATGACCCTTCATACAGGGCAAATAAATATGTGATTTCCAATGCAGATTTTATGATAATTATCATATACATCATCAGCTAAAAGAAAAAAAAAAACACATTTTTCCTCAACATCATCTAACAAACAATATTAGGTGATGGACGGTACAAAATATTAAAGATAAATATGATCTCTGAAAGAATCTGTTTCTCCTCCATCTCCATTTTCCTGTAGCTCTGATTGACTTTTATACAACTCAACATGGCTTTATCTTAATTATATTTTCATAAAGTAATCCACTTCCATTACTTTTTGCCACTTAAAAAGTAAGTGGCAAAAGGCCTGCATTAGTGGATTATAATCCACGACATTTTATAGTTTCTGACAAGCACTTTCATAAGTTTTATGCACAAATATTTTTTGTCCACTTTTCTTTATTCCATTAGGGGATTGTGTCATTAATGAATGAACTATGTATGAAACACAGATTTCATTGAGTGTAAAACAAGGTTCAAGTGCAAGCAGTGAATGCATCTCAGGCAGCTTTGTTTGATTTCAATGTTACTCAAGCACAGAACGAAGAAAGGAAACCTATATTATATGAAATGACCTTGCAAGTGTAGATACTAATGAGGTTCATAAAAGCAAATAACTCTTGAACATTGAAAAAAAAATACATTTGTTTACTTCATGATGAAAAC
This sequence comes from Gambusia affinis, assembly GCF_019740435.1. NCBI lineage: Eukaryota > Metazoa > Chordata > Actinopteri > Cyprinodontiformes > Poeciliidae > Gambusia > Gambusia affinis. Next base: position 10,381,641 of record NC_057884.1, on the reverse strand, counting down.
CCTTTTTATCTCTTCTAATCAAGAGTGCTCTTACGGATGCAGGCAGTCCTTGCTCCTTATCAACGATCAGAAAACTACCATGAACTTCTAATAAATAGGTCTCAAAATAATTATAGAAATAAAAAAAATCCAGACTGCACTTTTATAACAATCTACAGTTCAAAATTTGCTCAGGTAAACTTTAAGATTTGCAAAGAAACAGCTCTTGACCCAAAGCAGTCCACCACAGCTATCAAGCCTGATGCTGGTTCTGTTCTTCATTTTAGTTTTCATAACTAATGAAAACTCATTCATTAGTTAATGGAGAGCCTTGAATTTAGACTCAAGAGACTTTCAAGAGAAGAAAACTGACAGACATTTAAAAAAAAAGTGCCCTGCAAAAAGCATTTGTACTCATAAAGCCATTAAACAACACAGATTGATTTAGTTTTGTGGGATTATCTGTGGTAAACAAACATAAAGTAGCACACTATTGTTAAGTGGAAAGAAAAGGATCCATGTTTTTCATAATTTTTCAATAAATAAAAATCTAATAAGTTTTGTCTTGCATTTAAATTCAACTCCTGGAGTCAGGTTTTCTATAGAACCATCAAGGGATTGAATCATGCCCCTATTTTCTCTGCAAAATATCTTAAGTTCATTTGGATCAAATAAAGATTATGTTCTTTGAATATCAATTTTTAAGTCTTATATATCCTCAGTTGAACTGTGATCTGGAGTTTAACTGGGCCATTCTGACTCAATAGTATTCTTTGATCTAAATCATTTCATTATAGCTCTGGCTGTACGTCCAGGGTCATTTGTCCACCAGAAGATGTATCTCCATCCCAGGCTCAAGTCTTCAGCAGCTGCTAACAGGCTTTCTTTCAGGAAATCCTAAGCCTGAAAGAGGCTTAGGTTTAGATTGCTGATTTAGATTGAACATCTTCACAACTTTATTCCTCGCCTTGCTTTTATGTTCCTTCGTCCTCTTGGTGATGTTTGCTCAGCATCCTCTAAAAAACCTCTGAGGCCTTCACCTAACAACTGGATTCATAGCAAGATAAAGTTATTACCATATATGATGCTTGCTTGATGAAATGTATTTAACTTAATTAATGCAGTTATTGTCGAATGAATACGGCAGCAGGTTTGCGTCCGGCCTTCTTTAGACCTGAAGGCTGTGTTTTCATATTTGTGTTTGTGTGTGTGTGTTCGCTCGTGACAATATTGAAACAGTCACTTCTGCCAGCACAGAGAACGTGACTGACTAGAAAAGTTAGAAATATGAAACACAGGCATGTTCTGGCATGAGTCACCATCATACGCACGCACGCGCACACACGCCCATCAACAGATTGTCCGGATATTTGGATTCAGCAATTATTGGCAATAAACAGCCATCAGCTTGCCTGTATGTTGTGTTGGTTGATACGAGGGTCCTTCCACGTGCAAAGCATGAATGTTAAATTTGGTTGCACGCATTGTGGTTTTCATTCCATGTGTGTCCGGTTTTACTGTTTGCCTGCGATAACGAGAAACCCACACCCCACTTATGCGGCACGCACAGGGCTCAGAGCGCCACACCTCAGTGATTTGGGTGGTTCACCGAAGCCATCTCTACCCGCAGACGCACACTAAGTCTCTCCACTCCTGATCATATCAGAGCTGCAGCCACCACTACAATGAAACCCCCAAACGCCCCTCACAATTACTACCACAGGTCAACCACACATACACAAACACCTCCACACATCTTTTCAAATTGTGAATATCTTACTTCAATCATTGAATAAACCCCCCAAAAAACAATGTATTTAAATCAATTTTAACAAATGAATTTTGAATTAATTCTGGATTTTGAAGTAATGAAGCGGAATCTAGTTCTTTCTGTTTTGATGCCTCTAGAACAATGAAGATGTCACTTAAAAAATAAAATACCTCCAAATAACTTCATTTGTACATTGTGTTTTTTGTGTTCTTTTTTTCTTTTCCCAGATATGCCAACACTGATGAAATACAACAACAACAAAAAAACAGTAACAGCAGCGTTGCTGTGACAGCTGTGAGTTTCCAGAATGGTGTAAGTGCAAATCTATCTGTCTCGATTGGAAGCTTTTCAGTCAGATTCTGGCACAAAAACCTACATTTTTTTCACCCAGCTAAATTTACATTAACAGAGCCGTTGGCCTGGATCTGCTGAAACAACTCAGGACAGGAACAAAAAAATGTCAATGCACACAAAGGTTAAGAAAATGTATTGCTGCACTGTAGAAGTATTCTAAAAAGCTTCACTTGAAGGCATGCAAATTTATTTTTCTTCCCTTTTCCAGGAAAAGCAGGAAATATATATTTTCTTATCAATAAACCAAAAAGAAAAGTAGAATTTTCTCTACTGAGCAGTGATTTAGTAGCACGACACATCTTTAAATACAAAGTGGTGTAATGACGATGTTGCAGAACGTTGTAACTGGTTGTTTCCTTTTAATGTAAACCAGTACAACCATCGGTGTGAGCATGCTCCCACATGTCCTCCATTGAATAAACCACATTCTTGAGTTCAAAAGACTCCGACAAAGAGAGTGATAGGATTTGAGTCCAAATTGCCCCCCGCCCCTTTTGTACAGGACTGACAGATTTATGAAGTATTTGAAAGGCTTCATTTTAGATTTCACTTTTCTCTTGGGTGTGTTTGTGAAGGCCTGAGCTGGCACTTCTCAATCCTACAGATTTTAAAAAGCTGAAAATTACAGTTGTCATGGATAAATGTTTTATATTGAACCTTAGGATGTTGACCTAATTTACAACCAGTGGCTAGTTGGTGCAGAAAACCACAGTGATGCTAATTTTTAAAAATAAAAAAATTGTAATTCGCTATAAAACAAAGATTGTAGTGAATTGCAGCAGCAGTAATGTGAAACACTGCAAAGCCAATAAAGAAATACAAGGATAATTGAAATCATTAAGCCTCTAAAATAGCAATCTATTCCATTTAAACTCATGGAACTATATTTGGTTTTAACAGCTTGTTTAACAGAAATGTAAGCATGCATGATTACAATGATTCAGAGGTAGTTCTAAATATAACATGTAACATGCAAACTAACTTAAGATCTGCAAATCAATACCATAGCAACACTGTTTTAAAAGCTCACCTAAGCAACATCAGTATGTGGCTAAAACCATCTGGTTTACCACGTTCTTCAAAGTTTAGGACAAAACTTTACTGAACATCAATTATTTACTCAAAAATAACTACACACTCCTGTCTGTGTATGGCCTTCTATTGTCATGTTAAACATTGTAAATGGTCCGAACCTATATAGCGCTTTTTCGGTCATTTTGACTACTCAAAGCACTTTACACTAAAGTCACGTTCACAAACATTCATACACCGATATGCAGATCGGTAGGCAATTTGGGGTTAAGTGCCTTGCCCAGAGGCACATTGACATGTAGCTGGAGGAAGCTGAAATTGAACCTACAACCTTCCGATTGTAAGACGACTACTCTACCATAGAGCCACAGTAAGGACCATTTTCCTAACATCAGCTCTTTTGTGGGGACTGACCGCTCCTTATGGGGCCCAAAGCCAAGGCCTCATAAGTGTGTATGGGTGTGTTTGTGAGGTATCCTGTAAAACAATGAATTAATTTGAGATACTGATTACAGAAAAAGAAGCAATATAGGTATTCTAACAGAGGAAAATGTTAGGACACTCCAACTCCTGGTATAGTCTTATACCCTATGGTTAAATTCAATACAATCTTTGAGAGAAAATTAGCCACTCTATTCATTTTCAGCTGTGGGATCTCTGAGCAGGTGTCTTGCACCTGCAGCCTGTTTCAAGTCACCCCACATCTTCTCAGCGAGATCAAGATCAGGGCTTTGATTCAGCCCAGGGGTTTCCATTGCTTTGTTTTTGGCAACTTCTTAGAGGATTTACTGGAACCTCTTGGGTCCAGTAAACTTCAGCTTGAATCTACTGGTGGTCTTGTATTTTACTCAATCATCCATTGATACAGGAAATTGCAGATTCTCCAATGACTAGTTGACCTCTCCAACAAAACATCCAAAAACCATTACTTGTCCTCCTCTGTCTTCACAATTGTTATGAGGTTCTTTTTCTGGAAATGCTATTTAGTTTATATTAAACTAATTGCAGTGGGATTTGCTTTCATCTTAATGGTTGGAAGAGTCTGCAGTCCTTCCTGCAACTTGATGTGAACTTGTTTGGACGCAAGCCACATAGGCTTGTTAGCTGTTTTGAATCGTGTTCACTTTTTCACAATCTTCTGGATAGGCATTCTGGAAATGTTCAATTTCCTTCCTAACCTAAGAAAGCTACTACAAGCATCTTTCTGAAGACTTCACACTTCTTTTTAAATCTCATCTTTCGTTCTCATCTTTACAGCCAGGAGAACACCAGACTGAATGTCTCGGTTTTAAGCAGGGAAAACCTGCTTTAAAATGCCAAGTAATTATGTTTTAATTGTGTGTAAGATAGTTTTTATGCCTTTGTGTAATATTAACAATTTTAACAAATGTACAGTACAGACCAATAGTTTGGACACACTTTCTAATTGAATTCAATGAGAAGGTGTGTCCAAACTTTTGGTCTGTACTATATTTCTTAAATGTGTTAGAAAAACTCGCAGTCTTCTGCAGGATGCCCTAATGTTTTTCAGACGACTGTATGTAACTTTCACTTTACAAATGTTATTTAAACAAATTAAGTTTCTCTGTTACAACCACTAAATATGCCAGTGACCTGGAAAACTGAAGGACTGAGAGTAAACAATGGTTTTCATGTACATATGAGCAAATTCAGCAGTGTGCAATGTTTTAATTAGGAAGCAAAACGAAAAGGTTCAAAGACGACCACAGTGTCTCAGCCTTATGTGGGATGAAGTTTTAATAGGCATGAATTTGGAGTAACCAGACACCCCTCCCTCATTTTCTCCCCTCTTTCCAGACAAGACACCAAAAAAAACAAGATTTTTTTTTTTACAACCCATCTCTGACCAGAAGGCACCTCATCATATTGCTGCATGCACTGTAAGGTTCAGACAAGTTCACTAAGTGGGCTGAGATTTCTGATTCAACACACGTTTATACAAATGAGTAGAGAGGTGGATGTTTAATACAGTGTAGCTTTATTACGCTTGGAAACAAACGTGGGAAAGCAAGACGATGCTTAACAATCAGCACTGTGATGTTTGATCGGGAGAGAAGGCAGCGTAGCAGAACTTCCACATCAACAGAACCTGGGAGATCCTTTTATCCTGTTGAGACAGAGTTAATCATCACTTTATTTCTAGTTTAACCATTATAAAACATTGTGAATGTTGCTTTCACATTGCTTTATAAACACAGCTTTGAGTGATTTTATTTGCTTTTGTCCACATATTGACTCAGAAGTTCCAGCGTCTTCATTTCGACTCTATTTTGCAGTAGCAATATGAAATGCAATTTTTTCCTTCTTTAATTGAGAGACCAGAATAGCGCCACTGTTCTGACGTGGGGGTGATGGTTTAAATTTAAAACATCCAATAACACAGTAAACATGACATTCGCTCTGTCGCAGATGTTCAAACGCAAAAGTTTGTTTAATAGGGATTTAACAAACGCATGACATCACGTTGACTGTTGTCTGTTTTTGAGAAGCGGTTAAATGAGGGTACATGTCTGGTATTTCTTTATGGATTGTTTTTCATCTTGAAATTGAACCATCTTCACAGATGTAGCCTTAAATATAGTTTGTGTGAGTTTACAAATGGGTCAAGGAACCACTTATTAATATATTTAGTATTATAAGGTCTGATTTTCTCCGGTTGCATTTGATGATTTTTGCAGGGATTTTTGGATGAACATGTGATTCTGTGCCAGAGCCTACCATCAAACTATTTTGAAGGTCAAAAATATGTTTCCTCCCTCCTCCTGTCTTCCACCTGCTATCATTATCTCTCCCCAAGTCCTGACTTCTCCACCCTCCATCCCTACCTGTCACCCTTCCTCCAGCACCCGCTGCTTGTCACATCCCTTTCACCTCTCCCTCTGTTACCTGACACATCTCTCGCCTCTCCATCTCCCAGCTCTGCCACTTTTCTCCCACCACCCGCTATAAACCCTGTCCATCCTTTCTGCATGTCTGTCCCCCTCGCCCTGTGTTGTTTTGACTCCTCTACCTTTCACGGCCCCTGCGGCTCACTCTGATCCCCTCCCTCTCTGTCCTTCTCTACTTTTCTGACACTCTGAAGTGTCGCTGGTGAACTTCCTTCTGTGTTCCATCTGCCCCTTTCCCACCTCTCCCACTCACCTTCCAGCAGACCCACCTACTCAACGGGTGCTCACCATGTATGCAGGCGGGCTCACACACACGGGCCAGAGCTGTCAACGTGCTCCTCGGACCCATCCACTCTGTACCACAGCTCAGCAGCAGAGGGAGTGTTAGGATGCTGAGGGGAGGGGAGGAGAGAGGAGATGCCCCCCTGGAGCCTCTGCTACTTGAAAGGGAGGTTGAAGGCCAACAAAAGGGAAGAAATTAATATACTTGAAAAATATTTCATTAGAAAAAAATAAGCTGATGTTTGAGCTTTTTCGTCTTAATTCTAAAATAAATTAATGAATAGGATTCTGTAAAAGAAATCACATTTATATGTGCAACATTTTACATGCTGTAATGTTTGCAGTCGTTTTTGGATTTTGCAGTTATTTTAAATGCAACATATCTGACACATATTTTCTTCCGCATAGCATTGCTGCCCAAATATAAAAGTTCAGTTTAAATGACAACTTGATCAAGTTATGTCACTTATTTAATTTAGGACATATTTTTCTATGTATTACTCAATTTGTTTGAATAATATTTGTTTTTATTTTTAATTTGTGCATTTTGGGCTTTGTTCTATCATGGCTACTGATACATTGAGTTTTTTTCTATTGTCCTATTATACTGTAACAAATGCATTTATACTATACTCTGTGTATAGTATACATTTTAATGTGAGTTAAATGGTTCACACTCAGCAATACTCTGAAAGAAAAACATTATAATTAACTTTGTAATAATATAATATGATATGATATAATATAATGTAATCCATCCATCTATTTTCTTACCCCCTTCTCTCTAGTAGGGTCTCTAGTATATAATATAATATAATATAATATAATATAATATAATATAATATAATATAATATAATATAATATAATATAATATAATATAATATAATATAATATAATATAATATAATATAATATAATATAATATAATATAATATAATATAATATAATATAATATAATATAATATAAATGTTTTACTTACCATTTTCATTGGCCAAAACAGGGGGTTGGGGGGGAGGATAATCTGTAATAATCTGTAATAATATTTATGATAGATTCCTTACATTTCTTTGACTACGTCTTGAAATTAAAGCTCTTAATTAGAATTATCAGCCTTAAATTAAAGCTCCAGCCTTGTGAAAAATAACAACTGACAAACATGCAAATTTATCTACAAAACCATTATATATTTTATATATTATCAAAAATGTAAAACGTAAAAAACGTATTATTATTATTATTATTATTATTATTATTATTATTATTATTATTATTATTATTATTATTATTATTATTATTATTATTATTATTATTATTATTATTATTATTATTATTAGTAGTAGTAGTAGTAGTAGTAGTAGTAGTAGTAGTAGTAGTAGTATTATTGTTGTTGTTGTTGTTGTTATTGTTGTTGTTGTTGTTATTATTGGTTCAGATTAGGCACCAAAGTTCTGGTTATTTTAGTGTTTTACAAATTGCTGCAAACTTTTTCATCACAACATCCACCTACTAATGTATGTACGGTATATTTCTTTGTAAATTTTTATAAATGCATTTACAAAAATTAGTTCCAGTGCCATAATTTTCTTCCACCTTCCCTATCGCTTGGTTACCACAAATCTGTATTTTATTGCAGGCTTCTAACAGCCTCATTCAGAAAGAAACATTCTGAGGAACTGTGTGCTGCTCCCACCTGCTGGTTAGAAAGCTATCATGTTTTGTTTTGTTTTTTGTTACTCAACAAATTGAATCCCAGCCAATCTCAGTGAGAGTTAATGTGTGTGTGCGTGTGCTTGCGTGTGTTCAATCCCTTCCTCCCACTTAGTTTCTCTCTCCCTCTCTGTGCTACCGGCTCTGTTTCTCCCACACCTACCTTCTGCAGCCATTCAGCCTGAGAATAAAAGAGCCGGACAGCAGAGAGCTGTGGTGCCCGGGCTGCTACCCTGATGAACTCCACATGCTGACAGGCACAAATAATCAGTCGCCCTTTATGAAACCAGTGCGTACAGTAATAACAGTTTGTTGGCTGGTGTTGTTTATGTCATACCGTTGCTCTCAGAAGCCACAGGAAAGGAGAGTCTGTGACCGTAAGAGATGTTGGGCCTGTACTGTCTAATTCCATGTTTATGGCTTAGCCTTTTATAACACACTCAGACTGAGGCGTCCAGACCACAAACGCATGGAAATATCATCATGGGCCCTGTCCGCTACTAATTGGAGCCTTGGTACCTTCCCTCCCAGGGAGGATTCAGCGGTGCGACCTGCTCCCGGACGCCAGCTGCAGCCTCTGTCTGTCTCTCTCTCACTAAACAGATGTTTCCATCAAACCAACTTCAAAGATTTTACAGGCAGCATTTATGTTGTGGGGATAATTGACAAAGCAAACTTACATGCACTAATGTGTTGACGCTGGTGCGACGACATTATTGCATCGGTTACTATAGTAAATATACACTCTTTACTTTTATTTGCTGTACGTTTAACAGAACCTTCCAAATCTGTTTCTCCCTCATAGGGACACACACAAAAGTCTTTGAATAAACTGTTGTTATGGAAACTTTGTCTCTGCAAGATGCAACTATTTATTACAGTTTTCTGTAGAGTCATTTATACTTTAATTTCCCATACTGCTCAAGGGAAAGATAGACTTGCCTCTTCATCCAGGATTCTCTTTAATTATTGAAGCTTTTTAATTATTGCTATGACTACGTTGCTATTAGCTTGTTGCCATTTCTGGACTTACAAAAATCAACACACATCCCCCTTGCTTCAGTGACATTATCGCTTGTCTTACGTAATTGGTTTTAAAGGATATTGGGATAAACATTGGACTTTCCTACTTGAGGTTCCAACTTAAGAGAACAATTTTAAGAGTACATGTTTACTACTTGAAACGTGAAAGTTGTACACTGAGTATTTAATGAAATTGCACCCGTCAACCAAATATGCTTTGCCAATAGAAAAGAAATGTTTTGTTTTTGTCAATGTTATAAGAATACTTGAAAAGGTTTGAGAACCATTTTGCTTGTTCAGTTTTAAAAAAAGAATTTGTTTTTAAGGGGATTTGTGTCATATTGTGTCATGTATTCTCATAAGTGTATACATGTCTTTCATCAAAATGATGATGATGATGATGATGATGATGATGATGATGATGATGATGATGAATACTTTATTAATCCCCAAGGGGAAATTCAATGTTGCTGTTACTTTAAAAACCTTTCTAATAAATAATTTTGGCAATTTTAGTAACTATGTGTCAGTACTGGTCTGCAAAAAAAAAAAAAATTAAAAGGCAGTTCTATGGATTTTCTTACCGTCTCTTATATCTACGGACATTTTTAGTACAGTGACGACAGACATGTTTAATGTCACGGTTCCCATAGCAACAATACATTTCTAATCTAACTTTTCAAAAGCCTTACACCCATATTAAATAGACTTTGAGCTACAAATCTATGAAGCAGGTTTGTAATGACAACATTGTGGTTTAAATTTTTTCTGACATCATCTTCTTTGTAAAAAGGAGTGAATGCATGCTATTGCTCTTAACTGAAATAAACTACTTATTAGAAAAGAAAAACTGCAGAGCGGTGTAGTTAGAAAGGCTATTTTAAAGACCTCTGCACGTGTAAAAGCACAACAACAAGGGAGGAGAACTGAGCGCAAAATAGCTTGTGGTGAGGTGGGTGATGTGATCAAGGCAACAAAGTAATTATGGTATGCATAAGGATAGGACGCATCGGAGTTGGGGAGTTGAGTTATAGAAGAACTAAAGAGATATATAAGATGGTGAGAAAATAAGGGTGAGAAAGGAAATTTTCAGGCCCAGCAGTTGTTACATATTTGAATGGAATTTGGAAGAACATGTTTTTCACATGGATGTTTATCCAGTTTCCGATTTCTACATCTAATTTTTACTGCGGCCCAAAGCAGATCTATTTTCTGTTGTTTTTGTCACTGCATTAGTCTAACATACTTGTGTTAGACATGTGTACGTTCATCTGCAGTTTCAGTTTTCAGACAGTACGTTTGGACTCTACCTGCCTACTATATTAACACTTCCAATTATGTAGTTTACTATTCTTAATATATTATTCATTCAAACTGTAGGTGGTGCATTCCCTGGACAAGAAAGTTAGTCCTTTGGCTGCACTTCCCTTGTGCTCCACATAGGGGCAGGATTTTACAGCAATGGGTGTTGAGCTGATTTGAAAGCCAATCAGATTGAAGGAGATGCTTTCAGATGTAATATATATATTTTTTTTCATATACAAAATATTATTTTCTTTGTCTTTTTTCCAGTTAAATGTAGCCTGCTATGTTGTATCAAACAAAATGGTAGGGTCAAGATTTGTTTCCCTCTCCATCTTGTTAGGAATGGTTTCACAAATTCCATTTGGAGGCAGATGAGGGATAATTGAATGATTCTCAGAAGAAGGCTCAAGGCTCATTTCACCAGAAATGCCTTGTAACTGTACAAATATACATACATACATCTGTTAAAAATATTTTTAAATGAGGTAATATTATACTATGATAGGATAGTGATGTTATACATAATATAATATAATATAATATAATATAATATAATATAATATAATATAATATAATATAATATAATATAATATAATATAATATAATATAATATAATATAATATAATATAATATAATATAATATAATATAATATAATATAATATAATATAATATAATAGTAAAACTGATAAATATGTATATTATTGTTATCTTTGCATCAAATGACACATTATATCCCCTCCACCATATTATATTATATTATATTATATTATATTATATTATATTATATTATATTATATTATATTATATTATATTATATTATATTATATTTATAGTAAGTTGATTTTTTGTTTTTTTGTTTTTATGATCCATATCTTTTTTGTAAAGAGGACTGTAGTTGCATCATTAATACTGTTAACAGTGTTTCGTAATCAAGTTATTTATTATAATAATTTTTATTATGGTGCATTCACACCAAACTTATTTTGAGCATCACGCGCTTCAGGTTTTCATTAAAAGTCTATGTGGAGGCGGGTCGAGGGTCGTTGCGGCGCGTTTCAAGCGTCTAGCGCGGTGCCATTTCAACACTTTGGAGCGTTTTGAGCATTTGACACGCTCTGACGCTCCATAGATTTTGAATGTAAACCAGGTCAAAACGCGTTTGGTGTGAACGCACCAAAAGCACACAGGCGTCGAACTTGGAGGTCAGACACGTTTTGGACGCGTGTAACGCGTTTGATGCGAACGCACCATTAGCCTATGGTTCGTTCACACCACACGCGTTTTGAGCGTCAGACGCGTCTGGTTTACATTCCAAGTCTACATGGAGGCGCATAGAATGCAAACCAGACACGCGAAATGCTAGGTGTAGAGCAAAATGTCAAGCGTCTGCATTCAAAGTGCAGACGCGTTGGATTCGTTTTTGACGGGCGTAACACGTTTGGTGTGAACCCGTGAACCCACAATAATAATAATAATAATAATAATAATAATAATAATAATAATAATAATAATAATAATAATAATAATAATATTGTCATTTTCTAGATTGTTTTTAGTAATACTAATAGAGGAGTAAACGTGGCAACAGATTTCTATTTGTTTTTCCCTTGCCTTTTAAACGTGAAGTTAAAAACACGGTTAGAGTGGACTGTTGAACAAAACTCTGTTTCCCAGCGTGCTTTACTGCTGGGTGCACGTGTCAACGTTGCCAGCGGAACGTCACATTCCTGCATTCCCTTTTCCTTTAGTGTGAGACGGCGGAGTTGCCACAGGACAACTAATCTTCATCCTCCCTCCTTTTCCTTTGGACAAACACACTCATGACACGGCGGTTTTGATCTTACAGTGTGATCCAGGATTCTACGGCGGTTAGAATCTCACTTTGGGTAAGGATTTATCACCAGCTGAAGGCGTATTTTCAGTTGGGCTTTGAAAACCGTTGAAACCAGACAACAATTTTTGCAATGGGAGCCGCATAGTAATTGTTGTGTCTGTGTTATTCGTTTACAACCACTGACGCACCTGTTGAAGTCTTAATGTTTACAGGGAGTAGTTTGAATCCAGTGTCCTGGCGGTTGCAGCTCGTTGTTATTGTTGGGCTTAATCGCTAATGTTAGCCAGCTGGTTAGCCGCAAAGCTTGCGTCACCATTGTTACCGGTGAAACGCGGACAGACACACCGGGGCGTGGAGGCGGCTTCAGATGCGGCTCTATTACTTTGCCCTGGCCTTTGTGTTACAGGGCTTTTGATACCTAATGTCCTTGCGGCATGCCCCACTCAGCTTGCGTGTATTACAGCTATACATGGCACATGGGTGTGGTTACATGCTGAAAACATGTAAACGTGGAGGCGATGTAAACATGGATTCATTGAAGTGTTACATTCCCGCAGTGTTACGAACGCTTCACAGCAGGAATGAGAGAAGGGCTCTTTTTTTAGATGCCAGACTGCCCTGAAAATCAGCTGAACTAGCTCCACATAAGCTCGCTGTCTCAGCTGTGGACCCTCACAACAAAGAGAGAGCCATAGCTCAACTGCAACTGTTCAAAGAGCACAAGTGGATCAATAAGAGTTGTCACATACATTTTCAAAACATATAAAGAGAAGAACCCTGATTAGTTAGTTAAGTTGCTCAAAAATGTTCCATTTAATGCCATAGGATGCTTTCTGGCATTTAACTAAGATTTGCACATAAGAAAATTGTGCTACAGTAAATATTGTCATTATATAATAACTAGCGTGTGAACACAGGTTCTGACTGTAACTTGTAAGCTGATTTTCCTCTTTAGCTTTTTCCTAACATTCCTGGCATTCCTATTTTTCAGGGATTGATTGTATCAGAGTCACTTTAGTGGGTTTTGGGAATGTTGGTCTTCTGTCACAAGATAGAGAGCTTTCTAGTATAAATAAGACAGCATGTTCCCATGTGGAATATTCACATGTAGATAGGTATATTTTAAGACATTTTCTGTCTCACTAAATGACAGAACCATGTCTCTTTCAATAAATATTTCTGACTTGCTCTTAAAATTATTGTGCGTATCTATTAATAAACCTCCTTCATCTTTCCCATCTGATAATTTTGTCAAAAGGTACTCGGAGTAATCAACTGGTGGCCGAAATGAACAATTTTCAGCTGGCTTTGTGCTGCCTGCACACTATAAAATCCTCTGTTTCTTTAACGCATCACAGTACACACTACCTCGTCACACTGACAAATGACAAAACTCTGAAATTTGCTGCTGTTATTGAGTGAAGATTCATTATCAACTGTTATTGACACTGAATATTGCCTCTCTTTCCCCTTTTGAGTTGTTTTGAAATAATATCAGAGGAAACAATTGGAAGAAGCTGTTGAAAGGAAACTGTGTTTTCTATGACATTTTGAAACTTGTCTGCAGTTAATTGAGAAATAGGACAGAACGAGACTTTTACCAGTTTAAAACTGAATGTATCTCACAAGTTTATCTGTTTTATTCTCTTTCAGCTTGTAGTTATCAGAGAACATGAAAATGTTAGCAGCCTTGTGGAACATTAGCTTAGATAAATGTCTCCTTTTGTTAGAAAGTACACAAAGGGGCTGGTGTTTTATTTGTAGCCATGCTAACAGCGCTAATCAACAGCATAATACGCTAAAAAAAGTTTAAAAAACATGAACTTTGGGTTCTTTTTGTTTCTTTTTATCATAGTAAGACCCTGCTCCTTGCATAAATAGCTGACAACTGCTCAAGACACAAAGGCCAAAAGAAAAATAAAATGAAAGAGCTGTTGGCTTTTAATGATGAGTTAGGTTACAATCAATATTAACAGATCAAAACTTTACAACAAGATAAGCTCAATAAATCCCAATAAATTAAAATAGACATAAAATCAGAGTCATCCATTCTTTACCCTGAATTTGTTGAGAAGAGACCTTCTGTTGATACCAAATTATAGTTTTTTATAACCTGCTATGAACCTTCGTGTAACTTTGCCATGTATTAACAAACCTTAGTGCCACATACACTACTACCCTTCTCTCTGCAGCCATGAAAAATATCTGTCTCCATATATATATTGTCCAGTCAATATTTGCATCTTCCCTCTGCAGATATATTGCATACGGACCGGACTTCTAAACTGCACAGCATTGCTGATGTGTAAACTCAGCCTGAACTGTTCATCAGGAGTCAGTGCAACGTCATCACCCCTCTGATCTGCAGTCTTGGCACATGTCTGAATGCTGTTGATGCTGCTGCTGGTACGCTGCTCCATGTGTACCACCAGGAGCAGCGGATTGGCTGCATACTGGCCAGAGAAGCACCGCCGATCGTATGGAGGCCATGTTTGTAGGGATGTGGAGGGCGAGTGAACTAAAAGCTGAGTGCCGTGGTGAGAGTGGGAGTAATCTGTAGAAAGCTGAAGCATCCTGAGTCACACTGCGTTGCAGTGATCCATTCTCATTTCAGTGGGAGCTGCTGCTCATTAAGTTGCTGCTGTTGCACAGATGAGTGAGAGAAATGAGGAGTCATTACATGACTGATTATTCAGGAAAACATAAAGCAGCTCATAGAGGTGAGAAATGAAGTGTTTGTTTAAAGGGAACAGAGCGTTTGCGCTATATCAAAATTAAAAGATGTAATTACTCGTTTATTGATGCACTATCTGTGGCTAAGTATTTGCTAGCATGCTGTTGTGTGTTTTGCCATCTTCTTGATGGCCTCATTGGAGGCTAACCTTTTATTGCCTTTCTTTCCCCTTTTGTTCCTGTTGAGCTTTCATATGTCACCTTTATAGACGTTGGAAAACCAGCATGAACACTCCCCTCACTTTTATGTTCCACAACTCTTTACGTAGATATGGACAAAATGGCATTGTGGGGCTGAGGTCTGAACGGTTCCACAGTTCTGCACAGGCCCAATCCTCTGCTGGTCGGTCACAACAGGGACATGGGGAGACAATGGAGTTATTGTCTTAATGATACACACAAGCTAACACATCCCCCTGACCCCCCATGTGGCATTTGCAGTCTATTTGCTACTGGTTTGTTCTCTTGTGTTTCCTCACAATATCTAATTACAAAGAACGAGGTTCAGTTCTGTACTACTGAAAGTGTGTGAGCCAGGTATTACATGCAGAGTTTTGCGACCTGGTTCTCTGACGTGAGAGTTTTAATTTCCCTTGTTACAGATGTATTTTCCAAATGCTTATAGCTGCAGTGTGTAACTTTTATAAACAATATGTTCTTTTACATACTTGTAAAAACTGACGTGACATTATAACATGAGACGGATAATCAGTGAGAAATCAAGCTCCTCTGCCTCCTCCCTGTGGTCCGACAACCATCTGCAGAAATGCACCATTCCTGAAATAACCAATTAGAGCCAGGAGGAGGGTCTTAGCGCGATCAATCATGCTCATGTACACACAGCTCAAATGTGCTGTTGATGGAGAAGCAACTTCCTGTCATAGGAAAACTATATATTTGCCGTCATTGATGGTCATGCTGGCTAGCCTGAGTATTCAAGTCAGACTCCGGTGTGGGGAACCAGCTGTGGCATAGCAGAAAGACAGGCTGAGGATAGGAAGGAGTGTTTATTATATTGTTTATCATTTATTGTGATAAATCCCTTATCATAAGATTTCAATTTATTATTGCCACAGCAAATTCCAATTAATAATGTTTAAAAAAAACCAAAACAAACTGTCCTTATTTTCAAGATTGCTATTTTTGCTTTTTTTTTGCCACTGTTCAATGAAAGTATCAATCAATAAATTTGAAAATATTTGCAGTTTATTGAAACAAATAACATTTCCTTATGTGACTGGTATCCTAAATAAGTGAGTTACAAATAGGGCTGAAACAATTAATCTGATTAATCGTGATGAAACAATTATTGAAGCAATCATCAACTAATTCAGTAACCGATTAATCGTTGACTGGAGAATACAGACTCAAATATCATTTATTCACTTTTATTTTTTTAAAATATATTTAAAGCGGCCTTAAAAAGTGTTCATTGATACGGCAGCCTTAGATTCTAGGTCCTATGGATCACTCTATGAAGACCATGTGTAGTTTTCCTAGACGAATTAGACCAGATTAGATGAATTATCAGCTCTGCCAGCATAGCCTGAGAACATTGACTCGGACTCCCACTGAGGAGACCGGATCTCGTGTTCTTTTCTATTTGGATTGAAAGGATTATAGTTCTTACTCGTTGGTTTTTAGTAACCGTATCAAACGCTGCAGCTTGTTGGATCAGGCTTCTAAAGCCCTATCATACACAATGTTGCTGTGTATTGTCAAAACACAATTTTAGTGGAGCTTGTTAGCTTGTTGGTCCAATATGTCCTGACTGACCACATGTCAGTCTTTGGTCGCAAATGCAAGTCATAATGAAAATGAACTAAACGGACACATGATGGTAGCAATTCCAATTAATGTTGTGACAGAAAATATTATTGATATTTTGAACACTTTCTTCATGGGAACAGTTGGAGTAAGAAACTCGCAACAGTTCGCAAGGTTTTCTGCTGTATGTCAGGACATAGACCAGATCAATCAAAGCAAAGACTGTGAGACAAATTTAATAAGTGTTTGACCTCAAACATACACTGTGCAGATGGACATTTACCTGTTTTCTGTATTTGCAAGTACAATTTGTGAACGTATTAGAATCGTTTGAAAAGCTAAAGATTTTTGTGATTTCTATTGATGCTAAATGCTACATTCCATGTGATGGTTTCTGCAACAAGCAAAATTGTTTCGGAAAGATTTAAAAATTGCATGATTTAGGCAACTTTCCTGTTAAAGGTGCTGATATTTTCCAAACAAGAATGCAGATCCTCTAATGGATAGACAATACTTAGCTTTGCAGCACTTGATGAATAAATGTGGTGCAACAACACTATTCCCTAGATTCTCTTCATTTTGTCTTTCCGTACCCTTACATGTAAACAAGAATACACCTTTGGGAACCCACTTTATACTTAGATTCAGGACATTTTTACTTCAATTGTTGCAGTTGTTACATGTGAGAGAACTGAAACCCTCCCATCCCCAACATCATATCTTTCTTAGACCACATTTTGCACTTATTATATTATACATAATGTTTAGAATCCATTTTTTTGATTTGTACAGACAGTTTTTACAAAGAAGTGTCCTTGTTTTTCTTTTTATACACAACCATGTGTTCAATAGAGAAAAAGTAATATGTTAGTAAATGTACTTTTTACTTATTGCATTTCTGTTCTGTGCGTGCTTCTGGGATATACATGGCGGTGTCATGGTGATGTCTGGTGCCATGCTGTGGCTGTCTGACTTGTTCTGTCTCAATGGCTCTGAGCCTCAGGCGGAGCGTTCGATTGAACCACAGATGGCTCTTCATTCTGCAGGCCTGATCTGCCTCTCTGGTCTGTAAAGTAGTTTTCATCATTCACTAAATGTTGTATCAGTTATTAGGGTTTTGGCTGCCATGTGTTCTGTGTATAGTATTTCAAAGATAGTGTAAAATCTATATAATATAGTTTAAACTGCCACTTGATGTTATTTGGTTTTTGAATATGCCATATAGTGCCAGATAATGCCACCACTGGAGTTGGGCTAAAAGTGTGATTGATGGAGGATGGCAGGCTGCTCTTTGTTAGGACAGCTGGTTGAGTTGCGGGAATGAGGGTGAACGGGTGGAAACAGGATGAAAAGGCGAGGGGGTTACCGTGTCGCACTGTTATGACCTATGGACCGGTAGTCGTCGACAAGCAAAGTAAACACTACCAGCCCTCATAAGAACATGTGATTATTTACTCTGTTCCCTCTTCCATTTCTTTACTTTAGTAGGAGAAAACCTGCACCTTTTTACTGTTTAGCCTTTTATCTGAAATATTTTGAGCTCAAATATCTAAAAGTATCTCTTTCAGCTAATCAAAGCCAGCTTTGTGGTTGTAAATATTTTCCAATTCTGTTTTCATTTGCAGGACTTGATGATACTTGAATAGAATAAGTACCTCCATCCCCCTTTGGATTCTGGACGGTAGAACAGAACTAATAGTTTAAATGTAGCTCTTGTCATGCCTACAAACCAGTTGCAATGGCATTTCCAATTGAGTAACTAACTTAATTTCTTCTGAGACCAATACTGATGAGTCACTTTAACTAAGTGAATTGGGAAAGTGTGTGTTTGGTAAATCAGAGATATTTTGTGGTCCTATTTGTGCCACTGAATCTGAAGGGTCAATTCCTGTGCTTGGCTGGAGATTGAAGGCGCTTGCAGCCTTTAGTCCTGTTTTAATGTTTACTTGTGTCATGTATGCTTAATGAAGACGATTCTATGTTTGGGTCAGACAAATCCTCGGTTTAATCGTCCTGCATCCTGCTGGGATGTTGGGACCTTGGCTTTCTCATGAGCAAAGATCAAGCTGCTATTTCTTTAAAGCAGCAAAAAAATTGTTGCTCTCATTAGAAATATTCATATTCTCTCCTAACAATAGTTGCAACCTAAGCTGGTCCCAGACATCTCAGAACCACAATTAGGAGCTTTAAATACTTTGAGATATTACAAGATTACAGCAGGTTTTGAATTATGCATGAGGAAATCATGCCGGGTTTAGCCAACAGCCTCGCTTCACTCCAGGAGTCTAGTTCTCTGATATTGCAGAGCCACTGTTTACTTGAGGCAAGATAGTTTAAACTTAATTTACTTCTTTATTATAGTTAGATGGATGTACCATTACACCATCATTTCAACATCTAGTGAAACGTATAGCCACACAGAAATATAAAGATTGATAACACCAATCGGTAAAAAGGAAAAAGGTAGGACATCTTCATTAGGATGCAGCCATGGCCAGTTTGCATCTAGCAGTGTTACAATTAACTGATATAATCTTCCTACAGAACAGAAATCTTGGGCTTAACAACATCACTGTTGAGTGATTGATTTAATCACTCAACAGTGATCACTCATCATATCACTCATCATATCCACAATGATTATGTGGTCTACTTTCAGAATTAGTTATTTTTATTCTACATCTTTAAAATAAAAAAGATGTACATCTTTAAACAAAGCTGTGCAAAAAAACTAATAACAGTTTAAGCAGATTTCATTTTCTTCATAAGAAATATAACATATGAAGATGTGAGAAATCTACATAGTTATTTCTAGCTTTCTTGCAATAATGGGCTAGTAGTAGTTTAACTTTGTAGCAGAGGCACAATCCGACTGTGTGTGTGTCTTCTTCCCACAGATAAAAAACAAGACTCATGTAAAGTGATGTTCTGAGGATCATTCCTGAGTACATGTTTGTCAGTATTTAATTAATAGGTAGTAAATAGTTTCTAATCTGCAGTCTTAAGTAGGAGTACACCTGAGGAAGAATAACATAAATTTGAAAGTGAAATTAAATGTGTCAATGTTTCCAGTGTGAGACAAACTATTGTATTTGAGTCTAAAGACTGTAAAGTAACAGTGAGAAGAGAATGGTGAAAGAAAACACAATATTTTACTGATGACTGTAAAAACAAATTTTCAATGGTAAAAAGCGCTCTACATTTCCATCTTCCTGAAGTGTCTAAATATTTTTACTGGCTGAGAGGCGATCAGAAACGAATGACTGAAGCTTGACAGCTGTCAAAACATCTATGTCATCATCTAAAACTGGGATAGCCCGATGCCATAAAACATGACTTATATCTGAAGATGTTTACATTGTTTGTGTGTATTCACTTTGTATTTTTACAGAAATTACAGGGGATGCAAACCCTCTTGTTATTCCTGAATGAATTAGTTATTTTATCAGTCCTTTCTTTTTATGACGACTTGCTACATATTTAAAAGGAACTGTCCTCCTTCAAATATAGGCAGCAGTTTGGCTCAGCAGCAGTTCAAGAGCAGAGCACACACACTGTGCTCCGTCATATCAACATGTTGATATAATATACAAGACCATAAACGCCTCATAAATATGAACATCAAAAACTGAAGAAATCATTAACCTCAATTCTTCTTCAAGTTACTACACTTAAGAGAAACTCTTTTTCTTTCAAGTGAAATACTTTTTCATTTTACTGTAGCTGCAAAGAAGCAGGATAATCAATGTATGAATGGATTATACTCTACTGTCAACATGGGAGGATTACAGTTCTGACTGAAGGTCAGATTACAGACATGTTGAGATGATTTGCTTTTGCAATATGTGTAGGAAGACTCTGACCCCCGTGAGCAGAAGTTTTGTTACTCACTCTTCTGTTTAGCCAGTAGCTCAACTTCTTGTCTGGCCCATTAAGTGTTTGCATTAGTACTTTATTCTATCAACGATGGGCACATTTCAGTGTTTGTTGATATGTAAACGTCTTAGTGTTGCATTGACCAGGCTTTTTGTGGCTCACACTGTTGACTTGTTGGCAGGAAGTTCACGGGGTTCCCCTGTAAGTCGCCAGCCTCGGCACGTAGTATTCTGCGTGCTCCAACCATAAATCCTCTTTGCACGGCTGGTGATCAAACCTTGATGTAAAGGAGCTTAGCAGCAATGGACAGTCAGGCGGGAAGCTGCTTCCCTGTTGGTCAGGGGTCAGGTGAACACACACAACTCTGACAGTGGAGAAAGAGAGAGACAGAGGGACACCAACATAGAAGTAGCAACACAGTCGCATAGAATGGATGCAGAGTTGCAGCAGAACTTAACTGGGGAAAGAAATTGGCAGAAAAAATGTTTCATTTTGAACACCTGAGTAAAATATTGCAACTACCCAGCAGGGTGGTATTGCAGTTGGACACATGAGCAATAAAAATATGGACACGTGCTAACAGTTTGAACTGTAACTCGTCTTTGAATGTTGTGAAAGTAGGAGGATCAAAGGTAAGAGAGAGAGGGCTTTTCAGTTTTGCTGTATTTTTCAACATTTTTTGGACAGCTTAGACTTCTAACCATATAAATATATTTTTTGTTTAGTAATATTTATTTTTTCTAACTGTGAAGTTAAGGATAAACTGTCTAATTCATCCACTCTACCGGGACTTTGGTCAGTCATTGATTTGGATTGTTGATATCTGAAGTAAACATGAAATCTATAACAAAAGCATCTTCTGTTACTGAATTTCTGACTAACTTCCATCCATCTTTATCCTTATCTTTGTTATGTACAGGTCACCTTTCTCCCTCCTTCTTCCTCCTCCCTTCCTCCCTCCTGCCATCTCTGCGGCGGTTGCCATGGAGAACTCTTCGGTGGCGTCTGCATCGTCTGAGGCAGGAAGCACCCGCTCGCAGGAAATAGAGGAGCTGGAGCGTTTCATCGACAGCTATGTCCTGGAGTACCAGGTGCAGGGCATTCTGGGAGACAAGCCAGATGGAGACGTGGAGTTGGACAATGATGGCAAAGAACCGCAGGTTGGGTGATGATTTCTGAAATGTTTGTTTGTTACACATGATACATCCCCAGCTGGTTTCTCTCAACTGTACATATCCCAACTTAATAGAAGCTTTCTAAAGTCTTTAAACCAGCTGGTTATGTTGTTGTGGCAGTGAATGTGATATCAGTTGAAATTGTAGTTAAATGGAAACTCAAAAGGCAATAGTGACATGTAGAATGTGAAGAATAACACCTATTGACTGTGTGTGTAAGGGGATTTATAGATGTTCAGACAGTGCAATATATTTAGTAGAAGTTTTTGCTATATATATAGTCTTATGTTTTAAATTGGTAAGAAAGCAAAAGTAGAAACAAAAGTAAAACAGTGTAACTATATCTCCTTTTCTTTTTCTCCACCAGTGGACAGATGACTGCATCAACCAGAGAGATGGTAGTTGGACGTCATCTCAAGGGAGAGGCTCCTCTAAACGTGTAAGTTTTACCTCCATGCACCAGCATTCTGCTCCTCTCTCACTCTTGTTTTTAAACGAAACATACTATTCAAACTTTTTCAGTTTCTCTTTACTCATGTCTTTGTCCTGTCAAGGGTCTCGGTTGATAAAGTATTAAACTCAACTCACGTTTAAGGCTGCAGTATGTTTCTTACATATTTGTTAAAAGTGTCACCATGTCGTGACAGGATGGTATGAGACAGATGATCTGTGATAAGAGCAAGTTCTTTACCAACTCCCAGTGCTGCTTTTGCCTTCTAAAGCAAACTGCTCCCTGTCAAAAACAAGCAATCAGAGCTGGAGGTTGGTCTTAGCCCAGTCAGCATGTGCTGACACATGTAGTAATAATGGTAATACTACTAATAACTTACCATGCCAACTAGCATTAGCATTCGTGACAATGTATTAACTACACTGCAGCTGCTTGCTCTGAGCTGTAGCGTAGCAGGAGGATGTGACCCGAGTTTATTATACTGTCAATATTTCAGCCTTAAGAATCAAAAATACCTAGATGTTTAATATAAGTTTGAAGTAACTACAAAAATTGCAGAAATGGATGCTCAGGTCATTTATTTTATATACTATATAGATATCAGTTATTGACTAACAGCATTTAGCCTCTGAATTGTGTATACATGTATAAAGAGGGTTGGTTTACTACAATATCCTGAGTAGTAGTTGCTCGTGCAAAAATATCCACATTATTTTTGATAAGGCTGTACTTATGAGCGTCTGAATGTTTTCAAGTCTTTTTACAACAATTCTGTCCGCTTGTTGCAAAAGCAGACAGATGCAGATACCAGTGTCTGCATGTAGACACTGGTAGCACAAGCTTTGAGTAATTTACAGCTCATCAGTCTGAGTGAAAGGAGCAGTCAGTGTATGTCCTGAATGACTATCATGGGATATGATTGTGGTACAGCAAGTGACTGAATTTTCTGTGAAATATTAGTGAAGCTTTGCACTGTTTTTCTTTTTTCTTTTTTTTTTTCTTTTTACTTTTATTTATTTATTTACAAAATAATAAGAGCCGTTCGGGCTTTGAGGCCATGTTTTGGGATGGTGTGTATTTTGAGCACAACAAATCCAGACTCTGCGTACCAGTAACTTATTTGGCCAGGTGAATGGACTCCGTCTGCCTCAGGACTAATTCTGATGTATATATTTTTAGTGAGTCAGATGTTAAAGCTCAGAGAGTGTTGTGGGCATTGTGCTATGGTAAAGAAACCAAAGAGTCAGAAAAAATGTTGGTTAGTTATTTATATTGTTGCACTTTTCAATGATGGCATCACAGCTTCCTGTTCTCCTGATATCATCAAGCTCTAACCCTGTTTGACTACATGCTTGCTGAGCATGTAGTCAAAGGATTATTACTAAGTTAACATTCAATCAACCATATACTGTTGCTACGCCGTATTATTGGAATGTAATTAATTATTTAGATGTGAAGCCGACTGTACTGCATGAGTGATATGATTTGATAATTTTTTTTTTCTGTGTATAAATTGGATCAGTTTGTTTTGTAAAGTGTGTTTTAACAACATTTGCTGTGAACTCCTTATGCACTGCAGGATGAGTGGGAACACAGCAGTAACGGCAGTACCGGCTCCAGACCCAGTTCAGGCTCCCGACCAGGATCCGGCTCCCGCTCTGGCAGCACAGGCCGAAACAACCAACTTAAAGGATCTCCCAAGGTATGGAAATATTCATTCTTTTTCTTGTCCTGTTTGTTTCTGTAGTAAGCACATGTTCAGCAAAAACAATAAAAATCCTCACAGATCAAACAGTAGTTATTGTTAATGGTCTTATAGTAGATTTTTCAAACAGAATTACTGACAAATCTTCAAAGGTTTTGTGTTTAACCTTGGAGGTCTGTTGGCTTTAACTGGTTGCTCTACTTCCTATTTCTGGAGCTGCAGTAGGAAGAAGATGAAATGCCTAAAAGCGTTTTGACAGAAGTTGTTTTTTGTTCTTCTAGAATGGGAACCGGGATGTCTCCTTTGACATCTTGGGGACAGACATATGGGCTGCAAACACAATGGACTCACATGGGTAGGTGCCACATGATGTAGTTAAACCTGTTTTATACTTTTTCAATGGGGCAGTTAATTTAAGCCCAATTTCTTCTAGTGCCTTTAACTTATGCATGACAATATTCTGATTTCTCCTGCTCATGCATAAAATGTGTCTCTCTGTTGTAGAGGTGCGGGCTGGGACGTACAGCCAGAAAAATTGGATTTTAGTCATTTCCACAGGAAACACTTCAGAGGAATGCCAAAGCAACTGCCTCACATTGACAGAGAGGGGTAAGAGTCTGTCTTTATGCATCTGTTGGAAATGGACCAACTACTCAGTGTGTGGTTTTGGTTACTTTGTGGCATTAGAAATATGAAATGCAAATTAATAATAATTCATAAACTAATAATGTCTTATGCTTTTCCTTTCAGCATGAACAAGAACAAGTTTGCAGAGGATGATGGGATAGACATGAATGACTTGGAGAGGTTCTTACCCCATCTGCGCTCTGTAAGTTGTAGACATTTTTTTCTTTAGAAAACTGAGTGCACTTTTTGTTTTTGCTCCAACACTTAATAAAATCTTGCTATCATCAGGATAATGTTTAATAATTTAATTAAGTTTTATTGCTGCAGCTCAACTCCAAGAAGCACCTTTGTAATCTACTAGTTGTTATAGGCTGCCCTCTGGTGGTCTATTGAAGAAATATTGAGCATTTGCTGAACAGATCTGTTACTGAAATGGGCAAAAATATTTATTTGCTATAGTATATTTTTAGTTTAGGAGCTCTTTTATTGGCGATTGAATGGCTGGGCAAAGTCAGTGTATTTTGTTCAAATGGTTAAACAAAATAACCATCTGATACTGATCAGGCTGTGGTCTGGAAATGAGTGAGAAGCAGCTCAAGACAAACTGAAAAACACATTCAGAGGACCTGTTGATTAAGAGCTCTAAACAGATTATTAAAAGCTCCAGCTTCATGAAAACAAAGTTCTAACAATCTCTGGCTCAAAGTGGTAGGTGACATCTTCAGAGTTAACACTTTGTTCATAAATGAAGTTTTGGTGACACCTGGTGGTGAGATATTGTTATGGAATATTCTCAGCTTTATTTTATGCATGCAATCCTAATTTATTTCTGTTAATGCATATGCCTGTTTTTATAGATTACAAATATGTTGTTTATTATGTAAACTGTATTTTCATACCAATCACCTTCAGTCTGAATATCCAATGCCTGCATTTAGTCTCATACTTATGATTTTATGTATTTGAATTCTAAGACAGTCAACAGGGTGGAATTTGTTTGTGTGCTGTATGCATGTCAAGAATATTGCTTGATACACGTAGGAAAATTATATTGTAGCTGTCAGAAATATTTGGGGTCGTTGAAAGCTCACCAAATAAGGATACGAGTTGTTTCAGTTCCTACTGTATGTCCTGCAGTGTGAGAGGTGCGCACAATAACAGCTTCCTGATGTCATTACTCAGTACATCTGAGTATGATGTGTCTGGCTTGAACTGAGCAAAATTGATTTTGCAGCTGTTAAAACCCTAGCCGAGTACAAGGTATGAAGCTCTGTGTTTTTCCACAGTGAATTTTGATCTAATGAGGTGGCAGGGTTCATCTTTTGTCACCTCGATCGCCGTTCTCTTTTCCTGCCCTGCTTTCTGAGTCAAAATGTTTTCCCTCGCTCATAGTGGTGAAGCTCCAGGGTCTTCATCTTCCCTTCCCCTTTTGCCCTCTGGGTTGAGATTGTGTTTGGCCTTTTACACCGTTTCAGCAGAGATATTTCTTGTTGAGCTACCAAGTTGGCATTGCTCGCTGTGTAGTTCCTGAATCCAAGTTGCGGTTTCCGTTCATTCAGTAGAACCAGAAGTAAGATGGGAGAAGCTGTTTTTGTCTGTTGTGCTAGGGATCAGATTTATGTTGATTTGGGGACACTGTGAGGTACTTTCCCCGACATTCTCATCTGCTCCCAAACTACATCCTCCTCATTCACTCACTGTTTCGCCTTTGGTATCACATATTTCACATTTTGGCCATTTATATCAGCCTAGATTAAAAAAATATAGACATGTGGAACACTTTAAATCCTTTTTTATGTTTTTTTTTTTGTTTTTTGTTTTTAAAGGGCACTTCAGCCTTCAGACATGGGCACAGCAATGTAAATAAAGGAAACCTATTCTGATAAATACACACAAAGTCAAGTGAGACTGATTTTGTGGCCTTTTTGCCATCATAAAACAAATTGCACACAGAATGAAGACGTGAAAGAGTTTAGACTCAATTCAGTCTTAAACAAATAAAAAAACAAACTTTACTGCTGAGTCAGAAGTCAGAATTCAGCATTGCAATGGCTTATCCAGAGTTGTATAAAATGTTATTGAAAATATGTAGGAATTACATATAATAGGACTTCAGATTTAAATGTGAGATTTTATTTGTCTGGACAACACTACGCCTTGCATTACCTGCCTATCATTTCTGGAACAGAATCAAAGTGCTGCCCAATTTTGAGAGAATTAGGACAGGACATCATTATTATTGGTATTTGTGTTGCTTTCACTGCATTTGATCAGAACTCAGCAAGTTAATTATTTATTAACTTTCTTTAATAAATAATTTACTTTAAATCTTTACTTGTTTGTTTCATGGGTGCTCTGTATCCTAGTTTTATTTTGACTTTTGGTCCTGTGGTGCCACCTGGTGGTCCAAATGTTAGAAATAAAAATATTGAAATATCTACCTTGAATGATAACAATACTGTACATTTAACACATAAAAATACACAGAGCTATTGAACCATTTCCCTATATTATAAGTACAGTTTCAGAGTTAGCTAAAAATACATGTATATTAGAAACTCCTTTTAAAACATTCTCACTTTTTGTATTGTTTGAAAATATCAGATAGTTTTCTCCATCATTGTGAGAAATGAGAAAAAATATATTTAAATATAAATATACATATACCTACATTATACAAACGTAGGTACAAGTGGCATGAAAATATGTCTAAAATATCAACCAGCATTCGTTCAGTCACAACGTAAGACAACCAAATGCAGTAACATGTTGCCAGTCATCACTTCCAGTCCCTGAATGGTGGGACTTCATCATCCAAAATCCGTGTCTGCATTCCACTCTTCATGCTAACATCTACTTCCCTTTTCCAGGAGACAGAATGGACACACAAATAGCCCAGGGAAGTAGAAAACATCCCATTTGTGTGTGTGTGCGTGTGTGTGGGTGTGCATGCAGTTCTGTAAAAAAGCGCTTCCTCCCTTTGCTCTCCGATTCTGCCAGACCTCGTTTGGCCTCTCTGGAATGTCAGCCTGCACGCACAATAACCCTGCCTTCATGTCCAATCTCAGTTCGTAATGACAGAAGCATCCAGAGGTCAGGGAGCAAGTATTTGATCTGCGCATTCATCTCACGTATAACAATGATGGCTTAAAAAAAATTAGACATGAAACCAGCGAGCATGCAATTAATTGCTCTATTTATTCAAAATACTACTTTTTCTTACTGTTCATAGAGCACGAAATTATGATATATTATGCGTTAAGAGCGCTGATGTGTTATGACTTTGCCTAAAAGATATGTCAATATTTTGTCAGGAACAGATAGCTCTTAAGCTCAACTTGAGCTGACAGCAATGCTAGTTTTGCAGCACTGTTTACTGATTTTTTTATTATTATTTTTTTATCGAAAGTCACTCAGGCAACTGTGCCGGTGGAGGGGAGTCACTTCAACTCAGTAAGTGTTCCTTCAGTGTGTGACAGGATGAGTTGTCTTCTAGCCCTGTCAACATGAACTCGGATAATAAGCAAAACAGATTGTCTTCTGTGTGTGTGCCTCCTATGCACAGGCACAGAGTCTTAGCTGAAGAAAGATTTAAATTTTTTAAGTTGATTTTTTTTTTTAAACTTATTTATGTTTTTTTTTTCTTTAGAAACCACCACAATGATTATTCTTCCCCATCCTTTAGTAGTGTTCATTAGGTTTGTCTGTTTCATTTTATCCTGACTCGTTTTTTATGTATTGTCAGATATTAGCCGATACGAACTCTAGCTATTTTCAGAGACTCTTTAGCCTAAGACTGCTTTAGCTGTTCTCAGTATGTTCCCTTTTGAATTTTAATGTAGTTATCATGACCTGAAATGAGCTTTTGTAGCTCAACTCTTTTTTTTTTTTTTTTTAATAAAAGTTCTAGAATGTTTTTTGAAATATAGAGAGATGTGTAATTCAGACTTTACCAACCCACCCACCTCAGAAGGGTGTCTAATGAACATTGTTCTTAAGGCATCTTGAGGGAAGTGAAAACTGAATACGGTGACATATTTCCGGATCGTTTCCATCGGATACCTACAGTGAGATACAGTCTTCACAGAGAGTACAATATAGTCATAATAATAAAAATTATATAACAATTGAAATTTTTCCACAGTTAGTTAAGCTTATTTAACTGCACAAATGTGCTCACAAAAACTTCAAAATATATTTACATGGTTATTTCAGTCACATAGTACTTATTTCTTTACTCCAAAGGATAGAACTCAAGAGAAAGATTTGAGAAAAAAAAGTTTTTAGCCAAGACTATTTGAAAGATATGAGTTTTATTATAGTTGTGTCCAATAACAACCTGTCTTTTGATGTTCTAAGCTCTTTGACTTCTTGAGTGATGACTCACTTTGTTACAAGAACATTCATGCACAATAACATCTAAACGGGTCCTCTTAAAAAAAGAGAGAAAAAAAAAAAGCCACATTTAGAACTGCTTCTTCATCTATTTGAACTTGAGGCCAGTAAGGCAACCCAACTCGTCATTAAATGTGGAGTGAGCCTCAGAATTAGCCAAGGACTGGAGGAGAGGAGGGGAAAGTGGCTGGCCACTGAGGACACATCCGGTGTGTGAACAAAGCAGGGTGACTGGGGAACAAAGCCGGAGTCTGGAGCTGAGACGTTGCAGACTGGTCGGCCCCTCAGTCTGGAAGTGTACGTGCTGCAGGGCAGGACTGCAATTCTGAAGGGATGCTGGGGGCAGGGAGACTTGCTGTGGGTCTGTCTGTCAACTCCCACCTTTATTACCCTCCCAATAGATGCGTTTTACTCTCCCAATGGATTTCAACTCATCTAAATCTTCCTCCTTAATTTCTTTTTGTATTATTATTTTTTTACCATCAAACGCCTCACCTGGCTTTGTTTCTCCCTGTTCATTGTTTCCTTCACTTCTGACCTGTTCTTCTTCATGGCGTCCTTCACTTCTCCCCTCCATCCTTCATATGTTGGTGGGCAGCAGAACAATGTCCAGGGGGTCATGGTGACCGGTAGCCCCGTCCCTTTGGTAACTTCCCACCATTGTTCCTACTTCTGCTACTTATTGGCTCCTCCACTTCATTAACCACTCACACATTGAGTTAATCACCACTGTTCACTTTTGTCTCCAGGATAACCAAAACCACTCCTACCTTTTTACTGTCTCTCTCGTTGTCGTTTTTAGCACACCCGTTGCCATGGCAACCCCCTGCACTCCGTAAGCCGAGCAGAGACTACGTGAAAAACATAACATTCAGTCCGTTACGGTATTTGGGTTTCAGGATTTATATTTATTTTGCGATTATTAACAAGCAATTTCATGGTTGATTACTCCTGCTCTGCTCGTCAGTCTGTCTTTGGTTCGCCTTTGTTTTAAATTGTTAATGGAACCGAAATGCACAGATTTGCGCAACACCTTTTCGAAACAATATTACCAAGACCATTAATTAGATTTAAAAAAAATTTTTTAATAAAGTTCCAAACGTTTAATATTTTGATAAGCGCGTCAGAAGAGGACGCACTGGTTTCAGCCTCTTGGCAGCATTCAGTTTCACCTACTGCCGAGATCGACTGAAAACCTTCCGCGATCGACGTATTGAGCACCCTGCTTTAACGTCTCTCTAGTCCAGGGGTCTCAAACTCCAGTCCTCGAGGGCCGCAGTCATGCAACTTTTAGATGTGCCTCTGCTGCACCACACCTGAATACAGTAATTAAGGTTCTGGAGAACTGATCTACACAAGGTGGAGGTAATTAAGCCATTTCATTCCAGTGTTTTGTGCCTGTGGCACATTTAAAAACTGCAGGACTGCGGCCCTCCAGGACTGGAGTTTGAGACCCCTGCGAGTCTAGTCCACACTTTTCTGTTTCTTTCTTTTTTCAAAACTTTACTTAAACTTGCGCAACTTCTTCAACAGATGAGATTTACAGCCTGATCTACAGTCACATTCAGCAGGTGATCAGTGATGAAAGAGAAGCATGTGAGAGCTTGACATCTATGTCTTATTTATTATGCAATCTGAGGCCTTAGCCACAGAGGAATATACAGGTACTTCAAAGAAAGAAGTAGGTGGCGACAGGAGACAAGCCATCGTGGGATCACAGTGTCAGAGAGTGAAAAAGGAAGAAAAGGCCAGTGGTGCCCTATAGAAAAGCAATCTCTGCTGAAGCAGCAGCTTTCAAATACATAGAGCTCAGCTGGCATCCCTCAGAGTGATGAACAAAGACATCGATCATACATCCTCTGCTCGTCTGATACTTTGTGTGCGCGTGTCTGATCTGGTTTGCTTTGGGTTTCAAAGAGGCTGAATAAAGACGATACAGCTTTTGAATGTAATTCATTAAAATCCATTTCTAATAGATTAAACACTTTTTGTGTTTTTATATTTACTACAATTAAATAAAGAATAAAAGATCACTCGATTGTGACAAATGGGAGGAGAAGTTATTCTGGCCTTGTATCAGCGTATGCGTTACAACTCCCTTTGTGTGCTTCGCTACGTGTTCGCTATCTTGTATTTACAGCCTCCCTCGTAGTCATTCTTGCTCTTTCGCTCCCCTCAGTTCTCAAAGGTCTGTCCTGCAGTGCCACCCCCGGGGTAGTTTTAAATTTATTGCTTTTGGCCGACGTCCTTGGCAACATAAATAAGCCTGGAGAAACAATGGACTAACTGACTGAGGATCATACCAGAATTATTACGCATGAGAAGCGACAGGAAAGCATTCACTCCACTTTCCACTGCTACTGCAGTGAAAGTTCACTAATCATTATTTTCTGTTTCTATTTTTCACATTTCCATCTCCAGGAGCTTTTCTCATTTCCTAACTTTCCTTCCTGGCCACTTATACCCCTGCTACACTGCTGATTGACTCAATAGTGCGACCTGAGTCATTTCCAGAACCCTGACAAAAAAACTCTTTGAAAAATTCTGATCTCTCTCGATTATTTTCAGATTATCTCCCCTGGTTATCCTTTTAAAAGCTAAATCTTGGTTTACTTTGAATCTCGTTGGGCTGTCACATTGGTTCATGTTTGGCCAAATGAGATGATGCAAGATGACAATATCTATAGTTACCTTCTACCTTTTATCTGAAATCCTGATGCCATGATGCCAACGTCCATTCATTGATAAAAAAAAACAGTCAAAAATATTTTTTTTCCTTTTGTCAATTTTCTACCATCACTCTCCCACTCACAATTTGTACTCCCACCCCATCCCCTGTCCTTGTCACGTCTACAGTGGTCATGCTGCCTCCTTGGAGTGTAGAGGTTCTCTGGCAGGGGACCAGGGCAGCTCATGGCTTCCTTTGATCTACACAGCATTCGCTGCTACCTGCAAATAACCTATTCTCACCCACAGTGTGTTCTCTCTAAGTCAGTTTTACATCATTTTCTTACCGTCGCTGGAGTGCAAAAGTATTTGCTCCCTTTTCAATGTTTTTTTTTTTTTTTTTTTTTTTTTGTCACATTTTAATGCTCCAGCTCAAATACATAATGCCATTTTCAACTGGTTAGATTTTATTTGACAACATTTTTGTGAAAATGTCATCAAACCACAAAAAAAGCAGAGAAGAATGAACCTAAATACCATCATATAAATGAAATGATTTGTGGCCAAATGTTGTGGACACTCTTTGGCTGTGCTGCCAAGTGTTGAACAGTGAGTTGTGAAGTTTAGGCAGCACCTACTTTATCTCATTGGGCAAGGTTTTTTAATAAATAAACCGTAATTTGCAAACTGCTTTTTGTCGTTAAGGTTTTTTGCGTGATAGTAAAATTTTTTTCTTCTGGACATTTAAGAAGGACAATAAAAATAATTATATCTTTGCTGATTTTTGCAAAACAAGACTACAAAATATAAGATTTACAAGTTTATAAATTATTAGCATTTTGTATTGCTGTTGTTTTACGCGTTTCGGATAAAATCTGAAAGAAATTGCAAGTTTTCCATTTCCTCTAAATGATCATTTTTTTGTGAAAATGCAAAATTCTATTAATTTTGGAAAACGTAAGCAGATAAATTTTATCTATAGAAAGTCTTCATGCAGTGTTAGAAAGTAAGGGGTTTGAGTTAAGTATTTCAACACCTGAGGGGATCTCAGAAAATATTCTTATTTTCTGTCCCATGCAATATTTGGTTTTCAGTCCATTCATCCAATATTCATTCCTCTCTCCTGTCCATCTTGAAATCAATGCAACAGACTGTCCTCTGTTGCTACATGCCTGTCGGAGAGACAGCAGCAAAGTCGATGGCTCAAAAAACGCCTGGGTTACCTTAGACAAGAAACTTTTTTACAATTGCAATAATAAACTGAAGTTTTCTTAATTGTTTTATAACAAGGATTATATTTTAATGTTTACTTGCAGTTTGGATATTAGGATATTTCCGCTTAGAAATATTTTTTTTGTAAAATATCTTGAGCTTAGACTTATGATTGGCCACCAATACATCTTTTCACGTTGGGAAGTCTAATCACTTCAAATATCTTTACGATCAATTCACTATGAACTTTTATGTTTTTGTTTTAAAATGTACTATTAGGTCCGTAAACTCTGCAAATTGCACTTTGAAAAAAAAAAATAAAAAAATGCAGTTTTGGAGGAAAAATGTATCTATCATTTAAAATTAAACAACTTTATTTCCAACCTGCAACTGCATACATAGTCCTATAAGCTAGTACACCTTGTAGGACTATCTATGCTGTAAGCTATTACCATAATTGAAATCAGAAGTATAAATTGTAATCCTTTCTTAACAGCTTCGAAAAATTATTCGTCAAGGTTTCCAGCATGTTGAAGTAAATCACGGCCAGTCTCTTACATTTGGGACTTTGCGGACTTTTTTTTTTTTGCTCAATCACCATCTGTCTAGTTTTAATCTGTTACTGGGGCCAGACGACACCTTTCTCCCAGTGCCCACCTCTCATGTAGTATGTCTTGAATATTACACTGTGTGCACAGCTGTTCATAGTCCGGTTCATTTATGCATACAGCCTTTTCACAACACTGTTCGTCATCACACACTGCATGTTTACTCAACAGGGCTAGTCCTAGGCCACTCATAACCATGGTAACAGCACATAGTGGTGATGAGCAAAGGAAAACTGGGCTATTTGACTGACAGAGCCAATGTTTTATGGATGATGGATTTCATATTTCCTGTTCAGAAGAGGTGAACTGTAAAAGCGAGAGGAAATATCCATCACAGTGTATTCCATCAGTGGTACGAATTGCTCTGCCCCTTGCCGGAAAAAAATATTACATTTAGTCAAATGAAAAATGACTCATTTTGATGTGACTTAGACCTGAGAACTCCTCTCACCTAGTGCCAAAGCATCAAGCTGCTAGGAGTATATTTTACAACATTTTTCCATTTTTTTTCCCCTTTTTTTTTAAATAATGAAAAAATGTGCAGAGGAGGGACTTTCTTGTGATCTTTAATTATCATTCTGTGAAAAAGAAAAAGAGCATTATGAGTTATAATGGTGCCTTTTTGCGTCCAGTTTTTGCTTGTGTGATTGTATTTGACCTTGCATCTTACTTGTTCAGATAATGTTCTCTCAACAAACATTAGAGCTCAGATCCACATCTGTCTGGTGATAAAAATTGGCAATTCTGTCAATGTTCAGTTCACCTGTTGTCAGGAAAGAATTCATACTCATAATGCCATATACATATGTAAAAAAAACCCACTAGGTGTAATAAATTGTAGACATAAAAATCTGTCCACAAATCTAAACTCTTTTTTTTAAGAATATCTTCTGGTTTGGATTTTAAAAATGCAATAATTAATTTACTTGCAGTATTGCCAGCATATTCAACGGAAAACAGAGGAAAAGCAAACAAGAATGTTCTAATTAACATTTAAATGTATTTCCAGTCATCAAAATTGCTAGTTTTTACAGCAATTTTCTCTTACACCATGATTTATTTCTCACAGGTCTTCCCACCCCTTCCTAATGAGGCCGAGATAGCACACACCAAAAAGCTCTTCCGACGCAGGAGAAACGACCGACGGTAATGTTTACCCACCATGCATATGCCTGCACACACACACACACACACATACACTTGCACCAAAACCTTTCTCAGATAGAGAAATGCTGGAATCACAGCTTAAGCATGTCTCCACAACCACAATAATGTCTGGAAATGAAAGCACACTCCAGCTCGGTTTCTCTCTCTGATTTAATAGTCCTGCTTTGCAACCTTTTACCTGATTCAAAGTGGATTTTTTTTTTATATTGGTTGTATTTTCTGTAAAATCAAATTTTCCCAGGTCAAGTCTGACTTCACTGAAACTAGCGAAAGGGGGGAAAAAAATATATCCCTTTCACTCCCTGCCCTGATGTCACTGGAAAACTGTTCTTTAGTTGCTAAGATACAGGCTAAAGAGAAAATATTTTGGTTGTATTTGTGGCTTTAAAAGAGGAAATTATATCTAAACCAAATGGACAAAAACACTTTAATTCCTGTTTTTAAGTCCAGAGAATAATTGCGTGTCTCCTGTAAGCTGTTGTCTTTGCTGTACAATGAGCAGAGCACAGGCCTGGTGGAAGGAAAAGAACAAAAATATCAACATAGACCAATAGCCGCTTGCTTAGGTTTCACTTTATTTGTTTTGTGTAGTGGAAGCTGTAACAGGAGACCATCCTGTTTTCTTCTGCTCACTGCTTTGTGAACACTTCTTTGTACTTAACACACTTCATTCAGGTTTTACATAATATTGTGCACCTTTGTTTGCTGTATTCATGTTTTTAAGTTTAGCTGTTGCTGCCAAACATTTTAAAGTGAATTCTAGTTAAACACTAAGAGGGCTAATGGCAGTTTTACAGGGATTATTTACTTCATTTATGCTAGCTAGTGGCCAGTTACTTGCTGTGGTTTTTTTTTAAATATCAATATCATACAAAACTATGACAGAAAATGGTATATGGTTGAGGGATTAAATATATACATAAAAAATAAAAGATGCATAGAAATAAAGAATTGCATTTAAAAAAACCCGATTCATGTATACTACAGTACGCAGAGTGTTTCTTTGCATAATTCTACAAAATCAACAAAAACAAACAAAATATTCTTATGTCATTGTAAGAATTATATATATATAAACAAATATATATATATATATATCAACATACTAGATATTATGGTTTTATAATTTGCCAATCGGATTGGGCCACGTCAATAATGCGCTTTGGGATGGAGGCACAGAGGCATGTTTGGAGGATAGCATGGTCAAGACTAGGGTTTGGCTCAGACAGCGGCAGAGCATAAAGAGGGCAGTCCATCACCAGATGAAGACAGACCCAGGCGGTATCAGGGCAGGCAACACCAGATACCTCAGGAAGGTTTAGCACGAAAGCGAGACGATAAAAGTTAGGCCTCAACGGTGAAACGAAGAAGCAAGTCAAGAACCAAGTTGCTGCTTCATGTCTTTTTTTTTTTTTTTATGCAAATAGATGCAAGTTGTCACCATCCCAACTTATATTTTATAATCTCTTAAGCAGATGACTTCTTTACGTGTTTAGAGGATCAGTGTATTGGTAGATTTAGGTAGTTTCTCTTCAAATTTACATATCCATTTGCTTCAACAGCTCAGCTTATTGCTTAATAGTACTTATTCCAAATTATTTGTCTGAGAAACGGTAGAAGAAGTACCACTGATGGTTCTCGTACCACATTTTGAGGATTATGGCCTTAGATCACCTGATAGTCTTTTCACTTTCTTTCTCTAAACCTTAGACTCATGTTTCTTTATTCAGATGTGCCAACACGCTGTACTACAGTAGCCAGTCTAAAGAAGCAACTATTGGTTTTCTCATACTGAAAAGAGGCCCTGTAAGACGTCGCAATTCTATTGTTGGGGAAACAAAAAACAAATGGGTAATTATAGGGGCTGAGGTTATGAAAGGAAGGGTGAGGTAGAGGTGTGCACAAATAGGACTTGGAAAAAGTCATAAAGTATTTGGCTAACAGTAAATCATTATTCCTAAACAAAGTCAACATTTTCAAAGCCCTTTGGAATCAAAAACGGGATTGAGGGATATAATCAAAGTGCATTTGGTTGAGAGAAATGTATGATTTTGGTTCAGTTGTTCTCATTAGCTGCAGGAAAATAAAGCTCTAATATGCACAAACTGTGCATTTTGCTATGAAATGCATCATAAAATTGAAATCCGTAGTTAAAGTATCCATCTCAACGTGCATTCACTAAATAGCCCAGCTAGCCTAACTTTTCTATTCTAGAAGCTGCAGACATAATTTAAAGTTTAACAACAGTAGCTTGCAGGCAGTAAAGAAAAACCACAAAAAAATGTTGCGCTTGGGTTGGATTTTGTGTTCTGTTGCTTGCTATACATCAACACAACAGGGAAAAGAGGAGAAATGGTCTCAGCTAAACCTGGTGGAAAGACATGATGAAATATGGAAGCAAAGTATTGATTCGTCGACTACATGTTTGAAACATGAGGGGTGTATCGAACAAATGACCAGCAAAGGGAGCAGACTGGGAGACTGAGTAAAGGAAAAAGTGTGGGCTGGCTGTGGCAGGATGGAAAAGAAAGAGGAGGCAGTGCATGTGTTTCTACTTTAGTAGGCACGTCAGGCAGGGCTGAAATTAGTTGTGATTTACAGGAATGTGCTGGTTACTGTTTTTTTTCCTTTGCTTCAGAACAGAGAAGAGAAGCAAAGCTTTGGAAAATGAGCAGCTTCCTCACTCTTTTCATTCTTTTCTAATTACTTTTCTAAGATGTTTTTTGGACATTGTTTCAAGAAGAGCACTTTGTCTACAACATTTTTGTAGTGTTCTTGAAACTGATTGAGTCCAACTTTAGCAGCAGTACTTACACAACTGCCTGCACCAGTCACAGTCCCTGCAACGCTGCATCGTCGGCTGCTTTTTCCAGATGATGGATGACTGCCAAAAGTTACACATTCAAATAAAAAAATAATTTTAAGACGATATGCAGAATATTTGTATACAATGCCCAACTATATTTGTGTTTGTTGAAATCTGCATTTGCCTTCTGTTGTTTTTTTTGTTTTTTTTTAATTAACAGTTATTGTAAGCTTAAACCTTATGAAATGGTTTTTGCATCAGTTGATCTCTTTCACATTTTGTTACAAGCACTAAGCTTGTTTGTGATATGTTTCAACCAGCATTGCATCTGGACCACTGAATCAATATTCTGTGGTTTGTGCTTTTGCTGCATTTACGGCTGCAAGGCTTTTTTGGGTTTTTTCCTCCAGCTTCACACATTTAGGGTTTAAAATTTTCACCTTTTTCATTTGTATGGAGAGTCTATGATCATCAGCTTGTCCTTGATTTTCAATTAGATTTAGGTCTGGACTTTGTGTGATTCTAACACATGAATATTCTTTCCTGTTGTGTGTCTGGCCGGAAGGAGGTTCACTGCTCCAGTGTCGGGTTTGTTTGTTTTTTTTGCATTCTCTGCACAACTCGTATTTCTCCTGTCAAAAAATTCTCCCACCTGAGCTGTGAATCTCTACAACCTGGTGTTGGCACATGAAATACTAATAAAATGCCCTGAAATTTGAGGTTGTCTTGTATAAACGTTCAAATGCTTTAAGTAATTATGATTCTGTATCATCTTCATCAAGACTCCTATTGGGCCTATTGGCTCAACTGATCTCATTTGTCAAGTTGTGTTAGTGGTTGTCTTAAAACCTTTGTATTTTAAGGGGGATTGACTCGTTTGCAGCTTTGTTTAAAGACACGTTCTGCTCAACACTGTATCATTCTACAGTGTAAGCTGAATGTACTGGCATATTACTCATTTCAGTTCATTAAAAAAAGTTCCAGTTCCTCCTCTGTTTTCTTAAAGATATTATGTCTGATGAGTAGAAATTCTTCTTGCATGAATGCACCCAAATTTATTTTCCCTTCCAAGTTTTAATCTTAAAATGTAATAATGCAAATGCTCAGTCAGGCAGCTGAAATCCTTCCTCCCACAGTGCATTAAGTTAGTGTTTTGTGGCCTGTGAAGAGCCTCGGCCAACTTATTGACTGTCTGGCCTGCAGACATCTCTTCCCCCAGGTCAATCGATTCTCTTGTCTGGGTCAACCAGTGGTTCTATGAATTCTCCTCTTGCGCACAGTAAAAGTCATGATTGATCATTTTTATCATGCTCACCCTTCCCTGACCATGTCTGCAAGTTAATTTAATCTTTTATGTAGAATTCTTTTAGACTCCTCGTTTTGTGTGACCTTACCAACCTGTAGTTTTTTTTGTTTGTTTGTTTTGTTTTTGTTTTCCCTTATTTGCTTCGCTTTTTCGACCTTTCCAACTTGTTGTTTTCTCCTATTTTCCTTCCATAAAAATTCTCCGGTTTGCTACAAAATTTACTTTGACTTTACTCCACTCTTCACCCGATTTCATCTTCCCATCCTTCCAATCATCTGCATTTTGGCACACCCTCCTCTCCTGCTTGTAGAACATGCGATCACTTCACCCGAGAGCAGTTAACCATACTTCTGCCCACTGGCCCCGGGGAGAAACGGCGAGTCTCAGCCAGGTTAGTGGCAACTTAAGTAGGATCTCAAAAGGTAAAGTAACTTTTGAAAGTATCCAAACCTCTGGAATTTGTGCAGCTGTTTCATGAAGACGTCAAAGGTTTAGAATCTTAGAAAACAAACTGTGTCACTATTTAACATTTAAATAGTGAATCAGCTGAAACTTGAAAGTGTTTTGAACACAGTATACCCCCATGTGGAACGCATGGTGGTGGTGGCATCATGATATGGCTTTTTTTCTTCAACAGAGGCTGCCAGAGTTAAACAGTTAAATGCAGGGAAAAACTGTCAAAGGCTACATAGATCCAACAGAACAACAACCGTATATTGAAAGCTAAATATGACAATTGTTATGCATGATTTATATCAAAGACTAACTGTGATATTCATGGATTTTTGACTGAGCTTGTGTGATCTTTGTGAGAAGAATGAGCGACTGCATTTACAACTGAAATTACAGAGAGAAATGGCGGTATAAACAATTGACTTGCATGAAAGTTTGCAAAACCATGAAAACTAGCTTAATTTTGTTCCCTACTCTCTAATTATGCTCTACTTTGCATTGATCAACTATTTAACATTCTAATAAAGTACATTGAAGTAATGGGGCAAAATCTCAAGAGTTTAGGAAGTGTGAATAGTTCTGCAAATTTCTATTAATGAGGTCCAGATACATTTTTGGCAGATCTCTGAAAATTACATTTGACTTATTTCTTAATCAATTTGAAGAATATGTACTTAAATATGTCTCAGTCTGGCAACATCCAAGACTGCAATGGACTTGAGTAATACCATTTAAATGATCAAACCAAAAATAATAAGTCATGTTCCATTTTATTAGATGTTTAATCATGAAAGAGTAACTTATTGTTGAATGACATTTCATCAGTGGGTCCATCATTTGTCCTAAATGCAGCAATCTCTGACAGTTATGGCTGATAGATGATGAGCACTCAAACCACTGTCGAGGTCACAGTCATTAAACATGATTAACATTTTATTATACTCCTTCTCAGATTATCAGTAGATAAGCAGAGTGGTTTATTACATCTGAGCCTAAAGTAACAGCAACTAGCACGAGCCTGTGAATCCATCAGAGTTATTCAGCAGCTCTGGATGTCTCCTTGGCAAAATTAAGTAGTTTTACTAATTCTAGGATGAGATGATCAAATGTTTTCACAATTTCTATCCAGGAGTTCTGCATTTTTCAATGAGGACTATTTTCAATCTTTTTGTGAAAACAACAAAAGCACTCCAAGTATTCAAATTTGAATAGAATAACAAGTCTGTTTGTTGCATCAAACCAATAATGGCAACTTGAGTTGAGACTCCAACTCCAGTTGCACTTAAGTCTCAAAAGTAAGAATTTGGTCTGGACTTCGAATTGTGCCTTTAAAAACTGAGACTTGTGAGTAAGTGACAGTTTTTTCTGCCATGTCCTCCTTTAACACAGTCAGACTTTATTGGTCTTTCAAATGATGTAACACCTCTCTTCCAGTGACAAATTACACTACTTCAACTTTATTTGCAAATGTGAAAATGTGTGGAAAATGACAGATGAAATTGTTGTTGGTCAACAAAATAAGAATAACCACTTGCATTTTTTTGTTTGATAATAAGATTTACATATTATCAAGCATATTCTCACATTACACTAACAAAATATCTGAAGCAGTAAGTAAGAACCAGCAGGTGTGTGATTATATGATTATACTGCGATTATAGATGTTTGTTTGGGAACATTGCAGTTTAAACCTTTCACAGAGTTGGTGAAATACTCTCATTCAGTGTGGAAACTCTAACCAGGTCAGTGAATGGCTAATGCAGAACTGATATTCATAAGCTACAATATTTATTAATTAATCAAACGCATATTAAATATTAAATGTGAACATTAAAATATTGTTACCCCTGATAGCCTCATTCAGATCTTTAGATCTTAGCTTTTTTAATATTTTAGTTCATCATGTTGCATATTTGGAGGTGTTAATGAATAGCGTTAGGTAACTCAGTACATTAGTTTTCTTTTACCACATTAAACTACCACCTCAGTCTTTTTCAGGTAAAACAGTAGCATTCGGCTTTAATTTTTTCACTTTATTGATATAACACCAGTTGGTCAAACAATGTAGTTTCAAGACCCCTTACATATGAGACAGATTCAAATTGTATACAGAAATGTATAATCAAGTCGGTTCAATCATAAACAGATTCAGTTTGACATGTTTCAGTTTTCTTCCAAATTACAATGCCATACAGTAAAAATCTGTTTACAGTGCCTGTTGATAAAAAAATAAATAAAAAAGTTTTCTATCTAAAGGAGCCTGCTCAGTTATATGAAGTCATAGACTTGGCAGCAATCTCTCATACTGGACAAACATTTGGTGACAGTGGAAAGAAACACATTCTTATAACAGGAGGAAACTTCCAGTAGGATCCTGCAGATTATCTACAGCAACAGATGGGAAGTTTGAGAAGATGTAGCACTAATAACACTGTTTATTATTGTGTTCAAACATTGTATTATATATGCAGATGATACCCAAATAGTTAGGCTTTAAGTCTCGCCATCTGCCTGGTTTCTAACTTTTTTAAACAACATTTTAATCCCTCTAAAGCCCAGTTTATCTTCAGCATTTGAAAATTGACGTGGATTACCAAAGCCCTCTATCGCCACCATGTACCTGTCCTCTTCGACTTATTACATTTGTACAAAACCTGGCTTGTGCGGAAGAACAGAAAGAATGTTAACTTCTTTTGAGGCTATTTCCAAGGTTGGTTTTCCATCCTCTGATCAGATTTGAAAAGAACACTCTTACAAAAGAGCACTGACTCAAAGATTTTGAGTATGCAAGTGCCAAAGGGTCTCTATCCCAATTTATTTTGATTTTTGTTCTACGGCCTCCAAAATGTCAGGGTCGTGCTTTCATTTTTTTTTTATGCTATCGCTAAAATTTAGGCAGCTCAAACTTTGTAAAAGAGGGATTTTTGTAAAGAGTGAATAACCAGTGTGGCTGTCTGCCCACTGAGGACCTGTTCAAAAATTTCGAAACATTGCGTCTGTGTTTGCTTCGTCCAGCCTCCCACAAGGCTTTGCACAGCTCAGGGTTACAGGCTCAACTTTTCTCTGCATACTTTTCTCTTCTAGTCTTTTACACCTTGTTATTAATAGAAAAAAAGTTTGTTTGGTATTTGAAAAAACAGGCGTACACCTGAATGTTGAGAAATCTACAGCCCCTTGTGTAATCCTAAATCGTGTTAAAAATCACTGTGGTTTAACTGCATGCCTGTGCTAATAGTTAAAATCATTGTTCGTGTAGATCCAAAAAACTTTTATTTTATTGACTATTTTTATAGATGTTAACAGAATGTGTGATGCAAATTATATACATGTTTAACATGACATATTGGTCAATGTTTTAGAAGTAGCACAACATGTTTTAAGGGTGTAATCAATGTATGGAATGACATGTTTTATTTTTTCCATGTTCATTTTTCTTTTTACAATAAGTAATTTCTATAAAGTTTTTCAAATTATAACATAAACAGGATTAAATTTATTTTGGGAAAAAAAAAATCACACTTTTGTTTCTTCTTATGAAAAAATAATTGCATTGCTAACCTGAATCATGGCAGCTAATTAGTGAAACAAAAGACCAGGCATATGTATAAACATTTTGAAAATTTTATCATCTTTTATTTTT
This sequence comes from Gambusia affinis, assembly GCF_019740435.1. Classification (NCBI taxonomy): domain Eukaryota; kingdom Metazoa; phylum Chordata; class Actinopteri; order Cyprinodontiformes; family Poeciliidae; genus Gambusia; species Gambusia affinis. Next base: position 10,338,855 of record NC_057884.1, on the reverse strand, counting down.
TTATCCATTGAATGTTAACAAGCTGCAACTACCAATGCAAGTTTGACATCTAAAGAAAGAGCTCTCTCTAGTTCTGTCGTTTTCATTTCATTCTAAACTACTGGCTGACATGGTGGACAGCCAGTAGATATTTCAAATTTAGGTGCACAGGTATTTTCTTGTAGCCTTGTGCTGACTTAATAAGACTGGCAAACATCTTTATTACTTAAATGAGATGTTCTTATATCTTTGCCATTTTAAGAGTGGGAAAATCATGGATTACGTATTGTAACATCCTACTGATTATCTTAAAAAGTACAATCCCTTCATTTTGCAGGATTTCTTTTGTGTCTGTTAATATCTAGATTGAAAATATTGTTTGCTAAAATCGTTGTGTGAGATTTTCAGTTTGAGATTAAGCAGTGAACTATCAATTCATTTTGAAGTTTGTTGCTTATGTTTTCTCTAATTGTTTATTTTTTTAATGTCTTTCAAAACTATGGACTTTAACTTTCTTTAGCCTATGAATCGTTAGCTTTTTAGGCGAGACATATCTCCATCTGGAGTTCTTGAATTGAAATGAAGCCCACATTTAAGTTGGAATACCTGGATTAATGCACTGCATTTTGGGGTAAAAGTGTCCTAACAACTTTGATTTAAAACTGAAATTATTTCCTTGCATACTAAATCTGTAATATTTTATTTGTCAAAAAAGGTTTCAGTTTTATGCAATTGAAAAAGGTTGTGAATGCTGCTGTTGATGGTTAGATTTGAGCAAGTTCACAAGCAGAGGTCGATAATAGGCTGTGTCCTCAGTGTGGAGGTGACTAATCCCCTGAACCATATGTCAGTGGTTTGTTGACCAGAGCCAGTACAGCAAAAACAACGTATCAATGCAGGACAGGAAAACACACTCAGACTGTTCATCCTCATGTAAGCAAGAAGTGAGCTTTTGATTTTATAGCTTTTAGTTCAGGAGATACTACTTCTGTTGAGTGGTACCGAAAGGTGAATGTTTGTAAATGTCTTGGTAATTTGTTGGACCATGTAAAGGGCTGACCTGAGCAAACTGACCCCTGTAACATCGTGAAGGTGCTAACTCGAACCTGGTTTATTTTCAGGAGGCAGCAGCGACCCCAGAGTGGTGGAGGAGGAGGAGGAGGAGTGGGAGGAGGAGGAGGAGGGGGGAAGAACCAGCCTCAGCAGATACAGCAACAGTCTCCACAGCAACACTGGGATCAAACTCAACAGCAGCCCCCAAACCAGCAAGAGTTGAATTTACCAGATCAGGGAGATTACAGAAACCACAATGCTGGTCGACCACCTCGCCAGCACCAAGGAGGACATGTTGGACCTCGCCAAGGAGGACCTCCGCATCACGGCTACAGCCACAACCGCCGCTGGCACCACAATCAGAGGGGTCAGGGCCATGAACAGACACTCGCTGCAGGTGATAAAGAAGCATCCCTAAAAACTACCAAAGACAAACAGACTGAGATTGTAAGAGTGAGTGATGAGCACATGCCACCATCGCAAGCCTTCAACCATAGGAGTCCCAATGAATCGCCCAATTCAGCTCCCTCTCCTAGTGCGACGGCCCACTCAGACCCAACAGTTAACAAGGAATCCCTCAGCATGCTGCCAAGTAGAAAAGTGAGCGATGGCCACGCAGAGCAGCCAAGAGTCAGTCTTCTGCAGTCGTCTAAGGAGAGGCTGAGGAGGAGACTAAAAGACAAGGTACTGACAATCTGCTTAGTGGTTTGTCAGTCTCTATTAGGGCAGCCAGGCCTGATCTGCATGTGTGCACACGCTAACGTTTGGTTTCCCAATTAACTTCAAAAAGACAAGCATGGTTCATTACCGCACAGAGACGCAGACACACTTGTCTCTACTTGTCTGGCTTCATTTAATTGTCCAGGTCTTTACTCTGCAGTCACTCAGCAAATGTGTCTGTGTTTTCCTTAAGGAGGTCAGGAAACTAACAAACATTTAACTGGCTGTTTTTTTTTTTTTATGTTTTACTCTGTTCTAAACTGAATTGGCCAACTCTATTGTGAATTTCAACTTCCTCTCAATACAGCCAAGTGATTGATTTGAGAACATAGAACATCAAAAAGGAGTCACTACATTGGAAATTTGTGTTATTGAGGTCTGGAATTGTGACATAAAAAATAACCAGCATCCCTGGATGAGGTCAAACCTTTACACTGCCCTATCTGCAGGACGAGGTTAATGTGGAGGAGTCTCAGTTGGGACCTCAGAACATGGACCGACTGGTGGACCTCCTCAACAGCATGAGGAGCAACAGCAGTGGCGTGGAGAAGCAGCTGGCCTCTTTCATGGAGGAGGCACAGAGCTCGGCGCAGTCCGAGGAGTCGCTGGCTCAGGTGGTCGGAGCCATCTACGCCAAGGCCGTGTCCGACCGAAGCTTCGCCGCAACGGCCGCCAAGCTCTGCGACAAGATGGCGCTGTTCATGGTGGAGGGAACTAAGTTTAGATCGCTCCTCCTCAACGCGCTGCAGGTAAGAACAGCTTTTGGAATCGTCTGCCTTCAAGCCCTGTTTCTCCGTAATGCTTCATTTTGTAATTACCACTGCAGGGAGCTGCTGGTTCGGTTCGCTCGCAGTGAATCTACTTCTCATTGCAAAATTAAATCTCTTCTCCTGTTTCTGCAGCCTCTGTACTCAGAATCTCGGGGGATCTTGTTAGTTATGGCTTCCATTTAGAAAACAGTGCTCCTTTTAAAAAAATCAAGCTCTTGGATAATTGAATCTGTGCCACATTCTCATGCCTAATAATGCATTTTCTCTATATTGTATCTTATTGCTTCAATTATTATGCCATTTCTATCCATTTGTGCTGATTCCGTTTTGAATTTTACATTGTTGCACTTAATTATAAAGTAAAAATTTGCTTTTTTTTTTTTTTTTTTTAGCATAGTGTGTTTAAAAAAACGTTCACTATGATCTCAGTGGCTTTATTCACCTTAGCTTTAGGAATCCCCTCCATCTGATGACCAGCTCATTGTGTTTCAGACCTGTACATGTCAATGCACAAAGTAGCTAATCTAAACTCCCAGGGGGAGCGGAAGTCTACTTCCTCTTCACCTTCCATTCCTTCACTTTACTGCACAGTTCCAGTCCTGCACCCTGAATGAAAACATCCTCTGAGGCGTTGCATACTTTGCCGCCGCTCCCTCCTTTCATTTCCTCCTTCTTGTCCCTCATGAGCTCTCTATTCCCATGTTCCCACGTCTTCTCACCTCCTTTCACCTCGGCACCTCGCTGTTTGCATGCCCAATCTAACAATCAGAAGCAATCAGGAGACGTGTTGTCATCTGAAAGCTGCCACGCTATGTATATATCTGCCTTGAGATTTTTCTATTTAAAAGTTTTGATATTTACCTCAAATTAACTACCGGTATGTGTTTATTTCTACCTTGATCCTTCAGCCTCCTTTCCAACTAATTTCCTCTTCCTCCATCACATTTGTGTGGTCTTTTCTCCTCTTTTATCTCTCTCTTTAATCTCAGTTTCCCAGCCAGCATAGACCCCCTGCTTGCCTTTGACATTTTGGCTTTTTTTGCTATAAAACATTTTAAATGTCATAAGTGGGCTCATGAAGGCTTTCATTAATGTTGTTGCCATTAGACCCCTGGATCTCAATATGGGGCCAATTAGTGTGAATGCTCTGTTTATTCAGAGAGAGGTTTTGTTGGCCTTAACGCTGCCACTGTTCCACCTGTTAAAACCTCTCTTATTAAACACAGCTGAAGAAGGCTCGGCATGTTTTTCACTCATGTTATGGACTCTGTATGTTCCGTTTTCATGTGCTGGCGGTGAAAGTCAAAGTAGCATAACTTCACTCTGAAGAAGTAAGAAAAACATCAACATTTGGTTTGAGTACATTAATTCAGGGTTGAAGGAATAGGATAAATAAAACTGAACCATTTGTTTTCATTTAAACCACAAAAAATTAGTGAATTTGTACTTTTCAAACTGGGAAAAGTACAAATTTTTGTACTTTTCTTACTGGCATGTTAGTAAGATACTTATATGTTGCTCTTCATAATTGCCGCAACAAAATGCTTGCCTGTTTAAATGTACCAAAAGTTAAAATCAATGCAATTATTTAAAACAAAATTCATACTGCGAGAAGTTTATTTTGAGTTGGGTAAAAAAAAATTATCTCGTTGTCAGGCAACTGCTGCAAAGAGGGACGTCTTGGTGTCCCATGTATCCACCAGTTGTCTTGAAGGGACGTCTGGAAAAAGCCCTTTTCCAATAAACACCTCTAAACTGTTTTGAGCTTGGTCTCATCAACCTTCCCATCTGTCTTTAGTGCTAAACAAAGGTGGAATGTGTGTGACAACAATCCCGTGTTCACAGTGAAGTAAGGTGGAGGATCTGTGGTGCTCAGGCCCTTTTTCTTCACCAAAGCAACTGGAAACCTTGTTAGCATATTGAACTCCTTTTTTCATTTTTTTCAGCAGGCTCTAAATTGAAACTGAACTTCTTTATGGCTTTGTAGTTTTTTTTTCTTCCCCCCACAGAATAAATGGACTCAAATTAAAGAAGCCAGTTTTCCAGGTTTCCTCCTCATTATTCTGCTGCAATAAAAGATGGCTTTATTTTAAAGCTCTTACTCATCGTTTCCAGGCGTGCCAATAAATGCAGCCAGCTCTGTAAGCTGCCCGTGTTTCTCGAGCTCCTGACAGATAATATTGTGAGCGAGAGGAGGGGTGGGGGGATGGAAGCCTTTGCACTGCCTGTTAATAAAGGTTCAGTTTAACCTGCACAGCAACAGCTTTATGTGAGCACATTAAGCATTAACCCGTATTAACTCCAACACTTTCACAGAGCTGACACACTTCACTGGTCTCACTTTCAAACTAAATGAATACTTTAAGCAGAAAAAAGGTATTTTCAATGGAGTTGTCAAATGCTTCTCTTTTCTTTTTTGGGGGGGGGTTGAAGTACCTGGTGACACAAGGTTAATGTGTGTGCCAGTTTCCTAAATGCTCTACTGTATATATCCACCTGCTAACTGAATCGTTGTGTAATGCCAGTACAGGAGTTGCTATGCTGTTTCTGTGCAGTGTTTGAAGGTAAAAGCACGCTTCGTGTTTTTCTTTCCGTATTCAGAGAGACTTCTCCCGCCGCGAGGAGCTGCAGCAGACCGACGTGGAGCGGTGGTTGGGGTTCAACACCTTCCTGTGCGAGGTGTTCTGCACCATGAGGAGCAGCTCCGGCCAGCCGTTCAGGGTGCTGGTGTGCCCCATCTACACCTGTTTACGAGAGGTCCGTATTCAGATGCGCTGGAAACGTCGAGCCGCTTGCGCGTCTCGTCTTCGCAATCTTGTTTCCTGTTTTTCAACCAGACGCTGTCTAGACTGCAGACACCACGTTGAGGTTTGCCTCGAGGTACAAACGGTAAAGACGCACTCGGTTCCAGTAAAAAAAAAAAAAAAAACTAATTGCGTGACCCCGGGTTACGTCCCCATTAGCTGGTCACACTTCTTCATTGGTCGCCATAGAAACCGTTCAGGGTAAGCCACAGCAGACTCACTACGATACAGAAGTGCTCAATGGCAGATTGGAAATTGAAAGGGGAAGCGAGTGGGTGGGAAGGAGGAAACGTAGTAGACTGTGGTCGGATTGACAGTTGGTGGAGAGGAAGTTGGCTCAGACTCTCTCAGGTAGAAGACAAAGGACGACAGAGACGAGATCAAAGAATTCCCGGGTGAATATAGGTTTTGATTGCGTCCGCCAAGTATAAGAGAATAATGCCGAGACATGTATAAGTGGGTTTTAGCACTCGCGTTCATACCTCTACCAGTCTGGCACTTCACACACACCCGGCGTGCCATTAACGAACAACAATGACACACAACGATCCATCTGTCCACACCCTGTCTGTGGGTATTGCCCGGGGCATTATCTCAGCTTGTTAAAAGACTCTCCAACTAACCCGTAGGCGTGGCGTAACTAGTCAGAATCCCACACGCATACAGTTTACAACATGGTACATCTCAACAACTCGGGTAAGAAAATACCTGTGTGCTGCATCCAATTATATGTAGGTGTTAATGTGTCTGTCTTGTAAATCTCAGGTTTTTTTTTTTTTTTTTTTTTTTTTTTTTCCAAGAACTATTATCTTTGAATTCAGTTACAACCACAGTGCCAGCTTTTCTTACACACATCTTCCTGCACGAACAGAGCCTTGCAAAAGCACCACCCAAACTCTTCCAGATTTCGTCATGTCGCAACTGCAAACTTCAATTTGCTCTATATCATGATTTCATGTCATAGAACTGCAGGAAGTAGCAGGGAAATGATGCATCGTATGTTAAGAAGAATAAAGTTAAAGGAAAGTTTAAAAAGTCCTTTATGCATTTGGAGACGGCAGAAATGGATGAAGTTGCTTTGGTTGGATGAGACTTTTTGGCCTAAACGCAACACGCAATATGCAACACCGTCATCACCCTGAGCACACTGTTAGAAATGCACAAAGTCCAGAACTAAACTTTCTGATCAGATCCTTTCCCATCAAATTTGAATTATCTTTAACTTATGCGAAAAAAGATTGGGCAAAAATTTTTAGTCAGCCTTTGTTTTGTCTTGTTAAACATTTTTAAAATCATGCATCGTCTTTCACATCACAAATATTCACCACTCCGTGTTTTCACAATTGCAAAAAATACCTTTAAATCATTTTGTTGTTGCGTCACAAACTCAAAATATAATATGGATACTTTTGAATATTGAACACAAACTTCCTTTTAAACGCAAATTTTGCAAAGTTGTGAATACGTTGCAAAATGTGCGTGTGCCTGTGTGTGTGTCTGTAGAAGCTGCTTCTTGTGTTTATACCTGGAAAATAGGATTAGGTAAGAGTTGGGGAATTGTGGGTTGAGTTTCCACATACGCTTTCCGAACTAAATAAAACGAAGAACCGTTGTCTGCGGCTGCCGTTAAAACTTCATATTGAACACCTTTCCGCTTAGTCACTGTCGCTCCACTGTTTAGCCCTAATGGCATAAACAGTGAAATCTTCCCATTAAAATAAACTGAGACACTGTTCACCCATGTCTGTTTGCACTTAACAAATTACGCAGAAATGATCAAAACAAAGTGAAAAAAGGCCAGTTTTTACAAGCAGATCTACCAGAACATGGCTATTAAAGTTTTTTTGTTTTTTTTTTATCACCATGTGAGCTGCAGAGTTGCAAGCTTTGAAGTCACCACTCATGTGAGTGGGAGTGCTTTTTTTAATCTAGGAATAAGAGCTTTCCAGCACCCAGCCACTGCTCTCCTACCAGAGCAAGATCAAATTGAATAACGGACATAAAAAAATTAAAAAAAAGCTGCATGGACGTTTGTCTCATGAAAGGTTTCATAAATGATCGATTGTTGCGATCTGCACATCACTGATTATATTGGAGTAGTTCAACAGATTTCTAAGCAAGTCTAGTTGTATTTGTGGGTTTTTGCTAAGTGCAAAACCTCGCCTAATTTTTGCAAGTTTAAATTCTTCTTAATAGAAGAATTTAAATTTAATTTTAAATATTAAAGCTTACTCGAAACCATCTGCCTGTTTACTGTTTTATGCTACTGCTTCCACAGGCTTGTCTAAAATAAAACATCAGTCTGAGAAGCTACAATATAACATAAGTCCTGCCCTGTCTAAAAGTCCTGGACTGTCGGACAGTCCTGGCAGCCAGCTTGTTTTATTTAAAGACCCTATTTCCCCCCCCCCCTGCTAAATCACATTGCAGGATTTGGGTTTTCATTTGCTTCACTGCATGAGGCACCAGCTTGTTTTTTCTGTTTCCCTGAGAGCTTTAAAAAAATATCTACAAATGCCCACACAGACAAATCATTACAGACTCTGTTTTATATGTAGGCTTATTTGGTTAGCAGATAGTGAGATGGTATTAACTCCACAGTTATACAGTAATGAAATAAAATGTAACTACAAGTGGTGCTAATCCTGAAAACAGACTTGCAGTTGCTATGCAACAACTGGAAAGATGGTTTTAGTTGAATTTCAAGTTACTCTGTCAAGAGAAAAGCAACAGTTTTTTTTTGTTTGTTTTTTTTTTCTGCAGTATGAAGGCAGAAGTTCTTATATTAAGAATATATTTCTTGTTGTATGTATTTTAAATCGGCGTTATCAGAGGATCAAAAGTTGCTCGTGGTTCTCTAACTTTGTGCTCACCAGTTTCCTTACTGACTGAAAAGAAACAGATGATCTTCTGCTGAAGATGAAGTTCTTGTGTGGCCATCGATGTATATTATGTGTTATGACGGAAAGTTAAAAGCTCGTGTGAACAGAGCAGAGCTGGAGAGCTGAGGACTAATGACTATAGATTAGATCATTTTAACAGTATTGAAAAAAACTTCAACCTCTTCTCCCCTGAGAACTCATTATGAGCTCCTCCAGCTTGTCACATACTTTTCCTACTGTGGAAACGCCAGGACTGGAGCTCCCACTACAAACAGCCACTCTGTCACCACGCCTGTCTTAGCATACTGAGGAGCTGACGTCTGTTCCACTGCTGGGCCTGAATGATAGGTGAAATACCAGGAAAGTTGCAGAGTGGAAATAAAAGCCCGGCTTTGACTAAATGTAGATCCACACATCAGTTAGGAGCAGAGTTTTCTTTCAGACTTATGATGGCTCTGACCTTTATGTCACTGTTTTTATGTGGCATCATTTAGGAAAAAAATGGATGTGCAGTGAATATGGTTATTCTCCAGCTATTTCAACTATTATATGAGGAAAAATACCGTAGAGACCTTTGAGACCTTTTGAGTTGTTTTGCTGTGTTTAGGTGGTAGGTGTTTTTTAGCTTTTTGATACTTTGGATCAAAACTAAGTTGTTAAATAACAACAGACAGAAGATAGGTTTTTCACTCATCTAAAGATAATAAATATATTCCAGAAATTAAACTCTTATTGTAATGGCTGAGCAGATGCTTGTATGTTGCCTCATATTCTGATGATTACATTTTGTGGTGACCTCCAAGATTTTGAGGTTGTCGGCTCTCTTTTCCATCACCCACAACCTTTTTTTTATTTTTTAATTTTTTTTACTTTTTGACAGAACAAACATGCTGGTAAAGTTAAAAGATGACTTTAAACCTGCCAGAACTACAAATAATTTGGTGTTGAAGTGTATAAAACGAGCCAAATGCTTTTAATCATTTCTACTGCTACTACACTAATAATAATCTTATTATTTATAGTTTTTCTGAGACATGGACTCAGACAAAAATATAATAAACAGCCACTAAATTGAGAATGTTGGCCCTTTTATTGGCTTTCAGCTCTTTATAGAGTAACACAATCATACCAAGTTGAAATTAGCTTGATATGCTTCCTTCCGCCTCCGGGAGCCAGCATGCAGTTATCTATTTAACAGACACACCGCTTATAGCTGTAAACAGTGTCACCTTAATATGGGTAATGGGTGAGCTCCCTTAGTTTGTACAAACTAGTGTGTGTACCAGCCACCTGTTTGTCTTTGGCTGCACAACGTGTTTACAGACTGTCTGTTCATTTGTGTGTGCATATGTAGAGCTTTGGTAAAGTAAGCCTTTGTGAATGATGTTTGCCGTTTTGTCTGACCCGAGGGTTCTGTTGCGGCACAAAATGCTCACAAGTGGCATTAGGTGTTCATTCTCTCCTGTCAGATGAATGATGTTTACAGACACTTGAACCTCTAGTATTTTTATTTGATGTCAATTTTAACATTCTGCTTTAGACTAAGTGTCCTTTTGTGGCTTTCGGCTTCATATCACTGCATTTTACTGCGTAGACTTTTGCTCTTCTAAGTATAGTCCTCATGTGTGTTGTTTTTTTTTTTTTTTGTAGCTGCTTGAGTCAACAGATGTTAAAGAAGATGCCGTCCTTTGTTGCTCCTTGGAGGTATGGACCACACACAAGCATGCTCACATTTACAAAAAACAATCTGAGGAATGTCCTCACAGTTGGTCTCAATAAAAATGTACATAATAACACACAACAGTGTTTGTTTTTTGTAAAGAAAAAACAGCCCCTGACTTATTTCTGAGCTTGTCAGGTTTTAGATAAAGCAGTGTATTTTCCAAGAAAAATATTTAACCATTAAGTCCTAATTGGTGATTTCACTTGGGGATTGAAAAAAAAAAAAGCAAATTTACAGTCACACTCCAATCTGATTGAGCTTAAGCTATTTTGAAAAAAGGAATGGGCCAAAACTTTAGTCTGTAGACAATTGACAATGTATGAAATTCACCTTAAAATACTTGTTATTCAAAGCTAGAAGGCTAAAGACATTTTAGATTTTTATTTGAAACCATTTGGATAATTTTGTCTCATTTTATGACTTTCTTTGTGCTAGTCTCTTACACAAAACCCATGTAACTACATTGAAGTTTATTTTAACAATACAAAACCTGAAAAGGTTCAAGATGTGTGAATACTTTTTCTGCCATCCAACATTCAGCTGTTTTTTTTCCCCCAATCTGTCAAAAGACAGTTTAAGTTCAATTTGTAATTTGTAATTGCTTCAAAATGAAACACTTCTGTGTCTGACTTTGCATTCGGTAAAGATTTTGTCTTTTACTCATATGATTTTGATCATGTTTACATTAATGAATCATTTCTTTTTTAGTTTTCACATAAATAAATGTAGAGTGAATGAACAGCTCCACTTAATAAGCAGCAGGAGTTACCATCACCCTCAGAACCGCAATCAGTTCATTGATTTGACTCCCTTCAAGCTGAAAGTTTCTGAATTAATCCTTCAATAGTCAAGGAACGGCCTTGGGGTGTGAGAGCAGAAAGACAGAAGGTAGGTGAGCTGGGAATTACCAACAGCTCCCAGATGCTGAGAAACACAGCTCTATAGCTGCAGGCTGTGTGAATCTCTTGCCTCTGTGTGCTCACAGTAACAAGGTGCCAGACACCGTCTTGCTCCCAATAAGGGGCTTCCATATCTTCTTTGCCTGCCTCTCTCTTTCTCTCGCTGTCTGTCTCACTCTCTATCTATCTATTTTTTATTTTTATTTTTCCCTTGACTTGACTGTAACCCATCCTCCTCTGTCTGTCCTCTAGCTGCAGAGCACCGGGCGTCTGCTGGAGGAGCAGCTCCCCGAGATGATGACGGAGCTCCTAGCAGCCGTCAGGGACAAGATGCTGTGTCCGACCGAGTCGCAGCTGACCCGCTCCCTGCTCATGGAGGTCATCGAGCTGCACGCACATCGCTGGAGCCCCCTGGAAGCGATCACCACCCAGTACTACAATCGCACCATCCAGAAGCTCACCACGACAGCCTAGCGGCAGCTTCTTCCCAATTGGAGGACACGAGTCCCGCTGACGCCCAAAGTCTAATTAAAATATTGCTGTGTATCACTCCCTGCCTGGACGACTAACTGCTATTTGCTGCTGCTGATCTTGACATTCGATGACCCAGGTAGATGAAGACAAAAAAAAGAAACCCACGATAAAGCTTCCTAACATCCAGACTAAGTGTCGTGTGGCCAGTAGGGGCGTGCTTGGCCACACAGAGTTGGGGTGCTCACTGGGCTTTGAGTGGTGCAGAGATTAAAAGGAGAAGGGGGAGGAGAGGGCAGCAGCCTGTCCATGGGGAATGGAGAGATCTGCACCCAAAGATGAATGGATCGGGGTGGGGTGGGGAGGTCAGGGTGGTCTGTGTCAGACTCTTCATTGTGTTCGTTTGCCAAGCCTCTTTCTCCTCCATCCCCTCTGTCTCTCCGTCAGCCCCTGGGGTCTCAGTGGCTGACGGGGAAGGCGGCAGGGAGCAGACACGGTGCTGTCTGTCTGGGCCGTCTGCCCCGCCAGGGTGGGGAACCGGGTCAAAGGGTCTTGCGGGGGAGCTCCCCAGCCCTCTGCTACATCTCCCCACAGCAGGAGCCCCCTTTTGGAGGGGGACGAGACAGCAGGCCTCCTGGGCTGGGGATAATGCTTAGGCTGGCTGAAGTAGGGTGGCAGATGGCTGCTCGAGCCCCCGCAAGGCGACGCACTCCGAACATACCCCACTGGCACCCCGACTCCCCGCTCCACCATTAAGGCAGCGGAGACTCTACAGTGGTGATGGGGAAAGAGAGCAGGGGGGGAAAATCAGAAAATTAAAGCAGACGGTGCTGTCTGATCATTTCTTTGTTTGTTTTTTTTTTTTCTGTCTTGCGGGGGAATGTCTCTGCTCCATTATACAGTTTGTGTCCATGCTTTATTTACCGCATCATTGATATTTTGTTATACATTTTTAATCATGTATTGTTTTTATCACTGATGTCTGGTTTTTATGCTAAGATGTGCGTATGAGATCTCATAGCGGTAGGCTTTATTGCACAGCTTTGATTTGTTTTGCACTGTTTCAAAGCAATTTGCTTCAAAATTTTAAAGAAACATAAGGAAAAGAAAAGGTATAATTTGAGGCTGTTCTTGTGGATTAATATTAAACGTTGGTAGTAAAAGAAGTGGGTTGAGCAGAGTGAGGGAGTTTAGGTTATTCTAATTGCCTAGTGGCCTTTCTTAAATAGGACCTCTCTTGTTTTCTGGGTTTGTGGCAGACCGCATGCTGACTAGTTGGACTTGATCTAAAGCATTTCTTTGCAGAAGGAAAAAAAAATGTGAGGAAAATGACAAAAGCATGGCTCCAGCCATTCTTTCCAATGGACATTTTGCCAGTGTTTCATATGAACTCTGTTGGATCTTGCTTAGGTTTTTCAAATAACTATTAATCTGTGTATTTAAAAGTCACCATGATGATAAGAGAAGATATTATTGTTTGAATGATCTTGCCCTTTGTGACCTTTGTTCCAAGCTAATGTTTGTAGTATAAGATTGATGTATCAAGCCAAACATGTATCATGTTGAAACGGGCTTTATGTATAATCTGCATAAAGGGCGTTAGGTATTTAACTATAATGAAATAGAGGAAAATACTGGAGTGGAGCTGTTACACTGAAAAAGATGTCAAAGTATTACCCTCTACACCAACTCTGCTTGGGAGTTGTCTTTTGTAAACATACACACGTGCATTCAGTTGAAGTCAGAAATATACAACCCCCTTTCAACACCTGATGCCACAGTGATGATTTGCTTGAAGGCTGATGACAGCGCCACTGGAATAATCAGACCAAAGAACCAGTGGTCATATCCAGATTCCTCCTCACCTGTTCTACTCACATTTGATCGCCCGTGTGGTCGAGCGTTGAGTTTGTCTCGGATTCTGGCCTTGAAGTTTTTGTTTTGTCAGTGTGCATCCTTTAATTGCCACTGAAACTCTTCATCTTACAGTCACACAGGGTTTGCACCAGTTGTTCTAACCAAGTTGCCAAGGACCTTTGATAAAATGTTGGGCTCCCTTTCACAGCCAGAAAGTTATTTGCTCCCAATTGTGTCTCTTCGTGTTTTTCACTTTTTTTTTTTTTAAATCTTCTATCCAAGGCCCTTTAGACGGGATGAAATACTCTTTCACTCAGCTTTTACGTAAGCTTCTTTGCCTTTCTCATGAGTGCAAAGTCACCTTGAACACCCAGATGGATGCATCACAGCTGAAGCAAATGAAGAACCATGATATAGATCCCAAAGAGTTAATTATGGTAACTTCGTCAGACAGTTTAAACCTTATTATTGTGACATGGTTATACCAACTAAATATGCTGCACACAAATGCTAAATTATGCATTTTCTGTGTTGACTGTGTGGCATTTGCTACATAGAGAATCATTCAGAACAGAATCTGGCTCTGTGATGCATCCTGAAAATCTCTAAAGGGGTTGAATATTTCTGATGGCAACAGTAGATTAAAGTTTCCCACTACATTTGTGGGCAGTTGTTTTTTTTGTTTGTTTGTTTGTTTTTTTCTTCATTATTATTATTATTATTTTGTCTTGCATCAAGAATTGAGATCCTGTGTGGTAGAAGCACACCCCGAGTGGTGAGAAAGATAAGGTGTGTGATTTTAAAGGAGCGTCTAAGTCATGTTTATACAGTTGAAACCAAATGCATACATTGGCTGAAAAAGACATCTTACTCTGAGGTTTAGCCAGTAGAAATGATTCAGATGACCCTAAGGAAAATAAAACAGGATGTAGTCTTTATACATTGTATATAAATATTTGGTTTCAACAGTATATGTTGGCTTCAGAGAGGATTTGTTAAATAGATTATTATTTTTTTTTTATTACTCTATTTAAATTTACTCGCGCCATTTATATATGAATGACGATGGGTTTTAAGGACATTAAACGGTGATGCCTCGCTCCTTGGCAGGTGTGTAAGTGTGGTATTACTGTGTTTTTCTTTGTGAAAAGAAGAAAATCCCATCAATCAGCGTCCATTATGCAAAGAGCGGCTTCGTCTCACAGCAGACAGGTGCAGGTGGAGATCACTCCCCTCCTCCCTTTGCACCACTGGAGCCTCCCCACCCCCCGCGTGCCCTAGGACCCCGCTGTTTGGGTCACATGACTCAGATGACAACTGAATGAGACGCACCGTCATTTGCATATTCACGTGAATGGCGAAGGAGCAAAAGGCAGCAGCTGGAGTGCAGACAAACTTTCGATTTGCTGCAAGTGAGGTTCTCTGTGAGTCTTGTTGTTTTTCCTCAGCAACTGAAAAATAAACCAAGTGGAGAGGGCTGCAAAGACGTGATGGAGAAAAGCTGTGTTGCGTTTTCTTTCATTGTCTCCTGCACTGTTGGCGTGGTTACAAAAAGTCACCACGGTGTCACATGGGGGTTTACACATCACAAAAGAAGCACAATCGTGGGCACGTGGTGGCAGCTGCCGTTACCAGAGAGACCCCCGTAACTAATCGAGGCGCCGCAGTTGGTCAGCAGGCCGACGATTCAAACTCGCGGACTAAAACATCTCATTTACATGCCCGCTTTTTTACATGGTCACACATTAAGCGGGCCACACGTCCGAATAATAACAACGCTGTGGATCCTGATGTATGCAGCGTCCTTGGCCGATGATAAGTCTCAACACTTGCCTGAGGCTCTCTGACTGTGGACCTCCCCACTGAGGCCCCCTAACCCTCAAACCTTCGGGGTATTGTTCTGAACTCATTCGTACCAATCAACATCATCCTATATGCCAGGATATTCAAATGAAAACACCTCAAGCTGTTTTCATAAGAAGCTTTAATTTGTCTTTTGCTGCCATAACTCTTGAGTAGTAGACACAGCAACGGTTTTGTCGGCCCAGATTACTCTCTTTGTGAGGTGACACCATGAATAAAGTACCAGAGACGGTTTGGCTTTAAGACATCAGGCAGACTGGGGCATGAATGTAGAAAGTGACTCATGAAGATATTCTTCGTTGTCATGTTTTCTTATGCTACAACAATACATTTGTTTTGTTTTTGTTTTTTTAAACTAGCACAAAGGGATGTGCAGTAGAAGACAAAGTGCATGATTTTAATTACCCCCTCCAAGTCCCCTGAGTACGGAGGGATAAATACTAATGCAAACGACACTTCACGTTTTTTTAAGTGTCATTATCTTTCCTCTGAATTATGTACTTTTTGTGTTTATGTTACATAAAGTCTTAATAAAATAGTCATTTTAACAGAAGGAGATATATAAAAGGGCATTAATACTTTTAACAAGTTACTGTTTTTTAAGTTTTTTTTATACGGTTGTATAAAAAAATTTTGTTAGGCGTGCTTCACTTTATTAAATTGAGAGTCAGCACCATGATGGGATCTAAAGAGCTGTCAGAGGTCTTCAGAAAGACTATTATATCTTTTTTTGTTGTTGTTTTTTTTTTTTTTTAGATATATTTTTTAAAGAGATTTAAAAACATCTCAAAAGAAGCTGAAATTCCACTGTCTGGAAAATAGTCTACGACTGAAGAACATTTATGCCAAACGTATCCAGACTGGCCGTCTTAGTGAGTCCGCCCTAAAAGCAGACTGCTAGATGCTAAACGAAGTCTCCAAATCAGTTAAAATGTCATCACAGGACCTACAGCAGGCTTTTGCTAATGATGTGAAACTGCATCCCTGTGTAGACATGCCCTCCATGAGGTTTGTTAGGGTGAAACCATTGCTCAAGAAAAACAGGAAGCAAAGATTTCTCTCCAAAGAACTTAATCAGTCCAAACTTGTAACATTTTGACACCAGAACAGAGGACCCACTTAACATAAATACAGTAGATACCCAGTATTTGCAGAGGTTAGGGCGTCCTAACTTTTTGCCTCATTTAGAATACCTATTATGTTGCATAATATTTAACAAATAATGGTTCATTTTTATGGTTGCTTGCAATAAAATCACTTTCTTTACCAAAGATAAATAGATTAGACAAAGTATTTAATGAGGTGTCCTAATTTTCCCACATGACTGTGTATTCATATATATTCCTGTTATTGTTTGCCCACTGAGAAAATCATTACCAGTAATGAAAGTAAGACGGAGCCAGGCCTGTCTCATAATTAGCATCATAGTTAATTTAGCTCAGCACTGCGAGAACACAGTCAGACGGACACGTCAGCCTCAAGGGATCATGATGGCCACCATGCTGTTGGAGTCTATACTGTTTAGGCTCCTAAGGATCATGTTACAGTGAAGCAGCCAGTTGTCTCCAAGCAGAGTAAACGACTGAGTTGTAAAGTGGAGAGCAAGAGAAATGAGGCCATATGGTTCAAATCAGGCTCAAAAGAAAAGTCAGTAAGACACGGTGAAAATTATAGGTCTAATTAAAGTCACCTTTATGAAAATGATCATACATTCTTATCTAACTATGACTTTCAAAAACCAGACTGTATATCGCTGCTAGATTTTACACTATGCTATATTGTGATTCCAGTTTTGGGATGAAAAGCAGTCAATAATCACCGCAAAGAAAGTAAAAAGGTGCTAAAATATTATCACATGTATTTATTATTGAGGCTTAACGTGCAAAAAGTTGCTTGGAACTTAAAATAAAGTCACCTGAATCAAAGTTTTGTTAGAACTCTGGTTTTTGTGTCACAGAGTAAGAATAAGTGACAAGAAAACAAAACACAAATGCCTTTTTATTTTTAGTAATGACAGAAAAACAAACCATCCTGACTGGTGGCTCTAATGACTAGTACATTTTCTTCAGAATAAAAATCAGTGTCCATTATTAGATTAATTAGTTTAACCTTAAATTTATGGAAGATGAGAGGTAGAGCAGAACTAGATAACTTAGTAAACACTGCCTGAAAAGATGGCAATGCTTGCTAACATTATAGCAGCATTCAAATTCTCATGAATTGCAAACGGTTTCGCCAAGCCACATACTCACAAACCCAATTTCACACATCGCCATAGAAACATTGCTTTATGACTATAAGGCTTGCCATTACTTTACTGCTCCCAAAGCACTCTTCTGATCATGTCACTCATGGCCAAGTGAAAAAATAAAATGCATGTTGGTCTTTTTTTGCATTAGTTTGATGTGGACTGCTTTAGATACTAATGTCAATGTCGGTTGGTCGGTTGATTTGACTTTATTGAACGTGGTGTAATAAGAGAATAAACAACAGTTTTTCTCTATGGCTACTTCACCTTCTAAAGGAAGGAAAATGGCTGGAGCAATTTGCTTCCTTTGTCTCTCATGCACAGCTGATCAGCCGTGAGCAACAACACGTAGGGGAAGGGAGCGTGGCTGTCTTTGCCAACATTGATAGTGCAAAGCTGGGCCCACGCTGATGTTAGCTACAGTCCAAACACACATAAAAAGTCCACAGAACTTGATGGACTGTATATGAGGAGGGAGAATGACCCCATCGGTATTGGGGATTGAGACACACTCCTTCGTTCTCACATTCATCAGCTCTTTCTAAGCGAATGTAGATTTATTTATTTTTTTTTTAGATGTGTTTTTGGAGTGTGTTTCAGCACAGTATGTGAGATTTTCCTCTATCTGATCAGCACACCAGTAAACTAAAGAAGAGCCCTTTAAAATGCATTCTGTGTCGTGCGAGGGGCACCGAGGCCAGATATTGTGCAAAACAAATGCAGTTAAACACACAGACATGTTCCCAGATGTTTTACACTCCAGTGCGCTTTTCTGTGGGAGAAATCAATAACTGTGGGCTACAAAATGGTTTTAGCTTGCTCTCTTGACCTTTCCATCTCACCAGCAGCTACTGCGCTGCAGTTTATTTTACTAACAAAAAATAACAGATTTCATTTCAACTATATTTGAACTCGGAGATTTCAGTTTTGTTTGGCATAGATTGGCTCCTCAGAATTGTTTTAGAGGAGATTTTGCTTAGGAGTTGTTGTTTTTTTGCTTCACTAAAAAGAAACTTTTAGAAATATATGGGCTGGCACTTTAAAGTTTGGCAATTAATGTAACAAAGCTAGACATAATAAAGATGACTAGTACCTCTTTGTAAATTAGTGGATCCACACATTGTTCTTAAAGGGAGAGTTGGGTGTTTGAAAAAGAGTAAAGTGGGATTTAACAGAAGCTAAAAACTTTGTTCCTGCTTCCTGGACAGGCAGTAATAAAGGAAATGATGTCAGGACCTGTTCACTTCCTGTATGAACTGCCTCGGTGGGCTTTCTGGTCAAGGACCCATTGAGTCAGCAAACTAACCGGTTTACCAGTTTGTGTGACTCATTGCTGAAACATTTATTTAAAAAATTACTCTAAAAGATTTGCAAAATGATTATAATTTTCAGATTTATGTTTCAGAATCTAAAAAGCGAGTTAACATCTTGGTGGGTTTAAATTCTCAAATTCATTATGTTGTTTTGAATCTGGCTATGTGGTTAGATGTGTTGCTTAAAACATTTAAATAATCAATGTCATTTATTTTTCTTCACCGACTCAAATCGTTAAGCTAGAAATACTCTGATCAGAATTTTGCTGACAACTTTCAGAATCCGGTTTTGTAAAACATGACAAAACTAGTCCAAACCGATTAGTTTTATCACTCCCTAACCCCATTCCTCTACTGCAGTTTAATTGACATTGATCAGAAACTCCAAGCCACGATGCTGCTCTTGATGGTGAAGCTGATACAAATGATCAGTAGGAACAACGGCCCTCTGAGTGGATGTTGTTTCTGAAGGAGGAAGGCTCAAAGTTGGCCAATTTAAGTACGAGCAAAGTGTTCAAAAATTAAGTCAGAAGAACCACAAAACGTGTGAAAGGAAACAAAAGTTTCTACATGTCTGTGGTTCTACATTGTAGAACCACAGACAACTACACATGTCTGTGTAGAACATGTGAGCTGTGAGACGGTGAGAAAGACTTCAGGGGAAGGTTTAAATAAACTAATTGTTACTTTGTTTTATCCTTTTGAATTTGCAAACAAGAGAATAACTTGCTGTATTTGAAATTATTTTTGTAGTTTCCAGCTGAGAGTAATAATTAAACATTTTTCTTTGGAGCAGAGATAATGTCCCAGTGTTTTGCTAACTCAAAAGAGAGATAAAGTTACAGACCTAGCACAGCTAAAATTATTAACTGAATGTGTGTGTGTGTGTGGGTGTGTAAGGAATACAAGTCTCAGGCACACACACACATTCAGTTAATAACTGTGGTCTGACATTATCTCTGCTCCAAAGAAAAATGTTTAATTATTACTCTCAGCTGGAAACTACAAAAATAATTGGAATGCTTCTTTCTTATCTGCTTATATTTCAGTTCTCAAAGAAATATGTTATTCTGCTAAAGTCATTACTGGCAATTCAAAGCTTTTAATAAACAGAGATCAGTTATCAGCTACAAAATCCAGGTCAGTTTATCTCAAATACGGACACACATCCTGTCGCTAATTGTGTGGCTGAATGCTCTTCTGTTGTAACATAAGCACAGCTCTGTTTCTGCAGCAGCGATGTGAACCGGACACTTTCACACGTAGCGTTCACCGATCTTAAAACGGCTCGCTTCAAGTTGAGGATGCATGACGTGTTTGTTGCTCTGCAGCATGGGTGCCCTTGCAGTGGCCTGGCTGAAAAGTGTGCTGCAGTGTGCTGTTCTCACTTTGTTCCTGCCAGGAGCAGCATACCACCTGCCAATGTCAACAAACACATCTCTGCAGAGGGAAAGACGGGGTGAGCGCGAAGGTGAGGCAGAGGAGAAACCTTCCTTGGGGTGGGGGGGAGAAAAGTTATCAAAAAGCAGCAGACCCTTTTACGTGTCTCACCAACTTCATCTACGCTAAATGCTGTAGTTTAAGAATGCTGACGTGTAGCCGTGTGCGTTTGTGCAGCATTTCTAAACCAAACCAGGGCAGCCACCCAGGAGCGTCTCTCTCTGTGGCTGACAAGCTGGCATGAGCAAAGCCGCTGCTGCGAGCTGCATTTGGTGACCGACCGAGCAATCAAGACAAAAATACAAACACTCTGCTATAAGCCCACATCATAGCCAGAAATGTAAAGTGGTGTTTGAGGAAACCTTTATGGGCGTGTCTGGGAGGGTATTGTAGTGACCTCTAACATTTGCGTATTTCATGCTGTACTTTAAACGTCATACAAAAGAATTTTATACATTCAATAAAGCTTTGATCAACATGACTGAGACCAACTGCAGGAAATGAAATATGTATTGTACTTCTGATTTAAGTGTTTCTTTTGACTGAAGCTCCATAATAACCTCCTCCAGTTTGAATTGCATTCATTCCTTACAAACATAGTTTGAAGTCACACCTATAACTTTAGAGCAAGTATTGGTATAATGACCTATTTAATGACCTACATGTTGTGAGTCACACATTTTAGAAATTTTATTCCAGCCCTGCTTCTCGCCTAGATTTTTATTTTTGTGCCTCAAGATTGTTTGTAGGCCCCATTTAACCCTCTTTAAGATAGATACAATCCTGCCCAGCAGCTTTCGAAGGCATTTAATATAAACATTAATGCTCAGAAATTAATACTTAAAATAATTTGAACATGATGCACTCAATAAAAACTCAAGGGTTGAACACAGTGGGTCTGACAGAATGTAATTATAACAAGTAATTATTGTTTCAAACTCTTCGTTTCCACCTCTGCACCACAATCTGCTGAGCCCGTCAAAAGTGCGCCGTGATGTGAAGTCACACAGCCAATAGAAATACAGAGACCTGTAGAGGAAAGCTGTACCTTGGAAACAGATTTAAATCCTGAATAACTCAGCTCCCATCTGTCACCTAAGGTCTGCTCCAAGACCGATACAACTACTGCAGATGTCAGTCACAACATCGTCAGATACTCTGTCTGATATCAACACAATAACTCCCCACAGTTTTTTAAAAAACACAAATGCAGCATACTTGTTACACTATACAGCCCTATGATTTTTAATACATTTATGGCATATATATATATATATATATATATATATATATATATATATATATATATATATATATATATATATATATATATATATATATATATATATATACACTGCTATATGCGCACATCAAAGCCAGAAATTCAAAGTTAAACAAAAAGTAAAATTACTTAGACATATACTCACAAGTAAGTTGTTTTATCACAACACTTCAGAATCATAAGAATCCATGTTTTGACACTCTTGGATACATTATCTGCAGGAGTAAAAATTATTTCAGCTCAATCTAAAGGCATGGTCAGCTCTTTTCAAAACCGGAGTATCTGGATTGATTTAGAAGGTGAAATGTGAGGGGTTCTTATGAACTGCACCTCACAGCAGGACTCAGCTTGAAACAGTCCTTTAAAACCTAGAGAACATCTCAGTTTTAGCATTTCTTACGTGATTCACACTCTGCAGATTGTAAAAGAGCGTGGAGGGATTCATTTTTCTGAAGTGAGAAATGTTACTTTTTCATTTAATCTAGTAAAATGATTGCTCTCTTTGTTTCTGACATAATGTCAACATAAATAAGAATCCTTCTGCTTTGTTGAGCAGAAGGACAGCCAGCTGTTATTCCTAACTGCAGATATTTCTAAACTTTTTGAAACTATTGTTCCTCTTAATAAAGGAAACTTATGGCCGCTCCCCAGCCAGCTGCCCAGCAGTGCATAAGGTTTTGCTAAACAAAATTTAAATAAAAGGATTTTAGACCATAAAGATGATATTACATTGAAGGTTGTTTTTTTTCAGTAATTGGACTTTGCCATTTATTTCCAGTCTTAAAAGGGACTTTTGATGTGTCACCACAGACATATTTACCTCATTTCAATGTCGGTACATTATTCTGTGGTCTGGTTTTCACCAGTTGGACTTTTATTGATGCAACGACAAACCTGACCCACTACTATCTCCCACGCTTGTCGGAAGCAGTGGCATTTTTATTCATGTGAGCCATCCCTCCTCCTCCAACACCAGCGTCTGACCTCACAAATGAACTCCTGGCAGAATGGTGACAAATTCACATAAACACAGTCCTATATCATGTGGAAAGCCTTCCTAGAAGAGTTGAAGCTGTTGTAGCACAGAAAAGGGTGTGTTTTCATTCATTACAAGCCCAATGGATTAAGTATAGAAAGTCACTCAGGTTCATAAGGGTGTGAAATGAGAACCTAAATCTGAAAGACACTCCTTCTACATTTGATGACGTATGTCTTCATCAAAAGTAGAATTGATTCAGGCAGAATCAATTCTACATTTGCCGCAGTTTTAGAATGAAATGAATGCAAAAGCTCCGGTTTGTACTCTTCCTTTACTGTGCGGTAATAGCTTTGTGAATTTGCCTGTCTGTAAATAAAACATCAGAGGACAGATCTTTGTTAACGGGGAGCCCTGAAGAACAGCGAACTGACATTTCAAATTAAGTATGTCTTCATCAAACCTGCTGCAGCTGTCTGGCTTCTCCTGCTTTTACAGACCTACTCCCCTGCGTGCCAGCAGTCCTTTGATTTGCGAGGCGGCGTGCAGTGCGAGGCGTGTTCTTAGTATACCGCGTGTGTAAACACACACATAAAAGAGCTCACATGAACTCCAGTACAAGGTACCGCTCTGTCTGTGAACATGCAGACCTTATTAAGGCCTCCTCTGGTACCGATTATACACACATGCAAATGGTGAGTCAAGCTGAGTCAACTATACAACCAAATATCATAAATCACAAATTAGCCTCAGCTACTTTTAATGGGGAAAAAAATAACCTTTAAAAAGGAAAAAAAAAGACAAACTAAGAAAATGTTCCCAGCACAAACAAACACAAACTGAGAGTGACTCATCTACAGTAACCACCTAATGCTGAACCCTATAAAACTATGTTGAATGTGTGTGAGCAACTATTTTCTCCCTTTGTTTGGTTTCAGTGCATAACATCAACTGAATGTTCACTGACACTGCCAATACACATAAAAACTGCATATTTCTTCTGTATACCTATCAACAAAAAGGTCTTTTTTCTTTGATTTTGTCCAAGTTTAAATCACATATTAAACCATCTCACTTAGGATGTAATCTATCCTGTAAAATGGCTTGGGTTAAAAAAGAGTATTACCAGTATTTATTTTATTATCCTCTCCCGATTTAGAACTACAAATAAATCTATACCTGCTGTTTAGTTCTTCATTTATTTTCTTTGCACCAATTTATTTCTTAGCACCTTATGAACAAATTAAGAATGTAGAGGTACATCAGCAGCTGCTTTTGGCATTCATTATTTAATCTATATTACCCTGTCTATCATTCCATTTACTGAAGGTTTTTTTTTTTCTTCATACTCTCAAACTTTAAAACTGCTTTCCAACATTAACGCTTGAATGCAAGTCAGTCAACATCTACGTTTCCTGACAAATCTGGTGTTAACAAATCCTATAAAACAGAACTGAAATGATTCCTATTTATTTCTTAAGAACTTCTAACTAATAACCCACAACTTAAAGTTTAAACTGCAAAAGAAATAAATGACTTGCTTTTTGTACTCATACAGTCACATCAGAGTCACCACTGTAAACAGCTCCTCTTTTGATGATACAACTGGCCTATGCCATGACCAATAAGTATATTAGAGCATTAACCTTTTCATTTATCCCCTCATAAAGCGAAGTTTAAGCGCCTGTGATGACAGAACTCTTGTAAATAACAGCAGTAATGTTTGCGAGCCTGCTGCCTCCACAGCGTAGTCCTGAGGAGAGCGACATGCTGACAGCCGGACTTCTCAAAAAACAATTTTAAACGAACATTCTTCAAATGTCCTAATTTATCTCAAATCACTTCATTCTGTGATGCAATAAATGTTCTTAGAAGTGCTTGTCATCTAAGTGAAGTCAAATAATTTAAGAGCCTTTTAAGCATTAAAACAGTAAGACGAATGCTTCCAGGCAAACAGTCAGGGCTGGATACCAAGGTATAATTTAAAGAATGACTAATGTTATCAACCGTCAACTGCAATGAAAAAACTGAAGAAAAAAAAATTTGTTAAACAAGCACACTTTTTTTCCCCCCATTTTTGCAGAGTTGCTACCAATATACCCAAAAAGGTCTATAAATTAATGGCTAAATGATCCACATAGAAGATGCTTTTTAGTAGTACAAGTTAAATATTCGTAGTGAAATCAAAATCCTGCACAGAAATATGCATAATGAGAAGGTAGTGAGAAAACTTGAAAATGGACAAGAATGCAGACGGTATACGACCCTAAATATAACTGTTAGGATGGATCATCTTTTTGAACTGAGAGTCTGTGAGTATTTGTCGCATGAGTCAGAGGGAATTTGGTTTTTAAGTGTCTCGCACCCACAAGATCTTGCGATGGCTGCCAGCTGTCTCTAAATGATGCTGCATGTCAGGATTTTATAACTTTGTTTCCCCCCCTGTCTTTTTTGGATGAACAATTTATTGCAGGTTGACTCACTGATGTCGAGGAGCAGTCAGAATGCAGCCTTTTTTGTTGAGAAGTACAGTACGCGCACGGAGCCCACACACAGCCTACATATAAACAACAACACACTATGCCCCGAGCTACCTGGGAGAACATGGGTTGTTGGCTGGACAGAGTCCGCTTTCACATGTATTTAGTTGATCTGCTCACTTCTAACCTTTTATAATGCACAGTTCCTTGTTAAGGTGTTCACACCCTGGAACAGAGTGACTTTTGGCTGCAT
Source organism: Gambusia affinis (assembly GCF_019740435.1). Taxonomy (NCBI): domain Eukaryota; kingdom Metazoa; phylum Chordata; class Actinopteri; order Cyprinodontiformes; family Poeciliidae; genus Gambusia; species Gambusia affinis. The sequence continues at coordinate 10,313,842 of NC_057884.1, read as the reverse complement.
AGTGGAAGAATAATGACAAACTGCCTGTATGAAAAAGTGGCACAGAGAAAGTTTGTTTGGTCTTCAGTGTCACTGAAAGTAACCCAAGTACCACCACAGTTTCAGAAGCTTGAGTTTAAAAATATCCCAACAAAATATATTCAGATTTCTTCTTGTATTATGAAAAATATAATTTTGCACCACACTAAATTACATTTAGAAACTAATGTTACAAAGTAAGGACATTTACAAGACAGGTAAGAGTGTGGTAGTTTGTTCACCTTATTGAGAAACAATGCTGGTAACGCAACTCAGTCACAGCTGGGCTTGAACGCTGCTCATTCAGCACGTTCAGGTCTGGATTGTTGCGTTTTCGTTTGTCGTGTACGTGACACACAGAAACCTATATCCTCTTTCTCTTAATTAGTCTGGCTTCTGCCTTTAACCCGAAAACTTCCAACCTCATCCGCCAACAGAGAGAGCATTACTCTGCACTCCTCTCGAACCCAAAAGAGAAAGACGAAAGCTGTGTTAATTCATCTACATAACAGTGACGCAAGAATGTTAATCACGACGCCACTCGTAATTTACTTTTAGGAGCTGGGCTTTGAAGAATCTGAAGAAGAAGCAAATATTAATGTGGATTATTAAACAGAGCAGCCAGTGTGCAAATTATTTGTGCAGACTTCATTATTTCTGTCTGCTTCTATGTCAACAGGTTGATAGCTCAGAAAGTCTTTGATCTTCCACAACAAACACTGAACGCTACGCTTTCTCTTTGTTGTTTATTTCCCCTCCATTTTCTACCAACCCACTTCATCTCTTTGCAGTCCTGCTTCTTTTGTATTTTTCTTAATTACTTAATTACACACAACTTGCACACATGGTTTCGTGGTCCAGTAGGCGTTTTCACACTTCACAAGTCTTTTTTTTTGTTTCCTGGTAACTGAAGTTGTTTAAGGCAGCCAATGCCTGCTGTTTCAGGTGTCTGTCTGACACACCTGTTATGTTTACACTGATGTGTGAACACGCCTGAGGATTCATTTGTTTCGTAAGAAAGCTACATCTACATTCTATTAAAACCATTAAAGTAAGGCAAATGCCCAGATGTTAAAAGCTAATCCAACAGCAGCATTTGAAAAAGAACAAATCAGCTGCACAAGTGTTGCTTTTTCATCAGAAACCAGCAAAAAATAATCAGCAGTGTCGGAGCGACATACTGGACAATGACATACCTGCATTTTCCATATTTCAGGTCTAACATGGTTGAGCAGGAACCTAACTTTAATTGGCTTTTCCTTTTAAATTGAGAATAGAAACAAAAGATGTGGTGTTTTTATTCAAGGTTGCCATGGCAAATCTTTCCTAAACCATGCCTCATTCTGTCCCTGTTTGTGACCTGGACAGTTTCCCATGTCATAACCTTGTGTTCAGAAGCTAAATTTTAGTCTCCGAGCTTCCAGATATTAAGAGTGTATTTTTCAGCACACAAGTCTTGCCTGAATGTAAATGTGGTGCAAGGTTCAACTCTTAACACCACCATTAAAATGAGATCCGTGGCCAAGCGTTGAATTTCCATTACAGCATCTTTATGGCTCCCGGAGGTAACAATGTATATTACAGCTTCTTCGTGACAATAATATCATGCTTAACGATGCACGTTCTATCTCCATCCAAGATTCATACTTTCATTAAATGTATACCGTTTTTGACATTGAGCTCTGAGTGAAATGTCAATACAATATATATGATAATTACAGTATGTGGGACGGAGCATCTCTCACCTATTTAAAGTCATTCATTATCCATATCCCCGGGCTTCTGTGCTTCTATGCCCTGTATGCATAAACATGTGGGTATTACCAGGAGTTCAAATAGCGCTTCAGCTTCACACTGAAACTATCCAGATGCAGCAGCAATGTATGTGTCTCTGAGTTGAACTTCGTTGGCTGCACTTCAGACACGAGCCGCTCGGACAAAGAACTATTTACCGCCCCATTCAGCCCCAACACAGGGCCCGTCTCGGAGACAGTGGGGGCTGACATCGAGATTGGCGGCACCGGGCGCCACAATGCCTGCATTATTTGGTGTCAGCACGACCAGGCCACACGTCTCAGAGAACTGACACCATTCTGTGAATACTAAACACACGCGTACAAAGTGGAGCGGCCGAGTGAGTCGCAGATGTGTGCGACATTACCTCGTGTCGGAGCGACATACTGGATTCTGAGCGTGCCAGCAATGATTCCCCCGTCTGAGAAACAGTGGGTGTGTAGAGACGTGTTGTCATGGTAACTTCAACTTCCATTTTTTTTTTTTTTTCGCAATCTAGGTGAAAAACTTCGCTCACACATATATTTGCACCACCTGACAAAAACTCATTGTTGGTGCCTGGAAATGATCAATTCCCTCTGTAAAACACGGGTAACATGCACTGTTTGTTTTCAGGCGTTATTTGTTTCCATCAACAAAATTGTTTATGATCCCGTTGATTAAAAAAAACACAAAAAAAACACCTTGTAATTTCCTGCTTAACATTTAGCAATCGATTTGAACTGTAAAAATGCAATTTAATCACAAATATGAGAAAAGGCTCAACCAAAATCAGTTTTATTGGCAAACCTTTTAGACGACCAGATAAAGCCCATTGATTCTTCCTAACTGATCCGTGCATTATTGGCGGTCAGGTTGTGGTGCTTGTGGTGAAACGTTATTGGACATAATTGCGCACCATTATTAGTACTTCTCCCAGGCAGACTGATTAAGTTATTGATTGGTCACTTACATCTCCTCTGGTATGTGTTTTGCCCTCATTCAAAAAAAAAAAAAGCTACCACTCTAAAATCGTATTTAGACGAAGTTGAAACGGGATAAAGCTCCAGATTTTATGAGTGTTTACAAAATACTTTGACTTGTGCAAGGAGTGACTGCAGGCAGGCAGTTAAGCTCCAGTTTGTCTTGACACCTTCCCCAGAGCCAAAGGAAACACCGATGTGTCAGAATTAACACACAGGTGTAAGAACCTGTTTGGCTCCTGGTTATTGCTCAGCCTCAGGCCCGGCTGATACATCCATGTTAACACACTGCTTTGGGAGCTAGCTGACACCTGTGAAGGTCTATCAGCGTGTGTGCATTTACAAAAAAATAAATAAATAAATAAATAAAATAAAAATGTTTAAAGTAACATAACATCAACATCTTACCTTGTAAAAGAAGTCTGACATTTCAATTCCATTTAAGAAGTAAATAAATACATTAATCTGGAATGTTTTCAAAAATATACCTGCAATTTTCATTCAAAGTTTAATACACGTTTTAGTGAGTTGTGCTTTGTAAATTAGAGACTATGAATTGTATCAATTTGATTCTATTTAGTAGATGGGCAGACAGATAAACTCTGGACACATTCTGATATGAATCAAATTCACCCTTTCACAGGAAGATATGTGCAACCTTGTCAGAGTTGTGGTATATTGTTTGCATACGAATATACAGTACTTTCTCCTCTGAATACATGAGACACAAACTGTCAGTGAGGCTCAACTCTAAATCCTTAAGTCTGAGTCAAGTGTCAAATGTTTAGAGCACAAGTAAAATAAACGTCTGAAATCTTGTAAGCGTAAGATTATGTATTACACTTACATTTGTCTGCAAAAAAAGAGTTTCTAGAGTTTAGAAAACAAGTAAAATATCTGGGGGTTTTTTACAGCAGGAAAGAGTTTAAGTCAAGTCTTTAAAATCTAAGTTTAAATCAAGCTTAGTGTTTTTAAAGCGAGAGTATAAGTTTGTCCTCCAGAACATAAGCTAAGATCAGGTCTAAAATTTTAGAGCACAATTTAAATAAAATCTTTAACAAGAATTTAAGTCAAAACTCAAGATTTTGTTTTTGACCGAAAGTGTGACCTCATATTCAAGTTCCTGTTTCTGTAACGCATTCAAACAAATGTGTTCAATTTGGTTTAACTCAACAGTTAAATAAATAAATAATAATAAAAAAAATAAAAATAAAAAAAGCATCAAAATGTAAAGTCTGCTGCTGGGCCTTGAGGAATGTAGCAGTTTCGACCTAACAATATATATACAATATATATATAAAACATGTTTTCTCAACCTAGATTTAAGTTTTACTGAAACAAAGTGCATCAGAGAACATGCAGATGTGGGTGGATTTTTTTTTATTTATTTTTATTTATTTATTTATTTTATTTTTTAGTTTTGGTGCATTAGCTCTGTGTTGAGCAGGAAAACCATTCATTTTTTCACTATCTGGACCTACTGAACAGCAGTCAAAGGGTATCAAGGCAAAACTGTCTCCGCCTTAAATACCTCAGAATGAAAGAGAAACTAAAAGCACTTTGATGAGTCAAAATGAAATAACAGTAGTCTGACAATGGAGTCAACCAGGGGTCTCCAGTCTAGAGCTGACTCAGAATGTGAGGAGGCTCATCCTATGCATCTCAGAACTTTTTCTGAAAAACATAAAATAAATAAATAAATGAAACTTTGTGTCTAGTCATACAAGTTCTTTCAATACGCATTAAATGTTTTGTGAAGTTGTGATTTTACACTATAATTTTAAATCAGCTATAAGGTTCTGTGACATTTCAATGATGATGAGTTTGAAAATGGAGGTTTCAGGAAGTTATCAGGTCAAGAAGGGAACAGATGAACTAGGATGGAGCTAAATTTAGAGATGACGTCACCTGTGGAAAGTTGGATTCTGAGTAGTGTGAGGCATTTTTCAGCCCTCTGAAGTCAATACATTGCAAAACCACCATTTGCTGCAATTAATGCAGGTTTTTTGTGACAGGTCTCTTCCTAACCTATCACTTTATCCCTAACCTGTCTGGTATAGTTGGTTTACTGCTTTATTAACTGTGCATGTTCTGATTTATAGATAAAAAAAGGTGGCTCATATATGTGGACAAGACAAGTAAAGAAAAAATTTATATATATATATATATATATATATATATATATATATATATATATATATATATATATATATATATATATATATATATATATATATATATATATATATATATATATATATAAAAGTATATATATATATAATTTTATATATATATATATATATATAATTTTTTGTTTTTTGCACTACTTTATGTTGGACTACCACATATAATTCCAGTAAAGCCATAGTTTGTGGTTCTAACCTTACAAACTATGCAAAAGCTCCAGAGCTGTTGATACTTTTGCAATGGCTGCATATGTGTAAAAGGTAATGGCAGTGGGGTTTGGAGATTTAAGGTTCTTTCGTGCCTGTGTTTATTTCTCCCCGTCTCCTCACATTATCACCTCTATTCTTTGTGCAGCCTTCCTGGTGTCGTGCAGTGCAATAAAAAAAAAAAAAAAAACACATACAACTGTGAAGCACAATGTGAGAGACATGCTAGATGGACTCTTGACCTCCTCCACCCACCAACCCACCCCCCACTCGGCTCCTACTAAGAAACAGACTCCAGCACTTTGGTCTTTGTCCCAGCCTTTCTCCTCTTCATCTTTTTTTTCCTCCCACCCCCACTGACCTGCTGTCTCCATCCATTCAGCCTCCATCCTCTCAGTGACTGCCTTTGACCTCAGCAGCAGTATAAAATCTAACCTTACACGTCAGAGGAAGGTCACTTGCACACAGTGGGGGTCAAGGAGAGGTTCCCTTTATGCCGCCCAGGCGCGCTGCCTCAGTCCCAAAGGACTGTGAGCCATGTGACAAAGAGGAGGAGGGATGCCCACTTGACCTCAGGGAGGGGGCCGGGGATGTCTGTCCACACACATATGCAGCTGTACACGTACAATAGCTTCCCCTGTGAAAGTTAGATAAAGTGATGAAGCTTGGATTTTTTTTATTATTATTATTGAAAGGAAAACATAATTTTAAACAGAGAGAAGCAAAATATTGGTATAAAATGCCTAAAAGTAGAATAAAGGAAATGCAGGTACTTAAATCATGATTAAAGTCTAAAAGTAAAAACACCTGAAGGTCTTTCTTGCAAACCTGCAGCTATGGGTCTAATAGTTAAAGCACACTGTCTAGTTTGTATCATATAAGTTTTGCAACTCTTGCGATAAATGTGTCTCTGTTTCTGTTTATATCTCCGATAGCAACTGCCTCCACAATCTGATTCGTCTTCCCCTAGAAGAGCGACATGTCTGTCTTTGTCTCGCAACAGAAAGACAACCCCCTCTCACACACACACACCCGCACACACACCCTCACACTTACCATAAAGCCAGATGGGCTTCTGTCCCCCCATCACCAGACAAATTAAGTTTGGGCCCCCAGATTAATATTCAGGCAAAGCCCTGGCTCTGTATAATTGAATTATGGTGCCATGAGTGTGCAACAGGGGCTACTTTAGATGCAGTTACCATGCACACACACACACACATGCACGCACTCACACACTCTCTCTCTCTTTTGGTTGCCAGCTGTGCTCACTATCCTGTCTACTGCTCGGGGACAAGCCATGCATACAGAATCACAATCCTCTGTGCACCAAATAAAGTTTTATTGTCGATTTTTGTTTTTTTAAGTTTTATTTGCGTCATGTGCAAATAAAGCTGGTGAGATATCAAGTTTTTGCTGTACGCATATTTACAACGTTGTTTCATAAAAACTACTGACTGTACACAAAAATGTATGCCATGTCAGCTGTTATAGCAGAAAAAAGAAATGTTCAATGAAGTTATTTGTAGACCCAGAATGTTGTAGTTTCAGCATAACTAATATCAACACAAAACCTTTTCGTAGAAATGATCCTTTCACTGCAATCTCATCATGATATGGGTTACTCATTTGAACGCAGCATTAGAATTTCTTATTGAGTCTTATTGTTTTATGTTGTCTGTCTTTGTTGTTGGTTGTCTACCTTTCCTTACTGTGTTGTGGTTCAGACTGCTCTGTTAACGAAGGCTTTATTGGTACCATTCATCTTCTCTATTAGACAAAGACTCAGCTGGCTGGGAAAACTCCAATTACTTGGAGCCGCAGAGACCTTCCTTCCATCATTACAGCTAACACACCGGTTTGACGCTAAACAAAGATTTATCAGATATTTTCATCAACTTTCCAAATGGATGTTACTTCAATCACAAAGTAATTTTATTAAATCTTTTAATCTTTGCCAGATTAAAAGTACCCTCCTTTTTAAAATAACAACATTTATAAGTTTAAGCATACTTTTCATAAGCCAGCATTTCCGTTCTATAAAGTTGCTTTTTTAAAATTATAGTTAACAGAAATAAAGGCTTTTAAGCATCCATCTGTGTGTAATTAATCTATACTTGTGTTTTATTTAGTAATAAAGTTCCTGAAATAAATGGGTAACATTTATTGAATGGCTCTGCATTGAGCAATGTTATCAATTGTTTTCTGTCTTAAACTGCTGGCATAATGGAGTCAGATTACTTTGAATAAGCTTGTAGGCCAAAAACGTCTACTCCTGCTTCAGTGCTTTGGACTGCAAAAACAAAATCAAACAATTTAGTAGCTTCCTTCTTTCACGATCTAAACTGGGAAGATGAAATTCACATGGAACTGATTGCACATGTTGTCTGCTAAGGCGCAAGCTGCCTCACTGCTGAACCTCACACACACTAGTGCGCATTCACACCTGCGCAGCGTCTTCTGCTTTCTGTTCCCTCTCAGGGTGTTGCCCTCACGGTTTCTGCTGCAAAGACAAGAGGTGACATGGAAGCACTCAAACACACACTTACACACATCTCATTTCTCACTGGGTTGTTTCTATCACGACCAAACCTCCTCTTCCACCTCCTCTTCCTCTCCGTGTCTCGTTCTCTCCACCACACTCGGCATTCAGTTCTGGCTTGACTGGCATCACTGAACATATTTAATTTGTGTGGCGGAGTCGTAACTGGGCACTATGTTTCACGCATACTTCATTAAGATTTTATATTATTTAAATAAATCACTTTCTACCTCATTTATTTAACGCACAGTTGTCAAAACATAAGGACCTCACTCTTGCAGCAGTGGCACACAGTATTTTAATTCAATTTAACTTACAGTACAGGTAAGTGAGCCTTGCTTATGACTGTTGAACTGAGTAACATGCTGCACATGTTCAAAAACCTTTCCAAACCACAGACACCACTTCCCGTCTGGGAGCTTGGTTAACACTTCGCTTTTGCGTGTTCTACTTTCAAATTCGCACACTATTTGTATCTGTCTCACTCATCACACAAGTTTTACCATACAATATAACAGGAAACACTGCTACAAAATAAAAAAATTAAAAAAAAATTCAAATCAATTCATAGGTGAGACTAAGAGAGTTTTTGGCAGCAAATAATTTATGTGCTTCTAAAATCAGGCCCACATGTGATGTGATCCAGTTTGCCTGCTGTTTGTCAAGAGTCCTTTCTCCAAATGGGATTTTTTTTTATCAATCAATCTAAATGTTTGATCTTTATAATTGTGAGGTTATGTTACTGCACTGAAAGATGCATTGTTTTAAGTTTTATCTTTACTAACCAGGGATGCCAACAATTTATATTTCTCCGTCCATCAACCAGATATGCAGACTGCCTGTGTCCCGTAGATCAGCAGGATTCTCAAAAACCTTTAACCTTTTTAGAACTGATTGAAAAAATTAGGATATTTGACATTTGCTCTAAATGTTAACTATGATTTTCAACAGTGAAATGATGAAAAATGGTTCCCTTCCCAACATTCAGAAATTATTCAAGTCTTATCGACAGCATATTTGCCTCCAGATAACTTAGTTTGTATTGTATTTCCTCCTCTCAGCTTCTGAGTGTGTTTGAAATGCAGCTTTACATTTGAGAGCAAAACTAATCACACATTTGTGCACAGCTTTGGTCATTTACTCCATTTCTTTGAACCATGTTGCAGATGACTATGGAAAGATTAAGCAGTGGATTTTTACTGCTTTGCCTATTCATCCTCACCACGTCTGACAGGAGCCCAAAGCTTTATTTAACTTTTCTCATGTTTTAAGTTTCTAAAAAAGATACGTTGAAATTCAGCTAATTATCTAGAGTGCAATAAAAGAAAAGACTGACAATTTGTACGCATGAAGTAATCAGACTCATAATTCTTCCAAAAGTTTCAACTGCTCATGTTTTGGAATGTGTATAATTAAAAAGACAAAAGTCATTCTTATTGCATATTTTACATAGTTTGTCAACTGTATTCTCATTTTCTTTACATCTTGTCTATATTTAAAATTATATTTTGTGTATAATTAATATAATTTATTTCTTTGCATTTATTTTTGTACAACTAAAGGCGGTTAAAAATCTGTTCTTTCAGGCTAAATAGTACAGGATCATCCATTTTTTAAAGTCACCCCATGGGAGTATTAAATCCCAGATTAAAATCCAGACATCTCTCTCTCCAGTTTAGTTTGGGGAATCCCCAGTTCTTTCCAGAAGGGATGTACTGTAGGATCTATCTACCTAGCTCTGGTTCAGCCCTCTGGTTTCCGTCCAGTTGGACGTGCTGAAAAACCTGTAGAAGGAGGCAGCCAGGACGCATCCCGATCAGATTCCTGAACCTTCTCAGATTACTAATTCCAATGAAGAGGAGCCAGCCAATTTCACCTGCTCATATCTTGGTGGGTTCTTGCTCCTTTAGCAATAAATCAGATCTTAGTAGAAACTTACATGAGAATCAGAATGTAGAAGGACCAGTAACTTGGAACTTTTTTTTCCAGCTTAGCTGTTTTCACCCTGACTGGCTGTAGAAAACCCAGGATTAACGCAGGTGAAGCCCCAGTTTACGCTTGCTGGACCTCACCTCCACTGCTCTGCATGAGGCAGAGACTAACACCCAGTCAAGGGAGCAGCTGGTAGTTTTCTGTTAGGCATGGCCTCAGACTCACCCCGGCCACTTTGCACTTGACTGTGAACGACTCCAGTGTGTGCTTCAGGTCCTGGCCTGAAATTTCCAACAGAACCAAATCATCTGTTTTATTTTCAGATTATCTTAAGGGTAATAATAGATCCACAGCTTTATTACACAGATTGAACTTTTTCAAAACTTAATTTCTTGTCATTTTTGAGGATTATAGTTTATAGAAAATAAAAAGCCAAACTTTTATGTCCCTGAATTATTAAAATGTTGTTACATTTCCAGCAGGACTTGGCTCCCACACCCACACCGCCAAAGCTACTGAAAGTTTGTTCAATGGCAACGGTATTACTCTGCATGATTGGTCAGCACACTGTCCTGACCTGACTAATCAAGAGGAAGATAGGAGACACTAGACCTCAGTAATGAAGCAGGCCAATCATCTCCATCCCATGCTGCATTGATGCAGTAAGTCTGCCATTTCTGTTAAATATCTGTTTTATTACTATGTTGTATTCTCATTTTTCTGAGGCACAGAATTTATTTATTTCATTCCATTTTTAATGAGTTTCCAAGATATATGAATTTCACTTCCTAAACAGAGAGACAAAAATGTTCAGATGTTTTGAACTGTACCTGTAAATAATTTCTTATTATTGTTGGCAGCCCTAGATGCTAAGAAACGCAAACTGGTGCTGCAAACACAATTACGTCATTCGTGCTTCATGTGTCAAAAGTTCCCACTTATTTTTTATTTCTTTTTGCATCTCTATTTAATCATCATGACTGATTGAAACTTGTTGGCATCAACTGAATATAATTGTTTTGCATTTTCACCAACGTTTATTTACTTTCACGCTCACCCCCATCGCTCCCCAACAGCCCCTTGAAAAGAAACAAAGGCTCTTTTCACTTAACTCCTTGATTTACAATAATAAAAATAGTCCACACCCATGAAGGCAACCCTATAATCACAAGAACAGCCACTAATGATATGCCACAGAATGCCACACCTTTATTGAACCACACCACAGCATAACTAACAAGTGAAACATAAGCGTCACGGACTGCAGCACGCTATGCAGCCATTCAGGCGCTCTCAACTTCACCACTATAAACAATGTACTTTACTGGTTAGTACTACCAGAATAAATAACGGAACTATAGTACATGTCCTTCTTGGGTGTAAAATGTACCCAACATGTTTTCCATTATTTTAGTATAGAATAGAATAGAATAGAATAGAATAGAATAGAATAGAATAGAATAGAATAGAATAGAATAGAATAGAATAGAATAGAGCTATCATATTATAGTACAGTAGAGTATAGAAAAGTACAGTAAAGGTGGTATTTAGTTCCAAAAGGAGTCGAGTAAAGTACTCTAGATAACATAGCTTAGAGTTGAGAACTGTAGAGTAGAGAAAATAAGACCTGGATATCACCGCCAGCCCCTGCAGTCATGTTTTTCGATGTCTCAGCCACTTAGCTAATAAAAGACAGACCGATAAAGAAAGAGCAACACGCACCACATCCTCCCTCCGCTAATGTAGAGGTAAAAGTGGCAGTTCTGTTGAAAAGCACACGAAGCCCCGGAGCAGCTTTCTGGACTCCGCTAATCTTTTTCAAATCTTAGTCCTAATGCTCACTCACACCCAAACACCCATCTGCAATCTTCCAGGAAAACAAAAAAAAAGGCAGACTGGTCCCACGCATGGCGGGATGGGCCAGTGAGTGAAATCAATGTGGAGAGCTGGATGTGTTTTTGTCAGTGAGCTGGTTCAGTAAGAGTTCAGCACGCTACTGAAAGTGGTCTGGGGGATTTGTGTGCAGTCTCAGAAAGTACGACCCAAATGTTGTTCTTACCATGAATTCACTACAGGCACCGCTTTCCAAACACATGTCACCAAAAGGTGAAGGAGGGCTGTAGGGAGCAGTGCAAAATGAGGCCATTTGGAAGTTATAAACACTTAAAACCGGTGTGGAGAAGTTGTGTAAATAACACCTACAATACGATGGATCAGAAGTTCGTAGCTGGAGATTTTAACAAAATTCACACCACATATATTTAGATTCTCACAGCAGTTGTAGAGCTGATAAACAAGGTTTTTTTTTTCGAAGGGAGTTAGAAATGTCTTATCATTTTCAGAAAACCACAATAATCCAACAGACGATAAAGAGATGGGGAGTACAGCAGAGCACTCTGAATTGACTGGAAGGAAAATTGAGCCTCAATTTCACCTAAAGTCAACGAACAGAAATCAAAGTTTGATTGCAACCACAGACTGCATCTCTCTGAAAACAAAGCAGACATAGAAGGAGACATTTGGAGCTGTATTCGTGTCATTGGTCATTTATTTCATGGTGGGTTTTTATGGTTTTCAACTCTGTAAAATATGATCCCAATTTAAGTCTCATAGACACCACAGTGGAGCCCGACCTATTTGGGAATTGGTATTCCTGTATTAACCTTATGAATATTTTTTTTGCTGGATTTTATGTAATACATTTGATAGAAAATCCAGCTTTTGAACCTGGTTGCAATACTATTTTATATGCTAACTGCTTTTTATAAACATGGTCTTTTAGTAAGGGGGCTACATCTGTTATTTTTACAGCCATGCATTATTTCTGGTAGTTTAGCTGTAAAAATGAAACTACATCATTGTATACCACAATGATCACTGTGTTGCACTCAGATTTGGTGGCTAGCTGTTCTAAAAACATGTAATCCAAATATGTAGACATGAAAATTTATATCATGACATTTTATTTAATCCCATATAATTTGAAAATAATGAAAATAATAGCTTTGAGAAATATTTTGTAAATAAGAGTTACACACTTTTAAATAATCAATTTCATATAAAACATTTTTTTTTTTTTTACACAGTTTTTAGTTGCTCAATTTGATTATGACTGCAATCTGCTCACTGGAAAGCATCTAAAGATACCCTGATCAGTCCTGTCTGATCAAATCAATTTCTGATTTACTTATTTAGTGCAAACTGCAATCTCCATGGCAGTTTAGCTTTTAATCTGTTTTTCATGTATTAGTATTAAAAGTATTATGGAAACTAGATGACCAAACGTTCGTATTTCCCGGGACATGTCCGTATTTCACGTCCTGTCCCGGGTGTCCCGGGTTTTTTTTAGAAAGTGAGGAAATGTCCTGTTTTTTAAATTACCTTCATTGGACCATTACAGGCACTAGGGCACTGCGTGTGACGTAAACCCTGAGCCGCGTCAGTGCGGGCAGCCCTGTTCTTAATCAGAAGATAGATAGCGTGGCTGTCAGTACGCCAACAACATGCCAAAGCGCAAATATATGTTTACCGATGATTTACAAAAGAGTTTCCCCGCTTTCAGACCAGGTCGAGACAATTAGCTCATTTGTTAATTTATTTTTTCCAATAGCCTACAGAACAGACATTATTTCGTTCATTACTGAGGCTGAGTATCATGTGTTATTGGGAGTTGAGAGTTATTGATAACTTTTATTGTTAAGTGAGGGATGTTTAGATGAGACATTATTTCTTTCATTGTGCTATTCATTCATTACATTTTGAATAAAATTATCATTTGTTATTGGAGTTATTGCTGTTGACTTTTATTGAAAAGCATTTTTAATAAACCAACTGTAAATATCATGTTATTGTAGGATTACGTAGGCCTATGTTAAGTGAGTGCATGCCACAGACATCTCTATGCATGGGAACAGAGACCCCCCACCACGCCCCAAGGTGTCCTGGTTTTTCCAAATGAAAATATGGCCACCCTAATGGAAACTATTTTCCAAACTATAACATTTTCTGTCATTACCAATATAAAAGCAGCTTGTAGCTTCTTAAAAAATATATAGAGAACAATTTCAGCAGCTGTAGTTTAATCATCATAATGAAACAATAAACATCACCCCTGGTAAATTCTGCAACTTTTTGTTCAACAATGTAGATTAGATAAGCAATCCCAGCCTTTTCTGGTTTGTATTGTTGCCTTGATTTAATTGTTCAGATGTTTTACTGTTAAACTAAAGGAAGAATTTATTCCATTTTCAAAGAATGCACACTGAGATAAGGGAGAAAACTGGTAAACAAACTAACTCCCCTCCAGTGAGGACATTCAGTGAAGCGCAGTCATCCATCTTTGTCATATCTGTGCATATTCAGACGCACAATCATGTGGCAAAAATAAACATTTGGCCTCTTTACATTCGGCTTTTTCTGCATTGGTTCTTCTGTTTCCTTTACTGTATATGCAACAGTCAGAAATGAATGCACTCCAACAAATATCCACCCAAATATTCAGTGAAAAGCTCATTTTGTTTGTTCCTCCATAGAACTCATCTAAAACGATCTGAGTTACACCAGAGTGCTGCAAAGGGAAAATATAAATACCTTTACTTCAAGAAATTAAAAGAAAACGGATACAGAGGTAAATGCAGAGATGATAGTAAAACAGTGAAAAAGATCTTCTTTTTAATTTTAAGTCATCAAATGAGTTCAACATACTCAACCAGAACTAAAAATCCCACTTGGATGGGTATGCTTTGAGAAATATATATATTTTAATAGTTCATAGTTCTGAGCAGAAATCCTTCTGATCACAAAATTGTTAAAAGATCTTTGATGTTGCAACTGAAAAAAAAAAACTGAAAAAAACAATCTCAAAGCTCTGGTAGATGTGAAAATGATTTTATTTTTAAGTGTTATAAATTCTGGTGTCTGTTCATGAATACTCTTTAAAAAAAGCAGTAATGAAATCTTAAAATGTAAGGAAGCTGAAACATGGCGAATCCAATCATGTCATTTAACTCTGGTATGAAGTTGCAGGCAATGAAGCAGAAATAACCTTAATAAAATGTAAAACATGTTTCTCTTAGTTGACCTAAAAGGAAAGAGTGTATTACAGTGGTATGAAAAGATGATTTGTTTTATAGCATAGACAGAAGATATGTCATGCAACTGTGAAAATGATTTGAATATTTTTTTCAGATTGAGCAAAGTAAATGGGGAAAACTTTACAAAAGGTTACCAGTTGAGGTCAACCAACATGTTCACAGTTATTTTCTATTTCCGCCATCAAGGTTTCTGCTCTACTTTCTGTGAGCTTTATAATCTTGGTCACACAGCAGGTGTTGATGCTCAAATCAGATTTTTCGCACACGAACGTAGACGTCACACATCATCACAGTGTTTACGGATGTAATAATAGATCCCGCCATCGAAGAAATAATTTTAAAACCGTGGAGAAATGGGAACTGGCAAGTGTCGTTGAAGTATTGTCACACAAAAATGATCGTATTTTAGCAAAAAAATAAATACAAAATCGGAATTGAACATCAAGACTTGCATACCCAATGTAGTGCCACATACAGGTGAGGAACAAACTTGTTCTTTTGGGGGGGAAAACGATCATTATTGAGGTTTTCAGAGAGAAGTAGAGTCTGAATACATGCCACGTTAAATGTATTGTTCATGACATCAAGCAGGAATGCAACCCTTTGCAACTGTAATACCACACAGTGCTATTGCATTGTTGACTGGGAACTAAAGGAGTGAGTGGAAAACCAGTGGAATTTTAATAACTGAAATTGGTGACTGGAAAAAAATGTTGAAATGGGTATTGATAATAGGAGTGTCACTTTGTATGATCATTTTCACAAGTTTAGTCCAACCAACATCTTAGGTGTGAGAATCTAAAAGTTGTGTAACCTTAATAAGAACCAACAATCATGCAAACTGTTTTCAAAAATGTTGCTTTAATTTGTTTACTTTGGAATCATGACGAGAAGTTGTAAAAGTGACGGATGCTTCTGAGTGGGAGCAGTGGCAGGCAGCTACAAAAAGCTGGCAGCTGCTCAGGGCAGCACTTATCCAAGAGTTTCCACTGGCTGCAGAGAAGGACATTGCACATGCTTAATTAAGACACGCCACATCAAATATGTGCTCTAATCCCAGCTAAAGGCAGTCCAGCATTTGGCCAGATTAGTACAATGAATCCAATAGACTATTAGACCATCTGTTTGAAACAGCAAACTCATAGGTACTCCACGATGCACAACGTTACAACCCTCTGCCATGTGATTTAATGTCATTATTTCTAATTTGACTGTAAGTTCCTCCATAGCTGTCTGTTTACTAAATAGTGATGTTTTTTTGGCTTTCTCCATTTTAGCTCGGCATTGCGGTCAAAAGAATCCGTGTGGTGTCTTGCCAAATATTTGATAAAGCTTCACATTGCCCAGATAGACCTTGGACCCTTGGACAAATTCCTCAGCTAACAAAACGGATTTCATTACATGAACAGAATTTGCTCTATGTGTGTGTGCGTGTGTGTACTGCTTTGACTTAGGGATTGATGAAGTGAATAATTTGCACCAGCCCTGACTGCCGTTGCTGTTTAAAATTTCATTCTCTGTGTTTGAAATATCATTGTCTTCAGATGTTTGTTTACAGCCAGCTGCAGTACACACACTGTGCTCTGTTCCGCCGCTGCTACAAATAGATTTCATAAACAGTGTTTCTTTTTTCTTATCAAACCACATCTTCTACTTTCATTGCCTAGATGTAACACAGAAATAGTTTCTAGTTTTCCCCTACTGAATTTAGTCTTTTATAGTAAAGGCAAATATTCCATAAGTTATGTTTTTCCAAGACATTCATTTTTATTTGATATTTTCACATTTTTACATTGTCCTTTCATCGTTATCAAAGTAAAGTGCGTCCATCCATCCATTTTCTGTTCACCCTCATCCCTAATGGGGTCGGGAGGGTTGCTGGTTCCAATCTCCAGGTACGTTCCGGGCGAGAGGCGGGTTCACCCTTGACAGGTCGCCAGTCTGTCGCAGGGCAACACAGAGACATACAGGACACACAACCATTCACACACACTCACACCTAGGGAGAATTTAGAGACCAGTTAACCTGACGGTCATGTTTTTGGACTGTGGGAGGAAGCCGGAGAACCCGGAGAGAACCCACCATGCACAGGGAGAATATGCAAACTCCATGCAGAAAGACCCCGGGCCGGGAATCGAACCCAGGACCTTCTTGCTGCAAGGCAACAGCTCTGCCAACTGTGCCACTGTGCAGCCCCAATTATAGTCATATGAAACATTTAAGCACAACAATGAAAAAACATGTAAGAGGATAAGTAGTTTTCACAGCCCTGTAAAAGGTCCATGAAAATCTCCTCCAGTTTTTTCTAGAATAACTCCACTCCTGGATGCTTTCATGCGAATGTTTTCTTCCTGTCCGAACTTGTTGTGCATCAACAAAACACAACATCGTCAGAAGCGGTGAGACACTAAAATTACACTCCTCCATTAAAACTTGCTCCATGTGATCATTTTCACCTCCATGTCAAGTGAGATTGATTTATGTCAGACGCGGAGCTCTGCATGGAGGGAGAGAAGGATAACTCTCTGCTTGTTTTCCTTTTTACCACAACTTTGACAAGAAGGTCAATATCAATTCCACCTCAGTGTATTGATCTGAGAAACAGGCCTGAGACATGTTTATCATAGCTCAGCTGCGGAGGCTGGTAAAGTTGGTCTGCAAATATTATTTAATATAAACCAAGCACATTGATTCATATAGGCTGGATAATTATTTAAAAGGTCTTATTTGGATGTCTTACAACGCCTTAAAAATGTATTCACATCTTTGGGTGAATTCCAAACACATGCTTCAATGTTTTCTTGTAGGATTGTATGCGATAGACTGAAACAAAGTGGTGCATAATTGTGAAGTTAAAGGAAAAGGATGGCTTTCACCTTGGCAAAAAAAAAAAAAAAAAGTTTGAAAAATGTGACCTGCAATTTTTTTCTAAGACCTCTTTACTCAAATAACCCTAAAGAAAATCTAATATCTAATCCAAAGAGATGCTTTTCAGCTCTGCAATTCAGTTATCATTTCTTTGATTCTTTATTCAAGAGCAGCCTGAGAAATCAGGTTAACATATTCTGAACCATTTACAATCAGTTGAAGTTCGCCTAAAATAATTGTACAAATTAGACACATTAGTTACACGATGACATACTTATACACATGTTTTCCTCAGTTTGTGCGACGTTGGTGCAAATATCACACTATTCTACATAAATTAAGGAACATGTGGGGCCTGAGCAGCAGGAAACTGTGTTTATACCTTGGGCTGGCACTGCTCACCGGGGAACTCCATCCAGTCTGAGCTAATCTGGAAAAAATAGGCAAACATTTCAGGCCTGACTCCCTGGAGACAAACCCCTGAGGACCTGCAGCTATAGTTTCAGCAAAGGTTTCAATAAAGTATTGATTCAGGGAGGGTGGGTTAGATACATGTGGACCCTTTCTGGATATTAATCTGTAAAAAGTTTTGGAAATAATGTACCTGTATATACAGTATATATATATATATATATATCTATATATCTATATATATATATATATAGATATATAGATATATATATATAGATATATATATAGATATATATATATATAGATAAAAAAAAAAAACATTCCCTTCTCACCCACCGCGGGTGGTGATTCTTCTTCCTCTTAGCTCGGGTCCTCTACCAGAGGCCTGGGAGCTTGAGGGTTCTAGTATCTTGGCTGTGCCTAGGACTGCACATTTCTGGACTGAGATGTCTGATGTTGTTCCTGGGATCTGTTGTAGCCACTGTTCCAGTTTGGGGGTGACTGCCCCGAGGGTCCCGATGACCACAGGCACCACTGTGGTCTTCACCTTCCAGGCCCTCTCCAGTTCCTCCCTTAGGCCCTGGTATTTCTCTAGTTTTCATGCTCCTTTTTCCTGATGTTGCAGTCACTTTGTATTGCAAAATCCACCACAACGGCTTTCCTCTGTTGTTTATCCACCACGACTATGTCTGGTTGGTTCCCCTCACCATTTTGTCTGTCTGGATCTGGAAGTCCCACAGGATCTTAGCTCGGTCATTCTCCACTACCTTGAGGGTGTTTCCCACTTTGATCTTGGGGGTTCCAGTCCATATTCTGCACAGATGTTTCTGTACACTATGCCTGCCACTTCCATGTATTCTTTCCCTGCCAGTATCTTGCACCCTGCTGTTATGTGTTGGACTGTCTCAGGGCCTCCTTGCACAACCTACACCTTGGGTCTTGTCTGGTGTGGTAGATCTGGGCCTCAATTGCTCTGGTGTTTAGGGCCTGTTCCTGGGCGGCCATGATGAGGGCCTCTGTGCTGTCCTTCAGTCCAGCTTTTTCCAGCCATTGGTAGGACTTTCTGATGTCAGTCACTTCGGTTATTTGCCGGTGGTACATCCCATGCAGGGGCTTGTCCTCCCATGATGGTTCCTCCGGCACCTCAGGTTCTGTTCCCCATTGTTTGAGACATTCACTGAGCACATTGTCTGTTGAGGCTTTGTCCCTGATGTATCTATGGATCTTGGATGTCTCGTCTTGGATAGTGGTTCTCACACTCACTAGTCCTCTGCCTCCTTCTTTGCGGTTCGTGTACAGTCTCAGTGTGCTGGATTTGGGGTGGAACCCTCCGTGCATTGTTAGTAGTTTCCGGGTCTTAACATCTGTGGCCTGTATCTCCTCCTTTGGCCAGCTAATTATTCCTGCAGGGTACCTGATTACTGGTAGGGCATAGCTGTTTATTGCACGGATCTTGTTCTAGATATATAGATATATATATATAGAGATATATATATTTTTTTTCTTCTACTTCACAATTATGCACAACTTTTTGTTATAATGTCCCAGAAATGCTTGATGAAATCTACTGTGTTTGGTGTTGTAAAATAATAATAATAATAATAATAATAATAATAATAATAATAATAATAATAATAATAATAATAATAATAATAATAATAATAATAATAATAATAATAATAATGTATATTTTTTTAAATGTCATAGTTAAAACTGCCCAGTTTCACTCTGCATCTCTTCTGTTGTGGTGTGTTTAGATTTTTTCAAATCAATCCACTTTATTTTGCATTCCTAAAATACCCACTTCTCGTTAACATGAGTGCTCGCAGTAACAAACAGTGGCTGAAAGCCGGAATGAAAAACATTTTCTCAGGCTATTTCCTGAGAGGCAAAACCCCACATCATTACGTGTATAAAGCTTGTCAGCACACGTCTCTCTCCATTCATGATTGTTCTTATTAACCCCAGCTCCCCAGATGACTGATAGTGGGCACTGGATGAAAGCCAGCAGCTAAAAGTCTGTCCGCAACATTTCATTCAGAAACAGTCAATATTGGACACTGCTGCACAGAAAAGAAAGGAAGATGTCAAGAAAGCAGGAAAATGTGGTTTGCAAATACAGAGCAGTTGGTTACTCACATAATAAGCCTTATTGAGTGTGATCTGTCCACATCCTAAGATTGTGCTTAAAAGATCATTGAAGAAGTTAAATGATACTAAATGTATAATTTAAAAAAAAATTTATAACCTGAATGCATTTAGAGGTTTCGTAAAAAGTAAATCAGCGACTTGCCAATTGGGTTCTTATGATCATCAACCAGCACCTCAATGTAAATGAAACAAATTTAATTTGAGGGTTGTTTTAATCTGTGCTGATTTTCCTGATCTAGATCAATATTTTTGCACATACTGGAGAGGATTAGAAGATACACAGTTACAGTTTAGCAAGTATAACTACATGGTGGTTTCTCTATAAAGTCATGCTGAGGGCCTCAGACAGCTCCAAATTTGTACTAAAAATTGCATTTTCATGTTCACACTTTTGAATTTATTAATTTTTTTTGTCTTTTTGTTATATTACATGAAAAAACATGAGCTGTTGTAGACTGTTCTCATTTTGTTTCCTCAAAAATATAGTTGAAAATGTTTTTTCTAACTGAACACCTATAAAGTAGGGTCATCCTGGATGTCAGATTCTGAATTTTAATCAAAGTTGTTTCAGTTGCTGTCACAGAAAAACTGAGACAAATAATAAAAATAATAAAACCTCTTATTAACCCATTTTGGAAACATTTGGTTGTTATTATTGTGCTGATAAACTAAGTGTGTTTGTTTTGTATCTATATCGGTCTGAGTAGCTACGTACAAAGCAAAAATCAAAATGTCTCAGAACAACTATCCCTTTATAACATCTAAGTGGTGTTTTCTTCCCATTTGTTTTAATCTTCTTTTTTTTTTTTTGTCAGACAGATTCTCCGTCCCAGTCCTGGTGTGTTTGTTTGCAGAGTACAGATTGTCTGCCACGACGTGGAAGTACGTCACCATGGCTGCCTTGTTCTTGGAAACGAGCAACAGGAAAATAACTCTCCACGAAGAGGAAGGAGTGAAGGTGGAGGAAAAAGTCATGGCGGGAGAGCAGGAAGTGATCCAAGGAGCCGATGGGTTGGGGACTGAAGTAAAATAAAATACTGCAGAAATTTGAGCATGTTTTTGCATTACCCAGTGATGTTAGTTGGATAAGATAGGAGAAATGAAAACAAGTAACCCTTGATTATAGACGACATGATGCCAAGTATGGAAGGAACCTAAAAGGTGTATGTGTTGCAATCTCAAAATTTAGAAAAAAGCTGCCATCCTGTATCATAGCTGCATGTTGGTGATAAAGCTTGCATAAAACAGGATTTTCAGCAACCGCTCACTCCAGTGTGTTACCAAAGTATATAGTGTCTCCACCATTTAGATTCTGCTGGCATTGACTGAGGAGATAATTAGAGCAAAAGAAGAAGTTGCAGGAGTCAACCCGGGCCATTCCTTCTTTCTTTCTCTTTCTGTCTATTTCTCTCCATTTCTTTCTCATGCTTGGAGCAGCACTGCTGCTTTGATCTGGCTCTTCACATAACAAGGCCCCAGGGTGGAAACCGTGCAAGACACTAGGAAAAAAAAAAAAAAAAAAAAAAGTCAAATCCTCAGTGCAAACTCTGCTCACACAAGCATGGATATACAAACATATAGCATGTGCTGAATATCTGCTTGCTTGTGTCAAACACTTGTCCAAATTTCACCTCAGGGATTAATTTCCTATGATTGTTTTTTTGTTTTTTTGTTTTTTTTTTTCCTGGAATGCACTTTTATTAGCAGAGGATATCACTGTTTATTGCTGAAAATGCTGTTGTGTGTGATTTTCTTCTCTCACTTCAGACTCAAAGATACTTAATTGGTTTGAAAGTGAGACACTCGAGGCTATTATTGCAGAAGTGGTTGAATTGAATTAGCAGCATAAAAACAGACATAAAACCAGGTTGAAATGCAGAAGTTGTTTCGTTTTGCCAGCTGTAAGTCATGGAGTGTCAGTACTCCCACATTTCCATCCATTCTGTCTCTGCTCTTCTATAAAAGACGCTCCTCCAAGCTCTTTCAGTGATTGGACATTTTTAAAGGTTGGTTGAGAAAAAAAAAATACATTGCTAAAGCAAGTGAACAGTTGTTAAGTATTCACATATTCAGTATCTAATGTATGCATCACACTGTGGGTGAACCAGCCCAGTTCCCAACCTCCACTGCAGCATGGTGTGTAAATGTAATTTCTTCAAATTTCCTTGGTGGGTGCAGCTAATAACAGTTCTCAGAGACTCCAGCTAAAGAAAGGACAAGCAGTCATGTGAAAACTCAAGCCTCACCTCACACTGGTTGACAGAGAGCGCCACCAAATTTCTCTATTCTCACCTCCTCATCACATGGAAGTGCCAACGAAATTAAACTTGTTCAGGGCACAATTGGCAGCTAAATAAGTTTTTATTTATTTATTTATTTATTTATTTATTTATTTATTTATTTATTTATTTATTTATTTATTTATTTATTTATTTTTTGTATACAGTGGTTGTGCACCCCGCATTCCAAAGCCGCCCTGGGCAACTGGACAGATCACAAACTACAATTTCTGCAGCTGAACTTGGTGGAAGCCATTTATACGTCATTCAGCAATGCTTTGTGTAGCTGTAAATATTACTGGAGCTGTTTTAGGAAAATATGACTTACAAAATATGGGAACTTTCTCCATACCTCAGGATTACTGGAAGTTTTTGGGGGTTTTTTATGTCCAGGAACTAGTGGATATTTCTTTATAGATTTAAACTTTTTAGCTGTCACCAGACAGTTTTCTGTATAATTTTAGAGGAGGCCAATATTCCAAATGGTCAATAGACTAAAAATTAGATTTTTTTAAAAAAATTTATTTGTGAAATTATGATTAAAAATATGATCTGAAATCACAGTAGATCCCAGAATTTCTATACGTTGGCATTAGCCATTGGAAGATATCACTGGACAATGCTGTGTAATGGACGACAAAGCAGATTTCTCTGCTCTGTCGTCTTTTCGTTGTAACACTGAAGTCCTGTGTTACTCTTGAGACGGTTATTAGCATTGTTGCCTTGCATCCAAAGGCTGCTGGGCTATTTCTGCACACAGTTTGGATGATTTGTCCAATGCATGTGTGAGTTCACACTGGATTTACTCCCACAGTCCAAAACCACGACTGTGAGGTTAACTCCAAATTGCCCTTGGGTATGTTTATTCTGTATGTCTCTGTGATGAACAGGCGACCTCTCCAGCGTGGATCCCACCCTTCACTGGAGATAAGCACCTGCCCCCCTGGTGACCCTGCTCTGATAAATAAATAATGTTACTACGGGACAAAAATATTCCCAAAAGATGTATTAATTATTAATAGAACGAAAAGTTCCAGCTTTTAAAATCTAATTGAATGAAATGAACAGCCGAGGTGCAACTTCTCAAAAAGTCTTGATACTTATTTAGTCTGCTCAAATGTTGCATAATTTTTGGTGAAGTTTCTGTTTTAGGTGTTTTGGACTTTTGTGGTTTTCAAGAAAAGCAAGTAGATAGCAGCTAATTAATTTGGTCAGCTTGTGTCAGTTTTCTGGATTTACTTTGCATTAGAAGACAATTCATACATTGCATATCCTATTTATTGTTTTTAAAGGTGTCAACTTTACAAATTATCCAGGACACTTTAGTAAAAGAGATTTTTTTTTTATCTCAGTGAGGCTTTTTCACCTAAATCAAGGTAAAAAAAAATAAAAATGTTCTTATAACAAGTCTTTTACACCTTCACAGTATAGCTGAATTGACAGTGAGAGTGAGTTATTAAAAAAAGTGAGTTTTGTACTAACACTGTAACTCAAATGGATTTTATTTAGACGAGTCAGAATAAAGGAGGACTGAACATAACTGCACGCCGACAATTTCAGATTTCTATTTGTAAAGGTTTGGAAAATCATGTATCTGTTCCCTTCCATTTAACATTCACTACTTTCTGATTCAATACCAATAAAACACACTGAAGTTTGGGGGCTGTAATGGACTAAAATTTGAAAACATAGGTGTGATGTCTGACTTTAGTAAAATAAATGCATCTTCAAAAATCGAATTTAATAACGTAACTATCTCTCATATACAAGGTATAAAACATGACAGTGCACCGTTACACTCATAAATCATTGTCTCCTCCAAAGTACACAAAGTCCTCCTGATGTGCCCCGGAGAAGAGTTTTCCAGCATGTGGTCATAGCAGCTGATAGGGGCGTCAGGTCGGACGTCCTGCGACAGCATTCCTTCCAGCAGGAGGGAAACCACTGCTTGCAGCTTGGTGTTAGGTAACAAACGCCTCCACGTGGATTACAGCACTCCTGGTGTTTTACAGCAGGTTAGCACTGCAGCGGCAACACAAACCTCACTCACAGATGAAGTTTTTTTTTTTTTTAAACTCCCTACTCCTGTTAGATTATTGAAGAATTTCTGACAAGCACAAACTTGATAGTGAAATGTGGAAAAAGCGATGATTTCTTGAGACTGATCAGTTCTCAGGCGGGACAGGACTCTTTTGTTTTAATGTGCGTAATGTGCCTCTTGGATGTGGGTGCGATGCTGGCTTTGTAGGATTCCCGTGTGGATTGGAGTAAACGAGGGCTGTGGAATTTGAGTGGAGGGTAATCATAGCAGACCTACAGGAGTAACCAGATACTGACTGCCAGACTTCAGAGGAACGGGAATCCCTCCCCCCAGACACACCGCCTCCTCCAGGAGACACTTTGGCTGGGACAGGACATGCCCCCTCCCCTCCACTTCTCCCCACCCAAACACCCAAACTCGTTCTTTAACCCAAACCCTGATCTGAGTATCCAGCTCTCCCCTTCACGCTATATCTTGTATTTTTAAAAAAAAAGAAAATTAAAAAATAATCCCCATGTTTTGCCTGTTAGCTACTTTACAGTAAGCATGTTATCAATTTAGTTTGACTTTTTTTTCCCAACTTATTGATTATTAGTCTGTTTCATGCAGCTGGTAGACCTCAAACCACACATTCAAAAATGTGTTGAACCATAAACCTTACTATTGTCAGTCTCATTCCTCCCTCCTGACTGTAAAGGAAACCTGTGTTTCTTATCTCAAACTTCAACAAATGTAATAATTTCCCATTATTAAGTGAAAACGCAGCTGTTAGTTAATCATCTGCATTGATTTATCATTTATAAATCAAAGGAGTTTTTCTTGATTTTAGGTAGAATATTACTGAGTTACCAACTCATAATTGTTCAAGCAGTAAAATTGTGTTGTTGGTGGTGGTTTTTTTACCCCCTAACTCATTTAGAGAAACATGGTAGTGGCAGCATCATGCCACAGGGACATAGAAGCAAGTCAAGGTTGATGAGAGGATGGATGGAGCAGAAAACATGGCAACCCTAGAAGAAAGGTTGCTAAAGATTGAATGAGACTTGAGACTTGGGTGGAAATTCATCTTCCAGCAGAGTAGTGACTTTAAGCAGACAGTCAGAGATACAATAGTTTATATCAAAGTGATAATTAGGTAATAGATAAAATAAAAGATTTTAAACCTGAGAGGTGAGAGATTCAATCGTTATTCTGGAAAATCTCAAGAGGTCAAAGTCAAGAAGCAAGCTCCTCCTGCTAAAGTAACAGAAATGGAAAATGTAAAGCACACCAAATTCATCTCACACTTGTCTAATACTGATATTACACCTATCAATCATTCCTGAAAGCTTGTCTTTAGCATGTTTGCTGACATTTCTCATGATTTATCAGCATAATAACACACACACTATACAATATGAAAGAGAAGGACCTTTGGGGGGTAGGGAATATTCTGATGATTTAATGGGATGTGATGTGTGTGGGAGTAGAGAGAATATTATATAAAATAAAGGTGGAGGGGGTAGGGAAATCCAAAGTTATCACCCCACTGCATTGGCGCATCCAGCGGAGTTTTTAATTCTGCAAAGAATCAAACAGGGGTACGGATTCCTCCACAAAATATTCATCAAACAATAACTAATTCTGTTTCATCTACTAAAGAAAACGTCACCCTCTGAAGATGAATTAGCTGCTTTAAAAAATATATATATATATCACTAATTATTAATGTGTTTTGGCTTATTTACCTATTTGAGCATTTGCAAACACGACATTAGAAGCGCCGCACTTCAAAGTCGATCTCCTGTAAGTCTGAGTGCTGTCACAAATGTGCTGGAGCTGCTTTGATTAAAAATAAAATTAGATAATACATGAGGTCTCATGCACTAACTAGGGCATGACGTTTGAAAAAAGCCTTCAAGATTGTTTGATTTCTAGAGAGCGGGTTTTGGTCTCGCCGTGAAATGGTGATAGATTCAATCGTTATTGAATCTAACGATTCAAACACTGAATCGTTTGTTGTGTAATTTAATAATACTCTTAATTCATTTATGATGACCTGTCCATGGTGTACTCCGCCTCTCCACCCAACGAATGGATGGATGGATGAGCAACAATGTCCAACTTGGGGGGGGACTGCTTCTTTCAGGAAATCAACATTGCTCATCTTTTGGAGAATGTATTTTTGCAACGACAATAAACAAAGTTCTAGCTTCTGTCAACTAATGAGAGGAAAACTTTAAATATCTTTTTTCATGCACAGCCTGCTGTCTGCATTTAAGGCATATGTCATCCTGTTTGAATGTGTTTGTGTGAATGTCCTTCTCTCTCAGTCATTAGGAAAAACATCACTGCAGGCCGTACTGGAGCCAAATAAGCATATGAATGCCAGAAGTGACTGTCCTCTTCTTTAAACTCTTAACCAACACTTCCAGCTTGTAAACATGGCCAGACAGCCCCAACTCCCTCCCACCCCCCCTTTGCCTCCTGCTGGGAGCTGGCAGTTGGGCAGACTATCTAATCCACCCTCCCCACACACACCCACACGCCCACACTCACCCCCCACACACACAAACTTTGGCTGTCCTTAGCAGGAACATGCAAACAACACATACACACATACATACATACATACATACACACATACATACATACATACATACATACATACATACATACATACATACATACATACATACATACATACATACATACATACATACATACATACATACATACATACATACATACATACATACATATTTGATAAATTAGAAGATACATTCATATGATTCTCAATTTTTAGGTTAAAAGTACCTTTAAAAGATAAATTACCTTTAAGCAGATATAAAACAGACTTTTAATCGAGGCCACATCTTCTGTATTGTTGATGGTTCTTATATTGATGTGATGTAACATTTTAATCTTAAATGTTATGTTTTTATTAGCTACAAGTGGAAAATCATCATAATTGATAGGACAAAAGGCTCTGAAACATCAGTCTCTGTGTAGATTATATATATATATATATATATATATATATATATATATATATATATATATATATATATATATATATATATATATATATATATATATATATATGTATATGTATAGATAGATAGATAGAGAGATAGAGAGAGAGATAGATAGATAGATAGATAGATAGATAGATAGATAGATAGATAGATAGATAGATAGATAGATAGATAGATAGATAGATAGATAGATAGATAGATAGATAGATAGATAGATAGATAGATAGATAGATAGATAGATAGATAGATAGATAGATAGATAGATAGATAGATAGATAGATAGATAGATAGATAGATAGATAGATAGATAGATAGATAGATAGATAGAGATAATTTACTCATAGATATTTACCAAATCCAGCCAAGTCTGCCACTAAGGAAATCACTAAGAAGAAGATCTGGATGGATGGAAAAATAAACAATCCAGCAGTCCTCAACCACACTGTCTGCACACCCAACAAACAACCACAAACCACAACCAGCCAAAATATGACTAAACATGCAAACTTGTTCCATTTAGTTCACTGCTCATTTAATCTGGAAAAACCCACACCCTTCATAACCATGCAGCTTGGTAAAACACACAAAATCAATGCATTACTAAAGCCTGGCAGAGACAAATACAAACACGTAAAGAGAACAAAACAGACTCAGTTTCTTAGTGGCTTCACAGGGGTAAAGACTGGGAAACTGTCAAGATCCAGGTCTTAGTGCTTTTATTGTTATATGGCATGTTTTCAGTTGAAACCAAAACACACTTTCTCACCTTGATCTACTGCAGTTTGCAAAAAAAAACATAAAAAATAAATAAAAATCTGTTCAACAGAGTTGTTTTCTAAATTAAATTTTTCAGAAAACTATTAGTTTTATGCCAGATGCTGAACCCCTGTAAATAACTTACAGGTTTGTCTCATCGGCTCACAGGATTTTTTTCCAAAGGATATTTGTGGTCTTTTTGATCAACAGTGACTTTTTGTTCTGAAGCTCTTTCCCAACTCCTCATTAAACATGATTACTGACCGTAACTGAAGCCAGTGAGGCCTCAATGTTCGGATGTTATTTTGGGTTATTTTGTGACCTCATGGATGGTCGAGGTGTAACCAGCACAAATCTATTCAGTTTTCTAAATGATGTGCTTAATCACTGGTCATTGATGATTTAACAAAGGGGAGTTATTAGTATTTCACACAGGGTCAGGTTGGTTTGAATAGTTCACTCCATAAAGGAAGAAAAATCTTACCAAACAAAACTGAATTATTTAAAATATATTTTGAATAATGTTTCAAAAGATATAAATAGAATTAAATAGGTACCTATTTTGACAGCCAAAACGTTAATATGAGCTAAAAAATAATATTTTGTTTAAATAATGGTCATGTTTTGCAGAAATAAGAGGTGAATAAACCCTGGAGACCTTAGCTGCTAACAATAGCTAAAACCATTCAATAGCGAGCCACAAAGAGAGTTAGCATACTGGCAGCATTTCACCAAAAATCCATCATGCTGACAGTTAAGCCTGTTGGTGTTAATGGTCTGATGCTGCTTCAAGACCTGGAAAACCTCCTGTAGTTGATGGAACCATAAACCATGCTGTCTACCAGAAAACCCTGGAGACTCAAAACTGTAAAAAAAGAGGTGAAGCTGCGGGGAGGCAGGTTTTACTAAGATGCTGTAGAACGACCTGAAACTTACTGGTTTTTTTGTATTAATTTAAGTTTTTTGTTTTTGTCTAATATCAAAATTTGTTTTTCTTTCGCATTTAGGAATGATAAATAAGAATGTTGCCGCCTTTATTTACAGTAGATTAGACATGAAATGGGCAGAGAGAGAAGAGGAAACAACGGGATGGGAATCAAACCCTGGTTGACTGCATCAAGGACATAAAGCCTCAATATATGTATATGGGATGGCTGCTCTATATCCAATGTACGCCACACGCCACCCTGTTTTCCTTTTTTAATAGCCGTCATCTGTAATAAATACCCAGAATTAATTAAATGTACAAATAATATTCTAAGACTCTAAATCGTTTGCTCTGTCCTTTTCAGCAGTCTCCCACGATGTGTTTTGAAAATTGCTTTCCAACTATTTCCAACAGAGCCAACAATGGGAAGCGGAATCTGGGTCTTGTGAATCTAGGGCTTGGAGACTGTGCGGGTAAAGCAGGCTTACAGTAGTAATCCTCTTCGCAGACACCCATCTGACTCTCAACAGGATGATGGCCAGACAGCCACACAAACACAGAATGTTTGTTAGAAGGAGATCTGTTTTGTCCTGTTTTCAGGGATCCGGGCGGTCACAAATAGGCCATCATGTTCCACCATTAAAATCTAGCACCATCCGTGATGTTTAAGTTGTAGTTTTCCAAGACTTCATTTGTTTATCTTCTCTCGAGGCGTGGCGCAGGATTCTTTGCTTGAAACATGCCATTCTCTTAAATCAGCCATTTAAACAAAGATGCTTCTCCAGGAAGCCAGACCCGCTGTTGACTTTATTGGTTCCTGAAATTGGTCATTAGTGCTTCCTGGCTGTGATGTCATGAGTCAGTTAATGACAGAGAGGAAGTGGGACATTCATCCCCAAATAACTCAGGAAAAACGAACAATTTTACTGAGCAGTAAGGAGCCTGAGGGAGTAGAGCTCGTGACAGGGTCTGACTCATCTTGACTTAGAGGAAAATGCTTTAAAGACCTGCAGCACAACATCAAAGTGTCCCAGGAGCACAAAGTTAAACTGATGCTGACTTTTCTTAGAACCCAAATGTTAACAAGTGGGATTCGATACGCTAATCCAGTACAGCTCAGAGAAGTTAAAACTAAAAGAATTGCCTCAATCCCCAAAAATAGACAAGACAAATATAATTATTTGTATTTGTTTTTTTTATTATTTTGGCATTTCTTTCGTTTTGTATTTATATTAAGCAAAGTGCATCTTCTTTTCTTCTCATCAACACATTGCACAATACATAAATAATGATGCATATAAAACGTCTTCATATTTACAATTAATAATATATTTATATATAACATAAAATACATTTTTTCGCTTCTTTTTAATTAAATCTCAGTCATTTATTAAACAAGTCCATCAGTATTTATACTTTTTTCTCACTTTCAAAATCCTTTTTTTTCTTTTCTTCTGAATTTGAACCTCTGGAACAAAAAAGAAAAAAAAAAGGAAAAAGTCTTTTTTTTTTCTGTGTGAGTGGTTGTTGAAGAGGTCAGCATGAAAAAGAGGAAGGCTCCTGCTATCGCGTGTTAAAGATGACTTCCAACCAACACGGGCAGCTGCTGATGAACTGTCTGGTGTAGCACTGTCCCCAACCCTTCACAAAGCTTATCTGCACCGTGAAGCCCGTGCGAGGCTGCTGCGTGAATTCGTGGTCGTTCGGCCTCTGCAGGCTGCACGCCTTGTCATAGTCAAAAGCTTTGATGGAGAATCCGGGGAACACCTTGTGCACGAGCAGCGTGCGCGAGTCCGGGTTGTCCAGTGTGGCCGACTTGATGAAGATGGGGTAGCAGCTGCGGTTGTACACCCACACCCCGTCTGGCTCGCGCGTCAGTTGGATGCCGTAGCCGATCTTGGCCCGCACCATCTGAACCAGTTGGGACTTGTTGTCCGAGCAAAGCTGTCCCAGGCAGAAACCGTTCCCTTGAGGTAGATCGTAGAAGATGTCCAGAGAGGACTCCTGGACCGAGTAGAGGCGTCCGACGCGTGTCTTCTCCTCCCAGTACGCCACCACGCACCAGTGGGCCGGTTCTCCTGACTCCTGCAACGCCAGGGAATCTGGAAGAGAGGAACAAAGATATGGAGACGCTTAGATCCAATAAAGAAATTGCAATAAATGTAAAACATCAGACAATGAAAATGTGCAGATCAAGGAGAAAAAGAGGGAAGAAGGAGAAAAAGATGACTTCATGAAAGATGTGATCAGATGTCATCTAAATCTGAGCAACAAAGCTGCTTAAACATTGCTGCAGCTGAACAGCCTCATCCTTATCCCCGTTTTGGGAAATGGAGAATTTGCTTTCGTCAAGAGCCAAAAACAGAGCTGTCATCCACAATTTCTGCCATGCAGGAAAACCATATTGGAATTCCTGGACCACAGACAAAAAAAATCAACTCGGAGACGCACTGCCAGGCAAGTTTCCACATGCAGTACAATATTTATCTAGGCATTAAATGCTTATCTTCTGTCTGGCTCGCTGTATTTTTGTAGCGACCCGGCCAACAATGTACTGACGTCAACCTCTTGTCCTAATTGTCTCTACAGCAACATACTTCGCCCCGCTGGAGGAAATGAAGAGTTTGAGCGACGGAGACATGGTAACTGATGTAGGGCTTTCACACAAACACATAAACCATGTTGGGTGGGCGTCAGAAGCAGGCCGTTAACTCCGTTGACAAGTGAGGCCTCGTGGGTCTGAAGTTTTCCCTGAGCGTAGAAAAGAAGTGTAGCACTGGCCGTGCTCCAGTTTCCAAAATCTATCCCCTTTCCCTTTAGAGCGCCTCCTGCACCGCCGCACTCTCCCTTCATATCTCTATTCCGCAGAAATCTGGCTTCCAGCGACTCCCAGTAAGAAAAGGGAGCCAGTCAGGCGCAAGGGAGATAGATTGAGACAGAGAGGGGGCGGGGTGGGGAGGAGAAGGAATACTTTTTACATATTTTGACTGTTACTTTTGCAACTTTGCTTCCTCTTTGGACATTTAAGTGTCTCTTGTGCCCTTTGGCGTTATCGCCTCACTCTCAAGTGTATAAATAACCATTCCTATAGGCCATTTCCCAAACATCAGGAAAGCTTGGAATGTGGGTATATATTTGGAGGAAAACCTGAACAGAGCCCCTCGACCTGGCCCCTTTCATCTAGCAGTAGCTGTGAATGCAACCGGTAATTTGGAAGGTCCCGTCTGGGACTAACTGCGACGCTAATGCGGCAGGATCTCTCCCGGCCCAGGCCGACTTATCCTGGCCTGTCATTAGCCTTCATTAGGAGGGGGGAAAAAAAAAAAAAGAGGAAGGGAAAAAGAAAACATTGGGAGAAGACAGACAGAAAAAGTCTAGGAGAAGCAAAGCGGGCCAGCAAAACTGAAAGTATGCCTTCCATAAAACAAGTGTTCTTTGAAGTTGCACTGAGCTGAGCCTCGGGGAATTTATCGTAAATCCATCCTGGTGGGGTGCTAAAGGAAACCAAGCACCCAGCTATCTACATTTGACTAAATGCAGGCAAAAAGGAGAATTTATCTTTCTGATAAAAGACAGGAAAGCATTTTATGTCTCCAGAAGATGCCAGACAGTCTCAAAATCCGGCATGTTTTACACATTACAGGAAGAGTCAAGGTTGATAAGGACAAGGACGCACAGGCCTGCTGGTGGAGCTCACCTGTGGGGCCCTGCTGTGTGCGTGTGTGTGTGTGTGTGTTATTGCTGAGGGAGACAGAGCTTGGCGTCATAGGTCATTAGAGCGGCTGCCTGTCTGAGCCTGTCATTGCAGCTCGAAAACACTCTGCTATTCAGGACTATTCTAAAGGCCCTGCCGTTTCCCCCGCCTCGTGGAGTAGCCTCTGAGAAACTTTAAACTCGTGGTGCGAGAAAACCACAGAGGAAAAGGGGGCAAGGGGAATCAAGGCAGGAGAGAAACAAACCACTGGTAGTTAAGAAGCAGAGGGTCACCGTGTAAATTTTTGTTTTGATATTTGATTAATATTTATGAGTCATTTCAGATTTTAAAGACTAATAATGTGCACATGGCTCCTTATATCTTAAAAACAACCCTGTTCGCATTTAAACTGCTACATGCTTCGCGCATTATTTTGTAGATGGACTTTCCCAGAGTGAGACTTTTTTTTACCCTTTGAGCTGACCTCCACAAAGAAAGTGAACTGACTGCTGTGGCTTCAGGTCAGTCTATCTCATGTGATCTGCAGTGCTCAGAGAGCCAGATATGTAGAGAAAGACCTGAAGAGAGCAGCTGAAATGATAGCTGTTAAAAATTATGATGATCAAAGCAAAAAAAACTGAGCTTTCAATGCTAGAGATTTTTTTTAACCATTGTCAGCTGGTAATAAATGAACAAAGTTAAGATGAGACAAAGTGATAATTAAATCATGTGTGAAAAAAAGAGCAGACAAGCTTATTGTTAGCCCAGCATTTCAGCTAACTCCAGAGAATCAAAATATTTCCAGCAGGAATAAGACAAAGCTCACTACAGTCAGTAGTTATAATTGTAGAGACAGATACAGAAACATCTTTAGAAACATAAAACTGTCTTGGCAGAAAATATCTGTTATCGTCATGAGACAATATCCAAACTCCTACTTTAAAGCTTTTGTTAGATATTAACAGGTATCAGACTGGGGGAAAAATTACAAGTCTGAATCTTATGGAGAAAATAAGTCAATATGCTGATTGTCTTATGTCTCTTTTACAAAAGAAACTGCAAACAGATTAAAAAATCCTTGTGTTTCAATATCCATGCCACCACATTTTAACAGAGACATCAGCAGATTTCTGTCGACGCTCAGATGTCTCCTGCAGGTAAACAAACCCAAACCCATTCAGTGAATCAGCCGGCGGGAAGGCGAGACAGCCAGACTCCTCTATCAGCGGGGTGCAGCCTCGCAAATAGTAATGTTCACAGCTTGTTCTGACAGCAGATGAGCTTACACCTCATGAGTTATGCTGCTGGACAAACATGCATGTATGAAAACACTCGCTAATTTTAGCGCCGTCACGTAAACTCATCTTAGTTTCCAAGTGCTTATTTAACTTGGGGTTTGTTTGTCATATATTTTTTTTATTTTTATATAATCATTGTATGTAAAGGGTGTCAAGCTCGTTGAGTTACAGCCTGACACCGTTTCAGATGTATCTCTCATAAGTGTGTGTCAGGTGAAGTCACTGTATGTGCCTGTTCATTAGCTCCAGGTCTTGAATATTCACTGTGGGCTCTGATTGTACATCTGTCTGCGTGTCCGGGTTCTGGATGTTTGCCTGTTGAAGCATTAGTCTGAGTTTCTGTCTGCCTCCCCACCTGCTCCCTTCTGCACTCTGGCCTCTAAGCTCCTCGTGTCTCGGGCTTCTCCTCCTCGCCAGAGATAAGCTGGCTAGCCGGCAGGCTGTGGCCATCTGTCACTCTAACCCTTTCTGTCCTCCTCCTGTCAGTTGTCTGCTGCTGCTGCTGTGTCCCATTCCCGTTTGTCCCATGGGGTCCACATGCAAACACCCAACCCCCGCACCTCCACATCTAACAAAGCCTTTTCCTGCCTCTTCACAACAAAGCAATCGTGCTCTCGAGTGATGATGCGTCCAGCTGTCCTAGTTAAAGCTAGTTTGTGCAATGGACAAAACAGCATTAAATGGACCAGACAACTAAGGTTTAAGAAACTTAAGAGTAAGAAAGCACTCAACTTCTTCCATCGTGTTGCTCCCACGGTTTATAGTTCATAGTGGTTTTAGATGCTTATGTAATTTTTCTGCAGACATCTCACCTACAGCTGCACACCGACATTAAGCTGGCTAAATGAAATCTATCACACATTTTAAAACGTTTAAAAGTCAGACAGACTCAATAGGAAATATTTCCAATCAGTGAGTCAGTTGTGGGCTACATCTATGTAAAGCAGCAGACTGCTGGCTGGCTAGCTGGCTAGCTGAGCATATAGTCCAAAATATTTTTAAGCTAATAGTTTGTTGTGCTTATGTTAATTAAAGAGCAGAATGACTAGAAAGTAAGATTTGCTACATAACAAGTTTGACAATTTCAACTAAACATTCAATAAATACTGTGCAACGTATGAAA
The DNA here is from genome assembly GCF_019740435.1 of Gambusia affinis. Taxonomy (NCBI): domain Eukaryota; kingdom Metazoa; phylum Chordata; class Actinopteri; order Cyprinodontiformes; family Poeciliidae; genus Gambusia; species Gambusia affinis. Next base: position 10,278,541 of record NC_057884.1, on the reverse strand, counting down.
ACATTGCAAGCCTTTATGCGCACAAATGTCCTTATCACAAGTAGTTCTGTGACCTGTAAATAATGCATCACAGATATCCGACAACTGTAAATATTTATCAAACTGTCTATGAAGTTATGCCGTGCTGAATTTTCAGCATAAGCACCACAGAGTTAACTGGGTATCGACTCCCCTGTTTTAACGCGCTACAACTTTAATAAAGCAGACGCCAAGCTAACCGAGACAACTGGACTGAGCCAAAGGGGAAGAGAGGCAGGACGGCTGTGAAGGAGGGCGAGGACTCGCCGCACTTCTCCCAGGGACACAAACACAGTCTGGAAAGGTTAATCATTACCTCTGTCTGACTCCACACACACAGACACCCACCAGGTTGGTGCTATTCTTAGAAGTCAGCCGATTCACACACATTACACTCCGTCTCTCACACACGATTTTCAACCTTCGGTTCTGTACAGTTTCAATATGAGTAAATGGCGAGAAGGCGCCAAGAAGCGCCTCGCATCGATCCCTCAGAAATCTGCGGCTGTTTGGGCCTCTCTCGCCTCAGACGTGTAATGGCCCTGTCATCAGACACACTGGATGAAAACTGGAATGAGGAAGACATGAGGGAAACAGCTCGAGGCAAGGGGGAGGAAGGGCTCGTCACGGTGCCTTATTTTCTAAGTCAACACCCTCTCGCAAGCCGGGGGAAAGTCTATTCCAAAGGTCAAGGGTCAGCCTGGAGGCATTCCTTTTGTTCTTTCTGCCAGGCCGTATAAGTCCAGCGCCCCCAAAAGATGTGCATGCATGCGAGTTCACCTTCATCTGCACTCAAAGCTAAGCATCTCTCCATCATTGCAAACAAAACATGAAGTGTCATTGATTTCTCTCTTTTGGAGTTTTGGAGTCCCGACAACGCTTTGACAGCCAGATCGCAGCACCTCTAAGGACTGTGTGGCTCACTTCTTGTGCAGCCAGAAATTCAATGACAGGCAGCCACTCCAGAAGAAGAAAGGACAGCAGTTTTACTGTGCAGCACCAAGGAAAGTAGATTGTCCTCATCTCACATCAATGCAACACAACAGCAGCTTCACAAAATAAAGACCGTCTATCTTCAGCTGAGTATCAATGCCACTAAAGGATAATTAGTGGTGACACTTGTTAACGACAGCAAAAAATCCCAAGCAAAACTGTATCACCGTGCAAATGAACAGTTTCATAGTGAAGAGGAGCTCTAACTTTAACTCACTAAATGCATCAAACCCATCAAATAACAGCATCTACTTAAATGTACTCCTCTAAGTTTAATAAAACCCGTTAAAGGTAGTGTGCTTCGATGCATAAATGGAGAAAACCTTATAATTTCTTCATATTCTAGTGGATTCAAAACTACTTATTCTGTCTAAGACCCAGCAGCACATTGTCTTTAGCTTGTTATGGTTCTATATGTTGCATGCTGTTTTCCAACACCAAAGCTAATTATTGGTCTGGAAGATTGGCTGGAGTGGCTTTCTTAGCTAACAGACAGGAAGTGAAGCTTTAGGACAACAAGTAACTGAAGCTGCTAACTCCCTCCACCCCCCACCCCAATCTCAAGAACCGTAAATAAACCCTGATGGCAGGAAAACCACATAGGGGAGTGGCCCGGTTTGTCTATCTGCAGATCTGACTTCTTGCAGAAACACAGATAGAGGGAATGAGTTGCAGACACGCCATCTCGAACATGAGCCATCCGGCTGCGACGCCGGGGGGGGGGGGAGATAAGGAGATGAAACTGCAGGCATTTTCCTACTTGCTGTAAGTAGCTCAGTTTTTCTCAGGAGCTTCTCAAGTTTCTCATGGTCATTCAGAAATATGAAAAAAAAAAAAAAAAACTTGTGAACATTTTGTCCCTCCAGTCCCTAGACTGCATCTTCCACATGGCACCCAGAAGGTCCCAAAAGTTGTACGACAATGCTTTCCAATGGGACGTTTTCTTTCCTAATGCTGGACCTCTTTCCCATTCCTGTTGAGTTCTTAGTACAACACTTCATCAGGCTGACCCTTGCACGCTCACACATACACAACCACTCCCTGCAACCCAGATTTCCCAGGGTGACAGGACAAATAAACACAAGGTACTTTCATACACGGTGCCAGGCTGGCTAGAGTGTTGTCATGAGCTCACTTTTGCAGACACACAAGTCAGGAGACTTTCCACAAGATCGGTATCTAGGAGTAGCACTGTCACACACACTCGCACCCATACAAATATATATAGATAGATGGACAGACAAGATGAACAATTGCCTACACTGTTGTGGCTAAAAGACCGTGGGAACTAAAACAGAAAACAGACAACCAGCAGTTCCAGTTGGATGTGGCCTGAGCAGTGTTTTTATCTTATTTGTACTTATATATACCTCTCTATACCTCTAACTGTATACGGTTGTTCCAGCACTGAAAGAGATGCAGTTACTGACACACAAAGGCATTCCAGAGTATACAAAAGACAAACTGACTCCATGAATGAGCAGGCAGGAGGGTGGAGACACACACACAGGTTTTATGGGCATATGTCTCCACTTATTTCCATTTTTTTAATTCTCCATACAAGTGGTTTGAGTTCTCCTTTTCCACTGCCCCCTTCACACATTCATTCACCCCACCCCCCAGATATAGCTTCATACCTTAGGTAATGTCAAAGCCCACTCCCACAGAGTCACTGCGAACCAAAACAATGTTCATCTTGTCCTGGGCTTCCGTCCAGCTTTGGCTCAGAACCAGAGCTGCAGAGCCCTCCTGTCAACCGCTCTAAAGGTAATGTTTTTTACCGGCAAGCTCATCATCCCAAAGCATTTCAGGCAAAGGGAAAACACAAAATACATGCAGAGCAAAGCAAGACACAACTCTCCTCAATCCCACTCCATCATCCGCCGCCTTCTGCGTGCATGTTTTTCCGATTTGTGCAGCATAATGACACAGGGTGGGGAACAGAGGGCGGCCAAAACCAAAATTAAGTCCCTTGCCAAGAGGTTGGCTTGGCTGCCTCGCAAGGAGAGGAAGTGGGGAGTAATGAGAGATCCTGGCCCAGCACAGAGCGGCCCGGCTCTGCTTTGCTCAGCTCGCTGGCTATAACACGCATCCTCCAAATTACAGAGAACCGAGCAGAGCTGCCGGCCATCTCTCCCTCCACCCAAAGCCGCCATCTTCTCTGCCTCTTCATTCCCTTCTCTTAGTGTTCATACAAGAAAACTAACAAGAAATGGAAACTGAGTAGTACATTTTGGTGAAAACAGTCCTCATTTTCAAGAATGCATTTCTCCAGTCAGTTCCTCTCTTTCTGAAGCCCTGCCTTCCTCATTTCTGGTCGGTGTACCCCCAGTGTTTGTTTTCCATCAAGATGAGGCCTCGGCTGCCTCTCTGTCCGCTCGGCTTTTCCTCAAAGACATGAGGTCATATCCTGCGCGGCCCTTTCCTCTCCCTGCTAACCCAAACAAGGCAGGAATCCTCAGCAAGAGGAGGCACACTGAGGGTGCTCTGTTGCAAGCTTCCACTATTAATTTTCTTAAGTGTAAAAACCTCCTCGTGTGAAAATATTTGAAGAGAAAACCAGATATAGCCTTTTTTATTTAATGATCCATGGTGCCAGGACTAAATTTAATCTCTATCACAGCCCCTGATGAAGGTTACACTTCAAGCCAATTCACTGGATGACTAATTGACTGGCCAAGGGGCCGGGTGACTGTCTGTCGAGGTAGGCTGGCGGTATAAGAATACAACTTGGCCTAAATTTAACCTGCAGTGGGAGGAAGTGCCTGTGTGACAATCGGCCATGCGCCAGGGCTCGCACCGGGTCATTTTATCTCCTCGCCTGTGTGTGTGTGCGTGCGCGTGTGTGTGAGAGTGTACATGCCACCACTGTGCGACTGGATCCGGTTACACACAGGCACTCTGGGTCAGCCCCCAACGGCACCAGCAGGCATACCACTGACACTCAGATGCTACACTTTCAAGCATCTGGCACAAACAGAAGTCTACATTACTGCGCAACAGTGATTATCAAATAAAACACACACTTAAAGCAACTGATATTTGTATTACTTTAATCTAGATGGGCCTGAGTTTTTGATCTGCTGTTGTAGCTGCAAGTTCTTGAAATAAAAGAAATTGTAAATTTCTTGTCAAAGTCAAGTCTGTCTTGTGAAGCGCTATTCTTATAAGAGTGCTTTAAGACTAGCACCTCATCAACTCTTGTCACTCTTATTTTGAAGTCAGAAAGGAAATAGTACCTTTATAGATTTTGTTATTTTGTAGCAATGGTTGCAAATGAATTGAAATATAGGGAGATAAACAAGATGTCATCTTCCAGAACAGATAAGGAAGTTTGGATTTTCGTGCAAGTACAGTTGAATTCACGCGTTTAATTAATTCGTCATTCACCAATGAAGCCATGCCCAATATATTCACTTTGCAACAGATGCATGGATAATGTCTAAACTCTTGGACTATGAAATACACATTTTTGAGGCACATTTAGCTAAAACCACACATTTGAGATCACAAACAATTAAGTAAGGCAAGTTTTAGTTATATTATTGACTGAAAATATTCAATGTAACTTGCAAATACCTAAAAAATGTCAACCCAAGACAAAAGAAAATAAGAAATTTATGTATGGATACGATTTGTCCAAAATACCCCCATTTTAAATTTTCCCCAAAGGGGAAACTCTGTCACAAATACACTGATGAAGCCCCCACAGCAAAGGAAAAATAAAAGTCACAAGCTATACTGAGAGAAAGTTGTTGATTGGTCGCCGGTAGCCAAGAACAGCTTCACATGTGGATTTTTGGTTTTCTCAGAAAAAGTATTGTTAAGGACTGGTTTGTATATCATGCATTGTCTCTCTTTGTGGGTTGGGTATATTGTTTTGCCCCCGGGCTTTTATGAAACGACAGAAACGACATTATGCAGCAAACTCTACAGTGCTGTGACTGCTTCAATAAAGACTTATAGGAGAGATGTTAAAGCTCGACAGGCAACAAGAACGCCTTCTAAGCTGCTCATAACTAAGAGTTACTTAACACTCCCGAGATTCATAACCAACAGTCCAGCACCCTCTTAACCCTGACCTGATCTCCATTTCTCAATCCCTAATCTGATCTCCCAGCTCAATGCCTGGGTGAACCTATAAACCCCTGATCTAGGTCTTCGCCAAGATTGGTGGCCCTGACGCCCAGCTCCAGCCGTCCTCTCCTCTTCCCTTCCCCTCTGCTCTGTTCCAAGCCGATGACGTGGGCTAGTGAGGGGAGCTTTGGAGCCGCTAGTCTGGCAGGCAGCCTAGTTTGCATTTGTGCTTGTCGCTGTCACAGTTCACTTAACTCCTTCCATCCTGAGCAATCTAGTCTTTCCACTGAATGTAGAAACGGAGAAGAATTGATTTGTGTAAAGTCTGAATGAACTATGTCTTTGGAGGTGAGTTTGCTAGTTGTTCTAGCCCCTCTACTCAAAGAAATCAAGTTTATTATTGTAAAACAATGTAAAACGTAGCAAGTCTCTTGGTGATTTCCAGTATCCTTTAAGCCTCCCTCTCCACTCTGTGAATTTGTCTGAAGAAGAACATAAAAAGGGCAAAGTGAGTGAATTGGAAGGTCAGCAGCAGGGCCTCTGGGGGAGCCATGTTTCTTTTGTCAGGCCCCCAGAGGGAGGGAGCCAAGCGGGGAAAACAGGGAGGGTGAAAGAAGAGGCAGAGGAGGAATGGATTACACCCCCAATTCGTTTGGCTGGCAGCGGAAATCATGGGGGCAGAGAGCTTTGGCCATCACGCCTCAGCCTTTCTACCTCTCCCGCTCTCACTGAGGAGGCCCATTCACCAAAGACGCTGGCTGCCACGGCCATGTCCTCCTCGCCAGGAAGGAAAACAGGGGAGGAGGGGTGGCCGAAGAAGGGAAAACGAAGGGAGGGCGCCTGCTAAGCCTCCATTTCTTGGGTTTCACAGTTTGAACAGTGTATGAAATGTGTCTTTAGTTAACGCACAAAGGGAGGACTTTAGTGTCCATCCTGATGGTCTGGAGGAGGATGTGGGGTATGATTCTTGGATCTTCTGCTCCGACACACACAGGCAAGAAGGCTAAACCCTCCACCCCCAACCACCAAACAAAGGACAGGGGCGGGGGGAAACGGGCAGCGAACACCAACTGACATAAAACAGGCTTTAAAGGCTCTATAATGAAAACCATATGCGGCAAATGAAAGCAGAGAACAGCACTGGAGAGCAAACCCTCTCCCTCTCTCATGAGCATCATCGTATTCTGCAGCCTGTGGGTAAGGAAGGCGACTCTGCCAAGGGGGGGATTACAGGAAGGACTCTCATGGAGCCTGAAACATGTTCAGCATAAGAGTTGGAGGAAAGTAAGGTGCTCTGTGTCTACAGGAGAGTTACTCTCTGTCTACAAAGACACCCACTGTATCTGCAAACACAACGAAACAAACACTCAAATGTCGGTTTAAGACTGCTTTCCATTCCTCTCCTCAACAACACTACATGCACTGAACATATTCTTCTGCAAACAACAGCCTGGCGTGTTTGTCTTCCATTACAACATCACACAGAGAGCGATGGGAGAGGAGAAGGGAGAAGAGAGGAGCGTTGTTCAAAGAGCCAGAAGGGAAGAATTTATGTGGCTGTGGGAGAACTGCACCTCCCTCCTTCACTGGCTGTTTTATTACAGAGGGGAGCTGGGGCCCCCACAATCACCGCCTCATCATCGCAAGTATGGAGGGGAGATGATGTGTGTGTCGGGAGGAATGTGAAGCGGAGGGAAAAGAAAAACAGAGGAGGGAGATGATGAGGAGGAAGAGCAGAAGAATGGGTGATATAAAGGCGAGATGTATTGGTGGGAATATTTACCTGAAAGCCCCACAGGGGCCGAGTACGTAGTTCCCCCAGTCTCACTGGATGAAGGCCCAGAGTCTGGAGAATCTGATGGAAAGAGAGACTCTGAGTTAGTACTGAGCGTGTTCCTGTGTGTGATGGGAGACGGCAGCAAAGCAGCAGCTGTGAGGCCGTCAATCATTCGGGTGAAATCAATGCCTAATGAAGACGCTGACGATGAAGCTCACACCCTCTCTCACACACACACAGCAGAGAATTTCTTACACCCCTGATAATCCCCCCTATAATCCGGTGCTTTGGAAGGAATGTTAGCCCTGCTTCTTTACACAGACGAGCTGCTGAACCATAAAGGGTTAGATTCTTTCTGTCAACGACCGGGGTGAAAGCTCGAGTCTGGCTCTTTTATTCCCTGCTCAATAACAAAACGAGATGTTATGATATTCCACATCCCAATATTTCTCACCAAAGGTAAGAATGTCTCGTGAAATGAAGACCTTCTAGTTAAATACGTATGAGATAATATGGATACAGATATGATGAAGGTATAACCTTTGAGCTTAACACTCAGTTGAACCCATATTATAAACTCTTATTTTGAAGTAAAATAGGAAGTAGTTTTTCAGTTGCGCTGATAAACATTTCTGGTCAGGAGAACATGTGTTAAAAGCAATTTAAAAAAAGCACAATGACTTATTAATTTGGGTAACCTGTAAGAAGAAACTGAGAGAAATAAGTGAGTTCAAGCCCTGTGACAACAGCAGCTAACAATGCTAACATTAGCATCTGCTTTGTAGTTTCTTATCAGAACTAAAGTAAAAAGTAGCTTCATATTTTCAGTATCTGAAAACAAAAAAGGAATTGATTTAATCAAAGTTTTTTTTGTTTTTTTTAACCAGTCTGAAACGCCAGACAAGATGAATTTGAAAGTGCTGTGAGAATAGTTGCTACCAGTTAGCTGCTAATGTCATCAGAGTATCCTTTTGCCTTGTAGTTTCTATTAGCAGTAAAGTAAAGGATTATTTTATGTGCATCTGAACATCTCTTAGCACAACATGTAAAATACTTCAAACCAAACACTGTTCTACATCGAACAGGTTTGGTTTTTAAAATTTGTGTAGCCTTTACTCTACTTCTAAGAAAAAAAAATTAACTAAAATTGTAATTCAAGAACTACATATTCTGTTCTTGTTAGAGATGATTTTCTAACAGATTGTCATTTGTGAATGCTGAAAAAAATAGACACTTAAAATATCTAAAATATTAATAAAATGTCATCTGTTTTAAAATAGTTTCAGGCTATCATTTGAATAATATTATTAGAGCGTGCTGGGTTTAATACAACTAGAAAGCTTAAAGTAAGGGATAAACCTGTGTGTGTGGGCACCCTTTGAACACTCTACACAAACAGAACTTAGGTCCTGAAGGCAACCATGCATTTAAATCCTATTTAGGGAAAACTATCAGGCAGACCAGGGAGGTAAAAGTAGTCATTCTCTCCTCCTTTTTGAATGTTAAACCCCCCTCAAAGACCTGTAATGTGGACTAGTTCCAACACGACACATGAATGGAGCTTTAAGAGAAGAGCTGTGTACACCGACTAGAGCGAAACTCTGCTGGGAGCCGGCTAGTCGCTAGTAGCTGCACTAATTATACATTCCTATAGCTACACGTCATTCTGTCTATTCACCTAACATCCACTGAACACCAGCGTGACTTAATGATGACTTTTAAGTCAAATTGATCACAATAAGAACTTAGGTAGTAGGGTGTCCAATGTGCAGCTTCAGTGCATGATAAAAATGACTGAATTGAGGCACCGGACAGCAGTGACCACAGTGGTTCCACGGTGCAGTCCCTTGCAACATCCGGACAAGGCCTATACTGCTGCGGTCTCCCCAAAGAGATGCACGGAAACAGCCTGGGCCCGTCCTTTAATTCACTGCCAGCATGCCTTGCTCTGGACTCTCGGGCAGCAGTTCACCACTGACCACAGGGTGCAGAAAGGGGGGCATCAGAGGGAAGGAGCCAAACAGTGTGTGATTTATATTCCCCAGAGCTGAGACAAGGTACCATTTTATGTCCAGGCTCCTTTCATATTGACCGCTCCCGGAGAAGGACAGGCACCCTGACACACATAACCTCACTTCCTGCTCAGTGGATTTATAAAAGCAGCATCGTAAAATCCATTGCTCCTCCACTTCGTGCGAATATTTACATCCTATCGCCTTCTTAGAGCGAATATTCTGATTTTCTCAATACTGTGACAGTGTAACCCAAACTGATCTAAAGCAAACACTGCAATATTGGCGTAGAAAAATCACATTAACTCTCAGTAATGAAAAGGAGTTGATGACTGACAGAACAGCTTCCCGAGGCAATCTTTATATGATAAGCTGAGCTGTTCCACTGTCCAATTACCAAGTCCTTCAGCTTTTCTGGTCGATGCAGACACAGAGTGACAACTGAACATGCCCTGACTGAGTAAGGAAATAAAGCAGAAAGTAGTTGTTAAATATGGCTAAAAAGACATATTTTTAGCCATTTTTAAGTTTAGGTCTTAAACTTCAAAGCCCCAGATCAATAAGAAAGCAGGAACTTCCTTGCTCTCCTTAACCTTGCCGCCTACAGTTCAGTTCAACAATTCAAGTTCAGTCCGTTCTCTCCACGAGAGGAAACAGGGTGGTAACATGAGTTGTATAATCATTTCCTTTGTCTGCATCCCACTTGCATTTCCTATTTACCTTCTCATTTCCTTTCAGCACTGGAAAGTCTCCAGCTGAACTCAATACAGAGACGCGACGCCAGCTCTGCAGCCCGTCCCAGCCAATCAGCAGGGAGCCAAGCGTCAAGCAGACATCACTGCCAACATTTTAGATCAATTCTGCTTGTATTTAACATGCTGGAGCTGCTTTTTAAGTGCAATAATATTTACCAGAGCGGCGTGGAGACAGATGACAAAGACCGAGTGAAAGGAGCTATGGAGTGGGGGCAGGTGGGGGGTTGAATTACTGCAGCTGCAGTGGTGCAGCTGCAATGACTTCCTATTGTTTCCACTCACTGAAAGCCACTTTCTCCTCCGAGCCGGCCAGTCGGCTGACTGGTCACTGTTTAACTCGGAGCTCTTTCTGCACCAGTACACACCGAGATGGGTAATGAGTCAGAAAGCACGAGAGAGATGGGGATAATAAAAAAAAAAAAAAAAAAAGTGAGTCTGTTTACAGTCAGGGAAATCTTTCACATCACCTCCACCTCTTCAGTCTTTTCTAGTTGTAGGGTGAAATTTAAACTGACCTAATAGGTGATGACATAACGCAATAAGGAAAAGGGCAGAACAGCATGGGGCTGGTTGAGTTCACCATTTCGTATCTCAGTTCAGCGTTTGCTCTTGAGTTTTATCGGTCCATTATACAGAGCTCTGCCACAGAAAGTCAATTTGTTGGTAATTTTCTATAACCAACTCAGTTTATGTAAGGAAATTTGTTTATGTAATAATAATAATAATAATAATAATAATAATAATAATAATAGGTAGATCAAGCCTGGTCAAGGTATTTTGACTTGATCCGGGTTCATATTTTAAAGTTCAATCTGCCTTGGCAGCCATGTTGGAAACTGAACTTTAGGCAACTCAAAGTCCTCAGATGTTCCCTGTAAAGATTCAGACTGCAAGTTGTTAAAAATCATCTACTGGGTACAGTTACATTACACTGTTATAAACTTTGATAATATCAAAATTCATGTATATTGTCATTTAATTGTAGATTTTTAAAAATGCACAGGGTACATGGATTTTAGTGCACTATTTTGTGGTTATTTTTTCATTTGGGGTTGGGTAATTACATTATCAGAATGCAAGAAAGAAATTGTGATAAAAATAGTGATTTGTCTTGATAAATAAATGATAACTGTTGTGGTCTGCATACCCCCAAAGTGGACAGTATTGCGGGAATTGGCCGTCATAATTTCCAACTGTTGGTTCTATGACAGCATCAATGAACATTAATATATTTAAAACTATAATTGACTGTATTTATCATGTGCTGTTGGAAGTTAGCACTCATCAATGTAACTATAGTGCTGAGGTAGCGTTGTTTCTTTAAGCGGTATTTTGTTTGTGGGGCTCTGACAAAAGGCAGTCATAGATACAATTCCCAAAACACTGAAAAATTTCACAATACCTTTAACCATCAGTTTTATTGCAAATAATTTCACAAAACATCCACAATATATGTTCATTTTGCCTATCCCTAATTGAGATACAGATGAAAGTGACATTAAAAGTTGTTGGGGTTTTTTTGTTTGTTTTGGCAGTAAATGTGTCACTGCCTACAGTCAGAGAACAAAACCCAGTAACAATCAATCAATTAATCAATAAATATTCCCCTCATGGAATATACAGCTGAATGAAACAGTCCAAACAGCAAAACTAATAATCTCACCCATATATTGGTGTTTTCAAACAGCAATTACTGGTTATGGGTTTCAATAATTACTCCTGCATGCAGAAGTGAATATTCTGGGTTGACTCCTGTGAAATATGTCTGATTACAAACCCCGATCAAACCATAATACAGTTGAGTGACCTCTTTCTGGTGAATATTCAGCACAGCCATAGCTACACTTCCTTACATTAAGCTGTGAATCGATGACATACAGCACTTTTAAATCATCACTTGTCAAGGCAGGTACAAAATGACTGATGGTGCAAAACGCCCCGAGGAAGACGGCTTCCTGAGATTTCCCTGGTCAAAATAGTCAAACTGCAAAATGGTGAAATGATGAGCATACTCAAAAGTTCACCCCCAAAATTACAGTACGCCCACAGAAGTAGGTCAGCGATACCCCCAGCCACACACACAGACTACATTCTGTAGATTTTTCTCTGTGATAAAGGCCGCCGGGCTCCAAAGATGCTGCTGCCCTGTCTGCATCTCACAACAGATAGATGAGGGCACAAACAAACCATCTCACACTCAGACATACCCACCGCCCTTGCTGACGTGCCACTCAGTCTATAGCTGATATCTCAGCTTTGTATTGCCTTGCCCTGGCTGCCAGCCATGCTGGAATAGGCCAGCCAGCCAGGCGTGCCACTCCACTGCTATCATAAATCACAACATAACGTGGAGTCATTTCGTCTCACACACACACACACACACAGCAGAAGCATACTAAATGAAGGTGTTATATAAATCCAGACAAAAACACAACACCTACATATGTACATTTTAAGATTTGCATGCCTTGGAAAAAAGCTCACCTGGTGGTTTAAGATAATCCATGGGATAGCGGGAATATGGAGGAGGAGGAGACTCTGTGTGGAGGAGAGAAAAAAACAGAGAGAGATTTAAACTTTGAGATAAGAGTTGTCATTCTTCAGCCAGAGGAAAAAAAAAAGAGAGAAGATTTGTGTCTGTCAGCTCCGCCTGAAGAGGCAGGCAGTGAGGCCGGCCGGGCGGCTATTGCCTTTCATTGGCAGGCAGATAAACAGGGGGCCGCCTGGCGCCAGAAGGGCCACTATCAGCGTCTAGGACAAACTGAGATACGGGCCTCTTTTGGCCCGGGACGCCAAGCAAGCACACACACATACAGAGAGAGGGAGCGAAAGAAAGAAAGAGAGGGGGCTGGAAACTTCACTGTGGAAAGACTGGAGTCCTCGCTGAGGCACTCTGCACTTTGGAAATGCCAATTATGAAATGTTCAGATAGCAGTCAGGCTGTTTGTTTGGAAAGCAGGGCTTAGATGAAACCCAAAATGTTATTTTATCATTATTATTATTATCATTATTTAATGAGCAGCCATAAAATGTTTTTTTTTATTAGGAGGTCAAAGAATTTGAAAACGCACCATTAAATATTAAATGTTTCCACAGCAAATAACAGACTTGAGACTTAATAAAGCTCCCAACAGAAAGAAAAAAGCAGTGGTGCCTCCAGAATGGGGAGGGGTGCGAGGCCTGTCCAGATAGTTTCAAATGTACATCATCTTATTTTTTCTACATGAAAATGAAAGACTGAAAGAAAGAAATTAATGAATTCTTTCTTTCAGCCACAAATTCTTTCAGTTACAAATTCACCCAATTTGTAACTCGACATTAGCATTTCACCTCTTTCTACACCTAAGCTACTGTCCGCCTTTTTACTTTTCTTTAACTTCATAAATTATGGAAAGAGGTAGTCATGAAAAAGCTAAAATCTAATGTATAATGTAGCTTAGCCATAAACTATTAATCTATAGTGTTGGAAATCAACCTAGGATTGAACATTACCATCTGCAGCCGCGATGAAAGCTAATTTCTGGCTAAAGCTAAGATTGTCCTAGATGGAGTAACAAGTCCCCAGTTGGGTACATAAACAGTTACGTATCCACACTCTGGTAGTTGCCAAGAAGATGAATATTAAATGACTTTGCTATCACCTTCTTGGTGTTACCGCAACAACCGCCTTTCCATCAACCCGGAATTATACTGCATGCGTCTCCGCTCCGCTGCTCACTTCGCAGGCGGAGTGGAGTCGCTCCAGACCACCGTGATTAAAGCATGGACATCAGTGCGTGAGAAATTGCCAGCAGACTTCTAAGCCAAAGTTGGCAACTTCTGTGAGTTTGTTAAAATTCAAATAACTGAGCACAACGCTACATTACATCATCAACATTAATGAGGCCCCCTTCATGTTTGACAATTTCTAAACAAATCCGACTTATACTTCAGTATGTTATGTTTAGTTTTTTTTCCTCTTCATGATGCATTTTGATTGATGCAACTTATACTCCAGAGAGACTTGTAGCCTGGAAAATATGATATTTGTATTTCATCCTACTTTCACTCATTATAGTTCCATTCTGGCCAGTTAATTCTTATAAAAATAGTTCCAAGCAACCCTATGTTGGCCTCCTTCTATATTAAAGCCTTCTAAAAATCTGTCATGGCTTTTAGTTTAGGTTTGCCACCCTAAAATAAATACAATAAATTAATTAATTGGTCCCCCTAATCAGACCGCCCCTTTTTTGAAACTTTATGGAGTCGCCCCTGTGAAAAAGGACCTCTTGGCACGTACGTAGGTCGACTTTGACCTTATGGAAACTCGAAACCCCTCGCCCTGGAGAGGTGATGTCATCTGATTTAGGACAATTTATCAATAACTCGTAGCCAGCACATCTCCTTCTAATAATTTTGACAAGAACTTTTAAAATAATTCAACTCACCAAGTTCACACAGCCTGCTCATGTGGTGCGGGTTGCAGCAAACTAGGTCCGGGTTGATTTTCCCGTAGGATTCACAGCAAGACAGCCTCTTCAGCTCCGAGGAATGCCTGAGGTCCGGCCACCTGAACACTTTGTAGAGCAGCATGGGGAGAGAGTAAGACTGCTGACCCACTTTGGCGTCCACTTTGCTGGGCAGGAGCAAGCAGGGGCTCCGGGCGCCCCCCTTTGACTCCACCGCCTGCAAGAGCACCTCCAACTGTTTTTCCTTGATCTTCTTCAGCACCGAGTGGGTCAGCGCCTTTAGTTCAGCCTCCGACCCGGCGTCGTTGGACTTGGCCACCTTCGCCGCTTTGCCCATGCAGCAGCCCCCCGAGGAGCCATGCGTCCCTCTGTCCGCCTCCCCGTCGCCCTCCACGGGCGCACGGCTCCTCCAGAGTCGCCGGACGAGCCCCGATCGTTTGGTCCTAAACATGCGGGACGAGAAGAGGGTTTCCCGGCTAAAAAACGAGCATGGTGTCCGCAAATCATGAAGATTCCGGGATCCGAGTCCAGGCAGTGACAAGCAGCCTGAGAGGATACGGTGGAAAAGCTGGGAGCTGGATGAGCGGAGGAAGTCTGTAGCATGCGCCAGTCTCCGTCGCCTTCTCCTGCAGACTTAGATAAGCGGAAAAACAGTCAAGGGGCTTTCACGGGACAGTCAGCTTGTCCCCCAGGAATAAATCACCATCACCTCCACTGTCTAGCAGCTTAGAAACCTTTGCAACCCAGCTGTGAGTAGCCCAGATCTGCAGTACTGGTCCCTTTAAAAAAAAAAAAAGAAAGAAAGAAAGAAAAAAAAGAGAAAACACTCTCCTTGCAGATTTTCACTGTCAGAAATGTATATCAGTGTACACTGGATGCTGCTGTGGACCAGGTAACCTGGGGCCTAATTATCCCATGAAAACCCAAGCGGTCCGCTGCATCTTCGGGAGTATTAATCCACAAAATCCCTGATCCCGGCGCTTACAGTGGCGCTCTCCGCCGATGGCGTCTGCTGTCCGGAGAGGAGCCAGGGAACAAATCCACGTCTGAAGCTCTCTCTCTCACAACCGAGTAGAGTTGGAAAGCCACGCAGGAAGCGAGAGAGAGAATGAGAGAGAGAGAGCGGGAGAGAGAGACCACCTCAGTTCGCGTCCACGCAGCGAGTCTGAGAACCTATTTTAGCAAACCGAATCCCTGTCGGGTCAAATATAATCCAGCCTCGTTTTTTTTTCTCCCCTCGCACGAAGTTTCCGTGGGCCGAGTGTGTAGTAGAAATGGAGCCGACAAAGCGTCGCTCTGCAGGGCTGCTGCTGGTGTTGGTGGAGGGGGATTGTAAAGGGTTCTCTGTGTGTGTGTGCCTGTAAATGAGGCGGATGGTTTGGGTGCCCTTCCTCCAGTCTCCAGTGCGCATTGACGCGCCCGGTCACGTGTGCGTCTAGACACCCTGTCGCTTAAAAGAAATGTGATTGTGTTGCGCAAACAACAGATCAAGTAGAGCCTGCGGCGCGCACACGCACACAAGCGCGCGCACATACACAAACACACAAGAAGAAAAGTTCAATATATATTTTTAAAAGTTTTAAAAAGTTAAAAGTTTAGAAAAAAGTTGATAAAAAGGCCATTTTTTCTTAAAATTTTAAGTAGATGGAAAAGAGGGATAATTCTGGAACATTTTCTGAGCTAACAGCAGAAATACTATTTAAGAATTGAACTTATTAGATGCAATTATTTGAATTGAATAAGCAGTTTTCCTTCAGTTGATGCAGTTAAAATGTTTAATAAGAGTGTGTCGTGAGGAGTCATGATGATTATGAAGGATAGTCTATGTTAAGTATTTGCCTCGACAGTGAAGACGGCAAAAGATAAAAAATTAAAATTAATGGGTTATACGGGTAAAGTTATATTTCAAAGGCAAAGAACATGTGCCTGTCAGCCTAAACTCAGGGTAAAAACTAGACCATACTGTTGGATCCTAGCCCTAGAAGAGAGCACGCTGCTGCCCCCTTCTGGTCATTTAAATTTCAAGTGGTACAAATATGAGTTTACTGTCCTTTATTGTCAATCACATTAAAATAAATCCTTTCTAATAACGGATATTGTTACCAACTCTGCTTCAAACCTCTGCTATATATTTTTGTTGTTGTTGTCGTTGTTTTAGTTGGGCTGTTTGTTCCATAAAAATCTTCAACAAACCTCTGAAACCTTCACAGAGCAGCTGGATTTATACTTGTGGGCACAATTTCCTAATTAAGCGAAGAAAACTGGATGCGCTTAATTTTATTTAGGGGTACCCAGGTACAGTGAACTGACTCTAAATGCACGCTGCATTTTTCATACATTATATTTTAATATAACTTATTTCCTTTTCCTATCTCTGCGGAATTATGCATCACTTGGTGTTTGTCACCTAAAGATACCCTTCCGTGGCCGTGGAGGTACGTCGAGATGTATGGGAAAGAATTCAAGATAATCTGAAATAACATTGGTCTACAGTCCACGCGTGTCTGTCCTCCACAGAGGTCCCCCGCAGACATCAGTCCGGGGAGGAGGAGGTGCACTCAGCAGTATGCTAATGTGAAAGAGTTGCTGGAGGGCATTTAGGGTGGTGGGGGGCTGATGATGATGATGACGATGATGATGGTGGTCGGGATGTGCTGGATTGGGGGTTGGGGGTCGTGGAAGGGTTTTGAGTTAGTCCATTCCGGCTTTACACCCCCCTCCTCCCCAACTGGCGCCGAGCAGAAGGAGCGACGCAGCAGCGTTTTAACTGGAGTCTGGAAACAATCAGATGAGGGACGGAGTGTGTGTGTGTGTGTGTGTGTGTGTGTGGGGGGGGGGGGGGGGGGGGGTCTATCAGAGGGACTTGTGGAAGTGACTGGCTGCCACAGTCATATATGGTTCCCTCCCCTACCCTCACATCTCCTCTTTCCCTTCCTTTTGTGAGCGCATGAGACCGTTTTCCAGACTCCAGGAAGTAGCCAGTTTTATCTAACCCTTTTCCATCTCAGCCCGGCTCAGGAGTCTGTCTGCAGTCTAGCCCGAAGAGGGCGTGGGGGACTGGGGGGAGAGAGAGAGAGAGACAGAGAGAGAGAGAGAGAGAGAGAGAGAAACCACTTCCATGTTAAATCCGGCATACACTCTTGACGCGCAGATCCAATCACTTTACACTGAGGCATCACGGACATAAAATACCACGCACATATCAGTGTACAACTCACTGTCTTATTTTCATCATAAATATGATGAAATATGATAAATAAATATGATGAAAATAAGACAACTTTAATTAAAAGGATAGAAGATGATTATTTTCTTATTTTCGTTTTGCGCGTTTAAATGATGCATTTGAAAAGTTTTTAATGGAGTGTGGAATTATAATACAACTCGCAGCTTTATACTTTTTACTATTATTATTATTATTATTATTATTATTATTATTATTATTATTATTATTATTATTATTATTATTATTATTTACAAAATAACAATTTTAAAGATTTGCTCCATAATAAGATTGATTCTGGTTACATTTTTAGCCCAATTTCTGGCCATAATTGGTGGAGTTCACTTAGGTTTTCAGGCTTTCTGTCAGGCTTTGGGCTTCAAAGCAATGTTTACTCAGTTTAAACAAGGGAGACCCTTCATTATTCTGCTTTATCCATTTGACCCTGATTCAGACTTGTTGATGCTTGCCTTAAATTTGCAGCTTTTCACAATAACAGGATCAGGCTTAATAAAGTTCAGTTGTGTTGCCACAATCACAAGATGAATGTTTGTTCCATTACAAGCATGGCAGTAGCAGCATCGAGCTGTGGGATTATTATTATTATTATTATTATTATTATTATTATTATTATTATTATTATTATTATTATTATTATTATTATTATTATTATTATTATTATTAATCAATGGTACAGGTGCATTGAGAAATTAGAATAGAATAAATATCAATTATTTTAGATGTTGCAAACTCGGTGTGCTAATAGTGATCCCAAACACAAATCAAGACCTGTTTTGGACTGGATAAACCAGTGTGACATTAAGATACTGGAATGACCCTAAACTTAACCATACTGAAAAATTAAGCAACATAATGAAATTCTGTGGTAGGAAGCCAACCATTTCAAATAAACTCAAACAATTCTCCATCCAAACCCATGCCAGAAGCTACAAAAAACATGTTTGTTTTCTCTTTAGTTTGCCAACTGACTTTTAACCAAATGTTTGTTGAGATGTATGAATACTTTTCAGTGTGTATGTATAACTTTGATCTAGCTAGGTTGGTTATGATAAAATACACAAGAAATGTACCCACTTCCAGTTTAGAAAAAAAATCCTTGAATTTTCACATTTTCAATTAGTCAAGCCCTAAAGATAACTGTTTTATGAGGATACTCCAGTGTAAGAACCTTGAAAATATCATCTTATTAATTTGACACATTTCCTTTCAAAATAAAGTTCCTCTTTTAAAAAAAAAATAAAATCTTGAATGAAGTTGATAAAATGTAAGATATCATCAGTTATGTTTGATTAGCTTGTTTGTTCCCAGTAAACCTCAAGCAAGGCTGTGGCAGACATCAGCTCTGAATTCAGCACATATGTGCTCTTATGTCTCCTCCTCTAACAGAAAAATGTAAATTTGCAGAATGCTTGAATGAGCTTTTTAAATCTATTAAATTGACCCGAAGAACTAATTGTATCGAGAGCATGCAGTGGGGTAAAAAGCATTACACAGGAAAAGAGACAATTAGTATTCTAGATAGTAGTTCTGGCCTTTACAAAAAAATTTACTAATACACTTCACTGCTTCCATACAAGGGCTCATGCATGTGAAATTGAGTTTTACTGCATTAACCGCTGTTTCCAAATAGGATAAAGGTCATCCATAGGGAATGAATTTCTACAAAGATAAATATGATGAAAATAAGACAACTTTAATTAAAAGGATAGAAGATGATTATTTTCTTTTCTTTTTTTTATATCGTTTGCACATCTGATAACTTGTAAGGAAAGAGCAAAAAAACGCCCACTCCGGTAAATGTCAGCGCATAATTAAAAAAGAAAAGAAAAATCCTGGGGTTAAAGGCAAGAAGCTGAATTTGTCTCTTTTCATTGTGTAGGGAAAAAGTGTCATCCATTTGTCAACAACTCCACTGGGAAATCTACAGTTGTACACAGTATGAGAAAACCTAAATGTCACAGTGCGCAATCTCTACAAGAGACTTCACTGCTGTGGGAGGCAAAAGAAAAAACTGCAAGATTGACATTTAGTAGTGTAAAAACCTACAATTAATTAAACAGCTGTTTAAAAAATAGGGGTGGAGGCAACGAAACACAACATAAAAACATAGGCAATAAAAACACAACATTAGAAAATACACAGAAAACATCAATTTCAAGTGAGCCAACAGCATGTCCAGAGTGGACTTCAGCTCTTTGCCAGAGCTTTGATTTGCTACATTTTTACTCAAACCTGGGGACAAAACTGGTATGGAAAATACTCAAAGTACAGTAAAGAAACTAAGAATTTGACAACACACAACATAATAGCAGTGGCGCAGTTGGTAGCACTGTTGCCTTGCAACAAGAAGGTCCTGGGTTCGATTCCCGGCCGGGGATCTTTCTGCATGGAGTTTGCATGTTCTCCCTGTGCATGCGTGGGTTCTCTCCGGGTTCTCCGGCTTCCTCCCACAGTCCAAAAACATGACTGTCAGGTTAATTGGTCTCTCTAAATTCTCCCTAGGTGTGTGTGTGTGAATGGTTGTTTGTCTTGTATGTCTTTGTGTTGCCCTGCGACAGACTGGCGACCTGTCCAGGGTGTACCCCGCCTCTCGCCCGGGACGCAGCTGGAGATAGGCACCAGCAACCCTCCCGACCCCATTTAGGGAAGAAGGGTGTTAAGAAAATGGATGGATGGGATGGACAACATAATAGCCTCTAGAAGTTAAAAAAAGTGGAGTACTCAACTTCCTAGCCCTAAAGTATGTGCAGACATATTGAATTTGGAGGTCAGAATTGGCAGAAAAACTCAAGTCTTGCAGTTTACCCTCCAGTTGCATTTCTCCATTTTGATCATTGCATTTAAAATCCAGAGATAAAATATGTAGAAACATGTCACTATCATCTTGTAGTGTTAAATATGTCCAACCTGGTCACAAAACACAACACCTAGCAAATCCAACGCAGCTAACCTTAGTGTGACGTCATTTCCAGATCCAAGATATCCGAGGTACACGTAGCAGAGCATGGGTTAGTTATCACTGTTCAATGTCCATCTAGCACATTATCTACACAGCCAAATATCATGAAATGTGAAGAATTAACAACTAGGAGGAAGAATGCTTAAAACTCTTAAGTTGATCTAGTTTAATTAGCTGCAAATCCGACTGTTGACCTTGGAGGGCTAGTTATAGTTAAGAAAATCTTCTACTTTGTTCTCAAGTAAATACTATCAGTGCATGTTTTAGGTGTTTCAAAAAAAACTGTGGTTTCGGAGAATAAAAGGACTCAGCGTACACAAAAGGTCTTCCCTAAGGTTTAACCAGAGGTTTGTCATTCCATTTATTGTCACCCAAGTCAACTGGTATCTTGCAGACATCAAGATCATGTCAGTGTGTCCGTCTCGTCTTTATATCTTTCTTTTGTCCTTCTTTTACTTCAGCTGTCCAACCCTCTGAGTCTGTTTTCAATCCAGGTCAGATCTGCAGGCCTGTGGGTGGTTATGCACCCATTTCTTTTCACATTTAAAATCTTTTTGAACACATTTCATATTATGATCGAGGTTGACTCCTGATCTGACCTCATCCTAAAACTGCTGAACTTACAGACCTCCCACTGTTGCAGAGGCAATCAGTCAAGTTAATGAGCTCTGAGTCACAGGGGGTAAGCAGCACTTTAGCAAGCCAGTCTCCAAAGTGTCCCACTTTTGATAACTCTCTGTAGAAAACTGATCTGGGTATGACCTCTGGCTCTGGAGTCACACTGCTCCAGTAGGGGAACAGTTCAGGAGAGGGCACAGACATGTAGAAAACATACAACCCTGCCCAGAATCCCATGCTTCATCCATCTTCCCATTGAAACAGAAGCAGGACGTCGACCCTTGCTGCATGCAGGAACAAGGAGAGCCATGTCACTTTGTGGAAACCTCCGTTCAACCATCTGCCGCTGCATTAATATAGCAGGTGAGACTGGAAGCGCATAAAGAAGGTACGTTCAGTCTCCTTGAGCGTTCAATGTCACTGTAACCTAATGTCAGGCCTCTGCTGAAAATACAGTATAGCATTCTTTACATCAAATAACATCCATTTTATTGTCCTTGAGAGCTGGAAAATTTCATGCAGAAAAACCATTACAGTAGAGCCAAAAGGCATGCACTTCCCAAGAGAATTGCATGCTTCTCTTTGATATTACAGTGGGTGCCATTGTCAAAAACATTTTTTCCTCCAGACTCTGATTTTTCAGAGTCTGCAGAGGAAGTGTTCATACTTCTGCAGCATTGATGTGTGAGGCGCATTCAAAATGTTATTGAATGTTTGAGTTGTCTCTTGTCTCGTTTAATGCACAGGAAAGAAAAATCCTGTTCTTTTGGTCAGAGAGAACAAATAAAAGTAAAATTAGGTGTGCATATGAATTGGAAAGAGAGAGACTGTTTACAGGAGATCTTCCAGCTCAGAATCATCACCATGTGCAAAAGCTCTTTAAAGAAACATGGATGAGTTACATTTAATTTCTCTTTGGGACTACAGTAAAGCATTTTTGACTTTTAATTAAAATACCAAATGCAGTTTTAGTGATCTAATTTCAGGTGAAAGAGCTATCCACACCAAACCTGAAGCTACGGGGAGCATAAATGTCCACTAAGCCTAAAGACAACAAATAATTCAACAGAAAGTTGCAGAAACCTCTTAGAAACAGCATGTGTTGTTATGTAAATGGTGCAGAATTAATGTTATAATAATGAGGGACAAACACATTGATTTAACCATTTTATTGAAACTCCTATTTTTCAAAGAAAACTGACAAAATGATAGCTGAATTTGCAGTAATAAAAAGCTAATTTTCCAATCAACTTTCCGTGGCCGTAAGCCTTAAAAGCAGTGCTCATCTTGTTCCTGCCACGTTTATATTTAGTGGTCTTGAATATGCTTCTTCATATATATGTGTGTGTGTGTGTGTGTGTGTGTGTGTGTACAAAAAAACAACAACATACATGGAAATAAATAACTTAAGTCTCAAGTTAAACATGCAGATAAAGTAACAAATTGAAGAGACGATTGTAGCTATGCACAACAGGACAAGAGATGTACTGTCTGTCCTAGTTTAAGTACTTGCCTGGGGAGACTATTCAGAAAGATGCAAATGACAAAGACTGAGTGAAGTCAGGCTGGAAGCAACGATGAAATCACATGAATCACAGTGATGCAGGAGGCTAATATTGTCTAGGGACTCAGATTAAGCTCTAATTAAACTGTACATGAACGATGGATATTACACAGCCAGGGACACTGCATGTTTAATCTAAAAGTTGATAATAAGTTATGTTTCGCTGACTGTTTTGAACCCAACGGCAACTTCACAAACAAAACTAGTTATAAATCGCAGGTGTTCTCATGAGGGATCCAAATAAAACCTAAATAAACGACATTAATATTTAAAACTCAGTATATTACAACATAGTTAAGGACCTAAAGTTGTACGGTGGAAATGTGTAACATGTAGGTATTGTCTATTTTTTTCCTTGATGACCTGTTCTTTGAAGAATGGCAAAAAAGGGAATCCTCCATTGCCAGAAATCTGAGCTTCTTGGCCAAACAAAAACAGATATGTGCTGCTAAACAAGCATTCACTACAGAAATATATTGGGAAACAATTGGAAGCTACTGTGTGCACCGCTAACCAGCACTGATGAGGCTTCACAGTGTTGAAGCAGAGCAGTTATTACAATACAAGGTTGTGCTGCATAAAAAGGAACTCCATCATGTACAAGGTCGAGGCACTTTGAAAGTAGCGTGCACATACTACAAATGGTAACACACCCACACACCAAAAAACACACCCACACACACACTCATTAGTCCTTTTATTCTGTTTTGAACTGTGATGAAGACTGAATGTTTTTGGGGTTATTTTCTTGTTCAACCGGAGTCCATGCTGAACAACTCAATGCCATGTGGGTTCCAGTAGAGGCCAACACCGGAGCTGAAGACCAGCGACCAAACGTATGGGATGAAGAAGTCTTCTGGCTGGTCTTCCTCCACGTACTTAAACTTTAGCTCTGGAAACTTCTGTTCACACAAAAAAAGAAAAAAAAAAAAAGAAAAGGAAAAATAAGGAAATGCATGAGACTTGAAGCTGGAAAGTACCATATATATATCTCCTCTGATTTGAGAAAATGTTAGGATTCACTAGAATAAGGTGGAGAGAGCTGTGGTAAGAGGTTTTAAGGTGAACAAAACTTTTTCAAGGCAAAAAAAATTATATTTTTTGCCCACTGCAAGTGAAGCATGATTCATGCTGTTTGTTACTGCGCAATAGCCAGCCCTGCCCTCTCCTCACAACTCCTCGGGCTGACTACTGAACCAGTTCTCTGTCTAACAGGTCCGGAAAATCTCTAAGACCCGGGTCTTACCCTGAACGTGATCTATAAGAGATAATCTGTTTAAACTGGTGGCGAAAGAGACACGTCTAGCACTGACTGCCTCCGATCCAGAAGTTATGACCCTTTTCAGTTAAGGAACAACCAACTGAGTAGCCTTCGCAGCTGTATAATTCCAATAACCACTTCTGTTAACGGCAGTTCTCTTTCTATTGTAACGGGCACTTGTTACCGGCTAGATTTTATTTAGTGACTAAGACTAAGATAATCACAGGGTCATTATTTTTCTCTCACCAAAGGAAAGTCTGAAGCCACCACATTACTAGAATCATGAATACTGATTTTACTATAAATAGAAGCACTTTAATTCAAATGACTCAATTAATTTCAATGTCCACAACCTAATCAGAATTTTTAAAATATATGAATTTATTAAGCAAGCTTTAGCAGGGAAAATGACAGGCATACAGAATTTACTTGTGATTACCATACAAAGAAAATCAATATAGTTTAGATCAATTCAACCTTTACCTAACAACCTCCCTACACTGTCATCTATCTATCAAATAAGGCTTTGGGGTGTGGCACAACTCATACCCATCGATGGTATCGGATCTTGGCAACCGGAGTCCTTGTAGTCCTTGGTCAGAGTCTTTGACTTTAAATCATAAATCCTCTTTGGAACCGAAACAAAAATGAACTGTCTGCTTCATCCAGCCGAACAGCCCTTAGTCGATCCTGTGACTTTTGTTCAGTTCCCCAAGTCCGTTGAGATGTAATTCTTTGAAATCGCTGGGTAGAGTGCAGAGTTTGGAAATCTAATTTAGGAACCAAGACAATGGGTCGGTGGATCTCGCCCTTTGGTCCGGCGTGAGGAGCTCCGTTGTCCTCCTTGTGAGGCGCTTTTCTTGGTTCCAGGGCGTAGTCCTCTGCTGGTCTTCTTACCACACTTGTGTAGAGTCTCAGCGCCGGCGACGAAGAACACCGTATCACCTCGGTCTCACATTTTTATACGTTTCTGCACTTGTGGGCATGTACCCCAGATAGAGAGAGAGAGAGCAGGGGTGCTGCTTGCGTTTGCCCGCCTCTACACTCAGGCCCCAACCGTTGTGGGAGATTGCACACCACTCTGGTGACATTCGTGACTTGGGTCATATTGACCCTGTTGCGAGATAACGTGCTTTTGACACCTGCGACTATTGGAAACTTTCTCAAGTGGCAGGCATACTTGTGACCTGGCAGTTGCACAACTAAACCCACTCTCATGTTCTGACATTTGCAGTTTGCACCCACCTCAGCCTTCCTTCTCTTTCTTTGATTCTATACTCTTATCCATATAATTAACTTTAATCAATAAAGTTTGTTTTATATAAAACATCAATTCATTACATTAGATTATTTGATTTTGGTTCATCGTTACAGAAAACATACTAAAATACAGAGATTACACATTAAGCAATCACTATTAATCAACACACAAAGCTGTAGCAGTCTCCTAGGCATTTTTATAGAAAAAGAACATCTGTAAGCACATCCTCATGACTGCGCAACCAGGCCCCAACTCTTAGCTCAGGCCTTCGCCCTGGTTACTGTTGAAGGTTGCGAAATAATGCACCTGTGACACTTGTGACCTGGGTCACTTTGACCCAGGCACGTAGGACACGACTCCTTTTCCGAGAAAAGGAGCAACTGCATCCTCCAAACTCACATCTTCGCACCGAGAGTTGCTAAAGTCGGACCCACACCCCACTTTTGCTCAACAACCTGTTTCCAAATAAGGTGTTGACCATCTCTGCTCTCCTGTTAGTTCCTCTTTCTCCCTTAACCTTTCACCTACAATCTACCTCCAACACATCAGTGATCTTTAATTGCAGTTACACCTTTGACACCATTTCAAGTTCAGAGTAAAAATCACATTTATAACATTTCAAGTTCAGAGTAAAAATCACATTTATAACTTCTTTTACTTCTCTGATTTATCATTCTTTTATAATGTTATGATAACCATAATTTATCAGTTACTCTTAGTATAATCTTAATGTGAGTTATTACAAATGTTTTCTGTAAAGAAACCAAGAATAATCCATGATTCTTATTATTTGATATCAAAGTTACAGTTACTTGTTTTACTTGTAAGAGTTCCCACTAATGTAAGTGTAAGTGTAAGTATTATTACAAGTAAACCAATATTAATATAAGTATTTTACTTTGAATCTTATCCAATTACTCACAATATTTAGATTTCTTTCTTTAAAACTTTCATGCTAAGTAATAGTCTGAACTATTTTTATAAATCTGCAGGCTGGAAACTTACTTCCTCTTTTTCCAGGAAACTGCTTTTCCTGTTTCATGACTCTCTCTGTCTTGACTATGATTTCTTATGATTAAATAGAAAAAAGTAGAATTAAAGCAAAGTTTGCAGGAGACAGAAACAACACACACAACCAAATTGATTTTATTGACATTTAAGTCTAATGTTGGGTCTAGATTTTACTTGAGTAATTAATTTTAAAGATAACTTTATTTATTTTTGTTAAACTAAAATCTCCAGCATGGGGAAGTGGGATGATCTCGGATTTTCTTGACACCCCCTCCACGAGGTCAGACCTTTCCCATGCTGGGAATCCATCACCCTCCTGCAGTTCTGCGTCGTCATCGTCTGGAAAGAGAAGAGGTTCTTCTGGGATGTGAAGTTGCAGATTCTTCATCCTCAGTTGTCACAAAGGGCTCAGTGTAGTCATCAAAACTCCACCTCTCTTGACACCCCCTCCTTGGAGTTTTAATTTCCCCCATTAGGTGATGAATGTCGAAGAGAACTTGGATCGCTCTGATTCTTTCACAGGAACCTTCGCTGGATGAACTGTCGTTTCTTCAGGATGTGGGAAGGAAGAAGGCCTCAAAAAAAAAATCTCGAACATTCAGCAGAGCAAAGCAAAAAAAATAAGCAGCATGACGCTTTCCTCGTAATCGTGATCCTTTTCCGTAGCTGTGGTCTTTAAGGGGTACTGGAGTTGTCGGAGGCATCAGGAATTGTCCAATTTAAAAAAAAACAAAACTGCAAAACTTACAGTGCTGAATATCCAGGACAGGTGCTCTAGATATCAGGACGAAACAGTTGCCAGATCCTTCCAGGTGTTGGGTCTGACTTCAATGCTTTGTTACAGGGTTGATCTTAGTGATTTTCTATGACGCCACTTCTTCCTCACGACTTCAGCCCCTTTTCCAGTTTAATCCATCAGTTTGTGACAGGAGTTCTTCTTTAGCATAGTCCAATTTCTTCACGGCCCTCCCAGTCCAAAGCCTTGAAGTTGTTCTTCTAATTACAACCACCCCCCCCACGGTGGCCAGTCCGAGATAGGGTGGAGTATTACATGATTCACTGGCCATTTCACCGGCTTCTGTTTCTCTTTAGTTAGGAACTGGAGTGAGCTGTTCGACTCCTTGGATCCCTTTCTTCATCTGTAGTACTGTGTTGCAGTTCAGTACTTACTTTACAAAATCTTGGGCGTTGAACCTCAGCTTCATCACCGTGGCTGTAGGCCGATCTTGACTCTCTGCCCTGTTTCCAATGACACTTTGAGCTGCAACTTCCCTTTTTCCTTCTCTGGGCAAAAAGGAGAAGTGTCTTCGCCTCCCTGCTTTCTGTGACGTGAGCGGAGTTCCTCTGCAGGGAAGACCTGCTCTTCTAGCAGCTGTCACTGTTACTGAGTCCATCAGAACCAAGAGGTATTTCTCACCTCTTTTTCCTGTTTTCCCCATGGGGCCCGCAACATCCATGCAGACTGAGCCCCAGGGGACTGTGCTCTTGATGGTCAATCCCTCCAACCGCTGCCCTCGGCGACCTGCGTTGTATTGACCACACACTTCGCAGTCCCTCAGCACGCGTTGGACCTTTTTCACTGGGATCCAAAGCTCTTGCTCCTCCAGCTCCCTACGGGTAGATCGCCGCCTGCATGTCCTAGGGCCTCATGCACACTGCGCACAACCTCGTCCACGTACTCTTCTGGGACCTCCCAACCTTTGGGAGTACTGTCCCACTTCTCGGTATCGACAAAGACAATCTTCCGCTGGTGGACATAACAGTCCACTCTTCTGGGACCTCCCGACCTTTGGGAGTTCTGTCCCACTTCTTCATTCCCACGCCAATGAGCTCCCTCATGCGTGTGCGCTCTTTGATGCTCCTCATCCGTGTTGTCCCCCGCGTCGTCTGAGCTGCTCTCATCCTGATGCCGTGTCGGCGCTGATGGTTTCCTCTCCGTGCTGTGAAGCGTCGGGCGAAACTCGGACAGCTGGGCTCTCCGCGACAACCAGTCGATCGCAGCCGTCTCCATCCCCTCCTCCTCAACCTTCCGCTGGGGTGCTCCTTCCGCTTCCTCCAGACGTGTCGGTCGAGGACTTTCCTGGGCTGGTGACGGAGCCGGTCGAGATGGTCCTTCGTCCTCATCCGAAGCCAAGTCGATGAGGTCCGCCGATCCCAGCTCTCCGCCGGGGGTCCCTGTCCTGCTCGGGAAACGGGATGGAGCCTCAGCGACGTCAGAATCCTCTCTCGCAGCTGGGGCTGATGCTGGTTCCCGCTCCTTCTTCTCCTTCTTGTAGAAGTAGTGATGATTGAAGAACATGCGCTGATTTGGCTCTGTCCTGGTGCCGAATCCATCACTGAGCAGCAGCAACTTCATTGGAGTTCTCTGTAGTTGGGACCTGGAGAGCTCAGACTGCTCCCCCTCCTCACTTTGTTCCTCTTCTTCGTGGCCGTATCAATCTTCTTTATTATCCATTCTTGTTCTTTGTCTTGAGTTGTCTATCCCCCAAAGCCTCTCTTAGCGTTATGAGCAGGGATGGGTCTAGACCGGTTGGCTACTGGCTTCACTGTCTGGATCTGGTCAGGTATCCTCAGTAGAAGCTTTCCTCACCTGTATGCTATACAGTTACTGCAAGGGTTGTGACTGACGGCCCTGCCAGTCACCACTAGCTCCTCTCCCTAAGAGCTAGCCACTAAGTGAGCTATTCAGAATCACACATCTGTTTTTACTGACTTAGTACCTGGGGCCCTCCTACTCCGTTGGACTTGGGCCCACCCAGGGACGCCATGTTTGTTACTACGCAATAGCCAGCCCGCCCTCTCCTCACAACTCCTCGGGCTGACTACTGAACCAGTTCTCTGTCTAACAGGTCCGAAAATCTCTAAGACCTGGGTCTTACCCTGAACAAGATCTATAAGAGATAATCTATTTAAACTGGTGGCGAAAGAGACACGTCTAGCACTGACTGCCTCCGATCCAGAAGTTATGACCCTTTTCAGTTAAGGAACAACCAACTGAGTAGCCTTCATAGCTGTATAATTCAATAACCACTTCTGTTAACGGCAGTTCTCTTTCTATTGTAACGGGCACTTGTTACCGGCTAGATTTTATTTAGTGACTAAGACTAAGATAATCACAGGGTCATTATTTTTCTCTCACCAAAGGAAAGTCTGAAGCCACCACATTACTAGAATCATGAATACTGATTTTACTATAAATAGAAGCACTTTAATTCAAATGACTCAATTAATTTCAATGTCCACAACCTAATCAGAATTTTTAAAATATATGAATTTATTAAGCAAGCTTTAGCAGGGAAAATGACAGGCATACAGAATTTACTTGTGATTACCATACAAAGAAAATCAATATAGTTTAGATCAATTCAACCTTTACCTAACAACCTCCCTACACTGTCATCTATCTATCGAATAGGCTTTGGGGTGTGGCACAACTCATACTCATCGATGGTATCGGATCTTGGCAACCGGAGTCCTTGTAGTCCTTGGTCAGAGTCTTTGACTTTAAATCATAAATCCTCTTTGGAACCGAAACAAAAATGAACTGTCTGCTTCATCCAGCCGAACAGCCCTTAGTCGATCCTGTGACTTTTGTTCAGTTCCCCAAGTCCGTTGAGATGTAATTCTTTGAAATCGCTGGGTAGAGTGCAGAGTTTGGAAATCTAATTTAGGAACCAAGACAATGGGTCGGTGGATCTCGCCCTTTGGTCCGGCGTGAGGAGCTCCGTTGTCCTCCTTGTGAGGCGCTTTTCTTGGTTCAGGCGTAGTCCTCTGCTGGTCTTCTTACCACACTTGTGTAGAGTCTCAGCGCGCATTTAAGAACACCGTATCACCTCGGTCTCACATTTTTATACGTTTCTGCACTTGTGGGCATGTACCCCAGATAGAGAGAGAGAGAGAGCAGGGGTGCTGCTTGCGTTTGCCCGCCTCTACACTCAGGCCCCAACCGTTGTGGGAGATTGCACACCACTCTGGTGACATTCGTGACTTGGGTCATATTGACCCTGTTGCGAGATAACGTGCTTTTGACACCTGCGACTATTGGAAACTTTCTCAAGTGGCAGGCATACTTGTGACCTGGCAGTTGCACAACTAAACCCACTCTCATGTTCTGACATTTGCAGTTTGCACCCACCTCAGCCTTCCTTCTCTTTCTTTGATTCTATACTCTTATCCATATAATTAACTTTAATCAATAAAGTTTGTTTTATATAAAACATCAATTCATTACATTAGATTATTTGATTTTGGTTCATCGTTACAGAAAACATACTAAAATACAGAGATTACACATTAAGCAATCACTATTAATCAACACACAAAGCTGTAGCAGTCTCCTAGGCATTTTTATAGAAAAAGAACATCTGTAAGCACATCCTCATGACTGCGCAACCAGGCCCCAACTCTTAGCTCAGGCCTTCGCCCTGGTTACTGTTGAAGGTTGCGAAATAATGCACCTGTGACACTTGTGACCTGGGTCACTTTGACCCAGGCACGTAGGACACGACTCCTTTTCCGAGAAAAGGAGCAACTGCATCCTCCAAACTCACATCTTCGCACCGAGAGTTGCTAAAGTCGGACCCACACCCCACTTTTGCTCAACAACCTGTTTCCAAATAAGGTGTTGACCATCTCTGCTCTCCTGTTAGTTCCTCTTTCTCCCTTAACCTTTCACCTACAATCTACCTCCTAACATGTCAGTGATCTTTAATTGCAGTTACACCTTTGACACCATTTCAAGTTCAGAGTAAAAATCACATTTATAACATTTCAAGTTCAGAGTAAAAATCACATTTATAACTTCTTTTACTTCTCTGATTTATCATTCTTTTATAATGTTATGATAACCATAATTTATCAGTTACTCTTAGTATAATCTTAATGTGAGTTATTACAAATGTTTTCTGTAAAGAAACCAAGAATAATCCATGATTCTTATTATTTGATATCAAAGTTACAGTTACTTGTTTTACTTGTAAGAGTTCCCACTAATGTAAGTGTAAGTGTAAGTATTATTACAAGTAAACCAATATTAATATAAGTATTTTACTTTGAATCTTATCCAATTACTCACAATATTTAGATTTCTTTCTTTAAAACTTTCATGATAAGTAATAGTCTGAACTATTTTTATAAATCTGCAGGCTGTAAACTTACTTCCTCTTTTTCCAGGAAACTGCTTTTCCTGTTTCATGACTCTCTCTGTCTTGACTATGATTTCTTATGATTAGATAGAAAAAAGTAGAATTAAAGCAAAGTTTGCAGGAGACAGAAACAACACACACAACCAAATTGATTTTATTGACATTTAAGTCTAATGTTGGGTCTAGATTTTACTTGAGTAATTAATTTTAAAGATAACTTTATTTATTTTTACTGTTAAACTAAAATCTCCAGCATGGGGAAGTGGGATGATCTCGGATTTTCTTGACAATGCCAGGATACTTTTTGATTGACACAAAACTCTCCCCACTGAATCATGCGCACGACAGATTCAATTGTTTGCAAATGTGTGAAAAATGTCAGAGGTACAATAAATCTGTAGCTTCTGTAATTAGTTTCATAACGTGTTGTGTTTTTCTATTTTTTACCCCATCATTGTGCCAGCACATGCGATAATTATTTCTCTTTCAAGAAGTTGAAAAATAAAGAAAATCAAATCTTTAAACAAATGGTTGAATTAAATCGACAATAGAGTTGTTTGCTGGTGTCTATTAATTTGTTTTATACAAGAACAAAAGGCCGCAAGTCCTGCTGATGAACTCTTCGTGATTGGTCAAATCTTTTAGTCGGAGGAAATCTAAAGTTCAGCGAAGAACATGATGGGCTATCAACACATTTTTAACTGTATGAATAAATAAACACTGAAATATTAGATGGATAGACTGGATTAGATTATGAAAAATACAGCAAAATGGCATGCTAAGCAGTGTGAGGCTGTATCACCCAAGATTGCAGATGCACAGAAACCTATATTTTCAGACAATCTCCACAGACTGCCAGTATCACTGGAATAAGATGGCCAAGCAGACAGAAGGGATACATTTCTGATGCGAACACCAGGGTCACTTTAGGGTCATGCTTTTCGATGTTGAAATTAGCTTTTGCAAGTCTGCTGAAATTGACCAAAAACAATCTGCAGTTATATTAATGTTGCTCCTGCTAGTCCAAGGGAGCAACTTGCCTACATCTTTCATAGCATTTTGTTAAGCAATATAAATATTTAAAAGACAAAACTAAGACACTAATGATCACAGTAGGAGCTGAATACAATATTCTGTTTTGCAAAAAAAAAAAAAAAAAAGCTGAGATCTTCTCATATGAATGCTGTGTGATCTTTTTCCAACTCTACCATGAAAAAGAAGAAAAGCCCACCAAGTGGACCAAACCAAGCATCAGCCAGGCCACCTAACAGCAGGTAGGCAGCAGAAGCAGAAAGCATCAATAATACAAGGGCACTTCATTATATCTTCCCGTCTAAACATGCATGTTATGTGCACGCACACAGTCCAGTAATCAGGCTGCGCTGAAAGACAGACGCTGTGCCCTTTATGTGATGGTCCCAGTTTGCTCCATTGAGTCCTGACTGCCTCTATTCACAGCAACGCTATCGGTATCATAATGACACAGACGAAGGGGCTCCAGGGTCACAGGCCATATGCCAGGCTACTGAGACTAGACCACACACACCAGGACCATTGTGATGGCCAGACACAATGCAGAAGCTGTACTATCCTCCTGGTATGTGTGTGTGTGTGTAGGTGACTTGTCTCAGTCTACTAAGTCAGCAAATGCCCATACGACAACGATGGTGATGATTACTCAACTCCAGCTCCTTTTTTGCCTAAGGGATTAACAAAAAATGCTCCAAACTTTTTCATTTAATTGGAAAATTTGTTTCTCATTTTTATTTAATGATTTGTATACATTACCACATGGTGACAGAAGGTTGTCAAGGAGATTAATGTCGAGATCGGATTATCATGATATATGGATCCTACACAGTAAAGCTGATGTGCTAATTAAGATAATTAAAGCATTAATCAGCAAACATGGCTATGTCAACATACTGTCAAAATGTGTGATATTAATGCTGTTCCAGCAAGCAGCATTAACTGATTAAATTTGCCCAGGGGAATATACAGATATCTTTATACAATATACAATACTCTAATTAGCTTTATGAAGCATTTCTAATATTAGCTGAATCTACATGCTATTTTTCACCTGTTAAAATCAATGGTTATTGAAGTGCAAAGGGGAAATTTTAGCAGACCTTTTAGTCATTGCTGAAAGTGGAGTGGCATACATTTCAGTCGCTTTCAGTCAATGTCAAAACAAAATCACCAGACACCAGATAGTTCCTGATGTAAATTTGCACAGCTATTGCAGATGAGGGTCATGTTAGGAGGGTGTTCTTAGCATTGTCAATCTTTTTTCATGCACATGCTATTCACACCCCCTTTTGCTCTTTGCTACAGCTTTTTCTCGATGTCAGAGCCGGTCATGAATGCTCAGGGTAGTTGTATGATCAGTTCTGCTGATGAGTCCACAACAACAACTTCTGGTGAGGAATATATGTTGCATAAACCTTCATGAGCATCTGGTTCATCAGAGATGAGTTACCGTTTTCTACATAAGGTGGAAGCGAGGAGTCAAAAGTGAATCCACAATTCGACGGGATGCTAAAAACACAGCACCATACAGTGGCTTGGTATGATAACTACAATGGATTCAAGGGGTCTTAGTGGTCTTGTCCCAAACATCTGAAAATGCCAGCAGTTTCCAGACAGCGGATTTGTGTAAACGTAGCCTGACAGAATGCAAGTATTTTTTTTTCTCAATCAGTACCTTTCATTTGGCTTTTATCTCGAAAGCAATACATTAAATATTTCTTTCTCAAGAGTAGTGCTAAGATTCATGAGCATCAAGAGAAATATAATTCACTGTGACATATAAAAGCAAAGAAAATGATCAGAAGTTCCTAAAACTGATCTACTAATGCAAATGGCACTTTAAAATTTAAAATATCGGTCAGTTTTTTGGGATTACTGATCATGTACCCTAAGGAACATAATTTGTGGTCAAAGTCTACAATTTATTCTGTATATTAAATAAAACCTTGCCAGTACAAAACATACATTACTGATCATTTCTGGACATATGGATAATGTTTAAACCCTTCTGGTATGTTGAAGCTTCCCCAAGACAATCATTAACATCAAGGAGCTATGGGTGATAGTGGAATAGAGAATTTCTTTGTGCTTTTATTGTTTACCTTTCTAAAACCAGCCTTATATTTCACAACACACACAAGTCAGCAAGAGACACTAGCGCTGCAGGATATTATAAAACACCTGAAACAAGCAACAATTTCTTTACAGTTGATAAATCCATCAAGAATCCCTTGTTGAATAATGCATGTATTTCTGCCCCCTTATCAGCTGTTCTGTCCTCGAGAAAAAGCACAGATTGTATATCAAAAGCTACTAGATGCAGTTTGTTCGCAGTTTTTTGTACTCAGAAGTTATATAAAGAAACACATGGGAAGTTCTGCTGTTCTTTCTTGTTCTTAAAGTCTGTATGGTAAAAAGCTTCTCTAAAGCTGCACGCAGCAGCCAAATAGCTTCAATAAAGGCTGCAAATAAAGGAAACAAGTCTGGTGTCACGTTAATAAAATTCAGCTAACTGGACTGATCGAGGTTTTTTTTTCAAATTTATATTTGATGAAACCTGAGCAACTGACATGGATGTCTACAAATCTGGAAGTTGTTGTAAAATGACATGCCCTGAAAAACTCAAATGGAGGAAAAGATTATACTTAAACATATTTTCCTCAAATTATAATTTCCCCAAGTCATGGTTTTATTGAAGGAAAAAGAAAGCCAGACACAGGCAAGTACCTCTTCTAGACTCTAAATACATAAAATAGAGAAAATAATGCCTGAGTCACAGTGGCCACCGTTTTTTCTTCTACTTATATATTGGACGGGGATAGATGGGGATTTTGTGCAGTCGGAAATTTTAGATATGCAGCAAAAACATCCCTTAAAGCCTGAGAGGAGAACAAGTACAGCGACCCCAACATTATTATTAGTTGTCCCTTATTCTGACTTCCTCTGTAAATATCTAATGTGGTTCTTTGTTGCCTTTTCTCTTTATCCCCTCCTTATCAGGTTGCTGTCTGGACCCACTTGGCTAGAGAACAGATCAGTTAGTTATAGGTCCTGGCGGGTCAGGCCCTCGCCTCAGAACACAGACTGACTGGCTGGCCTCGTATCTTCACTCAGGACTCTGTGTTCCCTTTCCTCCTCTGCAGGCGGCTGTGCTGCCAGATCTTGACCAGACAGAGAAGAATCCAGCTGTGGAGCAAATATGAACCCCGAGCAAACAAATAAACCAAAAAGCAGGTAAAGACACAACCACTCAAAGGTTGTATGTCAAATTGACTTGCTTGTGTTGGTTTTCTTTGTTTCTTTTGGGTTGTTTTCTTTTCAAATCTCTCAGTCATTTATTATCAAAAGGACAAAAGTAACTCAATTACTGCTTGGTTTTGAAGGAAAATGTCAACCATCTGGAGGGTCCAGACGCTGAATCCTAGGGACGGGTTAGTAATGATGATTTGATGAAGAGTTTAATTTGAGAATCTCTTCCCATGTTTTATCGCCTACAGTGTTTTAAGCATTTGTTTGTCTAATTGTTCTGCTCCCTACACGTCGGTGTGTAAGATAGTGGTGATGAGCACCAGGCCTGTGAGGAACCAGGTACCTGAGGGACAGCTGGTATTCCTGCTGCCTCACCCCTCCATCCACCGCCCCCACTAGGAGTCAGACAGTCTGCAGGCTATCAGTGCTCAATAAAGCATATTTCAGCTAGACAGGTTAAACAACACATTCCTCAAGCCCTGCCTGCAAACACCACACACCCCAAGACAAAACACACACACACACACACACACACACACACACCCACACACACAGAGGGTCAGAGACATCTGAGTGACAAGACGATGAGGGTCCTCTTTGGGGTATTTACACCTTTTTTAACACATTGTCTCAGCTGGAGCTTCATTTACACATCAACATTTTTGTTCAAAAGAACTGGCCTTATGTACTGTAGTGTCAACAGTCATCCTTGTTGCTTAAAATAAAGTTCTGTTTGATTAGTAAAGTCTAAAAGAAATGGGTTTCTTGACAGCTGTCAGCGCTACTCGACAAATAGTTTCCAGAGATATAAATCTAACCTCTCACTTTTGAAATGTCTCTGTCTCCGCTACACATGGGCTACTTACTGGTTTTAAAGGTTTTTAAAAAATGACATGCAAAATTTTTCTGT
The DNA here is from genome assembly GCF_019740435.1 of Gambusia affinis. Classification (NCBI taxonomy): domain Eukaryota; kingdom Metazoa; phylum Chordata; class Actinopteri; order Cyprinodontiformes; family Poeciliidae; genus Gambusia; species Gambusia affinis. The sequence goes on along the minus strand of NC_057884.1, from coordinate 10,242,208 downwards.
CATAACACAGCAAGTTTTCCACCAGTGGATGTGCACTGCCTTTCAACTGGCTCAAAGAAAACTAACATGCTTTTCCACCAAAAAATTACTACCAAAGTTTGCTTATTCTATTGTTTTGCTTGAGTCAATTGAGTCAAAGATTTCTTAAAAGCTCCTCCCCATCTTGTTTTAAAGTGATAAAACCATGGTTTACATCTTTGTCAACATAATATCACAACTGGAAACCATGGTATTTTTACAAAGGGTTATCATGCAGTGAAAATATCATACTGGCCCAAACCTCGCCAACACTAAGTTTTAGCACCCTCTACAATTACTGACAACTGCAGCAAAGATGAGTAAAAAGACCTGAAATTGATTGTTGTTATGGAGACTTAGTGACCCCCCAAGATGTCATTGTCTGCTGCAGTTATCCAAAAGCGTCGATTTTATGCCACCTTAAGTATTTAGTGAATTTATCCAGCAAAAATGCAATGAACAAGAAATTTACCCCAGAAAATGACTCTACTTTTACATGAACGAGGAAAACCCAACGCAACCCAAGTCCAGCGGACATTGGAGATGATATGTGGAAACAACATTAATGTTTATAAAATATTTCGTGCAAAGAATATAGAAATGACGAGGTCATGGACTCGCTGGACTTGTAGCCATTATTATGTGCCCACTGTTGGACACCACAAGGCACGATCGAACCGTTATATCTAGGATTTCTGTTGGCTAATGTTTGGTCTATCAGGTTTTGAAAATGGGCCGACAGCTCTACGATGGTGTAGTGTGCGCTGGGCATTACACTAAGGAAATGAGGAAGGGCGGGTCAGTGGAGAGCAGCGGAGTGGAGCCTTTTTTCATTCAGTGTCATCAACGGAAAGAGAAAAAGGCCGGAAGAGATGACAAAGTCGATAATTAAAATGAACCGATAGTTTTAATTTATCGTACGATTAATTGATTTATCGTTTGACAGGCCTATATTTTAGTCACGTTAGTTTAAAAAAAGTTTAAAGCTTATACTTTACACCATTAACTTTAACTGTAAAATATTTAAAATCATCAACACAGCTGTTCACAGCTGTCTGTGGTAAAAGAGGGAGTCAAAATTTAAGTAAAGGTAATATTACAGGGTTTAAAATGGTTTATGTGCTGATGCACCGATAAATAACAATCACAATCCATGTTTATTATGAACAGAGTTTTAGAAATAAAGTGCTGCTGCCCCGAGTATTTGAATAATATTCCTTTGGAACAAGTCTCTGAGACTTGATTTATTAAATATCTGTGAATTTTAGGAATTTCCATTGACTCAAAAGGGATTATAATGCCAATTTACTGTGTAAACGGTATGAAATTATCACAAGTTTATGGGTAGAGGACAATATTTTAATCCTGATGCAATGGCAGGAGCTACTAGGGATGTTAGACCTAGTTTCCACAAACTGCAAAAAACATATAATATAATGTTAATAAAAAATTAACAAGTTTGTGCACAAACAGTGGAAATCTGACACTTATTCTCCCACTCTGGCTTTCATCTTGGACTAGAAACAAAAGCATATCAATCCCAGCACCTCCTCATCGGAAGTAATTACTACTGGATAGACTAACTGTACTTGTGATTGACAAACCAAGATGAATAACATGCTCAGGCTCAATGTGTTTTCTTAGGAGAATACCGACAGTGTTCACATTTCTTTCTTCCCAACCGCCTTGAAGGCTCAACTGATTGAGTCACCAATCCTCCTTTTGCGGAGTAATTATCGACTCATTGACAATTCCACACAACATTCATCTAACATATGGATTTTCTTTAGATTGGGGGCTCAACAGCAGGATGAGCTCATAGGGAGAAGGAAGGCAGAAGAGGAGAGACAGCTGTTTGTTTGACTGATGGTACCATCAGACAGCATGGACTTATCCCAGAGGAGACATTGCCCAGATATTTCTTTCGCTTCACTTCACCCAGTGGAACTGGAAAGCTTTCAGATGGTTGGAGAGTCAATGTGAAACTCAACGACACATTTGCAGTCACTCGCTTCACACTCGCAGTCATGCACCCAGTTGCCATGGCATAAGAAAAACTCAAAAAACGTACAAATGTAGAAGTATGAATCACATACATGTACATTTCAGCTGATGTTTTCTACATGTGCACCGCTCTGAAGGACAGAGCAGGGTTACACACGTATAATTCTATGGATTTATGGTTGATTGCTGCCTTAATGCTTCGAGGTGCTGACTGGGAGTGAGACGGGGAACCCACATAAACTCATGGTGATGCACCATCCCTCTCCAGTGTCGGCGAGTGAGACAAATGCCTTGCAGCCCGCCGCCAAGTATAGAACATGAAACACATGATGAAACAGGCAATTAAGAGCCTCTGTGCTGGTGGGGAGTGCTGTGTGGAGACCCCTGGTTACATATTCCCTTACTGATTAATGGAGGAGCTTTGGGAGGGGAGGGGTTAGCAAACCCACCAGGAGTGTAGGGTAACGAGGCGCGGTGGCAGATTTATGTCCCCTCCCGCCCCTCTCCCTACAATCTTATGTGTCCATGACAAAGTGCCCCTGAGCTCCCCCATCCCATATCCTTGAAATGTCATTACATGTTCACATGTAGCAGGCCAGCAGAGATGGAAGGGAGATATGCATTAATGTTGATGAGAACTGGGCTTTGGTCTTTTGTCTCAAGTCTCAGTAGCTGTTTTTATCTCTTCATTGAACCCTTCCTCATCCACGTCTAATACTTCTCCCCATTCCTCTGTGCAGACAGATTCGTGAGCTTGTCTTCAGTTACCCTGCAACCATGCAACAAGCAGAACCTGGCAGTCTACGGCCTGTTTACATTACGCATGTACTGTTTCATTTATCTGTAGACAGCCTTCATTAACAATGACCTCTGTTGTGGTGTCCTATGTGTTATCTTACCTTCAGTCTGTCTTTAGGCAAGGCCTGGGCTCCTTTCATGATGACCTCTTGAACCCTCTCCACTGACAGGTCACTTCCAGCCTGCTCCAGACGCTGACTGAAGAATCCTATCACCTAAAGTTCACGTAACAGGAGACAGACAATCAGGAACGTACTTATACTACAGTTGTTTGGAGGGGGATCCGCAAACCACATTGTGCTCATATCAAGGTTTTTACAAGTTATGGTTTTGAACATGTCTAAAATTTTCCATCATACCATTCCTACAGTTTAAAGGCATATCAATGAGAAGCCAGAGAGTATTTGCTAGTCAACTAGGTGAAAAAAGGCTAGTATTCCTTTGCCTCGCTTACATTTTTTAATTTTCTAGTTGCAAAAAATATGAGAAGTCTTGGTGGTGAAACCAAAGCAGCACTACCCAGCACTCATTAATGTAGCACTGTTTCAAAACCACAGTTGGCTAGCCACCTGAGCAGACAGTCTGAGTAATTCCTCCAACATAAATGTATTATCCTCCAAGTCTATTTTTATTTAATTCTAAGCATCAAATAACAGATCAGTCATTCTATTATATTTTAGTATGAAAATTTTGTAGGTTCTTTATTAAACAAAAAATCATTAGATTAAGTCAATTGTGTTCTGTTTTAGAAAATACTGTGAAAATGTGAAAACTTGGTATTTTTATTAAGTCGTTACACCTTGAGAATACTATGCAGGCTGATGTCCACTTATGAGTTTGCATATTAAGACCCAGAATTAAGCAAACAGGAATATTTTGCAATTCTTAAATCACATTTCAATGTTTTCAAAAAGCAAATGCAACTGTGAGCTGTCCAGATTCTGAGTATGATAAATTAAAAGCTTCCATAATTAAATATCTAAGCATCAAGGCAATAAATGTCTTCATGGAAGCACTGTTCACTAGTTATTACTCAGATTTTTCTTGTCAATACATTTCATGCCACAAAACACACAAACACAATTAAATTACATGTTGTTTATTGTGTTTCCCTGATTGAGAAGCCTTGAAACCTTATTTATCACCGCCTGGACACCAAGCTGTAAATTGTCTCTGCAGTGTGTCATGTTGTAGAGAGAAATCTGACCTCATTCAGGATACTTCACTTGATGAAGTGGCCAATCTTGCATGTGTAGTGCTAGTAATATAATGCATGTGTACTACTGCTGTCTTGTAGGTCTGTCCTACTGAAACAGTGACATACATGACCTTACAATGAACCACGACTGAATAACAATCCTGCTTCCTTAACAAAATAATGAAACTAATAACATAATCAATTTAGGAATAAAAAGATGACACAGTTAAGTCATACTTCATCTACGGGTTCATGAACAAAAATGTTTCCACTCTGTGCAGAACTACAGAATATGTATTTGGCACCAAATAATAAATAACAATAGCTGGGAAAAGTAAAAAATAAGAGGTTAAAAGGCAAAATTCAAAACTCCATGAATGCTGTTTTTGTTAAATGGGATCTGATTCAAATTCAACACATGATTTCAGCAATTTTTTTTTAAAATCACACTTAGAAAAAGCCCAGCAGCAGAACTTGAATTATTTGATGCCCTTTGGGTTTACACTCGAGCAGGAAATTGAGGAAAGCATATTTTGTGTTTCTACTGCTGCGCTGGATGCCCTCTGAGGAAATGTTTAAAAAAAAAAGCCTTCTTTTTATACCGCTTCTTTGTCACCAACAGCAGAAAAAAATGCCTTCACAAGCAAACATTTTCTCTGCTTATGCTCAACAGTTGCTTTATAAAATTCAACACTACTGCAGGATGAGTGCAGTGTGCATTTCAATCTAATACTAATCTTTTCATTAACTCTGAAGGCCTTTCATATGGGCTTAATTTAGAATAGCAAAGAAGCAGCCTCTCATCCTGGATCTCATGCTAGCACACATGAATTTGCAAGCACGAGGAAAGCTTCAGAGAATAGCCTGAGGGAAGTGGTCTGAACCAAGGGTTCCTAGCAGACGTACTTCCCTCATACTTATGGATAACAGCGAACCCCAGGGTGATGCATGCAGCAACCACATGCAGATAGAGCAAAAAGCTTTCCTTCCTTGCCTAGATGGCTGCCACAGATATAAAACACAGCACTGGATTATGTACTTCATCTTTATTCACCCACACTCAATAATTTTTAAGAGACAAAGCCTCTCAACTCACAAGGTTTGATTAATTCAGGGTGTTTCACATGCTGTAGGCTCCATGTTACTGGTACAGTTTGCAGGTTAGAACACAGAAGACAAACCTACAGCCTTCATTCACAGCTCCTTAAACCTATATATATGTGCTCTGCGTTATATTCGTCATCAACTTTGTTCAATGATGTTATCCAACTAGATGACATCTGAAGGCTATTGGTTGTATTGAATTTTATTCAGGGTATCCAAGTAAAGGAGGCTGAGCGTGGACACCAGACATGAAAACATATATTTACATTTCCTTCACTTTATAATGTTGTACTCCGTGTTAGGATACACTAAATAAAATCCCCCAGAATACATGGAAATTTATCCCTGTAATGATGGGCTGAAACGATTAATCATAATAAATCAATTATTAGCTAATCTAGTAATCGATTCATTGTTAATTGGAGTAAACAGACTCAAAAAAGGTAATTTGCTGGAAGAACACCATACTGAGTAGTAATAAAGCCGAAACTATACAAAAATATATTCATTTTGCATCAAAGAGGAAAAAAAAACATAATCCTTCTTTGAGAATGTTCAATCCAAAACTCCTCAAGTGGCATAGTTTTTGCTTCCCCTGGGTCAAATTCAGTCAAGAAAATCTCCTACTAAGCAACTTTTGCCATGCAATCATTAATTGGTTAATGTCAAATGTTATGTCAAGCAGAAAGGGCTGAGATTTTCACATGTTGATGTTAGAAGTATTTTTTTAGCTGCAGATGCATCCTTCGCTACAAATAACCAAGTGCATCCTAAAGAAATGCTACTGCGTTTTAGGTAGTAAAATGTTTTTATTTAAACACAAATTTTATTGTTTATTTCTACCTTTCATGTATTTCTAATAGTGTAGTGTTTACTCAATCATCAGAATAACTGATAGAATAATCAATTATTAAAATAAATGTTAGTTAGATGAGCCAAAAATCTTACAACAAATCAGACACTGTTCATTTTCAGTAACTGACCGTGTCAAGGTTCTGCATGATGTCCTGGAAGGATGGGTGAGACCTGAACTGCTCAAAGAGCTCCCTCTTGTAAAGCAGCGCGTATACCAGGTTGGGATTATGGTGCAGGGAGTTGCACAGGCAGGAGTTGATGATTTCCAGCATCATGCGGATCACCTCCTCAATCACATTCAGGTCCTGCGCCTTGGGGGGGAAACAGGGAGGATGTAAAGGTTAATTGGCTTCACATTACAGTGGTTTTTCTTATTATTGCGTCTTTAAATGGTTGCCTCTTGGTGAAGGGTGGGTGAGAAAAGGTGGAGGAAAATGGCAGAAGGAGGGAACAAGGGATGAAGGTAAAGATGGAGGAATGTCAGCTTAGAAGTAAGATGAGTCTTAGGCAGGGACAGAGAGGTGATCTTATAAGCCACAGGTCACGACATGGTAGGCTTTCCCATGGGGGACTGAGAAGTGTCACTAATGATGGATGACAGTGACGGAGGAGAGGCTGGTGAGAACAAGAGAAGAAAAAGCATGGAGCTAAGTGGATGACTCAGAGGGATTATTTACAAAGTTCCTCAAGCAAAGCAGGCTTGCAGCCAAAAATCAAGACAACTGAGGAGTTCAAGAAGAAGGATGAAGCTAGAAGAAGCAAAGCATCCGACAACTGAAGATAAAGACAGTCATGATTAAGCAGCATTTTGTTTTTCCAGAAACCAGAATTTGGATATTAACAGAAGGTCAGGAGGTCCAAATAGTTGTGTTAATCAAACCACTATTAGCAACAAAAGCGATGTACGACATTAAACAGTGGTCCTCGCTGCCTCTCCACTGCCTGTTTTAAATGTTTTCAGCTTGAACAGAACTTATTCAGAAAAAAAAAAATCATCAATAGGCTGTTTTAGGCCTATTGGTGGTAAAGTTGTTGAGAAGCTAAGACATAAAGGGCAGTGAACCTCTGCCATACAAGTCTGTCTTTCCACTGATTTAAAAGCTTGCAAACACTCAGAAGCATGAAATCAATTTGTTTTTGACACTTTTCTCAGTTTATCAATGTTCCAGACATACTCAAGGTTCCTCCAAATGTTAACATCAAACAGACTTTCCTGGCTGTTTTCGCAACATTATAGAATAATGATCCATTTCATCTATTAATGCAGTCTTCAGGGCGATGTTTTTTTTCCCTTAATATAAACCCCACTTCTTTTACTCATTTCCTTGTGGTTGAGTTGCTCTGGTTCTCCTTCTTTTGTTGTACATTTCCTATTTTCATGGTATGCCTCTGGTCTGACTCCTTCCTGTACCTACCTGTATTTGTTTTTTTATTTTATCATCTTGTTTTGTTTGAACTCGTCTCCCATTCTGACACGTCTGATTGGAAACAAACATGTTTTACCACACTTTGTGTTGATTAACATTCTTAGAACAGTATCGTAATCTTCCCCCCCTCGTTTCAACAGACAGTTTGTATGTTGGGTCATAATTTTTAGTTTACAACACAAGTGCAGCAACTTATGAGGGCCAGTGTTGTTAACTGTAGACACATTTACATATTGAGAAAAATGTTTGGGTTAGATCTGCAAAATACCAGGTGACTGCTATTTTTCTCATGAGGGGGTTATTCTTGATTCATTTTCTTTTATTTTACTAACCAACAAAACAAACAAGGCCAAATGTATGAGGATTTGTAAACTCTAGCCAAGGCAATATACACTGACCAGTTCTTTAGAAAGGAAGAAATACCTGTCAATGCAAAATACTCAAAAAGTACAAGAATTGTCTATTTTGCTTATTGTAACTCTAACAAAGCCGGCATTTGCTCAAATAATTTGAACACTTAAACCAAAATGTACATCTTAATAAAGACCATCAGTTTTTAGCCCAATAGCAATGTTTCAAAGTAAGAGAGCTGGCAGCTTTAAAAAAAGAAACTTCTGGGAAAATACTTCAATCATCAATAGAAATCTTACCAAGCTGTTTACCCACATGAAACAATCTGCTCTAAAAGAAGAACTTTTGGCTTGGGGAATACAGATTATATCTCATCCTTTAGTTACTGTATTCATAACAATGTGTCTACAAGCCAGACAGACGCCACCAAGACTAGATAAGGTCCCGTCTGCCATGATCATGGTGGCACAAACAAAACAAAAAAATGCCGACACCGTGGGAAAGTAAAAAACAGATGGCTATGAACTGTCAAAGTTCAGGGGAAGATGGAGGATTTCCACAAATACGACAACAGTTGTAAAAACGACCCAAAAGGTTTCAGCAAAAATAATTATGTCATCCAGAAGAAAAAAAAAAAATCTACATCCAACAAAACTGTTTTGCTTTATCTTCGTATGACAACTTGGAAAAAAATGCCTCAATGCTGAAACAAAACCTGAAACCCGAATGTCATCATTATAGATTTTATATTAAAAATCAAGTCTCTATTCTGAAATTTGCCAGATCTATTCTAACCGTCCTCAGAATAGATCTAAACGTTTTCAAAGGTTATTAATTGGATGGGATAAACAAAGAAAGTCTCACAGTTCCAACATGGGGCCCAAAGAGAAGAGACGGGAAAATATGGAATGTAAAATTGGGTTTTATCCCCTGGAACATGCATGAAAGTTACTACAAAATGATGAAACTAAAACACACAATAAGAACAACAGAAAGATTTGGTCTGGTCCATCCAAAATCTATTGATGTTTTAATAAAAAGCAAAACATTTAAAAGACTGAGGTGAGATGATTCAAATAAGAATTAGAGTGAATCAAGTTAAAGGCAAGTGCCTTCCACTAAGTTTTTCTTTTGTTTACGAGATTAAATAAACATCCTGTTGGTATTCTCCCTGACTAGTCATAATTTGATCAATTAATCAAAAGGTGATTGTTCTCTCCGAGAATATAATTTCTTTTGGTTGTTTTATGGAGATGATTTTACCCTTTTTAATTAATGTATTCTAAAATGTCGCTCTGTAGAGAGTGTTAGATGATAATTATGGAGCAATAGGTACACATTAAAATGGCTGATAGCTGCCAGCGAGCCCTGAGGAGTTTTGTTTCAGTTGAAAACTTCAGTGTACGTGTGCTGACGCTCTGTAATTCAAACGGGTTTTTACCTCTGTTTCACTGCGGCTGTTAAGCTACACAGTAAAGTTCAAACAGGCAATGTCTGTGGAAATAACTTCAAAAGATCTGACGCAGGTGAAATTCAACTAAGTTGATGTCTGAATAGCAACAAAGTTCAAGTGAATGAATGCATCTCTTATGGTTCTGAAACGTTAATGGGCCAGTTCATGTCATGTTTTTACCCTGCTCAGTTAGCAGCGCTATCTGCTCTTTGGCACACGTCCTGCTGAAGGTGAAAAAAAAAATTCTCCAAACCTAAACTTATGCTTGAAAAATATATAGTTTGCCCCCTGACAGTGATGACCATGTTTGGTAACAGTGAGCATGTTTGACAATGAGATGTAAATAAAATAAACAGTGTGGGAAATACTTAGAAATGTTTTGAACTATTCATATTCTATTCATCGTAAATATTTATTCATTGTTCACATTCTTGTTCATAGACCCAAGAACAATTTCAACATTCAGCAATAGTAGCCTAAAACTGAAATCGGCACATATTGTTTCTCGGGCCGTTTAGAGTTAAAAGGCTGGCAGCTCAGCAACTAAGACGAGGCTGAGAGGAGAAAACACAGACTAAAAGATCACAGGAGTCAAGAACATTGTAAGCAGCTTAGCCTAATGCAGTGTCTTTTTCATGAAATCGGTCTAATGGCTGACTAAACACAGAGCAACACAATATGTGACGGGTTTCTGTGATCATCCTGGATCTCTAGTGAAATGAACTACTGTAAAGGCTGTTACATGGTTAAGTACCAGGAGTGTGCTGCTAATGTAAACAAGATTAAGAGTCAAGTAGATCTGAAAGACAAAGAAATAGCATACAATAGACATACCGTATAATTCAGTATCTGATGTTGCATGCAAAAATATCATTGACCCTAAAAAACATATATATTGACTGACTAATAGTGAAATCTACTGTGAAATTCCTAGAGATGAAGAATTTTCCAATAGTGCGTGTGTGCATCAATTTACTGACATTACCACACCTCAGTTCTTTAACTTTGTTGTAAAATTTAACATGCCAAAGTTTATTATGAATCTGGCACCAGGAGAAAGCAGAAACTAGAAGGAAGGAACATAAGGCAGGAAAGGAAGAAAAATACATTCGGACATTAAAATATTTTTTCGATACTGGTCTGGAAATTGTAGAGTTGAAATTCAAGACTTTTTGAGAGTGAGTAGGAACCCAATATACTAGGGAAAATTGATATTCAACTTCTAACCAACTCATGATGTAAAAGGAGCTCAGAAATGAGAGAAATCAATCAAACAGGGAATGATTGAACACCTTTTCTGTTCTGGAAATTGTCTCCTTTATTTGATCTAGAATAATATGCTGAAGCAGACTTTTTAGCCCAAACATCCAGTAGTCTACACAAAGATGTTGAAAGCTACAATTTATTGTAACTTATTAACTCTAAGAGCCTTTTGACAGTACTTGGCCAGCAAACATATTTAAGTTGACATCTTTTCCCTATTTATGAATTTCCTTTGATTTAGATTGAAGACAAAGTCATCTTTTCTATAACTTTAGAGGATAAGTTTGTGCTTGACCTCTTCTGGGAGTCTTGCCACTATTAAAATCGCATTCAGAATAATTACATTTTTGTCTCATGCGTGCTTCCATTTGAAAAGACTCAAAAGATCTCCGCGCGCCGTCTGCAGCATTTCAAACCTATGACCTACAGTCAAGGTTTGATTTGAACAGAAAACATTATTGTTCTGATGACCTGTTTTGACTGTGGCTTTGGCGATAGCACATTCAAAACAGGAACCTGGCAAGACTGCCGCAACAAACCGATGGGAAGCCGAGATTCCGTCCAATCTGGGTTATCCATCTGTAACAGAGCAGCATGTGGTAGCATTTTTTATTCCATCTTGTACGCCTTGCTGGAAAACTAGTCCTTATCTTATAAATAACTTAGCTTGCAGTGTGGCTTCCCCCTCCACCCCACAACATCACACAGAGAATCAGCCTTTCATAAGAAGCCAGGGGATTAGGATAATTGTAAATAACAGCATTCAGTTGTGCACAGACTGTGAATTAGGCTTGCAAGACAGATGCAATAATGTATTGCATTGATTTCCACAAGCCTGTGAAGGTGTTTGAAGGCTTCACATGCTAGACATGAGGAGGCAGGGGGAAGGCAGGACAGCCAGCCATAATGAGGACTGATTGTATGTCTGGAGGCAGAGGTGGCTCTCCCTCCTCGACACCACTGCCTAGCTAGACCTGCTCTCCTCTGTTCTGCAGTGGCAGGCCATAATTAGACAGAAAGCAGGCACACATATGGGAGACAACTGAGTAGGAGGAAGAGGAGGCAGAAGAAATGAAGACGGCAACCAAAATGGGAACGTACATTGGGACAAAAATGGGAGGAACTGATGGAGACGGAACGAACGCGACAAGGAGGAGACAAAAGCAGCAGAGGAAGGCAAGAGTAGGAGTGAGGAATGCCTGGTGTGTTTGTTCTCCAGCTCAGCACCCAGCTTAATGAGATTAGTCTGGCAGGGGAAAAAATGCCACACTGGGGAATTCAGGTCACATGAAAATAGGCTAGCTAGACGTCTGCCTGGCCCTGCGTGCGTGTTTGTCAAGAGGATAAGATTAAGAGGTTCGTGGTCTACTTGAAACCCAGACAGGATTTAAATACGCTGGTTGCTCCTCCTTCTCCTCTCCAACTTTCCAATCTGTCCTTGTGCACTAGTTTTCACACTCCCACGCCCCCAAAAAGTGAATATCCTGGAAGGACCAGAGGACACCTGACGTCTCTTTCAGTTTCTCTTTGTCTCTTTCTCCTTTTCATTATTTGTCCTTCTCTGACATTCCTTGGTTTCCAACTCAGCTGCAGAGTCAGAGTAAAACAGCCCTTAGAAATGCGTCTCTCATTGATCCGGATGCAACAGATGCTACCAGGAGGGATGAGTGCATCTGCCTAACACCTCTCCAGGTGGTTTTGACCATTTGCGAAACATCCAATAATTGCAACGACAAGGTAACGGATGTGGTCAACATCAGCGTGTGTTTGCTAAGCTGGCAGTGCATGTTTGCCTGGGAATCCTTGTGCATGAGGACAGAGTGTTTACAGACAGACATGCAAATCCCTGTAAAGCAGGAGCTGGCATCATTAAACCAATAGCTTAGAGAATCCCTGGTTGGCCACACTCATTGCAAGCTGTTGCAGGGCAGATAAAGCCGACATATTAGGAAAGAACACTGACTAAGACCGACACAAACAGAGATAGTGGGAGAAGAGACGCAGAGATGAGTCAAAATGTAACCCCTTTCCAAATTAATACCATAAAGTAGTTTGTTGTGAAGTAGGATGCAGCTTAAAAACAAAATCAAGTTTGAAGGCAAAAAATAAATAAAAACGAGGAAAGAAGAAAAAAAGAAAAGCCACATGGACAACCAGAGAGAGTCAGACTGACTGAGCAGCAGCCGGCTGCCCTGTTTGGAAGTTTTTTTTAAATGGGTCATTGTCTGACGAACATTATGGCCTAACAGCTACGTCATAATCGCACCATTTTGTGAAGCACTGTGCCCAGGTCAGCCTCTCATTACCCCCTAGTCTCACACACAATGCACAAAACTTCTTTTGTTGCACAAACACTGAGAATGAGGCAAGCGACGGCGTCTGAAACAACAGCAGCAGCACACTGGACCGTTCTAGGTCTAGGATCTGTTCAGGACAGGCTCTGCGTCACTGTCTGAGGAGAAAAGTTTGAGCCCATTAACAGTACGAGACCTCATTATCACTTTGTAGGTGTCATCTAGTTGGTTGAGACTTGGATGATGGAAGAAGGGAAAAAAAGCAGTAGTGGGGTTAAAGATAAGAGGGATGACACCGGCCGCTGCGGGAGAACTCTGGGAGAAAAGTGTGCAGTGCTAATTGATCAGACAGAAGCTGTGCTCTGTTTGCTGTGCCTCAGTCCTGAAAAAGACCAGGGCACAGCAGGGCTGCTCTAATTATCGTTTGGAAGGAGATAATCATTGGAACCCAACATGCTGTCTGCAGGCATGGCTCCCCCACTGCTCAGGAATAGATATAGAGAGCCAGACAAGAGACAGTAGGAGGAGGAGGGATGTATTTTTAATTAAAATAAGCAGGTGATGAGCAAAGTAGGTTAGCTCCGTTGCTCACTGCCTTAATAAGAACTACAAAAGCAAGACTTCTGAGATAGAAAGGACAGGATATTTTGATTTTACTATCAGACTTTGACTATTTCATAAAAAGTCTCAATGGCAAAGTTTTAAAGGGAGAAGTGGCCTTCAAGTGGCCAACAGTGAAAGTTGAGTACAAAAAAAGTGTTTTCATGTATTGGTGTTCAGGATGATGTAAATCGTTCCCACGTTTAACTCAACTAAATCATATGAATGGTTCATTAACTGGATCTCTGCAGTTTGGTGTTATATCTTTGAGTTAATTCAGCTGTCTAAAGCTGCTCTGATAGAGCAGAGATGCATTTAAAACTTGCAAAACCCTCAAGTCTTAATTAGCTTGACACCCATGGATTAGGGTGCTGGGAAAGAGGCCTTCCAACCTCAAAAACTATACAACTCATCAATGAAGATAAATTGCCAAGTAAGGAGAATGTGATTGCTGCAATCCAAGATTTTTTTAATTGATGATTGAGAATGGTGTAAATAATCTTTGACGTGATTTTTTTAATACAACATAAATACTTATAGATTTAGTTTTTAATACTCAAATGTGATTTATCAGAAGCAAGTTTCTTGGTTGAGGTTAAAAAAAATTGTATGCAAGTCTGTCATAGGTATGCATAATTTTGAACTGAAATGCACATAGAAATAATTCTTTTTTATTTTTTTAAAAACCAAACAGAAACCAGGTACTCTTTGATAATCACTGTACATAGCCTGTAACTCATTTACATTCTCTCTCTTCAAGGTATTTCATTCAGAATGTCCAGAAGCTCTCTGCACTAAAGACTCGGAGGTGTGGTTAATTCTTTGACTGATAGAAGGATGGACTCTAGATTAAAAGGCAGTAAGAAATGTGACAGGGCAATGTAACATTCCTATTGCAATCAATCGGCTGTTCCTTCCAGCTAAAAGATTTATGACGGTTAATGTTGACCCTTTTCCTTGCACACTATGCATTAAACATTTTCCATAGCCTTGGAGAATGAGATAAAATCCATGTGGACTCTGGAAAGGAGGGCTATAAACGTCAATAGTCTCAGACAGAGAAGAAAATATACCATGTGGTCCCGCCTATTTCACAACTGAGTATTTCTCAGATTTTTCTGTGGAACGCAACTCCTAATTATTTGCAGAAAATATGCCTTTTTGCAGAGCATATCTAAAAGGCTGAAATACCTCAGTAAAATGCAACTTAATAGGTTAGTGGCTGGCATTTGCAAAACAGCTAATCCAGGATCACAATTTATTTTCCTTGGTGTCAATTTGCTGAACGCCCAGAGTAGAGATAAGAAAGCCTCTAGATATGATCTTATGCAGTAGTGTTAAAATAGTTTCCACTGTTTGTATCAATGCATATTGATGTATATTGGGTATTTGAACTGTTAAAATAGGCAGTGTTAAGTCTTTTTAAAGGGGAATATCAATCATTTGTGGATTTTAGCTATTTATGGTTGGTTTGTCATCCTTAACCCCAATTACTGGAGATCCACCGTACAAGAGTCCAACTTGTGAGTTAGTCATGGGAAGTTTTTTTTTCCTTTTCTTTTTTACATTTAAGCTTCATTGATTGAACAAATAGACATTTGTTTAGATGAGAGAAGTAGTCACAGTACCTTTTTTTTTAAACAAAAACAGTGCAACTAAAGCTGATGAATGTTCGTGACATGTAAGTGTATCAAGCTATGACTGAGGTACTGTACCAGTCAGTGGCATTACTGTTGTAAGTATTTGAGTCAAATGCCCTTTTGTGGTAAATTACACACAAATTCTGACAAATGTTGAAGGCTATTACAAATGCACAAACATGCCCTCTTTTACGATGAAAACTACTCCTCCGTATCTTTGTCTGAATTACAAAGTTCACCAAAACAATTTAGACACAACTATAAACTACAGCAGCTTTAATGCAAGGAAAATGGCTTTTGCATATCCTCGTAGAAAAGTGGCAGAATCCTAAAAGCTCTGATAATAAACAGAAGGCATAATGTTTATTATCTGTTGATAAATCCTCTGGCTCTGCTGTTTCCCTTAAACAAGTGGACTGGTGCCACAAAGCTAATGCATGCGTCAACTCTGGCTATTAAAAAGAGATCACAGATTGTGACTCAACCAGGACACATAAACACATAGGCTGGGTGGTCCATGGAGCTGCTGGCAGTGTGTGTGTGGGTGTGTGCGTCCGTAAGCGTGTGTGCGTGTGTGTGTGCTTGCAGGATCCTTCCCAGAAATGTGCAGCAGTAAACAGACTAAGAGGCAGAGAAGTAAGACAACCATTATGACTGGCTGGGAGCATAAACAGAAACACAATGCAATTCAATCCAACACAGAGGGTACATCTTTCTTTTAATGTTTGCTTGTATGTGCAAGCTCGTTCTGCGATTCAACGGGGGGCCATGAGAGATCCTCTACTTTGACCGAGACCCTCTATGATGTTCCCCGGGGGCCTCAAGAGGCCTTAAACCCTTCACTCTGTCTTCCCTGATGCTAACCAGATGCAGTGGCACCAACACATTCAGAGAGACAGGGGCGTGTTCAGTGTGTGTATGTAAGAGACAGAGACCAAGACGTTAGGCGACAAGCATAAAGCGCGCAGCTTTAAGCCAAAGCTGAGAGCGTTTCATGATGTTTTTTTTTCATATCCTCCTCTCAGACTCTCCCTCGTAAAGAGAGCAATTACATGTCCAGGACAAACCCACATTAAACAAACATTAGTTCTCTCTGCAGAGCCAGACTCGGCCAAATTACATTGTTTCCAGATGCCTGTCACAAAAACACATTTACACCCACCCTGAACCCTCCTCCAATCCCTTCCTCTCTGTGCCGCCTGCCAGCTTCTCCTGTTTCAATTGTTCTTTTCTCCTCACATTTTGACCTCCTTTATCTCTCTCTGTAGTTCCCTAAACTTCCACACCTCTCAAGTTTAGGCGTGGCTTTGTGAACAACTCCAGAGGCGTCTGTTTTCAATTACACCGTCACAACCACTAGCAGAAGATGAGAAGAGCCCTGGGATGGGGGAAGCAAAGGAGCTGGTATAATGAGACAAGGGGAGCTTCCGTCATGTGTCACATCTGCCAAACGAGTGATAAGGCTCATTCAAGGCTTGAGCTAATTACAGCTGCTCATATAAGAAACATTATGCATGAAGTATCATAGAAATCTTATATCAACAAGAACAATATTAGTCCAGAACAGTTATAAACAATGCCGTTTAAATTAATTTTGTAACATTCCAGACATAAAAAGGCAAACAAAAATAATCCTCTACATATTTTTTCTACAATCCTATTTCGTTGATATTATCAAAAATAGCTTTGCATTTGTTTTAGATCTTGGAAATAATCATAAAATTTTTATGAGCCAAGACACAAATGTCTCAGATTTGCATGTCGTGTAGCCTTAAGGCAGACTGTCAATCGTTCCATATAAATATTCCTCAACAATGAAACTTATAAAACTTTGTAGGATCTTTATGATTTTACAAAAGTTTCTGCTGTTGCAAAAAAATATTATTTGAATATATTTGAATTTGTTCCGTTATTCCTAATATAACATGAAACTTCACTGATAATGACTTCGTTCTTTCCTTTCCTATTGCTCCTTTCAGATCATCCTTTCGTTAGGGAATGGGACCATGATGCAGTTTGCTCCTAACATGACTAATAACTTAACTGCATTGTTTTGCAATTAGGAATAAACTGGAATATATTGAATTTAATTTAAATCCATCTTTATGTTTGAACTGAAGTGACTGTACAACATATTTCACTACAATCTGTTTATTTTGTGAAGTGCCCAGAGACAACATTTGTTTTGAATAAAAGACAACAAGATGAATATAACAGTGGAATTGAAATATGTGGTCTTTTTTTCCACAACCACAAAGCAGAATCATCTCATTAGTGAAACATTTAAATCATGATTATTACCTTGGCTATTTGTCACTTCTACGTTGCTTTTCTTACCAGCTATGATGGAGGTTGAAAGACACCAACATTTAGATTAGTCACAAACACGACGCACACAGCAGCACTAAAGTTTCTGAAAATGCTTAATTACTTTGTTAGTTGTAATAATTTTCCTTGTAAGATGAAATCAGAAGATGCTTACAAATTGTTTTAATTAAGTCATTATTTTCATGAGAAAGGCCTGTGAATGCTGCAAAACATTTACTTGAGATGACAAGCGGAAATGGAAATTCGATTTTCAAGAAACTTGGGCAACATAATTTTTAATAAAAAAATGTGTTTCGTAATTAAAAAATGTCTCAGATACTGGAATGGTACAATTCATGACTTAGCATCAGGGAATTGTGCACTGCTAGAAAGATTTTTACAGAAAAACAAACAGCATTTCAAAACATTTCCATTCACCATAATCACAAAGTTTGTGTCAAGTTGAAACCTCAGTTACAACATTAATCATCCACATTCGCCATGAGTCAACGAAGGAGCCAACTGTGGAAGGAGCTGCTATTGTTGTCAGGTGCCACACCTAAAAACCGCTCAAAGCCGACATCACAACAGGCTGAGTAATTTAAATTTTTAGGTCTTTACCAGAAAGAAGCCCAGCATGAGAAACTCTCCTGAGGCTGTACTCAGAAGTGCCTTCTTAATAGGCAATTACCATGAAAGGTAAGACATGGGTAACAAGTCAGGATTATGAAAACAAGAGAAAACAGAGTTGTTATTTCACACAAGCCATCTGCTGCATCCTCATGAACAGAACAGAGGCAATGTGAGAGAAAATGAAGTTAGCAGCAAAGAGTTGCTTAAAAAGTGCCTTGCAAAAGTAATCACCCCTGGAAAGATTTTTCAGACACTACTCACACCCTGCAAGATTATTTCAAAATAAAAATAAAAAAATAAAATAAAATTGCGGTAAGTGATATTCAATGTCTTTGGGTAAATACTTTGTAGAAACATCTGCAAACATAGCACCGTTAGTATTTTGGGGTATGTTTGTGCTTCTGCAGTTTGAGGATTTTGCTGTTTCTTCTTTGCAATATAATTCAAGTTCAGCCAAACTGGATGCAGAGCATCTGTAAATCTCAATGTTTAGGTCGTAGCAAATAAGACGTGAATGTGCTTTAAATGAAACCATTACTGTGTGTTTTCTGACAAAAGTACAGATAGTATGAGACTACAAGTATTTGAAGTAGAAGCCCCACAAATAAAAATACAGCTCTTACAAAAAACAAATCATAAAAAAAAAAGAAGAAAAGGTTTTGGATTATTGAGTAGGCTACATTCAGTTCTCCAATTTTATTCCTAAGAAGCACTCCATATATACATATATATATTATATTATATTAATTTCTGCTCACTGGAAACAAATTGTGGAAAAAAATGGAATTGTAACAATCCCAACAATACTAGAAGTAGTTTTTGGGGCAAGTAAACGTCATCATCTAAAATTGAACATTGTTGCAATAAGTCAAAATCCTCATGCTTTGAAAGAAAATTAACCGCAGTGAAAGGTCTAATATAGCGGCTGGTGTTTCTCTAGTAGTTGGCAGTTCTCCATTTACTATTTAGTTACCTGAATTTTATCGAAAAGAGAAAGCTGGAAAAAATGCACTAAAAATAGAACAATTACTAAACTTCTCACTTTCAATTTATGCACTTCTTTGTGTTGGTATTTCACATACGGTAAATGCCTAATAAATTGCATCAAGGTTTATGGCTGTAACATTAAAAGTTCCAGGGTGTGACTACTTTTACAAGACACTGTATGTTTCTGTTTTGTGTAAGTGCGTGTCCGTGGTCTGAAGCCAAACAACACATAGTACTTTTCATCAGAAGATGTCAATATGCCTCTGGAGCTGGAGAGAAGACATGGGAACCAATGTCACATATAGTTGGTGTAGACTAAGCTGAAGGATAACAGCTGCATCCTAAAACTTGATCGACTCTTTTTTAAGTCTGTGACCCAGACTGGAAGTCAGACGCTTTTCAAGGAAAAGACAACTCTTGCAAAATTCCCAAGAAATATGCTGAAGATTTACCACACACCCTTGAGCAACACACTGAATTTTTGACAACCGCACCAGCACTGTTGTGCAGATGACCCTTCACTCTGATTTCTTGCTCCATATTCACAGAGTTGCCTCATCTATCTAAACGGATATCTTTAGCACAGCAAAACTCGTGTGTTTTCCATCGCTACCCGTAAACAGTGCTGGATATTGTTTGAATGCGATTAAAACAGCATTAAAAACAAGTCTTTGAGGAATGAGATGTCTCAACAAGGCTGGTAATTGCATTACATGTTCTTGTGTGCTTCGACATGTGTGCCGACATGTTTTAGTACAGGGCCTCATCAGACAGACACTACAATAAGAAAAAAAAAACACCAACATAAAACCAACATGTCCATGTAGACACACTAAATTAATAATAGATGTAATCATATCTGTCAGTCATCAGAATTTCCTCATCTGTTGTGTCCAACACTGACATAATGCATCATGTACTTGCTTCTAGGTACCGTATTTTAGTAAAAATGCACCTAATTGGTCAGTAAAAGGTTGGAATAAAATGCAATGACGGGAATTTTGTCTATGAATTCTTAATATCAAATGTCAATGTAGCATATTGTGGGCTGCTCTGAAGACAAATGCCGAGTTCTCAGACATGTCAATGAAATGTTCAAACTCGGGTCAATTTAAATTACTTCGTTTAAGTCATTTATTTAGAAAAACAACTGTTATGATAAATATGCTATTGTAGGCAACTTTTACATTTTAATTAGCCTGGATTTTAAGTGCTTTGCAAATTCCTGTTTCTTATCCATGTAGACATAATTCAGCAGCTATTAATAAACTTTATTCCCACTTAGAGAAAGTGTGAGTGCGTATGTGTGCTTTACTCACGTAGTCTGGCAAGGCTACGTTGTCTCCTTGTCTGCCTCTTAGAGACTGCGTTGCCTGCTCCAAAACCTTGTTGTGCTTTTTCGAAAGCAAAGCAAATAAACTGACGGGAAAAACAGAGAGACAGAAAGAGAAACATAAGACTGAGAGATTCAGCAACTGATGAATAGTTCACCAAATTAAGCACAAAGAAGCCAAGTAGCCAGCTGGAATGTTTTTCATTTCTGAAACTAATAGATGATTAATCCTGAAATGGTAGATTTTGTTCTCCTTTAAAAGCCAGAAGCCTCTCTTTAAGACAGATGATTATTGAGACGTAACTGTTTTTATTTCTAAATGAAGCTTTTCAAAAGTAATAATTATTAATGAGTCTTCAAAGTAACCCAGACTTTCCCATGGGATAATTTTGAAATTACAGGAGTTGAAAATCTACAAACTAGGATTATTAAACTTCATCCTCTTAAGTTGTCCTCTAAAGTTTTTTTATAAAACTTATTTCTGCTACAGATGAACGTTTCACATTTAGTCTGATTTGTTTTGCTGTGATTTTTTTGTTTGTTTGTTTGTAGGCAACTGAACCACAGTACATGTAAGGATAATGTATGAGTGCAGACATAAAGACAGTCTGATGGAGTGACTTTGGGTTTGAGTAATTCAACGAACATATTATGTTTGAGGGGGGGTGGGGAAACTCCATGTTTTACTGTTTTTTCCTCATTTCATCCATTTTTAACATTCAGGTTTGTAACATTTGTGGCCCCAGGAGAGGACAAACCTTTAATTTCCATTCCAAATGTAAAATTTACTCTATTCCACAAAATGAAAAGGGCTGAAGAAACACAAAGAGCGCTCTGATAAATCCCACTAAAGACCCACATGTTCATCTGTCAGCACAGGAAATATACACATGCAAAATACCACCGTGGTCTTGATCCAAGAAAATTGGCTGAATGAAGGAACTGGATCAACTATGTGGAGTTCTCCCTCTCATCTCCAGATCTGCTGCTCAAGCCTCTATTAGTAACATATAAAGACCTGTTGTTCTAAACTATCTGGGGTTTTTTTCTCCATTTCAAATGACAGACCACCAACCAAGCTCCACCTGGTGTGTTAACATACAATACTACAGGATGACTAGTTGGTCTGTCCCCACTTCAACATAAACTGAAGCAGTGATGAAAAAAGACTTAAGAATTTTTTTATGTAATTTGAGCCTGCAAGGTTTGTTTCTTTTTGCAATATTAAAAAAAAGAAAACTGATACAAAATAATTTAAAGCTTTTATTAGAGTGTACAAATAAATCAACTACATCTCAGTAAATTAAAATATGTGATCCAATGAGGCTCATTTGTCAGCTCAACAGTATCTTTTAAAAATAACCTCTAAGCAGATACTAAAGATATTTTTAATTAAGCTCACATTTCTGAGTGTTTAGTTGGACTGATGTAATATTCTAATCTTAAATACTGTTTTCACCAGTTGTAAGCAGAAAATCATAAAATCATAATTAACAGGAGTAAAGGCTGAAAAACATCTGTGTGTAATTAATTGAAATAATGTGTTTCACTTACAGAACTGAGTTACTGAAATAAATCAACTTTTCAATAACATCCTAATTTATTGGGATGCACCTGGATTTTATGAGATGTTGGTGAAACTATAATATAACTTGGCATTGTGTCAACACATTTGCACTCCGATTCAATTTTCTTACTTCATGTAGTCTGAACTGTTGCTAACCTACATCACGGTGCCACATACTTGCACGCAGCCTGACGCCAGTCTACATTTTTTTCCAGATACTTTTCACACAAAACAGACAGAAGATGCGCTACATTATTTTATTTTGCCTGATTCCTATCTCTAGCCGATGGTGACCTGAATTGAGTCTACAGATGCATAAGCTTACATAACAGCATTTCTGCAAGGGAGCAACAATGGGCATAAAATAATAAGGAAGGCAACATCAACAGCAGCAGCATCTAAGACTCTCTCTGAGGTCAGATGTGGGGCAGAGTTCAGTGCACTCTGGCTGACATTTGGAAATTCCTGGCAGGAAATTCCCTTTATCTTGCAGCAGGCCAACCAGCTAACCCCAACCCAAGCAATCACACTGATCATCATCATCAGACGTAGTCAGTTGCTCTACATTAATGCTGGGCACAAGTGTACACACACTGAGATAGCTTTCCTCGCAGTCTGAAGCCACCGGAGTCACAGATAGGGAGAAAGACATAGGCAGCGAGATAAGAGGATCCTTGAATTTGCGTGAATGTGCGCACGTCTTCAAGGAAGGAAACGTTCTTTCCCGTGTGCCTGCAGTGAACAAACAGCCATGAATGACCTGATGTCACTGAGTGGGTGTGTGTTTGTGTGTATGTGCTTTGGTTTGGGCTTCGTCCTCTTCAGCCTTCTATTGAGGCCCTTTGTGCAGAGAACAATGTTATGCAACATTAGGAAAACCAAGGCAGAGACTCAGTAGCCTTTGTCAGGTAACAAATTGCATTTTAAGACATTAAATATGAAACTTTTAAAGAATAAATGTGCTTATGCTTGAATCGGCCTTTTGTGGCCATTCTAATATAGTAATTATTCAGCGATCTGACAGGACCTCCTTAAAAGCCTCCTTGAATCCTTCAAACATAATTATTGTCATTATGGATAAATAGCTCAATTTATTCCTTGACTGACCATAAAACCTTTTTTCCAGAAACATTTTTGTATTCATATTGATAAAACTGTCTGGTGCAGCCAAGTCAGTTTAGTAAGCACAGAGGTGTTTTGGATCTGAACATATGGAGAATATGTATGAGCCAAAATAGGTACAGAATTCAACATAAAAGTACCACCAGCTGTCGGTAAACTCTGCTAATTTGGAATATTTAGGTCTCTCATGCAATTGCAGTAGAGAAAAAAATGGGTGGGAGCAAAACTTTATTTCAGTGTTTTTCAACAGCAATCAGTTACATGGGTAAACATCACAGGTAACTGGCAAAGAATCAGCTGCCCATAGCATCCAATCAGCACAATGAGATGGGATTTTCCCCAACAACTCCCACTACTTGTATTCTGGTACAGTTGTTAAACTAGATGGTTAAAATCAAAGCCACTCCAGAGTTGCTTAAACATGTTTTATTCGCAAATATGGGCACAGTCCTACTTTAAAAAAAAAAAAAAAAAAAAAAAAAAAGATTAACATCAGCATTAGCTGTTTTCCAGTGGTTATATTGTTGTATAATCTATCCATGCATTGGCTTTGCATGCTTTTGTGTGTTTAATAATTTACATAAATCCAACAAAATCTCCAGTGAGTTCTCTAAGTTACACTAGGTTTTAGAACATAAAATCGCTTTTCAGAAATTGAACTGCTGACCAAAGAAAAAAAGAATAAAAAAGTCATATCCTTTTTTAACTGTTTTCATTGAAGCATACCCAACTATGATTTTCCTTAATGTTTAGACCCCTATTTTGTTTTTTAAACTGTGCTACAGAACATTGGACAGTGCTCTTAGTTTGGGACACAACCTTGTTGCATATGTTGACTTGTGAAACAACACCACACAACAAGTCAACCAGATATTTTTAGTACAAGCACCATAAGACTCCTGATATGTCTCAGTATGCACTTACCTGATGATACGCTGAGCGGCGTACTGATGGAGACTTCGAAACTGGGCTGACATGTTGGCAAGTGCAGCAAGACAATTGGTGTGTAGGTACTTATCCTGAAGATGCACACAACAAAAAGAACCAGTTTACTAGATGAGTACTGACTGACCTCTTTAGTATAAAGTCTTGTCAAAAAATGTATTTGTGTGCGAGTCCGTTTTACCCTCGTTCGTGTCATGTTGAACTGGATGGTGCGAATGACAACCAGGATGAGCAAACTTCCAAGTGAGATCTCTGTCAGTGACCTCTCTGTGTACCATGAAATGTTTTTCAACACCTGAAAGACGATAAGGGGACTGTTATGACACGCGGCTGCTGAAAACTTTATGAATGATTGACTTTAGTGTCAGAAAGTGAAGATTTCTTTTCACCACTTCCAGATGTGAGTCGTGGCATGCACAATAAAGTGTGTGTCTACCTACCACTTCATGGATGGAGCGATTGAAGGCATCGTCCTCCGTAAGAATAAGAAGAATAATAAGGGCCATGTAGACATGGTGGGAATTTCTGTCCTCTACGTGGTAAAGGATCTCGAGGATGGGCAAAACCTGAGAAAATGGGGGGGAAAGTTTGAGAAAGAGCTCAATATTTACACGTATAGCTTTGTAAAATCAAGTGGTATAAGGTAGAGTCAGAAAACTGATCAGCTAAAGGCCCTGGCCTACAAAAAAATTCCAGCTCGGACTAGAGCTGGGAAGATACAGATTTGTTATCGTCAAAAAAATTGACTTAAAAACTTCTAAATAAATGACTAATGTCTTGTAACGTTATAAATCCATGCTGAATATTTATTTTAGAAAATTCCAAACAGTTTGGGAACGTCAATGGAGAAAGAAAATCCCAACGGTGGATCAAATATCGTGTTTGAAAGACTGTATACTGTAACATGAAATAACTGGCACTGGTTCCTACCGACAGAAAGAGCACCATCTGTCACTGCGCACACCTATGCCTGTTTACTGAACCATAGTGTTTGGTCATAAATCAAAACAATATCGCTTCTATACCAGTTTGACTGGATAAAAAAAATTACAAAGGCACTCAATGACACTAAAATTGATTTTTAACCACGGCTGTTCCTTCCACCTTCCTGAAAATATCTAACTGCTGGAATACTGATAGATTGAGAGGCACTTTATAGCTTCCTCCCACCCACCAGATTGTCCATGTCAGTTCTTGACAGGATGTACGTCCTCATGTTGGTGTTCTGGTGGAGCAGGGTGTACAGCAGCAGAGTGGCCTGGTCGCAGCGCTGCTGCTCACACAGAGCGGTGTACAGGCTGTTGAAATTGATCTGGAAAGTGTGAGGTGGCTCCACAGGCAGCGACGATGTGTCTACAGGAGGAAGGGTAAATATTGTGAGGATTACTACCAACACTGTTTTATTGCCATATGGCACGAGTCATACGAGTGCGGTGTTAAGAGTTTTGAAGCTATACAGCAGAACATAGCGAATACCTTGTCTTTCGTACAGTTATTACCTTGCGTATTTCTGAAACAAGTGATAGCCTGGCGGAAGGGGTTGGGCCAGTCAGGCCCATCTGTTAGATTGACCAATACCAGCAGTAACAAGAGGCTCTGATTGGATAAAGGTAAAAGATTGTTGTCCTGGTCTATCCCAGCACTACTACCAGCTCCACCAAGAGTGAAGACGCTCCACAGACCACCTAGAGAAAAAGAGCACAAGTAGAACCAAGAAATATTTATCAATAGATACAAGATGTAAACATTCACACAAAGTTGACTTTTAGGATATATTGAACCATTTGAAAGAATTATATTGTACTGTACTGCCTTAATTTCATAAAAGAGAGAAATAACCTAATAAAATAGTAAGCACTTCATTTGATAGAAAAGGGTCTTCAAAAAGCAAGTTGTTTTGGATGAAATTCAGAGACACAAGTCAAAGCTAAAAAGTGAAAAGAGGCTTTCTGTTTTTTTTGTTTCTTTTTATGAAACTTGTTGACTAGAACCGACTGATTTTTAGCTAAACCAGATCCAACCAGCTATTGAGAAACCCCCAAATTTTACCCTTTTTTCAATTCATAAACATATCAAACTTAATTGCTAACAGGGTGTTCAAACCAGAACACTCTTTGGTGCAGAATTTATTACTGCAAGAACACTCAAAGATGGCTATTTTCAGTATCAGTATAGAGTTTAACATAATGTCAGAGAAAAGGTAAGACACAGAATAATTTGTTTTGCTTTCTTTATTAAGGAAACTGTAGGTTGCCCAAAAATATACATAAACCCAGGATGCTAATAACAGGAAGACTAAAAAATATGTTTTGAATGAATAACTAGGGAAGCTTATCAGTGCAAATCTACCTGGTAACCTATCAGGTAAGTCATCAACCAAATGGAAATGTGTCCACTTGATGTCCTAAAACCATCCTTGAATTTCAACATACTAAATTGGGAGCTTTGTTTATGGAATAATGAAAAAAGCAAGCTAATGAAAATGATGATAATGAAATAAGCGGACAGGGGGGAAAATCAAGCTAAAACTGTTCATAAAGTATTTTATCAGCAAACGGGGTATGAACCTAAGAGTCTATTGTTTTTAAAATGTTCACCATTGGCTTCTCATTGTCAATTAAGACACTAGTGGGCTTTAGTCAAACATCTAGATCACATTTTTAATTCTCATGCTGGATTTTGACAGCAAAATAGGATTTAAGGACCAGTAAGATGTAACAGATCCAACTTAGTTCACAACTTAGTTGAAGTCAGGTCTGCTTACAGGCCTGACTTCAAGCAGGATTGTAAGCAGTTACAATACAGTAAAAATACACACAATTGCTTTTTTTAACAGAACATGCACTCTAACAAGCAGTTTTTAGTGCTTGGTATTTTCAAACATGACTAAAGCTCTTTTCACAAACGTTTCCACATTATGGCTGCAAATACAAGCCTCCTGTTAAAATGCCTCTGCTTTTCGTAAGTCAATCTTTCAACAAGGTTATGTCCTCCAATAATACCTGCTGACATAAATGACACTGGCATTGTGGGTCCTCTAAGTGGGAACAGCCATGCTGGTTTTAGCTACTTACACCTACTCACCCACTGCTCTCTCATAAGCTCTCTTGGTAGCTCAGATGTATGACAACAACAGGACTTTAAGGTCCTTTATGCAATTTGCACTGAAATATCAAGAAGACAACTCTATATGTGAAACGGGCTTGGAATAAATGTTCAGACATTAAACTAAAACCTTTAAATGAATAAGCAAAGAGAATGATTCTACATATACATGACAAAGGGGTAACAAAAGAAAAATTTCATAAATATTATACTGATCAAAATATTTGGTCCAACTCTGTTATATTTGCCATTGGCTTCTATTTAACAGCTTAGACCAAGACATTAATATTCATCTGGAGTCATGCTTCTTTCCACATGACAAACTCCAGATCAATATTTACTCTTGTTTGGTTTTGCCTGAGGGAAATCTGTCACTTGAGCTGCTAAACGACCTATTTTCCTTAGTGCTAAGTCATAAATTGCGCCAGTGTTGTAGCAGAGTAGAATGCGTGCAGGAAGCTTATAGATATAATTTTGTTAAAATCGGTTCTCAGTCGGAGCCAGACATGATGCTGCGAGAGCATCAGGTGAAGGCGTAAAGGTGCAAACACACATGTAAATAATGAAATTAAAATCTTCCTAAAAATTACATAAATAGCAGTGAAGGCTGCTAGAAATGTGTTTTGTCACATTATTTAGTATGACTTTGCCGAAGGACTATTTGCACTCAGACTGATGTAATCACAGCAAACGGAGGCACAATGAAGTCACACAGATCATTTCACAGCACCTGAAATTTGAAACAGCATAGACAGTGTCTCAACAAAGAGAAACTGGAACTGCGGGACACACCGAGGGTGAGGATATTTGTTCTGCTCTGGGATCAGAGACACAGACGTCAGAATTTGTTGCAAAGTCACCAAAGCGCCGGCTGACCCTTTCAGGCATCACGAGAAGCATGGGAAACATGAACACCAACGTACACAGATGACTGTCTCTGGCTCCAGCAAGTCTACCTCAACTGCCTGCACGACCAAACAGCTCAGAACCAGTGACAGAGCGTTATAGATCAAGCTACTGAGTCTGAGACAAAGACAAGAGGACTTGGTGCCATCTAGAGCTGAAAGCTGGAAAATCAGAGCACATATCTGCATAAATTACTAAATGCACACATGGAGGTATAATACTTGACCTAATTTATTTGCTAACGTGCTATAGCAGCCTTTAAAGTGATTTTATCTGAATTCAATTCTATTGACAAGGGAAAGAATTTCCTATCATATCTGGGCAAAACGACATCTGACCAGAAACAGGAGTGAGAGAAAGGGAAAAGGTGATCCGATGAGAGTTTGGATGGAGTCCTGTTCATTAGATCTCTGGCACCAGAGTGACTGGTTCAGCAGTGTCAGGGAGCCCAGTCTGGCGGCCATGCTTCCTGCACACACACGCTTTATTTCACCTTTGTGGGTGCTGTTTTGTTATCCATCTGGCTTGGTGCCCTCTCCCTGTCTGCCGGCCCGGCACATGAACTAAATAAGGTTACAAAGCTTAGGCTGTAGGATTGCATACAGGAGGAGAAAGAAGTCAGGAAAAGAAAAGTAGTGGTACGGTGGATGCCAGAGATTGGGAGTATTGACGACAACTTATGATGAATATCTTATAGCTTAATAAATCTCAATCAATATCAATAACACTGATGTGCTTTATAATCTTGTGCAGACTTTATGTCAAGGTAAACCAAGGTTTTAAAAAGATGAAGGTTTTGAAACTGCTAAAACATTTTGTAATGCCAATGTTCCTACAATCTAAAATCCCTTTTAGGGATGGGATGGAAAGTCAGAATGACTTGTTTTCTATGGCTCAATGAATCACATAGTAAAACAGCGCATTCTCCACTTCCCCTGACCTTGATGTGGACTGCCTTCTAGCTGGCTGAAAGAAGGTTTTTACATGCTTCTTTGCCCAAAAAGACAGAAAAATTCACTACTTGGACCACTGTTAGAGAAAAACATAAGAAACAGGGTTTGGAAACTAAAAATAGCACAACCAAATCACTTGTATAATGGTAACTCTAATAAAACTACAGCTGGCAAGCAGCAAGTTAGCTGTAGTTCAGTGGAAAATAGAAACTTCAGTCAATTGGCATGTTGCAAGTTCAAATTCAGCTTCTTCCACCACACAGCAAAGTTTCTGTAATTTACCTATATGATTGAGCATCAAGGTTTTAAAGCTCTTTTAGGCTACTGTTCGATTAGAAAGAGGTCATATTAGTTCAGTGTATTAACTGTTTATAAGCAGTTAATCATTCGGCAGCAGGTTGACCACTGGAGCTGATAATCTGATAACAAACTTGTACGTTACAGCTTGGTCTTCTTGTGTTACTGAACAGAGCAGAATGTTATTCACAATAAAGACTAGACAAAAATATCAAATATAACTGGTGTTTTTAAGTTTTTGGTTTATGCTTACATTTATGTCTTAGTATTTTGCTTAAAAGCTAATAATTATAATTTTTCTTTTTTTAAATATAAAAACATAATGTACATTTTATGCAATAATGTCTTATAGTATTTGCACAAATACTAGAATATTATGAAACCATCTTATTTTTACTAAAGATTATAATACTGTGAGAACTACATGTTGACTAAATGCTAGAATGTAGGAGATTGAAGTAGATTAGATGTTTACTTTATACAAGTTAAAATCCTGAGCATTCTCTGCAGCAGTAGTAAATATGCACCAAAAAGCAGAGTTCAACAGAATACAATGCCGTCTATTCTTAATGAGTCTAAGTATTAGGTCAATGTGTCCAAATTAAAAGTTTTATGTAATCTTGTTGTGACTGTAGAAAACCTTTACTCTAATTAAACAACTAATCCTAAATCCAAATCTCCCATCTAAATGTTAGTGAAAATAATTCCATTACGTACCATTTCAGTTCAAATTAAGCAAAACTAAATATTGGCAATATTTACTCAATGTCATCTTGTTTCTGTTGCACTTATTTAAATAAAATAAGTCCACAACAAAGTATTGAATACAATGAACACAACAGTAAAAATAAACTAGGGTTGGAAGAGATTGGCAAGACATTAAACTATGCTGCAATACAGGCAGAGGAGTGAATTTCTGGTGGACAAACACAATGTACCAATTCTTTACTTGCATAACAGTAAAATAAATAGATTATCAGAGCTTCAGGCCAAAGTGTTGGCCAAGCATGAGGAGAAGAAACACACGCATATTCCAGAGATGCAATGATTATCCAAAACGTTATGTTCTCTTCTGCTGATAAACTCTTTTGGATATCAGATATTTAAATTCAAAAAACACTGGTTAAAGAGAAAAACAAAATCCAAACACATCTCATCAATCCACAGTCTTATAACTGACGCCAAATAAATCAAATCTTAACCCAATGACATCTGGAAAAAAATTAAAAATCTTAATGATATTTTAAAATATGATCCAATTGATAAATGACACACACAGTCAATATATGAAGTTTTGTGGCTCTGTTATGAACTATTCATTTAGAGGGAAAACGGCTACAGCGGAGGCTTCATAAACATTTCGCATGGAGTTTAATCAGAAATGACACCGATGTGTATTTGCAATTCTGTGAAAACCTTCTCACCCACTTTACTGGCATTGCACTTTAGACAGTAATGCGGGACATTTGACTCATCTTTTTTTGTCTAGACGTGAAATATCTGAGAGGTTTCCAAGACACTGACGTTTCTGCCTTTCAGCAAGAAGCAACAAACGCAACACTACTGATGGATTCCTTTAGAATTAAGTGCAGACATTCAAAACCAACCAAAATATGAAGTATAAGAACCCTTTGTAATGTTCAAGGCTTTTAGCCTCAAATGATATTTCAAATTTAAAAAAAAAAAAAAAAAAAAAAAAGATGTAACTTGGTTATGCTTTTGGTTTTATTTCCTAGTACTGCTGATTAGCATGTCAGTGACAAAAAAAAGTGAAATTAATTTTTAAAAATTCTGAGTTGTCATTAGGGTTCAAGGATCTCTTTGTAGATGCTAAGAGGCATGTAGAAAACCTTATAAAAGATAATAATATAACATTTTTATTTACATTTTTGGTATAGCAGAGTTTTTTAAAATAATTTTTATTGATTATTTATGTACATACAACATTAAGCTCAGAATTATTCAAATTCCTGGCAAGTGTAAAATAACAAACATGCCACACCTTTTAGATAGTTATTTGGAAAGCAGACAAAGATCCACTTACATCCAAAATAAATAAAAAATCATCATAAAAAAAAAATCCCCCCCAAAAAAGCCCTTTGAGCTCTCTTCATAAATAGTAAGTTTTACACTGCAAAATTATACAACAGTGATTCATTACAGTCACATGGGAAAACATCCATTTGTTGTAGATTTTCCACATCTCCTGATACTTTTAATCATTTGACACAGAGAAAGAAAACAAGTGTTGTTTCTGAGCTTTAGGCATAAAAGAGTTTGTGTCTTTGTCGGCCCCCGTGTGTGTGCATAAGGGAGGCGTCTGCAGACAGGCAGGCTCTAGGGGATTACAGAACAGGACAGGGGACCATAACTCATCAAGCCGATCAACTGGCCACAGACAGACAGGCTGGACTGAATGGTGATTGCTCACTGATAGGAATCTGCAACCAACAACCAACAAAGAGCATATATCCGTGGGGGAAACCCTGCCCTATTCTCACATTCAAACAAACATTCAATGCGCACACAGACCTTTTCAAGCAGGCCGAAATACTCAAACTATGTTTATTCTTGACTCATCACTCTCATCCACATAAATCAGATTTCTCTGACTCTTTGGTTACAAGCAGAAATAAGAACTCAATTTAATTTACACCACAGCTTTGCCTTAGCAAATTAACAATTAATGCCAGATATGTGATTATGCTTATGAAAGCACCCAGCATGTGACCCCAATGTCTTCTTGGAACATGTTTTAGGCCTGCAGGAGCCAAAAACTAATTTACAAGAAACAGCTTGAAAAGGAAAAAAAAAGAGAAATCATAATTAAATTGACTAATTATTATTTTCCTTTTAAGGTCATAGACCACAGATTTAGAAGGAGAACAAAACTAAGACAACCAGAAAAAATATTGCAATAAAAAAACTCAATGATAAGATCTAAATTGAAACCTTGCATTATTTGAAAATGGTTGCATTATCAGTCTAAACCTTTATTCCTTTGTAAACCTGGATATGAACTAAGTTATGAATGAGAAAATGCCTCAAATGTCTTGTTTCAGAGCACTTCTATTATTTAAGACTGTGTACGTACTTGCCACCCCAGACGCCAGCCCATAAAGAAGGCCGCCTTCAGCTTTCGGCTCAAAGATGTGGGCTGTAGGAGGAGGACACTTCTCCTGCCTGATGAAGTTATAAAGCAAGGTCTTCACTAGTCGACTAGTCAGCTCCAAACTACGGGAACGAGAAGAAAACAGGTCAAATCAGTAATCTGTCATGTTGCATTCTAACCAATAAAATGCAACATTTTCTAAAAGTGTCAGATTTTTAGAAAATGTTGCATCATCTAACAATGCAACATTTTATGAAATACAAACCTCGGGGTATGTCTATACCAGCCTGAGAATAAATTTTTGAGTTTTCAAGTCTTTTGACAAATTCTCTTAAATTTGGATCTGGATTTTGACTTGACCTTTGGGCAGGTAAAATTACCCAGAGGTGACTAATTACCAAGTGTTAATTAGGTGACATCTGAAAGTAATTGACTGCAAAGGATTTTATTTAGGGACATTAGATGTAATGTGGCTAATTACATATGTAAGCCAGGCAGTTTAGATTTCCATTTGCAAAGTCAAGTTTTATTTTCATTTCTGATTTGGGTTCTATTTTTTTTGTCCTTCACATCAAATTACAGTAAAATAAATAAAAGTTTGTGTTTAATAAAGGTCAAGAAACACAAATACCTGAACTATGAATTACAATAATTTACATCTTTCTTAAGCAGCTGGCAGGGACCCAACTTCCTAAGCACATGAGGATTTAAAAAAATAAATAAATAAATCAGAAAATAAAGTAGATCTTTCAGAAAATGTCCAGTAGTCCCAATAAATGTTATTTTTGGACCATGTGTCTAGACTTTTAAATATTGCTTTTTTTGTCTACAATAACTCTACTGAGACCCAGGGTTTCTAGCTATTTCCAAGTACAAGACAGTTTTGACACTATTTGTTCTTACATTGACTGTGCTGCATGATAAATTTAGAGAAATCTAAAACAATTATGCAATGCAATAAAGAAGAGCATACAGACTACAGACCGCACGCCTCCTCCAGACCCAAAACAGAGACTGTTTTTTATGATCAGTTTCATTAGACCTTTGTGTAAACATTGGGTTCAGAGTCAAGTTAATACTTTACAGTAAAACAATGAATGCACTTCTCACCATCGTCCCTTCATGATGTGCTGGTATGTTAATCCATCTCGGAGGATGTCTTTGTGGAAGAGTTGATAGGAGAAGAATATCAGTAACGTTGTCACTGCTTCAAACAGAATGCTGTAGGTGATGTCACTGCAGGATTAGGAGCACAGAGTTTCAGGAATGATTACCATTTACCAGAGACGCAAAAATCTCCTGGTTAATTGAATCATCTGATATTAAGCTTTGCAGACAACAGTCAGCACTGACACTTGAGTGGTTGATAGGAGACTTAGATTTCTTTTTCAAATTGCTGAGCACACCATATGTAAACTCCACCTGATCACTATAACACGCTTCAGTATTGAAGCTGCTACTGAAGGAAGATGAGTGAAATCTATTTCCAGTGCCAAAATAATTTTGGGGAATGCCAAAACCTATTTAAAAAGAAAACTGAATGGCTGACAGGACATCTGTTTGTGTCTCCTTTACAGAGGTTTCACATAGCTGGCAAAGGTGCAAATTGACCTGGAGCCAACCTGGAGATACCAGCAGACTGAACATCTGAAAGAAAAGTTGCAGTTTTATTCTGTTGAGCTCTCAGATCCTGTCAACCACTTAACTTGCAACACTTATAAATGTTTGCAAGCCTTTTGGGAATCTCAGAGTTAAGATGAGACTCTACATTCTGAAGGGATATTTGCATTTAGTTGTGTTAACTGCGCTTCTTATGCTAATCACAAATATAAAAACGTAAAAGTTCATTTAAACTATGAGCTCCATATAATTCAACAAAAATGAGCTCTTCACAACCAAACAAGAAAATGATGCTTGCATCCAAAAAAAATCTGAAATAAGAAAACCATTTCCCTTATTAAAGGATATCAAACAAATATAAATAGGAAACTTGTCAAAATTAAAAAAAATAAATAAAGTACTTCTTGAACTTAAAGACCTGACAAACCTCTAAATAGTCTGCTTGAAGAAAATATAGTTTTAAAGCTCAAATTTATGCTTATATGTTCCTCCATTCCACTGCATGTTTATCCAGTGTCTAAGCAAATAATTTACAAGGAACCTATCAGTAAATGGATAATAAAATATTATTTTTTGTACTGGTCAATAAGCCAGTATTTGATCAACGGTTTCTACTTGCTCCATATTAGACTGAAAAAAAGAAACATCCATCTCTCATGTGAAACAATGACACAAAAGGTGCAGAAGTCTGCTGGCGATTTGGAGAGACTACACCAAAAGAATGGCCCGATTCCCAAAGCAGCAGCACGTACGGAGGAAATGGGCTGACAGCCACAAAGTGGCGAAGGGAAGAAAAACAGGGAGCCTTTAAGCTTGAAACAATGAATAATGTTGGAATGCTGAATGCATTTATACAAGAGTCAGGTTTTGATGTCCAAAGACAACTGAAAAAAATAAATAAAATAGTGAATAAGGGGCATTGAAAAGAAATGAGTTAGACAGAAGACAAAGTCAAAAATTGACCCAGTACAGACATGAGATTAGAAAAAAAGTGGACATTGCAGTATTGAGGAAATACCAAATGTCAGCCTGTTTGTGAGAACTGGTTTGACATGGCTAACAAACCTCTGTGGAGAGCAAAGGGGATCTGTGCAGAGCTGAAGTCTCCCTGTATGTCTTGTAGACTGTCAGTCAAATAATTCGCCCATTGATGAGCCACCCACTCAGTGAAATATTCCCTCATTAATTCAGAGAGTTAGTGTGTGCTCTGCCCAGTGGGAGTAAAGGCTGATTTTATTTTTCAAACATTATGTTCTCTTCTCTCCCACTCACTGGAAACGTTCATGAACTTTCATTTCAAGCCTTTTCTCTGCACCTCTACATCACTTTCTCTTTGTCTTCAGATGTTTCTCACACATAAATTCTTTTTTTTAATTTCACAATTTATTTTGTTCCCAGCTTTTACCTCTAGCTTGTTGGTGCAACGTCTGCATGAACAACAATGGTTTTTGTTTTTCTTAGGCTATTAGAAGTGAAAGATCAAGGATGGGACTAAAGACACATTAGTGACAAAAATAATTATTACTAGTTTAAAGAGAAATTTTCAAAATACTTCTATAGTCACACGTCAAAATTACCATTAACAGTTACAAATCTGTTAATGGTATTTATCTAAAAGGGCTACTTCAGAGCACTAGAGGATATTGTCATTCATTATTATAAAGTATGCAGTACAGACGCATGTTTCTCCGACACTCATATCCTCACATGCTCAGATATACTTACAGCAGGGGCACTTCAACAATCAGGTGAACGAGATTTAACAACAGCTCCTCCAAGAGGTCCTCACTCCCAGCTTCTAAAACAATAATTTTTAATTAAATAACTACTTAGATCAAACCACCATATAAAGCAATGGAGGGAACACATGCACATCTGAGTTTTTATTCAACATAATTCCTGGTGAACACAATTCCCTTAAGAATGTTTAAGTGCAACCGAATGTAAAAAATATTCAGTTATGTTATCAATTCATGAATCAATAAATTTTTTGGATTCACAATCACTGCTTTCCTTAGATTGCTGTAATAATAGAGCTTAAACTAATACTTTTTTAAATTGCTATCTCCCTATTTACGTCTCAGTCTGATGGAGCTCACCTCCACAGGAGCCTGGCGCCCTCTCCTGGAGGGAGAACTGTTGCTGCAGCTCCTCCTCACTCATCTCTCTGATGAAAACCTTCATCAGGCAGCGAATCATGAACAGTGCATTATGCGCCTGCCAGATGAATAATTGACTGTGGCAGAAAGACAAAACAAAATCAAATCAGAATATTCTGCAGTTTATTTTATCCATATATTTATTTAACACTTATGTTTAAGCAAAGAAATTTTGTATCAGGATGAGGTGGTATGTGGGATAAAATGATTAACACAAAGTTTAGTTCAACAAAGCTAATAAGTGAAAACACAGATGTTGCTGTATGTTCACATGAAACATGGACAATGTAAAATGTAAAAGGAGTGGAAAAGAAATTATCCAATAGATCAGGGGACTCCTGGTCCTCGAGGGCCGGTGTCCTGCAACTCTTAGATGTCTCCCTGGTCCAACACACCTGAATCCAACAGCTGAATCACCTTCCAAGTGCAGTCAAGTTCTCCAGAGTCCTGCTAATGACCTCATTATTTGACTCAGGTGTGTTGAAGTAAGGATACATTTAAAGGTTGCAGGAGACCA
Source organism: Gambusia affinis (assembly GCF_019740435.1). Taxonomy (NCBI): domain Eukaryota; kingdom Metazoa; phylum Chordata; class Actinopteri; order Cyprinodontiformes; family Poeciliidae; genus Gambusia; species Gambusia affinis. Next base: position 10,205,640 of record NC_057884.1, on the reverse strand, counting down.
GCCCTCAAGGACCAGGAGTGCCCACCCCTGCGATAGATAGACTGAAACTATTATAGTCCAAAATTTACATTTGCTTCAAAAAGTGGCAGAATGACAAAGAATAAAAAGCTTAAGCTTCAAGTTACCTTAAGGTTTAAATTACTTAGGCATCAATAATCCACATAAAAATGGTGCTTGGTTAGTAACTGTGGAGTTTTTATACACATAATTAGCATTTCTCTCATAGGAAACAACAACAGTGTTCATATCCCTTGTCATCTTTAATGCAATGAGACAAGTTTGTTTGTTTATTTTTTACTCAGACATGCTCTCATACTCACTCCTGGCATTCTGTAGAAATTTTCAGCTCCTTGGTTCTGCCCAGAAAAACTCTCACAAGAGCACCAAAGTTTCCCGTCCTGGGATTGTTTTGAACTGAAGAAAAAAAACCCAGAAAGATAAAATCCACAAAAATAGATCAAATTCATATAAAGTGCTCATTTTCCCGGCATAAAAAATGCAACTGTGAGGTAAACATCCGACATACTGAGAGTCTTGGCCAGTGGGATGACAGCCTCTTCAAGTAACTTTGAGTCTCCACTGTGAAATTTGAAAACAAAGAAAAAAGAGAGATTTTATTAAAGCTACACTCTGTTAGAGCATAATATTTTACAAAGGTTATATCCTGAACCTTTTTCTTTCTGAAATAAGTAGCTGATTAGTCATATTTTAAAAGATGGTGTTTTGCATTTCCCCGTCTGAGTGTAAAACATTGTTTTGGTTACTCTGTGATGCTGCATATGTAAATCTAAAAGGATTTCATATTTATCTAGCCTATTGCCTTCAAGGAGAAGATGCAGTAGGGCCCACTATGGGAGAAAATTAATTTCTTCAACCATTCACCCAGCCGAATGCTAAGATGCAACAACAACAACAACAAAAAAACTTTACAGGAATCTTAAGGATACCCAAGACTTTTGGAAAATTATTCTCTGTACTGATGAGAGCAAATTTGAACTTTTTGGAAGTTGTTCCAAAAGTTACACTTTACATGAAGAACGTTGTGCCCAAGTCAAACATACGAGTGTCAATGTGAGGGTCCGGGATTGTTTTGCTGTTATAGGACCTAGATGTCATACTCAATGTAAGCCTGCAGTTTAATTTATAAAGAAGAGAGGTGACCAGCTATCAGTTTCTGACCTAAAGCTAAAGCACTCTTGGGTCATGCAGCTCGACTACGATCCAAAGCAAGTCCAATTCTGACCCCACAATTTGGGTGAATAAAAATAATTATTCAAAAAGAATGTGCCAAAGTTTTCCACATAACCCCAGATTTGTTTGTATTGTTTATCTTTACTATAATAAATTACATCATCAGCTGAAAACTGTTATTTACATTTTCCCAGGTTATCTTTGTCTAATTCTTAACATTTGTTTGAGCATTCAAAACATTAGGTGTTACTGAAACATAAAAACCAAATAAATCCGAAAAGTCTTAGACACTGTCTGAATGACAACACTAAGTAAAGTCTAAGTTACAACAAATTCAGGCAACATGCAATTTTCTAAGAATGGCAATTTATTCCTTTAGACATCATTTCACTTTGACTTAATATTCAGGACACTAAGCAACCTAAATGAACTAAATGGATCAAGGTTGACCCATGCAGGATTATCCTAAAAGACTTAAGGAATCTGTTACCAACAGTTTGCCACAACAGATCACAGCTTATTTACCCTCATCCTGTCTCAAGTACATCCTGTGAATTCACCCATACACCTGAAAGAGAACCACTCCACCGAATGGCAAAAAAATCCTAAAAACGGATTAACCTACAACTATGTATATACAAAAACAAAGTTAGCTGGCAAACACAAACAGGAATGCATGTCTCGTTTTGATTAACTTTTAAACAAGGGATCTGCATGTTAACAGTTAACAAAAATCAGAAGCTTATCAGAAACCCAGTTTGATCATTACTCAGTCGAGCTCTGCAAACATTTCGCATCGAAGCTTACAAAACATCCTGGGTACAAATTTGAAGGACTTTGTCAATGTATTCCAAAAGCATGCAAAGGAATGAAATAAATGTTTGTTCCATAGTTAAAACATTGTTAAATTTTTATGCTAAGCCATTATGCAAGTAAAGTTACAAAGTATCTTTGAATAAGTTCCCAAGTTAGAAAGACGTGCTCATGTCACAATGACAAAGATTAACTACTTCCTTTTCTAGATAGGAAAACATTGACACTTAACATTGACTTTATGTTATTCTCACTATCAGCTTACTGGGAAGAAATTAGTGTCAAAATACACATAAATACACAACCTTTTAGTGAATAAAAAAACAACAAACTAGAAATTGTAATAACTGCTCCATTGCTTTTCAGCAGTACGCAAACAGAAATGGCAAAAAGAAAGAAAGAACATTTTCAATACAATTTTTAAAATGCTCAATGTTTCTTTGTTTCTGTTTTTACCTGTTTGTAGGACTGATAAAGGTGAAGGAGATGAGCTGATTCCAAAAGGGGTCGTTTTCAGATATGGACTCTGTGCCCACCAGGGCCTTCAGGCTGGTGTTTTCGGACAAGTCAGTAACATGGCTGGTGTTCGCTCCCATATTTCCTGGCTTCTTTCAGCCACACCTGCCGATCTTCAGTCCTTATTTTCTGGGCATGAGCCAAATCCTATAACAAATGATGATATTAATTTTTGATGTGAAAAGTAGTTAAGACAATGCATCCATTTAGGCCATTTGTACAGACATAATATACAGACCAAAGGTTTTCCCTTCTGATGCCTTACTTAAAACTGCTGTTGTAGCATTAGCTTATTTTTCCAAGACTCGCAGACAAATGTGAATAAATTAGTTGCTAGTATCAAGCTGAACATGCATGCAGTTATAATACAATAAATTATTAAACACGTCCAGAGTTTAAACATGCGCACTGTCTAAATAAGTTCAGTGCTTTAAATACAAGCAAAGTTTTTACCAACCGTTCATAACTTGGCATTACCTGCATCGTATTCTACTGATCAATGTATTTCTCTGGTCAGCGAGACAACAGATAATGAACTGATGTCTCTTCTCTGCTACAAACTGCAGACTCATTCTGCTGAACGTCTTTTCCTCTGTCATACAACTGGTTCTGCAATCCTGCATTGCTCAATATAACTCATAGTGTATAGAAGTTTGATGACTAGAGGAGTGCTATTTGTCAGTTGACTTAAATCCATTTCCTGTTAGTGTTAACTACTAGCTTACAGAATGAGAAGATGCAGTGCTAGGCAACAAAATAAAACTATTTTGATCATTTAATGAGAAACAAAAAACATCAATAAGAATGATAAGGTTAGGCCTTAAAATTCAAAAAGACAAATAGAAAATGTGGGCTAACAGATAGTCCATGGGACCACCATTATTTAAGCATTTTCACAAGATAAAGAACAGACTGCAAACATCAGCATGAACTTGATTTGCTTCATTTTCTGGTGGTACTCAGACATATTAACACTTCAAATTTATGCATCAATATGTTTCTTATTGAGAATGTGTCAATATTAATCTATAAAATTCAACAATTCTGGAAGGAATTTGGTGTATAGTTTGTGATATTTTTTTTTAAATAAAATGCATCAGAATAGAATAGAATAGAATTCAACTTTATTGTCATTGCACTGTCACAAGTACAAGCAACGAAATGTAGTTTGCATCTATCCAGAAGTGCTATACAGGATATAAATATTTATTTACAGGTGTATTATTGTTTAATTAATTAAGATTTATTTGTTCTTTAAATGCATATTGAAACAGAACCTTTGCTAGAACTGAACTTTTAATTTGAAACCATAATGTGATAATTATCAAAAGAATTCTACAAAGCAATCAAAATAGAAAAAATGTTTTTAAATTAGAGCTCCAAGAATAAATCATATCTTACCATCTGATACTAACTGAGCACTTAAATTATATTGCATTGAATTTAGTAATTTAGTAATGGAATATGTGTTTCCATTCAACTCTACAACTGGACTGTAAGAAAACAACATATTAACTTAGTTCATACAATCTGTAAAGTAACTTGGAGGACAGAAATCGCAACACACTAGTATTGTAATTACAACTGTGATTAAAAATTCACTGAACAAGAATACAAAACGAAATTGGACTAGATTTACCTGAATAGCCAGGCCATCACTTTATAAATATCAAAAGCTAAAAATCTATTTATGTACTCACTGCAAATTTCCAAATCTTCTTATTCTCGGTTTACTATTCAAACACGTTAAAGCAGCAGGTCATTTAGTCACAGAAGACACTCAACAGGATAGTGTCTTATCAACCAGGACGTTGAGTTGTCTTTTAATAACACGCCTTTTGCAAACAGGTGCAGTACAGCATACGTACATAGCAGAGTTCAGTCACTGAACACTGCTATGTACAGGCATTGCAAGTAGCTGTGCATGAAGAAATATACTGGCAAACGCGAAGTTTGCAATGTATTCAAGCGTTATTTCTGTTCACACATATGAGTGAGTCTGGTCAATGTTAGCAATTTTCTGGCTTTAACTGAAGGAATTGAGGAGTGCCATAACATCCCGGACGCTAAACGAGGGAAATTGGTGTCAAACAACACTGAGAGAGACACACCGGGGTTAGTTTATGATTGATGAGAACATTTTACAGCTAGTAAGTGAATTATTATTGAGGAAAAAGCTAACGTTCACTGGTTGTTTGCAATCAGCTGACAGCTCAGCTTACCTGTCACAAAAGCTTCTCGCAGTTTCTTTGGTTCCTCTAGGCTTCAGCAGCGTTAATGACCAAGAACTTCCCGGGAAAGAAGCTGTTTTATACCGACTGTTTACCGGGTTTATTTCAAAAGAGGAAAACACTTGAAATTACAAAGTCATTTACACTGCTAGCCTAACTCTACGTACCCTTTTCCTCCATGTTTTCCACGTCGCCACCCATTGCGTAATGACGAAATGTGAGCGATAATCTCTACGTGAGTGACGTCGTCCGTTCGTAAACAGATGCAGGTTTCTGTTCAACGAATATTCTGCTTTTAAGATTTAAGCGTGTCAACTTTTCTTCAATATAACATAAACAAATCAAGTTTTTTAAAACGTTTTTAATTTGTTCTAAACGTAATGCAATGCAAAGTGTATATTTATTTTAAAGCAAACTAAATGATTTTATGACTCTTTCTCTTTCTCTCCTAGATATCCTAGATGTTCACATGCAGCAGAACTTAAAGGCAGTTCTGCAAAATGACTAATTCAAGAGGGAACAATAGAAATGCAATCTCTACATTTTGATTATAAAAAATTAAAACGGATATTTTTCTTTCGTCATGCACTACTTTGGTCTGTCACGTAGATTCCAATAAGATAATTTTAGGTTGCACTTCACACATATTTTCACTAAAAGTAATCAACCAAGTCAGTCATTGCTTTATTTAATTTTTATTTAAACAAATCAAAAAGTACAACTGTACATTTCTTTTTAATAACTATGAACACAAATGGTTACAAACAAAAAACCTTTACAATCTGGTTCTTCTATGCTTTAAACCACTTGTTCAGAAAATATCTTTATCAAAATCTCCTGATTAGGTTTTTTAAAAATAATTTGCATCAAATATTGTCATCAAACTGTAATGCTATTTTTTTTATTGAATGACAAATCAACTTTTATTTATTACAATTAGACTGGACTCATATTTTATTTGTAAGAAAACCATATGATCAAGGTATGTTTAAAGGAATGAGTATCTTCCATATAAATAACTTTATTTTCTTCACACTTTGAAAATGGACAATCGATTACAATCAGTTTAAAAAAAAAAAAGAGGATCCATCTTTAGCCAGTTTTATGAATAGCATCACTACAACAGTCATTTTATTTATATAAACGAATCTATGCTGTGATGTCTTTGCAGCAATTTCTGCAGAAAGATAGAGTAGTTAAAGTGGCAGGTCAGGCTTGAAATAAATATGCATTTATTTGAAAGCTTTCTTTCATCCTTAGTTTCATTAAAGTGCTTTAATCTGTTTCATTCAAACAGTAATAAAAAAAACTGAATACACAATGAAGCTACCTCAGCCAGATGAAAGAAAAACTAAAAACAAGCCTTGAATAGCTTTATAGTCACATTATTTGAAAAAGACTAAATGTTTCCTCCAAATGATACTATAGGAATATTTGTAGTCTTTCTTAATAAGAAGTAGTGGCAGCAGTCAGTCTGTCTTCTTATCAGCTGCTATAGTAGCTCCATTTGCAGTCACCTCACCGTTGCTTTGAGGCTGAAACATAGAAATTTGTTTTTGTAAGTGAGGCAGTTAATAAATATAACACAAGATTAATTTTACACCTTAAAATAGTTCACTAAATGTCTTACCTTGTAAGTCCCGTTGCTATTTTCACTGCCTTTCTGATCAGTGTTTGTGTCTGTTACAGCTTTTTTGTTCCAAAACGCATGAATGAAGGGTGAAATAACAGGATAGATGATGGGTTCCAGGAACCTCTTATAGACCCACAGCAGGACAGGAATCACAATGCAGGGGATGCACACCATGGTTGTGGTTAACACAGGTGAACTAGACAAAGAACCCAAGTAGAAAAGGACAAAAAGTACAAATTACTAACTTGATATTCAATTAAATATTTCACCAATTTAAACTGAGTAAGATTTAGGTAGTACTTTAAATGGACAAGACATGAAAATGTCTTTGAAGGAGAAAAGTAGAAATGTATCAGTTTCTTTCATATAATAGAGAAAAGAATATTATGAATTGGGTTGAAAAGTTAATATCATCTGATGCAATAACACTCCTGATTTTCTGGCATACATTTACTTTGGAGTTGTGCCTCTGCTTTTTAATAGTTTTTACTAATCCAGTTTATACATTTATATAAAACTGACATCCTAATTTCAGGAAAGCAAAACTTTTATTTATTTATTTATTTTTTTTACAAAGATTTCTTAAAGGACGGACATTTCTAAGCCTATAACACAATGACAGATTACAACAATGGGTCATCTTTCATTGTACTGAGAAGATGTCATATATAATATGCATTTTACTCATACAGTGAGCTCCAGTTTGAAGACTACTTAGAAAATCAGTATCTCATCTGTAAAGGCAGACCAAATATCCAACAACTCCTCTGTCAGTGGACAACAAAATGAGACAAGTAAGTTATCTTTCTTTAATCAGCATTTTTCCCTCACTTCCGACATATTAAGACATATTACACGTTTTATGCTAAAAGCCAATTGGATGACATGCCAAAGCTTTACGATATAATCTATGACGTAACCTACATTGGTCAAAATGTACTCAGATTACATGCTACTTGCTTTCACAGAGCTTAAGCACCTTTTTAGAATGCAGTTTTCAGTATATAGTCAAGTATGTACCTGTTAAAGGTCAACGATGAAGGTAAAATTGCAACAAATTTGCTTAGAGACCAGCTCATCCCCTAAATAGGCAGTGGTTAAGCAGATGAGATAATATCTAAGCCATTACAAGTCATTTTTCAAAGTTTTTTGAGAAGTAGTCATTTAGCTTAGGCCCATTTAAAAAGACTTATTGACTATCCTGGTGAAAAAAGTGACGAAATTCCTATTTAAATGCACTACAATTTATTAGGTTAAATTCAATAAAGCGAATTGAGTTCGGCTCAACATAAGATAACACGACTTGGGTCCGTTTGCAAAATTCCTTTTTTTCGTTCACAACAAAAAACTTTAAAGATAACGTATGTAACTGTGCTATGTGTATATATCATATATCATATTTATCATGGGGTTTAATAAGGACTTAAAGTCATAATAATCCGTTTAACGTAGCTCACGCTGGTAAAAAATAATAATAATAAAGTAGCGGAAAAACCTTCATTTTAAACTGTTTATAGTTATTTTAACTGTTTATAGTTATAGAAACGTCGCCGGCCGATGGCTAGGCAACGTTAGCTTCCGGGGTTAACTCTGTGGTTAACGAGAGACATTAAAGGCCAAAGGCTCCCAAAGATTCCCTCCTAATTAAAAGGAAAAACTCTTACCTGTATAAGTCAAATACTAAAACGCAGGTGTTGTCACGTACTGCCGGCGAGGTAAGCGCGAATATCGAATATTGCGACTGAGCGAACTCTCTGGAACGTGATGTTAGAACACCAATCCTACTTCCGTTAGAGGTGGATGACGAAAGCGGAAACTACTTGTCAGCGGGCAAAGTAGGATTTCTTCAAAACATTTGTTGTTGTTTTTTCTGCTGGCTTCTAACATTGTGAGTGACTGATGATTGCTTATAAGTTCTACATGCTTGTATTCTTATGTCATGTACTTTATTTCGGAAAATATAATGCCTAGTAATTAACGTCGCAGCGGTGTTTTGTTTTTGAGTTGCTAAACAGTGACATGTTTTTAATGATTAAGCATATTAGCTAGCAAACGGGAAAATAAAAAAAGCCATAATGTTTATCTGTTGCAGTAAATCATACACATTAATAACCGGCATTTTATGTTGCATTTTGCAGTAATATGTAAATTTAATTCACCTGTTCATTAAGCTAAACATTTTTTTGTTGTTTTTATTAAGATCCCAACATTCCTATGTGGCCTTTTCGCACTTAAATAAAGCAGCATATTTGTACGGTTACACTTTCTCGAGTACAAACTCTTATGACCTTAAAACTATGAACTTCCACCATATTTCTCTATAAATGTTTATTAATTTATTAGAGATATAAGCTTTGATGCATAAATAATGGATATAATCTTGTAATGTCAAAGAATCTGCAGCCTATTTTTCTGTTTGATTGAAAAATTTAAATCAACTGGTCAGATTAAGAAAACCAAAAATTGGAAAAAAAAAAAACAAAAAAACGAATTGGTGCATTTCCACTACAGTTTTTTTTATTGAGGAAATTACGCAGGAAGGAAATGTCCAGGAAACATAAAACTGAAAATAACCTAAAATTATGGTACCAATCACAAAGGCTGACAATATATGAGATCATGTATTATGTACATTCCTATTGCAAGTGTTGACAAAAATCTAAATTTATTTTGTGGGTTTTTTTAGTTTGTTTCCAGCCCCATAATGCCTCTGTCCACGCAATCTCAAAGTCAAGATCAGCAGTATGTTCTGGTAGCCAATTTGGATAACGCTCGCAATCTCTCCAATATCCTGAAAGCCATCACCTGCAGGGACCACGCCATCTTCACAGCAACAGCAAACGGCCTGAAGGTCACAGTGGAGGACTGCAAATGCATGCAAGCCAATGCCTTCATTCAGGTCTTTTTTTTTTTTATCAAGCACTTAGAAAAGCAAGTTTTTCTGTGTTTATATTTGAAATATTCACTCTTTCTTTTTAAATTCTTTCAGGCAGATATCTTTCAAGAGTTCACATTAAAAGAAGATATGGTTATTTTTCAAATTAATCTTACTGTTCTGCTCGACTGCCTGAATATCTTTGGAGGAAGCACAGCAGCAGGTGAGAACTAAAAGAAACATGACTGGAAAATGAAACAAAACTAAATGTATGACCCCAAATCTACACATTTTTTATTTTTATTTTTTTACCTCATGCCTTGTATGATGTTTCAGGAGCATCAACGGCTCTGCGAATGTGCTACATGGGGTATGGTCATCCTCTGACATTGTTCCTGGAGGAGGGTGGTGTAGTGACCGTCTGCAAAATTAACACACAAGAACCAGAAGAACCAATTGATTTTGAGTTCTCCAGCTCCAATGTCACAAACAAGGTTCATCTTGCTTTTGTTCTTCAAAAAACATCATTTCTTGACTCCTCATAGAATATATATGAGTAATTTTTTGTTTCTGTCTCTTTTCATAGGTCATTCTTCAGTCAGAGAGTCTAAAGGAAGCCTTTTCTGAACTGGACATGACCAGCGAGGTGCTGCAGATCACCATGTCCCCCAGCCAGCCGTACTTCAGGTGGGCTGTCTGAAGTTTTTAAAGTGTTCTATGGTTTATGATAGTACAGTAAAAATGAAAAAAAAAACACTTTCCAATAATTCACATTTCGACTGTTGAGGCAAGTAAAGTAATGCAATGCAAAATCTAACACAAATTGATCAAGAATTATACTATAGTAAAGTTTTGTTCCCTGTATTATGTATATTCCCCTATGCAATAACCTCAGTATTGTTTCTCATTGTATTCCCTATTATCTTTAAAAAGGGTTATTTTTCATTTCAACTCTGCAGGTTGTCCACATTTGGAAACTCTGGAAATGCTCATTATGATTACTCCAAGGATTCAGATATGATGGAGCTTTTTCAGTGCAGCACGACACAAACCAACAGGTGAGTGAAGTCATCAGTGGAAACGCTCATTCACCACAGAAAAGCAAGAGGTCATCTAATAGAAAAACTAAGCTAACAGTTAGTCACCTTTGCTTTTTAAAATATTAGACACTGGTCTGAGTAATCGTTTTAACTAGGGCCAAGGAATGCCCAACATTTGGACCAAAAGGATATTTTTGAAGTGAATTGAAGCAGTTGGTGAAACTTGTTTACATAAGTTCAACAATTAAAAATACATTTTTTAATTTTTAATTAAAGCAATTATTGAACAAAGGTCTACAGTTCACCCTTCGGTTTTATCCTGAGTTACATAAGAGGTAGTTCATTGTTTTTACCACCAGATTTCACTTTTCCATAAATTCAACCTTAGGCCATTTTATTTCATTCAGGCGCTTACGAAACTAGAAACTAAATGATCTGCAATCATTTATAGTTTGATTATTCTCACCCTGGATCCGTCAGCGACGTATTACAACTTCTGATTTCCTCCTGTGACAGATACAAGATGTCCTTACTAAAGCCGTCCACCAAAGCCTTGTCTATATCCTGTAAAGTCTCAGTGAGGACCGACAGCAGGGGCCTTCTTTCTCTGCAGTACCTGGTCAGGAATGATGATGGTCAGATCTGCTTTGTAGAATATTTCTGTTGTCCTGATGAAGAGGTAGAGGAGGAGTAACAGCTGATTTGTTGTGGCCCTAAGCTCCTCAAGGTCTGCTGGGATAAATGGCTTTATTTGACCACACAGCCATAAAAGCTTGAGCAGGCAGTAGAAAAGCTATGGGTATCCTTAGTTCTAGTCTTCTTGAAAGCCTGAAAATGTCAACTGTTGGAATTCATATTTCTCATTTTCATAAATAAAATCTCCAGACTTGAATTGAGTAACACAATGTTTAGATTTTAGCGATTAACTTGTTCACACTTGTGTTTTTTGACTCATCATTGTCCACCCAGTCCTGTCATGTATCCGTCTGTAGTTTTGCGAAAGTCAAACTCAAAAGTTCTGGGTTGAGTAAATTCCATTTAAGTTTAATGTCGTAATATGTTAATATTTATGCAGGTATCAAGTATCTGTTCATGATTATTCTTTGTACAGCAAATATTTGACTCATCTGACACACAATGGACCCCAGGTGAAACGAGTACACTGAGGAATAACGTACTTTTTTGTGGTACACATTCAAAGTACACCGGAAAATTCAAATTTTTTTTTATACAAAACAATTTATATCAAGCCTGGTTCATTTAACAGCATGTATTTTTATTAAAAAGGACTGTAAATACTTAAGATGTGTTGTAAAATAAAGATTTGTACATGGCCAATTAGTTTCTGCACATGTCACTGAACACAACACGACATCAAGAAGAAAAAAAAAAGGAGAGAAAAATTAGGATTGTGGCTGAAGCAAATCATCTGCGTCCCCGCTGCATCCGCTCCCTCTTGAAAGGTTTGTGTTTCTTCTTCACCACTTTTGACGTAGGTGGCTCCGTCTGAATGTGAACAGGTTTCTGTTCATCTGGTGTAACAAAGACGTCAGCCGTCACATCGTTGTCGACCTCCTCCTTCGCATCTTCCCTCTTTATTTTCTGAATTTCTTTCACCAGCTGCTTCTCTCGCACTTTGGCTGCGGCTGCCAGGCGGATCTGCTGTCTGTGCTGTGGGTGCACAGGGGGGAAAAAATGCAGGATTACAACAATAGCTACAGTCAGTTTTTCGGGACTTCAGTCCCGAAAAAATGCATGCGCAACATAAAAAGACAGACTTCCTGTTTAAAAGCAGCACTCTGAATATCACACATTTCATTCTGATCTCACTAAAAATTATTTAGCTACTGAGTAGTTCTGCTGTAATAACTTTCCAACCACAAAGTATCAGCTTGACATATTGGTGCTTATTGGCTGTATACAAAAGGGTGGATTTTTTTCTCTCTTGGGTTGAGTTTTTTTCATCAATCATGCTGCTAAAAAATCAATACAGGCTAATCTGTGGTTTCTCTGGTACAGAGTCAGAGAATATTTACTGTCCCTAATAATATCAACCACTTTTGCAATGGCAGCAAAAGTTAGATGAAATGTCTATCATCCACGCTTGAGATATGATTAATATTATTACAAGAGAAAAGCCAAAAAAAAAAATAATTACAAAATATGAAATGTGACTGTCAAACGAAGAAAGAAGCTTGACTAAATATGATTTTTTACCAAGTTTGGAGATCGGAAGTTTGGATTTTCATATAGTGTGGGCCCTCCAAAGCTTCCCTGGAAGATCTTTATGAGGTTTAGAACAAATCGTGGGCCGATCTCCACCAGAGAGGCGTCCTCTTCAATTATCTGAAAGTGGAAAAATAGAGAAATTATTATGAATGTAAATCAAAGCCAGAAAAATACAAACTCTGCCTTGTGTAAAAGTGTCTACTAAAAATGTGCTTTTGCAGTGTAAAACTTGAGGATACATGAAGAAAGATCACCTGGTAGTTTCTAAACCATATTCTGTTGTCTGCGATGGAGAAAGTGTAGACGTGGTCCACAAAAGGCTGACTCTTAGGATGGTAGTGAGGCGTGGAAAATGTCTACAAGAAAACTTAAAGATCATTTCTTTGAAACTGAAAGGGATTCTCCAAACAACAAAAACAAACATTGAAAATACATGCATTGGGTAAAAGCTAAGTGCTTAGCTTTTCAATTATCTAGTAGGTCAGGTTCCACTTGCTAAACATTTTTTCATGACAAAATCTTAAGACTTTTTCATACTTGTGATTTTTTTTTCCTTTCAAAGCTAATTTCTTTTAAAGGGGAAAAAACCAAAACATGTAGTAAATATTGTGACTTGGTCTGCTTTACATATAAAACCTGCAAAAATAATGGAGGACTGATTGACTTAAGAACTAAACAGAATTAAACTGGAAAAAAATGAATAATGAATAAAAATAGATGGATGGAATAAATGAAATTAAGGAATGGACAGATGACTAGATAAATGGGTGAACAGACTTAACAGATTGATGGAAGGAATAAAGTAACTGACAGATGGATAAAATGGGGAAAATTTGCAAACCAATGTACAGAATTAAGTCCGGAAATACATTTTCTTTCTTTCCTACCATTAAAATTTAGTCACACTAAATTCCATCCTGTATTAGACATTTTCACTGTTGGGGGAATTTCTTTTCAAGCTTTAACAACAAAAAACATACCTGGATGAAGAGTTCCTTCAGTAAAGCATACTGGGGCTCTTTGTCAAATTTCTATTAAAAGGAAACAAAGAGGTAGTTTTAGACTTCACCAACCAAAGCTCTACTCATTATTCAGATCATGGAGCACAAAACAAAGGCAAAATGTCTCCATGTTAATGTTATACATTTTTATTTTCATTGGGCAAATCAGCAGGTTTTTTCTGTGACACTCACTGGATCAAACGAGAGCAGGGGTCTGGATCCTTTCAGGCAGTTTCCTGTCATTTTGAGCTCAGCCAACGTATGAACTGGGAGGGAAGCAATAACATTTATCAAGTATCTGCAACACCACAAATATCCTTCGTATCCAAGAGCTGAAGGAGAGAAACAACCTACTGTTCTGAACCAGAAACTTTGCAGAAGGTCCATGCGGACAGTTGGAGATCCTACAAAAAGAAAATAGAATGATTCAGTGTAAAATATGTTTGGTTTCCACACGGAGTGTGGGAGCTTAAACGTTTGAAAAAAGTACCACAGGCAGAAACTCTCACCACATGTAGAGGTCCTGCTTCTTCTTTGCCTCGAAAAAGAGGCACTTGTTGCAATTTTTGATTTCACACACCTGGAAAGCACACAGACATCAGGCTATGCTGTGAGGTGAGAGGAATTCTGCTCTTCACAGACTTACCTCATTAACAACAAACAGCTTGTCCTTCCTGTCCATTTTGGTATCTGGTACAGAAAGTTGTGGAAGTAAATCTTGGCTCATCGTACATTCGGGCGTTACCATCATTAGACAACTCTGAATCCCTCAACACTGACCTGCTTTCGAGTGAGGCATCATGGTCCTCAGGTCTTGCATCAGGTGTCTGGTTCTGAAGTTGATTCCTCTTGAAGAGAAGATAAGAACTCTTTCCTTGTTGGTCCATTTGCCCTGTTTAGGAAAGATTATCCCACAATATCAAACTAGTAGCAGGAAAAGCAGACAGACACAGGGTGCCACTGGCAACTTTAAAATAATGCTCATTGAAAACTAAAAGCTGCATGTCTGTAATTAATCTGACATAGCAACTAATTATTCAGCTAAAGGGAGTTATATTTGTAGATGAAGTCCAGAAGCAGATAATAAAGAACAATATTCTGCAAATTTTAAAAAACAAAAACTAAATACATTAAGCTACATTAATGTATTTAAGGTACATTAATAATATTTGTATTAACAGATACAAATAATTTTTTATCTGTTAAGGTTTTATTCCATCAATAATACATCTATACCCCGTCAAATATCTTTTTTGGAAATCTTAATAGGACATTTTTATAAAGGATTAAACTCACAGAATTTGGCCTGAACAATGTTAAAATTCAGTGTCTTTCCACTGTGGAGAAGTTTAAATCGTGAAAGCAGCTGATGATTTGTGCATTCATATAAAAGTTTCCCAATGTAATCCTATTACCAAATTAATAAAGCATGTCATTGATAACGATTTTATTCACTACCAAAAATCATGGCGAATTAAGAAATCAAAAAAACGCATTTTAAATCGCTTGTTTTTGGTATATCAGTTATTTTTCACAACTTTGTTTAACTAAACACCTTCTGTCCATACGTTCACTTGTTGTTATATATTTGTAAACGCTGAAGTCTTCCATTAGTACCATTAATCACCTTCTGTAACAAATGAAAATGGATTCTACATGAGAGCTGGTGCTAGCTTAATGGCTAATAACAAGGCCAATCACTTACCAAAGAAACCGGTGCTGGGACGGTAACTTCATTTTTTGCCTCCTGCTCGGTTTCTGGCGGAGTTTCGTCTTTATCTACAACAAATTTACCCTTTTTCCCCTTTTTGTCAAAGGCTCTATCTCCTCCACGTTTTCTTTTGGACGCAGCCATGCTTGTACAAGACCTTCTTCTTCTACTACTTTTTCTAAATGGTGGTTGACAAACAACGTAACGGAGCAGTACCGCCACCAACTGGCTTGTCCAAGACATGGGACTGGCAAAAAAAGCAAATATTGCGTGAATCGCCGAGAGTCAGTTCACACTTGCAAGGCATTTAAACCCCAGCGGAGATGGGTCTGTACAAGTCTGCCCTCAGACTTCACATTTAAACAAGCTGACAGTAACAACTTTTAGACTTGATGTTTTGACCTTAGGAGATCATTACAAGGGTGGTTTTGAATTGTAATAGAATGGCTAAATATCTAATTTTAAGCTAATTATAGGGACAAATTGACCCAATAAGTTCTAATAATGGATATACTCTGTTGTCCTATTTTGTGTGTGTTTTGTTCTTTTTTTGCATTTATCTTTTATGTCTCATTAAATTACAAATAGATTTAGGTGCCAAGATCCAAAGTGAATAATATTTGGCATATGTCTAAAGGATAAAAAAAAAAAGATTTCCCATAAAATAAATAAACAAAAAAACAAAGAAACGTTAGATTAATTGAAGCAATCGCCACTTTTGCAGTGATTTTAAAAGTATTCATACCCCTAGATTTTTTTTTAACATTAAAACCTTTAGGGGATTTTAAAGATATAGTTGTTCCGACCTGTCCTTCGGTGGAATGGTGTGAAATCTCATGTTAAACATCCTGGTTCAACTGTACAGTTTGAGTTTCGCTCAAATCAGTTTTGCAAACACCCGCTAGATGTCACTATGAACGCAGACACAGAACGCTGGTTTCATTTACACGGAGTGTGGGACCACATTTTTCTCCCCCTATCTCTCATATTTCTCTCTTTCTCTCTCATTCTCTCTTCGTATATGTTTCACACACACATATGTATATACTTACATATAATCGACTCACCTCTCACTCTGAAAAACATTTTTTAAAAATGTTGACATTAAGAAACATTTCAATTGTGTGAAAAATTGAAACAAAATCAAAGTAGGGGGGCAACGTGTACTTGTATATCATTGCTCTGGATAGTAAAAACACGCTATTTAGGGCATCAATAAAGCCGCTTGTGTTCAAATGTTTGCTGACACTCAC
The DNA here is from genome assembly GCF_019740435.1 of Gambusia affinis. NCBI lineage: Eukaryota > Metazoa > Chordata > Actinopteri > Cyprinodontiformes > Poeciliidae > Gambusia > Gambusia affinis. The sequence goes on along the minus strand of NC_057884.1, from coordinate 10,189,147 downwards.
AGGGCAGACATAGTGAGACTTTTAAATCAATGTCAAGAGCAGATGGCCATATTATATAACATTATTGCAACTAAGTAGAACTGAAAACGGGAGGGGGAGTGATTTCCTGGGCCATCCCGATAGAGAGCCACCAGTTAGTCTGCCTAAAAGTAGATTACTCACAGATAGCGGGATTATTTAAGATGGTGTATTACATGAATATTTGTGGCTCCTCGTTCACAAATAATATTGGACAGTCCATGGCAAACACAACAAACATTTGAGTATTTATTCACTGAATAAGTGCCTGCATGTGCATGAAGAGGCCTCTCCTTTTAAAATAGGAAGTAAAGTGAATCAGTAGTGGAAAACCAACAGCAGTATTGCAACAAGTGCTCTCCATGTGCATTTGCTTCACGTTTAAGTAGGCAGACCTTGGCTTGGCCAGTCTATACCACACTATGCATGTTTCCAGAAACTTCTATTCCCCTTCATTGAAAGGGTTCTGCAAGAATGCACATGTGTGCATTTGCGTCAGTGCCCGCCCATGAAAATCTGTTGAGGAGTGTTTTTCCAGAGATTGAACACAATAAGCTCTGAGGAAGTTTCATGTGACAGACAATAATCGGATGCAAAGATCCCTGAAGGAATCTGTCTCTACATCTCCTCCCGTGCCCTCCAAAGCAGTGTTGGTGTTTCCTTGGAAACAAAATGCACCTCGACATTGTTTACTTTTGTGTGAGCAAAGTCTATGTCTGAGAGCAGGGTACTTTTGTTCCCAGAAAAAACATGTATCTTCCATTTTGAACTGCCCATCTTTCTGTTTTCATCACACAGAGACTGGAAGAGCTTTTAAAAAATACTCTTCAGTTTACATATTTATGTAAAAGTACAGAAAAGAGAGTCAGTGACAGATTTTCTGCATAAACCTAATATACTGTACTTGGAGACCAAACTATCTTTATAGCTCTCTACAAGAGGAAAGAGGGAAAAGGATAAAAAGTGATTTACAGCACATCATTCGGATGCTCATGGTGCGTTTTACAATATTTGTTCATACTCAGAGTGACCAAAAGTTACTAAGGTAGCGCCAAGCAGGCACCATGTGGTGGCCCCCCTCTACCCCCTGAGGAGACGCGACTATTTTTGTTTCGCAGAGAAAGCCAGGATCTTGCAGCATAAAGACGGCAGCCTGTTCTTCGGTCATAATGGGTATAATTACAGCCAGGCAAATTGTCTTGGTTTACCACAGGGGAGCATTTTAAAGTGTGTTTTCCTTTCTGATACCAACATGGACGCCTGTTCCCTGATAGGATGACAGATAGGGAGCGTGTTTACATTTTATAAAGACTGCAGTGAAATGCCACTCCTTCCCAAACACACATTAAAAAAAATAAAATGCTGGTGTTTATTTTCTTCAAAGTTACCATCATCACTTTCAGCCCGATTCCATATTGTAACATGTATTAGTTACTATCACCGATACCTGTGCAACATGGTCGGCAAGTTGTATTCATTTCCTGGAAGCTCACTCTGAGGTTAACCCAAGACTTTATGTTTTGAGGTTTAAGGATTATGGCGACATTTCCTAGATCACATAGATCACAATCACATTGGCTGCCTAACCAAGCAGTGTAGGATGTCAAGATACCTTAAACTGAACCTTAAACTATGGTTTCATCTTGGAATATGACCCATGGGAAATTGCTCGTTTTATATGGAGAGACATATGTTGATAAGAGTGTAAAGAGATTCCAAGACCAAACATCAGTAAGATTTTATCATAGCAACAATGAAAAAATATAGATATCACAAAAGAGAAAAAAAAACAATGTGCATTTTTACATATCTATAATCGAACAAATGACATGATGATGAGACGTGAATAAACTAACATGGCTGCTCAGCAGTTAGAAGATGAGATAATATATTTGTAATATAAATTTATATTAATAATACTCATATATAAATCTAAATATATAAAGGTCATGTTGATACAACAATCATCACATTGCCTTTTAGTTTTGTTCTGGGGTTGATACACAAATTCTGTACCAAAACATGTTAATATCCTGAACAATTTGATTGTTGCATATTTTCATATTTAGACTTGAATGTTAGTGAAAGTGGCAAGTTCAGTCATCTGGTATGGCTCAAAGGAATGGATCAGACGTATAGAGGTCCACAATTCTCTCTCTGATAGCTTGGCTGAATTACTTAATTTTTTTTTTTTCTCCCAATGATCCCACTCAACTATACAATGTGTTTGATGTTATCTTTAAATACATGCACAGGTGTTCCTCCCTGTCTGAAGGTTACACAACCCATGCATGACCATTTTTACCTTTTTAATTTGTTTAAAGGTATAGTTATCTTGGTTTTTTTTAACGTTTTGACTTTAAGATGAAAAAACAACAACAAAAAAATAAAACAAACAGTGATTATTTTGCCATTGAGCAAATAAATACTTTTGTTAATGCTAATTGACCTCTATTATTCTTATAAAATGGATATATTTGAGACATGAAATAGCAGATAAAAGTCTCAGCCACACAGTTTAACTTTAAAAATCAGATCTATGTAATCCCCAGTCTTCGGTTCATCTGCGTCAACCTGAGCGGTGGGCGGGGTCTGGAGGCTGGGCTCCTCGGTACCATCCCCGCCCTCCTCTGATCCATCAGGGCGCGGGGAGAGTGCCAGTCGCGCTTCCTTTACAGACGGGACGATCGTGCTGAGCGGCTTCCACGGTTCGGTGGAGCGTGTGCGCACCTCACCTTTCAACTTTCCAAAGAAAGCAGGAAAGTTGAAAGCAGGTAAAAGTTGCTCGGTCTTCATAGGAGTCCCTTCAGCGAAGGCGCAAACCAGAGAGACGCTGATACACCTGTCGTCTGCCGGTAAACTCCCCCATTTCTCCTATTTCAAATTTTTTGTAATTGTTATGCAATGGTTAGAAGAGCATATTACAACGTCTTTTGTCTCTAGAGTCTGAATTGAAAAAAAAAATGTGATTTTCACTTCGTTTGTCGTGCAGCAATGAGGATGAGGATGCAGAGTTTCAGTAGTTTTGACCTGGGTTATTCTTTCTGTTTTTAACGGACTTAAGTCAGGTCAGGAAGAGGTGGCAGAAGTTCTCAACCTTTATAGGACCAGGTTGATCATCTCAATACGAGATTACACTGTTAGTTGCCTGCAGCTTACTGACTCTCTCCGCTTCAAGTCACACACGGAGGCTTTAATTAACTTCAGCTTTGCTCATTGCTGCTGTCATGGCCAGGACGTTTACGCCTCTTAGGCGCTTTAAAACTTTTAAAGGAGTACATGTTGAAAGTCAGCATAGTTTAATGTAACCCTTTATTTATTTAAAGGACACAACCAGTAAAAACTTAGTTATTAGATTTTAATAACATTGAATACAACAGGCTCATTTCATCCCAGAGCAAGTGCACAGCAGTCTAACTATTATCAGTGAAAGGTCAGTAAAGACCCAGCTCTTATCAAATGACAGGTATTACATTCTTGGCTGTAAATCCACCTTCAAGCTTCTGTTCTCAATGTAAAGGATGCACTGCCCAGTAGATGGTGTCAATTTTTTTTTTTTTATCTGCACATGTTGCTTGGCACCATGGTAAGCAGTAACTCAATTCACGCCTACATCATTAAAGTTCTTCACAGAAGTGTCAAATGGCGACCTAACCCAATTTTTTTTTCGCTTCAACTAATGAATAAATCTACATTTTTGTTCCTCCCTCTGGACGCCCAACAACATCTGGACTTGGGGTTGAGATGTCTGTGACAATCGGTACGGGCACAAGCCTCAAGCCACATTAAAAAGTCCCAGCAGATACACCTGCCTCGGATCCACTTTCAGAAATTTAACATTTATGCAGATTTATATTCTTGTGCCTATCCCTGTGTCAGATAAAAAGCATAAACATCAGGCTAATGTGTCCTCTTTAGAAAACAGCTGAACTAATGTTTCTTTCTCAAACAGTTGCCGGCATAGGAGAAGTGGCCCATAAATTTAGCTGTTGCTCTTATCTCACAAACCTATGTCTTGACTTTGAGCTGACTGAAGATAAGTGGGATCATTAGGGCTGCAGTGAGGGAAGGGTGTGTGGGTGCGTGTGCGTGTATGTGTGTATGTTGTCCTTGAAGCTGTTTTTCCATGTTGAGACTGTCAGATGTAAGTTAGGTTGGACAAGAAATGGTAGCAAGTGAAATTTCACAGACCACACATTCTCAAGCAGGACAAAGGTGTGTCTGACAAGGGGCAATGCTATATGTTTTAAAAGTTTGCATTGAACAAGTTTGTTGACCCCTTTGTGCATATTTTAAAATTTCTGCCCCTATGTTGTACTTGTAGTTAAGGGTTTGTGCATTTATAATTATGTTTGTTCATACCGGAGTTGTCATTCCTAAAGTATATTTGCCTTTTATCAAACAGAATATTGGAATAGTGGATACCTGAATATGTAATTTAACAGTTAACTTCAGTCATTAATTATTTCTATGTAACATGCATCACTTGATCGGTGACGGTCTCTGTTCCTATTTTTACCCTTTCATTAAATGCATCAGACTTAAAATCTATCACTATTTTTTGGTCTACAAATACATCAACCACTAGCGTATGTGCTTTGATGCACATTTTATTGATTTCAGGACAAGTGTGATTAAGATTTGGTACAAGTATTTTAATTTCTTCATGTCCTGTTTTATTTAAAATAAATTCCATCAAAGAGCCGGCAGCTCATTTGTTCTCCTTTTATGGAATTGTTGCATCTTTAGTTTTTAGGCACATCGATGAAATTCATTTTTTTTTTTTCCCCCACCAGGGTTTTTTTTGTGGGCTCTAGTGTCCCTTATATGACAGTAGGCTGACAGGAAAGGGGGAAGGAGAGGGGGGAAGACTTGCGGCAAATGTCTGCCGGGTCCGGGAATCGAACCCGCGACGGCCGCATCGAGGTCTAAAGGCCTCCAAATGTGGGTTGCGCTATCCCCTACGCCACCACAGCACGCCCTGAAATTCATATTTTAACTTGAACATAAATGTGAGATCTATCTGAAATATTTAAAGTAAAACTCATTGCATACCCTATAGTCTGAGGTTAACGTAGAACAAAAATCAACAGCTGATGTACAGATTTAGCCCTACTTTTTAGGCAAATCAGAATATACAATAGCCCATATATTAGTCTGGTTTTGGTGCACCTGGAGTCCCTTTATGCCTTTTGATTCTGCATTCTGTAGCTTCCCAACCCTAACTACCTGTATGACGGTGAAAAAAAATAGTTCCTAGAAATCTGTTTGTGCTGCTGTTCAAACCGGTTTTTTTACAATGCTGGGAAGTGTTAGGTTTGTTCCAGTTTGAGCAGGGTTTCAGGTCAAGCTTATGATATGAGGAAAGTTTCAGCAATTTCTGGTATCTGTTATTCCTCCTGCCAAGTTACCTGCATGCACTTCGCGACCAGAATCACAAAATGGATTGTAGCGTAAATTCACAAATAAAGGGTTAGAAAGTCGAGGAGCTGTTGCCATAACGAACCACCTTTCAGTCATGCCAAACCTGTTGGTCCACATCATCTTTGCTCTTTCTGTGTTTAAAGTTTTCAGTACCAGGAAACTGTCAGGCTGTTTTTCCAGCTTTTAAAGAAAGTATTACCAAGAACTCAAGTGGTCTCTTTACCTTTTCTCCTTTTTTATATTAATCCCACTAAGCTCAAGTTAATATAAAACTGAGATACATAAATGTGCCGTAAATCATTCAGGATATATTGCACACTCCTCTGGTTGTTCTCGTAACCTTTTGGAAACTAGAAACAGGTTCTAGGAAGGAGGAATGCCGTAAACTCAGCTGTGTCGGTCAGGCCTCCTGAGAATGCTCTGACTATGCATAAGAGAAAAACTTTATGTACATGTCATCCACACAAAGGTGTGCTATTTAGCCGTATGTCTGCCACCAGCTGACACCTCTCTCTGCTCACAGTCGCCCTCAGCACACCATTTGATACATCCGCTTCACACCTTCTGAAATTGAGAGGCCAGAGGAGGACTCGGCTCATGAATGATTCACCCAAAATCTGAATGTAGGTGTTAGTCTTCTGGGTCGTGTCTTTTGTTCCCCAGGTTCTTTATGGGAGAACAGCTAACCTAATTGGGATTGTTTATCCGAATATTTTCTGCACGTCATAGAAAACCCCCCCACAAAATTTCTAATTTATTTGGTAGAAAGAAGAAATTTACTTACTGGTAGTGTAAAGAACATTTCACATATAGTTTAGTTTATGGCTTGTAACTTCATTACATCCACATGCTGTGTAGACACATGCAGGTGCATGTTGCATCAAATGCATGTGGGTTGCGCATTCTGTTGCTTGGATATCACTTTCTCATGTGTACGGTTGCTCTCACCAGAGATGATGTGTTTCGGGACGCAATTTAATGCTAGCAAGCAGAAGCCAAGTAAGACGGAAAAACACTTTTAACGAAGCAAATTCAAAGGTGCTCCAAGTTGAAAACTCAAAAGCAGAAGTCGGGAATAATTCAAACAAAACATACAAACAAGGTGAAAAATGATTTGCCTCCTTAGGGATTCCTTATGTTTGTGCTTTTTGTCACACTGAAGTGTTGCAGGTCACAAAACAGATTTTAATACTAAACAAATATGTATAAAAACAAAAAGGCAGTTAACAAATTATTTTATTTATTTAGGGGTGAAGCTATGCAAAGTAATCCGACTCTGTGTGGAAAAGATGGACTCCTTGTTACATCACAAATTAATGCTGGTAATCCACTTTTATTTTTGATGAATTATACCAACCACACTGTGCCCAGTTGCTGCCATCAAGAAATCAGTTAAATAGACAGCACGGACTAGGTTAGAAGATCTGAAAAAGAAACACATCGTGATCCAATGTGAGAAAATTCAAGAAGAGATGACAAACGAAGCCATTGACATCAGTCTGTCTGGGAAGCATTGGAACGCTATTTCCAAGGCTTTGAGCATTAATAATTCACAGTGAGAGCCAATATTTACTAGTGGAGAAAAGATGGAACATAGATGAATCTTTTGAAGAGAGATCACAAAAGAACCCAAATTAGCATCGTAAGAACTGCAGCCCTCACTTGCCTCTGTTAAGTGTTCATGAATCAATAACAAAAAGAATGACATCAATGCAATAGTTAAATGCTGACAAACCCCTGCTGACCAAAAATAACAGAAAGGCCCATACTGCCTTTTCCATTATGACCTCTATGACTTTTTGGAAAACAATCTGTGGACTGTTGAGACAAATATGAAACTTTTTGGAACTTTTTGGTTCTATGTTCTATGTTAACCTGTGTTCAGTTAGAAATAAGATTAAAATTCACACTGCATTTCAGGGGAAAAAAAGCAATATACTAGCAAGACATAGTGGTAATAGTGTAATAGTCTAGAGCTACTTTACTGCTTTAGGACCTGGATAACTGACTTTATTGATGGAACTATAAATTCTACTTAGCAGAAATCCTTCAGAGTTGTCTGACATAAAATCTGCCATCAGTTTGCATAAAAACACTTTGGTTTAGAGGCCAGGCAATAATCCAGAGGATAACAGAAAGTTTAGCACTGAATAGCTAAAGATATATTAATTAAGGTTTTGCGGTGTCCTAGTCAGGATCTGGACTTAAGACTGGTTGAGATTTTGTGATATGATCAGAAAGCATCTGTTCATGTTTTAAAACCCTCTGATAAGGGTCACATAAAGCATTTCTGACAGGAAGTTTAAGCCAAAATTACTATGATTGAAGAAGCAAAGCATAAAAAGTGCACAACCATATCATATAAACGGTGCATCATCGCTAGGTTTAGGGAAAAAGATTTGCTGCAATGGGCAGCAGCTTATGTCCCACGGTCTCGGCTACTGGTTATGTAAGAAGGCTATATGTAGCAGGAGGCTAATCCGGTGCCTTGATCTTAATGCCAATTATCAGATCATGGTGACGTTCCTGAAATGGAGGCATTATATACATGAGCAGGATATGGTTCATGTTCTAAGGTTCTTAAAGGTGAATGAATGTGTAAATGGAAAAATTTCAGATATATATTGAGAAACACTGCGGCTATTGCACAAGGTAGACCTAACCTAGTAGTTAGGCAGAGGCTGTGTGACAACACATGCCCAGGCAGCCACATCCCTGAACATAATTGCAGCACGTTATTAATGTAGAATTTACACATAGTGCTGCGGTTTGCAGGCAGATCCTTGGCATTTAGATCAGTCGCGGAATAAGTCGCAGCATGTTGGAGATCGCCCGTTTCAGATTATTTCACCCCGCAATGTGTTTACATTCCAGCGGTAAACTAAACTATTTTGCCTTTTGTTACTACACTATAAAACTTAATATGTTGGAAATACAAGCCCTTTCCTAGAAAATCTAACTCTAAGAACAGTTTGTGAGACACACAGGTAATATATAGTAATAAAGTAAGACAAAGAAAACAAAAGTGAGTAGAGACTTTTTTACACAGTCTTGCAAATGTAACCCTACATCTAAGATTTTTCCACGTTTTGTTATAGTATGACCACATTATGGTCATAATTGGTATTTAGGTTTAATGTCAGATCAGCACAAAGTGTATCATGCTATTGAAGTGGAAGGGAAATGAGCCACACTTTATACAGTATATTATTATCATGAATTAACCTTTTCAAAGGGTTTCATGCATATTTACCCAGCCCTAATCACACTGACTAATCAGTCCTATCAGTGGTATGATGACTCAATCAGTTCATCATACCAAAAGAGTTTGTTGCAACTTCCAACCCACCAAATCTACCTGTAGACCAGACAGGTCAGAGATATGATCAAGAAACATTTTAAAGCAGGATTAAGTAAAACTGCATTATAGCGACAAACACATCAGGAAGCGTTGTTCCACCCATCTTATAAACTGAGCTTGACAAACCTACCATGGGTGTTCACATGAACAGATAAGCTGGACAAGGAGAGCAGTAAAGTGACTGGTAATTCTGGAGAAGCAGCAGTGATCTACAGCTTTGGGGAGACTTTGATGAAAGAACAATTAATAGTCATCACTCCAAAGCATAAGCCTTTTTGGAAGAGTTGCAACCCTAAATATTTACCCAGAGCTACAAGGGAATGGCTTAGATCAAAGCAGAATGGCCCAGTCAAAGTCCATTTCTAAATCTGATTAACAATTTGTGGGAAAACTCACCCAATCTGATTGAGTTTAAGGTAATTTGTAAAGAAGAATGGACAGAAATGTCAGTCTCTAGGTATGCAAAATTTTAAAGGCACAATCCAAAAGAATTTCACTTGCACCCGCTGCACTGCACAAAATATTGACCAACATGACGATATGTGTTTTCATAAAATATCTGCAAACATTTATTATTTTCCTTCCGCTTTACAGCCATGTTCAACTTTTTTGCTGACAGTGGTCATTCTAATGGTAAAAATGTAAAAAGCAATTTAATTTATTTATACATGGATTGTTCAGGAATATTTCGACATTAAACGTGGGGATCTGATCAGCAGTAATACTAATCTAGTGCTATTTGTTTGTATGTGTCAAATAATTTTTTTATTTTACTTGGTTAACCAAAAAAAAAAAAAAAACAAGAAAATGGAAGAAAAGGCCCAAATGAGGGTATCCGCCTGAATCCAGGGCTGGAGTACATTGTTATAAAGCACTGCAGTGGCATGCTTTGGGAAACCACAGGCACTCCCATAGGTTCTACATCCATGTTTTCAGCATGCTCATTAGTTGTGTTTTAGAGTGTGCGTGCTGAACAGCATGTAAGGAAAGGAAGTTTTTCTTCCGTATTCTGTCTGGTTGAACAGTGGAAACAGGCAGTGAGTGCACTTAGTTTCAGAGCCAAATCAAAATCACAATCAATTGCATACAAATTCATGTTGTTTTTTTTTCATTCATTAAGAATTGTCACTCGTTTTAATCAAAACTACAGTAACAGGATGGTCTTTGAAAAAAAACAAACCATAATTTGCATGTATGTTGCACTGTCCTGCTAGGTGCAAGTAAACAAGAAGGTGACCTATGGGGAAAGAAATCCCCAAAGACAGCAGTTTTGTTTTACATGTTGTTTGCATAAACAGCCATAGTGCTCGAAAGGAAGTTTATTTGCAAATGTTCGCAATGAACAAAAGAACGTCCCTTTTTTGTCTACAACAAAGTGCTGCACTGAAGGTGCCGAGTATTTAATGTTAGTTTTAGGCAATAACATATGAGAGTATTTCTTTCCAGCTATTTTCCTGTTTCTTATAGTCATCGTGCATTCCTCCTTTTATCAGTCATTTGAAAAACAAAGGTGCAGAAATGAAGACATCTGTCCGTAGCTAGGCAGATGTGGGAAGTCTAGACACTTGTGGGTAATGGCGATCCAGCCTTCTGCTGTTATGGAGCCCAAGCTCAAGTTATGCAATCAGTTACGCTGCCTGTACCAGCTGGTAGAGGTAGTCAGAAACAGAGAATGTGTGTGGGTGTCTCTGTTTTTAAATCTTTAGTAAGAGAGTCAACAAGAGTTTTTTTTTTCCCTCATTTGCTTTTCTTTATTCAGATTTTCTCCTCCTTGCCCTCTGTGTTGGGTTGAATGTTAACAGCACAAATGCTCTCTGGGTAAATGTTTGACGTCTTCCCTCTGAAGTAAAGTATTTGAGGTTTTTTTTTTCTTGTTTAATTAATGTTCACTTGTGCCATATCTTTTCTTGTTGTCCCTTTAGTAAATATTATTACAGCATGCTGGGTTTTCATGTCAGTCAGATTATGCCAGCAGCAGACAAATGCCTCCACTGCAAACAGCAATTTTTTTTTTTTCCGATCCATCACGAATGTTATGGGTCGAGTGATTGGTCAAGTGCCCGTATCAGCCTGTCTGCCATGCTCACCTGTCTTTGTTTGTGTTTTTTGCTCAATCCCACAGCAAAGGCTTTGTGGTGCCACGATGAAGAAGGTTGGGGAAGTTGTTCTGCTGTGGCTGTTGATATTATTTATCCAGAATGCAGCAGGGGAGGGTAAGTTCGCCATTGGATTTGCACTTAGATTAACCCCAGTTTCTAAACACCTTCTATGGATTCAAGGCCTTTTAAGTTATGGATAAGCAGAATACGGACCAATTCAGAATCTTCTTTTCATAGTTTCAGAATCCGTATCCACAACAGTAAAATGAAATGATCTTTTGATACTATTTGTTTTTCCGAAGCCTGTTAATGAAATATATTTTCCAGCAGGTAATGTGTTTATGTTCAGTTGCTCCTGCACTTCATCGTGTGGGAGGAATTAATGACCCTAATGAACCAGCTCATTAGTTAAATCTGATTGGAACTTCTGTATCCAGAAATAATACCTGTATGTTTTCAGCATGTTCATTTTGTTAAATGAGTGTTCATTTGACAAAACGATCCCTCCTGTTCTTGCCTTATGTATGTGTTTTACTTAGTTCAGTTTATTTGTTTGACACCCATTCACGGCAAATTATTGTAAGTCATTTTACAAGACAAACGGATCCAATCCAGAAATGTATAACCAAATCAGTCCAATGCAATCTGGTCTCATAAACAAACTGAAATTCAATTACGTTGTTTCTCAAAATCATGTGTCAATGGGCAGCGGTTGACTGAATCCAATCATCCCTCATTCTTACCATGGAAACACCTTGTAGCAGCCTGCTTGAAAGGACAAAGCAAATGTATAAATGACGCTTAAGTATTGGTCAAAGAGTACTTTCAACATTAGAGACAGGGTTCCTACACAGTCTGGAAAAGTCTAGTTAAAAATGAAATTTCAGCTAATCCATCCTTCCTGATCAGAGCCATTAGCATCAGCAGTTTAAGAGGAAAACACGATGAGTATATGCTTTGCCCAAGGAAACATTTTAGGGAAATCTTTTCTCAGTTTTTAAATACGGAAAAGAACGGGAAAGAGGCTAAAATAAGGTCCAGGAATTTTTTTTCATCTACCTGTAACAATCCCTTTTTTGTGTTTTAAAGGATCACAAAGGGAGAAAGTCGGGTGCTTTGTATTCAGCTAGACTTAAACAAACTTTCAGCAGTTTCTGCTAATGAGTGAAGACATCTGAGATGTGCCTTAAGGTTGACTGGCTGTTGAAACAAGAAACAGGATCCAACACTGAATAATTAACTCGTTATAAATAACTGCTCATAAATTACATTAATGACCATTATTGTTTTCGCAAACGGATTTATTTGTGTTTTTTGTCTTTAGGATACAGCCCTCCAGGGAAGCCAACAAATATCAATTGTCGCTCTCCAGAAAAAGAGACCTTCACCTGCTGGTGGCAGCCAGGCTCTGATGGCGGGCTTCCAACCACCTACGCCTTGTACTACCGCAAAGAAGGGTAAGTTGCTTCCTGTGGGTGTGGGGGGTGTAACTAGATCTAGTGATTTGAAAAAACCTCCAGATAGCTCATCAAGGTGAAGTCTGTCTCGATCCTGTTACCGTCATTATGTGTCCTTGTCTAATGAATTGTTAATATTTCTATGCACTGTGTTTATGGTGGCATGTGCTAAAGGCTTGACACCCTTGAGACTTAATAAAAGCAAAACAAAATAAACAAACAAAGTAGTTGATGTTGACCAGTTGTGTTGATGGAGTTGACTAATAAGACCTTCTTACTCTATCAACTACTGAAAAAGGCTCCAACTCTTTTAATGTTGATTGTGTAACAACGTTTTGGATAAATGAGACAAAATACAAATTATTTGTAGGCACTGTGAAAGTACTGACTAATCGCTGCTAATGAGAGCTTTGCTTTCTATCCAGACCTTCCTGTTGGTATTAATCTTACAGGTTATTGCATGTTTTTGATCCTCTCCTGATTTTCTTTAGTTCAAATTTCAAGATGCTGTGATCAAACTGTAAAAGATTATCCTTCACTCAACAGAGATTTTTCAAAGCAAAGTTTTAGATTAATGGAACCTTTGTTCACCAAGTGAAGCATTTTCAGACTACCAAAACTATTGGTATGATTGATATTATTTTCCCACAGCTTGTTAGAAGAGAACTTTGTATATTAGCTTTAATCCAGCCCTGACTAATCTTCTGAATTTAGATGGGTTGCACAAGTCCAAGTGTGGACAGGGACTTGTTCTAACTGGTTTGCTCGGTAGAGGAGAATCAAAAGCAGAACATCCTTTAAGTGTAATGCACCCTTTATCTTTATTTTTTTTTCTTTTTCCAAAAGGTCTGCCATGAAGCAGGACTCTGTTGTGTTTTTATTGTATCACTTTACAGATGTGGGTAAAACTGATACCATAGGATTCTTTGCCGCCTAATGGAATTTTGCTCATCATGTTTCAATATTAAATGTAAATTACACAATGAAAAGTGTACCACAGATGGCATTTTTTAAAATCTGCTGTTCAGCCGAGGAGAGCAAAAAGATGCAGAGCAGTAAAAGTGAAACATTTTTTAGAAGAGACCTGTTTAATCGTTTCAAGGCTGAGATTGGACCAAAGTTTGACCACAACTTTATGTGACCATACTAAACTAATAAGTGTAAAAATTTTATATATATATGTACTCCTAGGAATACATATAAGATTCCTAGGAATATTTCTGGTTATAATTTGAATATTAGAATCTGGTTCTTTTTCAAAAGGCTTCTTTTATATTTAATTGCATTGACCACACTTATCTTTTATGGCCATTTTGACATGATCTCAAATATGCTGGGATTATGAGATGTTTTAAACCCTTCGGTTTGTCTTTAACAAACCGAAGGGTTTTTTAACAACCAGGAACTCAATTCCTGGTTGTTAAAAATACTTATGTTGCTCTTGTTAACTTCCATTTCATCAATTGTGGTGATTTTTAGTATACCAGTGACCCACCCTCATCCATATGGGTTAAATATGTGGTAAGAAAAGCAAAGAAAAAATTTAATGGGAGATTTTTGAAAGGAACCAATCAATTTTCTCAGAAACCAAAAGACAGTGTTTCTTACTCTGTTTGTGGCTCGACCTCATGACCTCATGAATTTTCAAATACACTCAAAGATGCTATTGTGCAAGTTCCTATTTAATAACAGTACATACATGTTTGGAGCGGATAGAGAAAGGCTTAGGAATGCACATCATTTTCATTCCTTCCTGACATGTGGATACTAAGAAGAAATGCTACATGTGTGTGCATGTGTCTGAGCGAGATCTGGCGATAAAACTCTGTTCTAATTTTAATCACTTTTTTGTTTTGCATTTTCAGATGGACAAAATAACTGAAATTAGTTCAGGTTTTGACTTCTTTAAGTTTTACTTTAAAGGGTTTCTAGCAGCGTTTGCTATAAGACATCTGGATCATTCAGTGTTTGTGTTCACCCAGGATAATACAGAGCTTTGCAGTGTTAATCATACCCCTGCAACATCTTTGGCATTCTTTCACATTTCAACTAAACACATTAATGTAACTTACAATGATTTGATGTGATAGACTAACACAAAATATTGCATAGCTTGAAGGCATGTTGTTATTTTATTTATTTATTTTTTTAAAGATAAAAATCCCTAAAAGTCTTTTGGTGTATGTCTCTACCAGCTATGGACAAACACAGAGTAAATATTGTACCTATTTTCAAGCACAATTAGATGTGAATGAGGATGCATTTCACCTGCTACCCTCTGTGTGAACCACAGAGTGGAAACCTCATAATATGAATCACTGAGGGCTGCAGACTGGTGTAAGAGGATAAAGATTGCAAAGGGTCATGTGGCACGGCCTGCTCCTGTGAAGGTGGAGTTTAAAACGTGAGCAGGGTTGATAAGGAGCCAACACAGATGTGGAAAAGGAGAGGATGCAGCGGATTAGTTTTTGTTTATAGCCTAATCCACTCAGCTGAGATACATGTCGATAAGACATATAGAGACTGAAAATCACAGGAAGTGAATTTTTGATAGCAGAAGTAAACTCTAATTCAGAAAAACTGTACTGATAGTTTCAATGTATTGAAATTTTAGTATTCACTATGTCTGTATATATGTAACTACAGTGAAGTTGATTTAGCTAAATATTACTACTTTAAATGTGTAGTTCAGAATTTCTAAAGTGATCTGCAGTTGGTAGCTCCCCTTATTTATTAAAGGTTCACATTAGGTTGGGTCCTGAGGCTAAGGCTAATGGCAAAACCATTAGCCTTAAACCAGTAGGAACCAACAACAAAGCAACCTTCTGCCATTAAAACAACTCCAGTCTAAAAAAACATATTTTTCTGCAGGCTCTCTGAAGCTCTTAACAATGTTCATAATTTCATTAGAAGGTTATTTACAAAGGTGCTAATAGTTGATTACACAGTAAATAGAGGTAAGAAGCAGTGTGCCACCAGTGGTCTTCTGTGAAATGCACTCTGAGAACAAAACACATAAAGCATTTTCAGTCTGATAGTAAAACAGTTCTGGGGAATTAGTTCAATGACACTACATTGATTTTTTTCCCACCCTATTAATAATCCTTTGTCCAGTTATTCTGACTGGAAAAGATGTACTTGTTTTTTCTCAGTACATGTACAGTAAGCTCATTGGTGACATTTCTCCTCCTGTCATTGAAACCACTCCTGCTAATTAACTTCTGCAATGTTTTTTAGAGTTGTTTGTGACAAGATGGTGAAAGTCTGGACCTCTCTCAGAGTAGTTATTAATTTCAGCTTCAGCTAGACCAACTAATCAGAATATGTATTAAATGAACACACCTAGCAAATTATCTACCACAGGTAAGATATTAACTGCTTCTAACCTTTTAAGATAACCTTGCATTAATAGTTCAGAGCTATCTCTTTGAAGTGACAATGTAGCGTCAAGATCCTGCTACAATCAGCCAAGTCATAGTACAGCAGATAACACCATAAATTTTTTTATGGAAAAAAAAAAAGTATCGTAGACCTCTCATTTATTTATTTGTTCATTTTAACACAGTTTTTCCTCTTTACTTGTCATTTTAAGAACTAGAGCTGAGTCAATGTTTATCCCCTAAAAATCTTAAAGGGATTATATTATTTAACTATTGACAAGGAATCAATTATTTTGAGAGAAATGCAGAGACTAGTTCCTCATAATAGTCACTTTTCTGTTGAACTCAGTTTATGCATGATTCTTGCAGAAATTCAGACAGGAGAAATTAAATTCTAATAACAAGTCTGCATGACCCTTGACCTTTTTGTGGCAAAACTTTATGGCAGCAGTGGCTGAATTATAATTCAGGGAAAGTACTGTTACGTTTCACCACTTGGGGTGACAGCTCTGTTAGGGATGTCTGTTCTTCTTCTGATACTTGTTAAATCCAGCCAGCAATACTAGAGACCTGAATGCATAAGTAGCATTTATTGGCATAATTTTTTAGTGGGTCAGAACAAAACAGTCAAGTGTGTGGTTGGCCTAATGAAGACAAGGAACAACCAATGTGTCTTTTATTGTTACAAATTATACTACATCAAAAAGATTTATGCAAAAAACATCTTTGAGTGAACATTAATTAGATACGCTATCACAAAATCCACAAAAGGGATATAACTGAACTGGTGTAATTGAGTTTCCTTTACCAGCAGTCTCTGCCCACAGATTTGTCTTCCTGCCTTCGGATGTTGCGTTAATGTTTGTTTTTTTTGTTTATGTTGTAATATTTGTTATGACAGTCCTTCCTGCAGCAAAACATCTCGACAATATGAGCCTTTCACTTCTGTACTTCACAGTTTATTACACTTCAATTTTAGTTTCAACTGACCACGTGACTTGTCTCCAAAAATAAAAGTCTCTCAGCTTCATCACAAAGTCTGATGCTTCTGTTCTAGGGTGTCACCAACAAGTTATTTGTTCATGTAGGATTCTTTTCATACAATATTATTCATACTGCTCATGTTACGGTAATAATTACCACCCACTTAAATAACGCACCCACCTGTGATACAGCAGAGCCCACCATTTTTCTCCAACAGACTGAAAAACTTGGTGAACATGTGTTAAATTGATTCAGACTATCAGACATATGCTAAGGCACAACTGATAAATGGAAGCCCACAGAGCTCAGCAGCAGCCCATCTTCTACTCAATAACCATTTATGTAAGCTGGGTGAACTGTTTGAAGTGCATTTGATTTGCCTCATTCATACTATGACTTTTAGCTCTTTAGCACAGCAGGACATTCACTGCTGAATTATTTGTGTCCTTTGTACTCAAAAACAGTGGTAGCCTTCTTTTAGTCAGCCGCCTGGTAGTGCAAAGCAGCAGGTGGTGGAGGGGCAGTTTTGTGATGCTCTACATCCTAAGAAAACTTCGGTCATTGTGACATTTTCTGACATGTCTAAAAAGACATTAAGCTGTAGGAACTGTCAAATCAAATTTGGAATTTAAAATCTTTTTTTATCTTGAAATTGTACACATGCCCTAGTCTACTTCCACACCTCAGTATTGCTCAAACTGAAAATGGCTGTCACATTTTTTGCATTCAGTCCGAAAAGGCTTCCTTGAGATACAGTTGGTCGTAAGCAAAACCTTTGATGATTATTTTTGTCCGTGTTTCAAATTTGTTTACAAGAAAATGTTGCTTACAATAAACTATTTTATTGGTGTCAAAGCAATAAAAGCTATGAAAGCTTGGTCCATAGTCCATTATAAGTCAATAGAATGAAATTTCATTGTGATATGGATTGGTCTGTTGTGTATTTTCAGATGGCAATAAACTTTCTATTAATTAATTTCCCAATTTATTCTTGAGTCTAATAAGTGCATACTTTAATATGTGGAAGATAAAAAACACTCCATTTTTTAATTCAAGTGTAGTTTCATGTAAAGCACACACAAGGAAGAGCTTGGGAATTTCATCCCAAAACTTTAAAACATGTGGTTCTTTTAGATTAGTAGCAAAGCACTTCCTTGTGAGACGAGATCATTGCATCCTGAAATTTACAACATCACAACGATGCAGCTGCTGCTACAGCAACAACAACATGTTCCCATCGGTTCCATATCAATTCTCAAGGCTATACTCATTTACCCACCACAAGTCTAATGGGGTTTTGCCTGCAGTGGTTGCTGAGCATCCATTATATTATCAAAAGTATTATTTTCATAAACAAAATACCCTACACACATGGTAACATCACTACACAACAAGAGAATTGTTGAGTATTCCAGAAAATTCGAAATAATTAGTAATTCTTTGAATTCATTAGTTGTCTACGTATCGCCTATTGTTGTAGTTAATGGTTCTTCCTCCTTTCAGTAAATCTGTTCACTATTAATAAGAAAATAATTTCTCAATTCATCCTTGAATCATCCTCTCCTATCCTCTCAAAATACATCTTTTTTTTAAATAGAAATTGTACCGCAAAAAGCACACCCTGTTCTTGGTATTTTACTGCACAGTGTCTGAAATCACACAACTGCATGATGTTTTCCTTCTCCTCAACAGCTCTGAGAAGGTGTTCGAGTGTCCTGACTACAAAACGGCCGGCAAGAACTCTTGCTTCTTCAGCAAGAATGTGACGTCCATCTGGGTGAACTACAACATCACCGTTGTGGCTACCAACTCGATGGGAAGCACATTTTCCAATCCCGTTGACGTAGATGTCGTCTATATCGGTGAGGGGAAAGTGGCAAAGGTTCAGTGGGACAGCACTGACACAACTCCTTGGGAGAATTTTAGTAGAAAATATGTTTTTCGACAGAACAGCACTCGTGTTGTTTTGTGTACTGTGAAAAATCTTAGCTGTTATATCTGGACTTTTGCTGTTGCAGACACAACAGCAAAATTCAAGTCTTTGGACTATTTCTGTTGCGGTGACATTTTTAAGCTATAGGCTGACAATCAGCTTTGGAACATAATCTTATAATATATAGAAAAAGCAATCCGCTTCCTCTTTCCATGTTCTTTAATGCTAATATCACAACTTTTTTTAATAAAAAGTCTGACCTTTTCAGAGGTTTGAAAATTGTTCCCTTTTTCAAGTTGTTAATGGAAGAGATTTATGCCTGACTAACTTGGATTATATTTTATCTTGGATTTAGAGGATCTGTAAGTGCTCCACTTATCCTTTTCATTAGAATTTTACAATGATTGAATATCAGGGCTAATTAGCATCAGCGTCTTTCACTAACCTCAGCCCTCAGACTTGTCTATTTTTGCAGTAGGTTTATAATTTGAAGTCTAAATAGTTGTTCTTACTCCTAGCTCAAAAATATACATCAGTGGTCAGAGCTAGAATGTTAGAGTTCCTCAGCTGGACCTGTACATACACTAGCACATCTGGAGTGAAGGGCGCGTGATTATTTACTATGATTTCTTGTCATTCATTATTGGGTCTCATCAGATCTAAGACATACATGTTCTCTTTCCTTCTCTCCCCAGTCAAGCCCAATCCTCCGGAAGAAGTGATAGTGAATGTCACAGAAGACAAAGACTGGCCTTTTCTTCAAGTGTCATGGAAACCCCCCAAAATGGCTGACACCCGCTCGGGTTGGATCACACTCATCTACGAGGTCCGACTCAAGTTGGAGAATGAGAATAAATGGGAGGTGAGTAAACCACTGCCAGTGAGATGGAATAGCCTGGTGTGTAGAGCATTTGTCTTTCAAATGTGAAACTTTGCATTTAGTTCTGTCAGAGGACTCGCTGGTATGTCACAAAGCCAGGGTTTGATTCTCAAACCTCAAAACCACACCTAAAATCTACATAGAGTGCTACAATTTACTGACCTCACCTGACTCATATGTATATGTCTTTCATTTCCAGGAGCTCTCTGCAGGCCAGAGGAAGAATTTTAAGATTTACAGCCTGAGGTCAGGTGGTACTTATGATGTTCAGGTTCGCTGTAAGCCTGATCATGGCTTTTGGAGTGAATGGAGCCCCTCAACCCGTGTCAAAGTTTCTGAATGTAAGTCCTTCACCCACAAATAACTTTACAACTGTCTAAATACAGTTGTACAATGTCAACTGTATTTAGAAGATAAAATCAGCTTTGTAAAATACATATTTTCCATTTTAGAAAAAATAAAACAAAAAAACAATCATTTTGTTGGTCAAAAGTACAGCAACAGAATATACATCCTCATGTTACTTTCACTTCACCGTTATGAAATTTTGTGTTTGCCCATCCTAGTAAGTTAAAGTAAAACACAACGACATTTGTGATTGTACTATTGCAGAACGTGGAAAGGCAATAAATTCATGTAGGTCCCAGAAGCTTGACTGAAGACATTATTTCAGGTTTCACAGCATCTGTCATCATGAATGTAGACTATTTTTTATGGAGAACCAAAAACATAAACTTGGAGGAATGCATGTTTCACTATTCTATGGTCAGAGTGGATTTAACCTGTCCACCTGGTTTTTGTGTGGATTTAGTAAAAAATGGGGTAATTAGTAATATAGAGAGATGTGGGAGGATTTGTTTTTAACGCCATGCTCCCATTTTGCAACCCATAAGCTTAGTTACCCTGTCCTCACAGGAACAAGCAAGTAATTACCTATAAGAAAAACTGACTTACTATGTGCTTAATTCACATTTTTCTTCTGTGTGCCAGTGGAAAAATTAGCCTTGTGGCATAAAAGTGACTTGGGAGAGAAGAGAAGAAAATACTACATTAATACAATCATTTACATGTTCTAAGACTGTCATTATTGTTCTGTTTCATTCAGATTTACCACGGGAAAGGTCAATGTGGATCCTTATTGTGGTCTTTGCTGTCTTCATCCTCTTCATCTCTATTTGGATGATATACATGAACTTTCATAGGTAAGAGTAAACATTTTTAGTAAATTGCATGTATTAGACATTAAACACATTTACATCTAGTCATATATCATATATATATAAATCTAATATTGATTTTTATTACCGTTCAAACTTTTTGTGCATGCAGTGTGAAGCACTACCTTCTGCCACCAGTGCCAGGACCTAAGATCAAGGGAATTGACAAACAACTTCTCAAAGTAAACCAGAGCTTTTTGACTGAAGATGCTAACTAATACATGTTAAAGTATCTATTTAAATCATGACGTCTTTGTAACCATATACTTTTTTATGTGCAGAGTGGCAAATCTGAGGACATCTTCAGCTCACTGGTGGTGTCTAATTTCCCCCCAACCACATCCAACTATGAGGATTTTCTTGTGCAATACTTAGAGGTGTATATCCCTGAGGAGCGTGAACTAATCATGGATGAAGGCAAAGATCTTCAAGACGATGGCTTCAAAACTGAAAACTCCACATGTGACAATGATTCTGGCCGCGGCAGCTGTGACAGCCACACACTGCTTATCGATAAGGGCGGAGGTGACAAAGAAGATGGGCAGCAGTCAGATCAGGAAGGTAGTCAGGCTGAGGCTGACACAAAAAGTCATGAGGAAGCCCTGGAGGACGAACTCCTGGCATGTTCTCATGAAAATGCACAGATCCCAAATATTTCCAATGAGAAGGAGAAGGTGAAGAGCTGCCCTTCTTTGTTTTCTCCACTGCCCCAGTACAGTCTTAGCCCAGTGAATCAACCAAACAAACCTAAGACGGGGAAACAACACTGTCTTTCTGACAGCCTGTTCACCCCAAACTCCTTGTCGTCTTACTTCACTCAGCCTGATCCCAGCAACACAAAAGGCTTTAGATCAAATTACTGGGAGTGTAGCTTGGACCACAAGCAATCTCATCTATTCCATCCCCAGAGAGCAGCCCATGAGGCCCTCCAGGCCCAGAATGACCTCAATGCGGCATATGTCGACTACATGGAAGCGCCGATGGATGTTCATGCGCTCAATGTCAGGCCCACCGAGTATGTCGAAGTCCAGAGGGTCAGTGACGAGGACGTGGTTCTTCTTCACCCCGTTCCCCCCAGCCATGAAAACAGCTGTAATGTAAGCCACCAAACAGAGGACTACAGCAGGGTGAGGATGGTGAACAATAATAATGGGTTGCTACTTCTTCAGAGAGATGCTATTGAGGAAGAGAAGAATATGTGCCCTTATGAAGAAGAAATGGTGAGCAGAGCAACGTCGACTGGCTGCAGAGCATCCATCACTCCCACTTTGCAGAACTCTGCGACTGGCATTAACACCGCCTTGCCAATTCTTGACGAAATGGCAGGCAGTGGTTATGTTGACACCGCCACCATGTTTGGCCTGCCCACTTACTAGGTGTTCTGGATATTAATCTGGCAGCTGCTGGACGTTGTGAGTGGTTCACTTTAAGCCTGAAACAAGGAGAAAAACCATACTGACAATGATTGCATCTTTCCAAAATTGGTTGCAAAGACAATTTTTCTTTCATGGGAATATACTTTTTTCCTTTTGCTGTCAAGGTGAAACACTGATATTTAAGAGCCACAATTTTTCAGATGATTAAACAGTATAATTGTCATTCAGATTAATTAAGAATAAAATGTATCTTAATTTATGGGGTACTACATGTTTCTATGTTGATTCTATATGTTCTAGTTTGAATGTTGATTATACTGCAAGCTGTTATTTTACCTCTAAAATATATTGTAAGGCTGCTTGTTGTATATTGTACATATTACACACACATATATATACAACGTAAAGAACCCCTAAACACTTCACCCAGGGCATTTAAGTTTCTGCTCGTTGCACAGCTCCAGGGGTCTGTGCAAATTAAATATATTTTATACTATTTTCTGTGCTGCTGTTAAATATTCTGTTAAATATTTGCATATAAAAATGATGTAAATCACATTATGTGCTCTTCACTGTCACCAGCTCTCAACACAGATAACAGTGTGAAATATTTGGCTGAAATGAATAAAAGTTTGTATTGGAGCATCCAAAAAATGCTAAAAGAGGGAACGTCTTTTGGTATATGTGTCTTCTTTTTTTAAATGGACATTAAGATATGAAGAGAGACTTATTTTCAGATGTTGTAGTTTGGTTTATGTATGTGTTTTGATATGTGTGCGTGCATGTGTGCGTGTGTGTGTGTGTGTGTTTGAATGTTAAACATGAGGTTAAAAAAGAAGACAAGCAAGAATTTACTGAGGTATTTGTCACTCAGAGCAGATTATGTACATTTGAGTCGAAGAAATCTATAATGATGTGTTCTTTTTGATGGAAAATTTGTGTCATAAAAGTTGGACACCTTTATATAACAGTATACTGTCCTTGTGCGTATGGCTACACTTGTGGTGAACATATTTGCAATACATAAGAAACAGCCATCAGGTTACTTTTGAAAGCTTGTCTTAAAAATTGAGTTTGTAATAAATTACTTTACACTGTAACAGTATATGGTTTATTTTCTTTTTACCTTTATACTAACATGAAGATGTATTACTTACAGTTTTTTAAATTACTATCAAATTATATAATTATAGCGAGAAGAGTGATTGCCTTGCATTTTTATGTAATTATATATTTTTCAGATTTAGATGTGATTTATCCTTTTAACCACTCCGTTTTACAGGTGGAATTAATGAACTAAAGAGATTAACAATTTTAATTAAAAAAACAGATTCTTGCACAGCTCTTAATATGCTTTATGCATACATCTGTTCTATATTGATTACATTACTTTTTGCAAAAGTCAGCAAACTTCTTGATTAATTCTGGCAGAATAGCTGGAGTCTAACTATTATTTCACCTACTGTTGGTGCGTTTGAGTCAGATGTAATCCCTTTTTAAAAACCATTTTGATCTTGAAAAGTGTTTCTTATAGTTATTATTTACTCACTTAATTCAATGTCTAAAACACAAGTCTTATTCTTAGTGAGTGAGATTAATCAGAGAAAATACACTGCATAGTCAGCTGTTTAATGACTTTACAGATGTCTCTTATTCTCTAAAACCTTAACTTGTGTCATTTGCAGGTCAAGCGAATGTACAATAAATAATACAGTGTCAATACCTTTTACACTATACTATGTAAAAAGTATAGTAAAATATACTTTTCTCTGTACTTGAACTAAAAGATATACCGTATATAATGTAAGTTTGGATTTTATGAGTCTGATATAGAAAAAACTAGATGTTGAGAACTGTTCATTTTAAGTTTTCTTAAAACTAAGTTATTATAATTTATATTTTTGTAATTTTTTTAATGTGAAGTCATTACATGAGTACATTTGTTGGGTTTAAAAAGCCCAAACATCTATCCATTTGACTTTTAATAGTCCAGAAAAAATGCATTTTCTTAATATCCTATAGTGACTAAACAAATAAAATAACACAAGGCATAATGTCAATGATCAAGTGGGAATGGGGGCCAACCTGGGTGATTAATAGGATTTTCTGCAGCGGTCCTGCATGCCCACACCTCTCAGTATGTCGAAAAACGAAAGGACCACTAGCGAAGCGGGGGTCGGTCTACGCCTACCGTGAAGAGAGATGGAGAAAGCAAACAAAAAACACAAGTCTGGGCAAAGTTGAACAGAGTGCATCCTCAACATGCTAAAAGTTGCGTCCTGTGCGAGTGGCCGATGGGCAGTTTTTACGGGACATCCCGTCTATCGGCCCCAATTTTCGGCTAAAATCCACCTGGCGAGCGGTGAGTTAACGTGGAAATTTATCAAATCCGGATCAAACTAGTTTGTAACTGTTGCTGCAGTGCAGACAGCTGTTCATGGAACATGCCATACTTGTTTTTGTTCTACTAAGGTAATGCAGATGGCACACGTCTCAAGTTTTACTCTATGTTTACCATTTTTGTTATTTGAACCACTGGTACTCGACTGTCATCATAAACAGATAAAATTCCATCATATGCACCTAAAATCAAGGGAACACATCCTATATCTAAAATAGCCAATTATACCGCTATACTGAGTTGAACATACTAACATTTAATCCAATGTTGATCCACAGCTCAACTGGAAGAATTTGTTGACCTAAAACAAGCATTTGTCTGGCACTGCACAATTCTGGCATTCTGGCACTGAATTAACAAAAATAAAACATTTTCATTTTCAAAACATTTTAAAAACCACATGTTCTTTTCCTTCCTCCTTACTTTGTATTGGCTTATGACTAGGGCTGGGCAATAAATCAAAAACATGTGTTATACATGTATCTGTAGATCATAATTTCACCTGAACTCGATCAAGAACCGCACAGCATTTTGGGAGATGTAGGCAGAGGAGAGTCTGTAATCCTCTACCTCTCAGGGACAGCTGGACAAGGTGCCAACAACTCCCTGACTTTTTGGTAAGCAATTAAACCAATTGAGTAACTTATGCAGCAGCAGTTTAAGGTTGCACCTTGGCAAGAAATAAAGTGAGAAAATCTGTAAAACACCTTCACAGGAAACTGTGGACAAAACAGGAAAGACCACATCACCAGTTTGCCAGTATTTCAAACAAAAAACAAATCAATAATTATCAATATTGACTGACATGAAATCCTTTTTCAGCCATATCCCTCGTAATGTAAAACTACAATAGTATTTTGTAGTTTGTGGTTGTAACTTGACAGAATATGTTAAGTTCATTAATTTTTCTTTTACAGGTGCATCATGTCAGAAATCAGACTTCAGATTCTCTCGCACAGATATACCAGAGATGCCTTCTTGCAATTTCACTCCAGAGGAATATAAGGTATGAGCCAAGATCTGCAGACACACAGTAGATTAACCTTGGACAGTTCTGTCTTGTATTATGTAAGAATTAAGTTAACTGTCTAAATGACAAAATCGTTTCATGGAAAAACAACAAAAAAACCCCAACATTTCATTCACACCTCCAGTCTCAAGTGCCACTGATATGCACACACTGTCTTGTACTTTGAAAATTCAAGAACAAATCAAATGAAAAATGAAACATAATATTTCTTTTGAAGTTATATTTTACACCATGTGCCTCTCCAGGGAATGTCAAAAGCAAGAATGATAGAGATCCGCAAACAGAACTGCAACCCCATGACCATGAAAGTTACATACTACAAGAAACCAGTGTTCATCCATCAGGGGTACATGCAGTATCTGTGGGATGTGGATGGGACCAGATATCTGGATCTGTTTGCTGGTGTGGCCACTGTCAGTGTGGGCCACTGCCACCCGTAAGGTTCTTTTGTGTGTATATGTGAAGCAGGAATTATGTTTTTGTCTGTTCACTTTTTAGTGTATTTATAGCTAATTGTTGATGTCTGTGTGTGCAGGAAAGTAACTGCTGCTGCTGAAAAACAGCTGAAAAAACTTTGGCATACTACTTTCATTTATGTCTACCCTACTCTCCAAGAGTACTGCGAGAAACTTGCCTCCCATTTGCCCGATCCTCTTAAGGTAGGGTGGTGTATTTTTAGACTAGTCATGGGTATGTATATTTATGCTGTAGTTAAAATGTCTGTTTCCGTGGGCAGGTGGTTTTTCTGACAAACAGCGGCTCTGAAGCAAACGACCTTGCGATGTTTATAGCTCGTCTCTACACTGGAAATTTTGACATAATCACTTTCAGGTCCAACATTTTCTTTTTTTATACATTTTGCTAGAATAGAAATATCCAATGTTTAAAAAAATAACATACCAATGAATTATTAAAAACTTTTAACATATTTACACCAAACTGGAGGAGAGCAAGGAGACATTTTTCTCATTTTATTTCTTGTCTGTTAGGATTGCTAAATTAACAAGAATGTTTCCTTGAGATAAACATGTGCAATGTGCTCATAGTTGTTGTGTGTTTTTCAGAGGATCATATCATGGTGGCAGCCCGATGGCCATGGGTCTGACTTCCAATGCAGCATACAAATACCCTGTTGCCAACGGTTTAGGTTGTACAAATGTATGTAGAACAGCAGTATGTCTATAGAAAAGCAGTCATACATTCACGGTTCTGTCCGTCCTGCGGCAATGCTTTCATGATCTGTGATGTCGTATTCATTATACACCTTTATGTTTTAACAAGACTATATTGTTTTATTGTAAACGACATACCCTCTAATATAAGTTGATAAAATAGCGTTGGCAAGGCCTCATTTCAAGTTGCTATTTTTGTAGAGAGCTGAAGTGTGGGAACATCAGTGCCTAACTGAAACATGCTGGTGTGGTGGAGGATTTCATTTAGTCTCGCCCATGAAATAGAAATGATAAATAGGTGCATCTCCATACATTGAAATGTTTATTTATTTCAGTAATTCAATTGAAAAAGTGAAAAATACACATTTATTTCACACATTAGGACACAGTGTTTGAACATTGCTTTCTTTAAACTCTTTGTTTGAAACACTTTTTATTATCAGACAATGAAAACTTACGAAAATAGAAAATGCTATTAAAGGAATTGGGTAAGATCAGTCTGGCTCTATGTTAAAAACTAACCAGCAGGTTTATAGGGCATAAAAACTAGTTGCGCCACACTGGCAAGCAGTTGTTGGTGACAAGTCTTTTGCATTGCGGTAGAGGAATTCATTTAACATTAATGAATAAAAAGGCATTTCATATTTAATATTTGTTTGTCTTTTTTTTTTTTTTGCACAATTGCAGCATTCAGAGTATTGACCTAATTAATACTCTTGCAGTTTTCTAGTTTAACATTTTTTTCTGCTGCTGTATTATGTAAGAATTTCCGTTTTTGTCACTTTAACCCAGCTGTGTTGTTTTCTGCCAATTAAACAGACGATGTGTCCGGATGTGTTCAGAGGTCCTTGGGGAGGAAGGCACTGCAGGGACTCACCTGTGCAGACTACCAGAGAGTGTAGCTGTGCTCAAGGTACACAGACATGGCCACACAAGACTCAGTTCTCATTAACAGGAGAAATAAATCATAAAATATCATCCATCCATGTTTTGTTAAAAAAAAAAAAAAAAAGTTTGATGTTTTGGATCTAGAGTGTTTGCTTAGCCTTTTAATATTTGTACAACTCCCAATGGCACCAGACATTTTTATGCCTTATTGTTAGCAGTTCTTACTTATTGTTCAAACTGGTCTAAAATATCTTCAATTTAATAGATGAAACTTGTAAAAGTAAAAATGCTGAACTCCTAAAAATAAGATGTGAGGAGACGAGAATAAGTGCTGAAAGAGCAGAATGAAGTTCAAAGTCTCCTCCTGTTGATCATTGACTTATTTTTAACCATCGTGAAAAGTTTGTCCCTTTACAAGGTTCATTCTGTCATGAGGCATCTACTGTGAATTTTAGACGCGGCCGGAGAAAATCAGTCACGGAAAAACAAATTTTCAGAAATATTCTTTTTTTTTTTTAATCTGTGCTCTGGGACTAAAGTAAAACAGTTCAAATCAGGTGGGAGAGAGGTGGAATGTGTTTTAGTTGTTTTTAACCTGTTACATCACCGCTCAGCATTTTTCTGAGTTTTCTATGTTTTTATTATACAGGTCACTGTGCAGCAAATGAGCAATACATCAGACAACTTAAGGAGACATTAGCTACAAGCGTCCCTCCTAGAATTGCTGCTTTCTTTGCAGAACCTATTCAGGTGTTGTTTTACATCTTAAGAAATCATACAGTGATGATATTGAAAATAATGCTTATATCAATGGGTTTTTTTTCCCAGTAGTTTTAATTTTGTCTTGAAATCTTTTAAATAATTTTGTCACCATCGGTATTTAATGTATAGGTAGATAAACATGCATGGTGATTAAATATATTGATTAAAAATGAAGACATTTCTGATATAATTCTTATATCTTTTTCCACTTATATGTTCCATGTTTTTGCGAATATGTCTGGTTCATTCAGGGAGTCGGAGGAGCTGTTCAGTACCCTAAAAACTACCTAAAGGAGGCTTTCAAACTTGTAAGAGAGAGAGGAGGGATCTGCATTGCTGATGAGGTCTGATTTAAATGATTTTAAATTTAAAAATCAAAAGCTACTAAGAGTATCAGTAAACCTTTGAGGTTTTTCATCATCTGCACGCTCACTTCTGTAGAATGGCATTACCAAAAGTTTTATGCAGCCGATAAAAATTTTAAAGGGTTTGACATCATTAAATTTCACTCATGAAACTCAGTGAACTTCAGTTATAATTTCATTATTATCATAAAACATTATAATTATAATGTGTCATTATATACATATATATAATTAATGAAACTGTAATTATATATGTGTATATTGTGAAAAATAATGTTTCAGATAAAACTTATTTTTACCTTATACCCTGAGTAAAAACAAAATGTGGTTTACAAATGATGAAGAAAAGGAAAGAGGAAAAAAAGCATGCAAACCAAGTGAAAGGATCATTTCTTTTGAGCCTAAAAGCTGGTTTTGCCTCTATCTATTTGTAGTAACTGACAATGAATGTTTTATACCACAGAGGAGAAACTTTGGCCCTCCAGATTTTGAATAATTGTTGCAATTCAATCACACCCAAAATCTCTCGAGCATGAAAGAAAGTTTAATTTTGTGCCTTAGTATCTCAGTTGGACAGCTGAAAATAATTTCTGTATTTATTTTTTTGTTAGCCATTCAAAGCTGGCTTGCTTCAGGTTATTGTCTGACTGCATAAAGCATGTTCCCTTCAGCTTAAGGTCATGAACTAGAGGCTTACAATTCTCCTGAGACAACGGTAACTCATCCAGATAAAGTTTTACCCACATGGAACTACATGTGATATGAGATTGACTAATTTTCAGTTTTCTGTAGGTTTATGAACAACTCTGACAAAGAACACAATTAATGGTTCTATTACTTATTGCAAGTCCTCTAACATAAACAGAGAACCCAGTCTGACAGTCTTACAATCACACTTATATGTGTGAGTTTCTTTTAGATCAAAGGATAATGTGCTGGCTGTACTTATAAGTTCTGGCATGGTTTGTGCATTAAGTTCAACTTTAGAAAGAAATTAAGTTAATTGCAATTCATTATTGTAACTGTTTTTCAGAAGATCAAATACGTTTGAATAGATGTTTGCCTTCATAGATAAAATTGTCATTTGCAAATGTTTCCGTTTAATCTGGTTATCTGTTTGAAAATCAGAAGCATAAATATGTGCTACACCTGGAAAACTGATAAGTCACACATTAGAGCCATGCTTTTTTTTCAGAATCAAGTACTGTGTTTGATTACTTGATAAAGTCCATTTTAATTTCTATTAGAAAAATAACTAGAACGAAAGCTAGTTACCTACTGCTAATAACATTAAAATGGAAATGGCATATATCTGCATACATGGGTAGATTGCTCATTGACAACACTGTTATGTACCTGAGAGGAAGGACTGCAAAAGCAATCACCACATTGCAAGGTGCTGATGAATCCCCATATTGTCTCTTACTGCACCGTGGCAGGTTCAAACTGGATTTGGACGAACTGGAAGCCACTTCTGGGGTTTCCAAGGACATGATGTCATCCCTGACATGGTTACAATGGCAAAGGGCATTGGTAATGGATTCCCTATGGCAGCTGTAGTTACGACACCAGGTGAGAATATATATTTACACTTTAAAATTTACACTTCCAGTTTGTTACTTGCAACATTAGTAAGTGTATTGTCTGCAGATGGAAGATGAATTGTTGTGAACGATGAAGAATATGCTGTCACAGAACTTGAGTTATAAAGAGAAGAACATAGAGCCATTAAAGATTTTCGATATCATCCTTATTAATGGGGCATTCTTAGCAACCTGTCAGACTTATTGATTTCAATAATCTCTCCCAAAAAAATAAAAACATATATTATATAAAATTGGGCTCGAGAAGTAAGCTGCCTGGACCCTCACCTCAGTGGTTCATTGATTTCACTTTCCGCCTCTTAATCTATGTAGCCTTGTTTGCTGATTGCCATCAGGATTTACTTCACACTTCCAAACAATCACATCTTATTTCTGGTAGCACAACACATGTTACTTCTTGTGTTATTTATTGTGATAGCCCGTTTCCATGGCACTTGGTTGATAATCAAACTTCTGTATACTTAAAGACCCTCCAGCTGTTCCAAGATGTTTGATTTTTCCAAGAAACAAATAGAACAGGAACAAAAAATGTTGTTGTTTTTATACTTTTCGCTTAGTGTTCTGAATGCTTGACATCAAGTAGAACCTGAGAGGGCTAAAGGTGTGAGCTTGTTAATTTATGTTTTATTTCCCTCCAGAAATTGCTAATTCTTTTGCCACGGGAGTGCATTTTAACACCTTTGGTGGAAATCCGGTGGCCTGTGCAGTTGCTTCAGCCGTGCTTGATGTGAGCAATTTCCTGTCCACAAGATTGACTTGGAAAGAAGGTATTTTCAAATTCTCTGGAGCACGCAGCTCTCTCTGATTCCCAATTGCTTTTTCTTAAACAGACAATCATAGAGGACGGCACACAGAAGAACAGTCTTGATGTGGGCACCTATCTAATGACAGAGCTGGCAAAACTTCGAGACAAGTATGAAATCATTGGCGACGTCCGTGGAAAAGGGCTTCAGATCGGTGTGGAAATGGTCAAAGACAAGGTACTGAGTGTATGACAGAAGAGACTCTCACCTCTTCCGTGTTTGTTTAACGTGTGTTTCTGCACGATGCGTCCTGGGGCAGGGTTCAGCTGTGTCCCAGCTGGCTGCAATGTTCACCGTCTGTATTTGTGAACTGATGTCTTGAGATGTTGCTTTAGATTTTCTACATAATGTTTAGTCCTCTGTCCTTGCCATCACCCTAATCTAAACTATCTCCACAGACTTTCTGTCAGGTTTAAGGCAGGACTGTGACCTCTAAGAACATGCATATTATTTTCAGTAAGAGGATCATGTTGGTAAAATTGAAATATAACTTTAAACCTAAATTTCCAGGTGCATGAATAATTTTGGGCTGATCTGTAGATATCAGAGGACCACTTCTTCTATTCAAAGTTATCTTCTCTTCCATTTACAGACCAGCAGAGATCCACTGCCTCCTGAAGACATCGCCGAGATCTTTGAGGATGTTAAAGATATGGGAGTCCTCATAGGCAAAGGAGGAGTTTATGGACAGGTAACATGAATCCTGATTACATAAAAAATAAGTAAATTACATGGAGTACATGCTAAAGATCAAGGCTTAACATCCTTTAGTTTATTGAGTTAGTCACACTAATATCAAGATTAATTTCATATTAGCTTTCCAGACTTACTTTACATTAGGCTGATTTTTTATGCCTTGTTATTGGACATGTCCAGAAATGTTTGAAATATTAAGTTTTATTTTTGTTTTAATATATTAATATATTAATATTGAGTTTTCCAATGTATTTCAAGGCATTTATAATCAATAATAGAACAAAATGCCAAAAGAAAAGAGATTAGTGAAACAAGAAAAGTCTGATAAATCAAAAATTGCCATTAAAAAAAAAGACAAACCCTTCTTTTATTGTTTATATGTCATCTGTTTCTTTCCTCTTATTTTAATACTCTCCCAAAGATGTAAGTGAGGTTAGTCAGTCTTCACATAACATGAAGAGGCTATGCAATTTTATAAAAAAAAGTCGTTTGGAGAAACCAAATGGAGAATGTGTAATGGTGCACTAGAGGGACCCAGAAATTCAGCCACGACACAGGAGTGAGCAGTAACTCTGATATTTATTAAAAGGCAGCTTAAACCGGGCACAGGATCGTCAGCTGCAGCACTGCGAAGGGGGGGCGAAAAGGAGAGGTTGATGACCGGAGAAATAGCAACAAAGGGGTCTGTTAGCGTGTGTAAAGGGAAACACTAACCTGGCATTCAGTAAATGTGGGGATCGGCTGAGGAACAAGGAGTGGAGCAGATGCTGCGCTGACGCAGAGCTCGGGACGAAGTGCCTGGGGAGGGAAGCGCTGATGCAGGGCAGCGTGCCAACTTGTGGGGGCAGCAGAAGAACCAAATCCAGATCCTGAATCCTAGTCAGACGGGCGGAGGTCATACACGATCGGGGCAGAGAGCAGAATCCGTGGGAGTGGGCGGGAGTGGAGTACAGCAACAGGCGTGGGTCGAGATCCAGAAAGGCAATCAGTAATAGTCCGACAAGGGCGAGGCAAAAGGGACAGGTCTGAGGAACAAGGCGTGGTCGTGATTATGAGGGCGAGGTATGAGTGCTGGAAAACTACTTGCTGAAAGCGTTCGATAATCTGGCAGCGTGGTTGTGACTGAGGGAGGTTTAAGAAGGGAGACAATAGGAAGAAACACAGGTGCGAGGAATAACAGAAATGAGGGGCGTGACTTGGATTGGCTGAACCAGAAAAACAGGGCACAATGTAAACATCACAGAATGATGGAGTAGTTACAGAGGGAAAAGCTCAACGGGAACCAGGGACAAGGGAAAAAAAGCAGGAAATTCAAGCAAAGGATGAGGAAAAAAACTGTGTGAGGAAGAGTAAGTATTGGAAAGTTTCAGAGGCCAGTAAAATTTCAGAAGCCATGGCAGCTGTGATGTGGGTGGGGACAGGAGATGCTTAAAGAAACTAATTGATAAACAGAATGAATACACAGAACCCTGGGAAAATGAGCGCAATAAAAACCAAAAAAATATTAAGCACTTCCTTGCTTAAAAAAAAGTAACCGCTTGAATTTAACTGAGCAAATAATCATGAGCTTCCTATTGGATAGTTACTGCTTGAACGACTTGTCTTCCAGCTGGCAACAAGTTACTTGAGCCCAGCTGATCCAACGAGCAGCTTCTCATTTCTTAAACATCCACGTGGAAAGACACATCCTGTGGTTGTGGAAAACATGCTACTCTGTTTAAGAAAGGTCAAACGAGTTGACATTTAAAATGTGAAAATTTAAAGCAACCCTGGATGGACATAAATATTGTGACATTGCAGATGCTTATCAAAACAATGCCAAAGCAAATGCATGCTGTATCACAACCAAAGGCGATCCAATGTAATATTAGCATATGAGGGTTTTTTTTGGCCAGGCAGTCTAAATGGTCACCCCTCGTTATTATACAAATGCAAAAACCTCAATTAACAACACATATGATCTTTTTACAGATTAGCAGGCCTTCATTTATCTGGTATGTATGTTTCAAAGGTTACAAAGGTTAGAGGACAAAATGTAAGTGGCTTTAAAATAAACTGTGACTCTATACACAAAGCAGGAACAAAATGAGACTGAATCCAGAAACCAACAAGAACGTTCACAGTGTTGAAGGAGAGACAGATCCCCAAACTAAAACCAGATTGATCCAAAAATACAAACCCAAAGTGTCACAAGATGAAGGACAAACTGAGAAGGAGAAACTTTACATTCTAAATGACAATGTTTTATTTTCTCAGTTAAAACACAGAACCAGAAGAACTGCCTTTGAATCACTACTTCAGTCAGAGCACTGCATTATTTCCCATTATCTGTCTGTAATTGTCTGTATTCTTGCACAGGTACGAATATTTACTTATGTATTTGTTGTTGTTCTGTTGAAGATCTTCCGCATCAAACCCCCCATGTGCATCACAAAGGAAGACGCGGATTTCTTCCTGGCGGTTTTTAACAAATCCGTCTGCAACTACATGGAGAAAAGATGAAAGCTTGATAAAAGCTCTGATGACTCAGAGGCGAGCCCAGAACCACAAAAATATACTAAAAAACAGAAACATTTTAAAAGCTACTGTTTAATTGCAAGCTCTTAATACACTAATTGTTCTGTACTAAACATCAAAATATATTTTTCACTGTGACTATAATCTACATTCTGCTTTCATTGAAGTCTTTTGTTGAATCTGTCATACTAAATGTCAAAAAAGAAATTTATAACAAAGAGTCTGGCTTTAAATCGGATTAGTTTACAATTTTTTTATCTTAACATTTTTCATTTCTAATCAATTCAATTTCTTTAGATAACACAATGTATCTTTGCATTATTAATAAATGAGATTTTACTCAAATAATCTAAGATTGGTGCAAAAAATGTTATTTTGGTTGTATCAAGAATACAATTCAAATATTGCGGCAGCACATCCTGTGCAGACAGTTTGTAATTAGATTGTCAAAATCTATTTAATCTGATAAAGCCAGATTCTTGTGGAAAACTTGTTTTAGTGTCTGGTTACTTGCACTAGAGATCTTTTGGAGCATTTAAAACATCACTTAAAAGATATGCAGTATGTGCATTAAGTCAATAAGTTACATTGGAGAAGGACAAAATTAACATTGTTATTGTTATTGTAATTATTGTAAAATTCTTTCACAAAATGGAGGGTGTAAAAATGATTCAAGGGCTGAATAATCCTTTTCACTTGTTTTTTTTTTTTTTTTATTTAAATTTTTGTGTCATGATAACCCTTTGAAAAGTAATACCTGTTCTGTGATGTGTATATTATTTTAAAAAAACTACAAAAATCAATTTTAATTTCAGGGGCCGTAAGGTAAGAAAAAAAGGAAAAGATACCCTTGAACATGGATAATTAAAAAAAACCCACAGTGAATAGCATTTTCACAT
Source organism: Gambusia affinis (assembly GCF_019740435.1). NCBI lineage: Eukaryota > Metazoa > Chordata > Actinopteri > Cyprinodontiformes > Poeciliidae > Gambusia > Gambusia affinis. Next base: position 10,153,881 of record NC_057884.1, on the reverse strand, counting down.
TTGTCCACCTTTAAGTACAATTTAGTTGGAAGCAGCATTATACTTATGTTTTGAAGTGTTTATCAGTCCTGAATGTCTGTCTTTTTAAAAATAATGATGCAAACAGAATGATAAAATCTTTCTTCAGAAAAGACAAATTCATAGCCACTAGTTCAAGGTAATGAAACAAGTGTCACATGACACTTTAACAAAGGACGATAATAATATTTCTGATCATACACCAGGAACAATCTGAACTGGATTGAAAGATGTGAGAAATTGGCATTTAATATATGTATATGTACACATCATATATACAGCAATATTCATACATTTACCCATGTGATGCACTTGTGTACAAACTGATTGGTGAGACAAGTGATGGTGACAGTCTGAATCCTGAAGCTACTGATGAGTGTCAGACAGTTGAAGGAGAACAGCTGAATTTGCTGATGACAAATTTTGAATTGGCCTTAGATTTTGTAATTATGCATTACTTAATGTGAGTCTATGTAAAATCTGAATTAAACTTGATTTTTTTGTTACACCTCATTATTTGTATACTTCATTATTTGTAACATGACAAAATGTGGAAATATGTTAATGGAGTGGGAGAAAGAAGGCTTAATTAGTGTGATATTTCTGAGGTCTTACTGGAAGAGCTGCATGTTCTGAACATTTTTCAACAGAGCTCTGTAAATTGTAAGAAGTCATCTAAATCTCACTGGCACAAACCTCTTTTTCACCTTTTTCTATAATTGCTGCCTTGCTTAATAACATGAAGATGGTGATTTGTTTCTGCAAAAGTAAGAACTTCCCCAATAGATGTTTTCCTTTTACTTGTGTACAGCAGGACTAATTTTATCCTTATTAAATGCAGTTTCCAGGGTCAGTGCAAAATATAGAGATGAGTGTACACAGCATCTATGTTCAAGTTAAAAAGCATATAAAACGTTCGTTCTCAATACAAAAAGGCCTTTTATCAATATGACATCTCTACTCGTTTTTATTGCTATTTTTGTTTTTAATTCTGGTAGCAGAAGAGGCACACTTATGAAGTTTACCAAGTTTATGTGACCAAAAGAAATTCTAATTAGCTTTTAGTTTAAAGCAAGTATTAAGGAAGCACGTGAAAAAAAAAAAAAAAAAAAAAAAAGATTTCTGATTACATCCACTTCAGTATATGCCAGGCCTTTTTTTTCTCTCTTTTTTTTCTCCACACTTAAATATTTAATTGAGTTCATAAAAAAAATCAGTTTTGACAAAAATTACAGAGAAAATACATTAGTTTTCAAATGATGATTTTATTCATTCAAACCAACCTATGTGTGCTTTTAACCATTTTAAAGGGGAACATGTTACACCCACACATATTTCGCTGCTATAGAAAACTTCCACTGGTCTCCCATTCTGGACACTATTTATCTCACACACTATACATTCATCCATCACTGCTTTGTACTGTAACTCTCCTTGTGCTCAAAAGGAACTCAGTTAAATTTAATCAACTGTTTCTCTGTTGCTTTCATTTGCTCTGCTTGCAAAAGAAAGATAGACATTCTTACATTCATTGCTGAAGGTCTCTAGAATAAAGCTTTAATTCTTTAGAGCACTTTGAACCATTAAATGATCTGATCTGCCCTTGAACTTAAAGTAAAAAAGGGACTTAAAGTTTATAGAGAAATATGGCATATTTTAATAAAATATTTCCAGTTCAATAAAAAATCTCCCAATTCTTTTAGCATCAAGTATATGCTAGATACCAAGGTTTTATCTTGTTTTTTTTTAGTGAAAGAATGCTTAGTGAGTGGCTATTGGACAGGATTTTATCGTATTTTTTCTGGGTTTGTTTTATTCATTTCCAGTAAGTAACCAAACTTGGTGTTACACCTCGAAGTATCATAATACAATGTTTTAGTTAGAGATTCTACTGATGATGCATTTACATTGAATTACATAAAAAAGGGAAAAAATTACACTTTAGGATGTAATTATTACACTTGTGTATGTAATCAAAAAGTAGGATTTGGTCAAATTATTTGTAATAAGTTTTAAATGTTTTCTTTTTATTGGTTACATTTTTTCCCATCCACATTTTTTGATCTGAAAGAATGTAAAAGAAGTTGGAGCAGTATGTTTTACGTTGGGATTAAGTTTGAAAGCTTTTTTTAATTAACTGTATTTTTCACATTTGAATCTTTTGCCATCACCTGGTAAAAAGAGCAGCATAATCTCACAACCTTTGAGTAAACTGATTCAGTGGGAGGAAAATTATGTTATTGTTAAAAATTATTGTTTGTAACTACAACATTATATAGTTGCCCCCCCCTTTTGCCAATAATAAAGCATTTAGTCTTCCAAGGGATTTTATAAGGTTAGGGAATACAAAGGAAGGAGTCTGTGACTATTCTCTCATTAGATAATCCAGAATACTAGGTTTTCACATATTGTCTGCGTTTTTCAAATCACTGAACAAGTTTTCTACACTCTGAACCGTAAATGGCCAGAGACAGAGATAAGGGAACATTTTGGTGAATGATAAACAATTTCTGTGTCAATGCAGCCCTTTTTATTTTTAGATCGTTATCCTGTTAGCAACCAACTTTCAGGTTACTGGCCGATGGCCAACAGTGTTTCATAAAAGAGTGTCTTGATATTGTGCATTGGGGAAAAGATCTGCAACGCCATCAAGAAATGGTCCTTTATGAAGTCTCAGAAATATTCAGATTGTTCTTCTTAGAAGAACAATTGTAATGAACTAACAGTTTTATTCTATAGTCTCAACAAACGAACTATGAAAGTGCCTAACTCCTTATGTAATTTATGCTTCCCATCCAGGTCCCCAGCCATTCATTCAATGCATTAAAACAGAACTAAGATTATAATCAGACCAGCTGCTATGCCTGAGAGTGGAGCCTTGATGGAATAAGAAAAGCTCCACCATCTGCATGTATTTGCATATTTATCTCCCTTTCCATTTGTATTTATCAGTTTATACCTTTTACTGGGTCACACATTTCAGCTTAATGAGTGACTGTCAAAATAAAGTGGGTTCTATGTGAAAACATAATTGACCCCTCATTAAATGAACTGTGATCAATGAAACGTTTGTGTTTATCTACACGACCCTCATTACTGAAGTCTGACCAAAAGGAATCAAAGCTAAATTAATAATCGGATATGCATCAATCTTTGAGGGATTTTGTGTTATAAGCTGACTTTCAAGAACATAGAGTATTCGTCAACTAATTCTTAGGCCAGTCATAGTGATGAAGGTCTCTTCCTAAGAAACAAAAAGAAGTGTTTCTTTCCACTCACCACATGCTTGCTCAGGAGGTGAATGAAACCAACCGGACTTAAAGACAGAACCCTATTTACAAATTGCCATTAGCAACAGATTTACTGTGTTATACCTCTACTAGGGTTAAGTGTGACTCTGTCCATATGACTGAATTCTGGAAATGAATTTGCTAAAGTGCCTTGAGGTGACATGAGCTGCTTTGTTAGTTGCATTTTTGAAAAATATAACTACTGGTTGGACGAGCAGCAAAAAGTAACATAAAAAATTTCCTCCAGTACTATAAGATAATTATCCTGAATTAGATCCACTCCGGTGAATCACAGCTGAATCGGTTTTTGAACATTAAACACACCATGTGTCCTGATGCATTCAAGGCCCGCTGGGAGGAAGCTACTAAGAGCAGATGTGCCAAAGATGTTTATACACACAACCTCCCAACATTTATCTTAACTATAAAATCGCTAAGAAAATTCAAGTCAATTTAAAAATACTTTATTATTCCCCAGGGAAACTAAATGATCAGTGCTCTGTTGTGCAAAATACAACCATTTATATCCAGAAGTACATTCAGTTTTAATGGATAAACATTTCAGCAAAGAGAATACATTTAAATTAGAAGTTCTAAAATTATCTACATCCAATACATTTCTTGCAATATATACTCTTGCAAGAAATGTGGTATTACTTACAAATGAATATGACTTTGAGAGGCTCTAATGGTTACAAATTAACTTGCTCAGTTCTACTGGGTCAAGAGGAGAGATTGCTGCAAAGTCAATAAAGTAACTCAAATTACTGGGGTTCCTTATAAAACATTTTATCAAATGGCTCTGCAAAGTGAAATTTGACCGTGGTGTATTTTTACTGCAATCAAAATAGGAATGGGACTGATGGATTCAATTATATATGCTGTATATTTTTGGAAATTAATAAATTGAGCTTGCAGGCATAGAACTGAGTCAAATAAAGGTTCAATTTAGTTGTCAGTCACCTGCATAGGGAGAAAATACATTAACTTTCTTTTCCCCTTGTATTATTCTTTGTGCTAATATTCCAGAGGAATATATATATATATATATATATATATATATATATATATATATATATATATATATATATTAAACTTTCTATAGAAGTCTGGGTAGTTTAAAGTGGTATTCAAGGAGGCACTTTGAGTCAAATTGCTGGTTACTTTGAGCAGTCAATTCAGGCACTTAATACTTGCGTTGAGCGCTGACGTCATTAAACTGTGCTGTCTTGTATTTAAATATTTTTAATTTTTTTGTTCTCATGCTCTGAGCTGCAGCCTGGGTGATTAGGGACGGGACCATGGGAATGTGAATGTGTTTGTTTTTAGAAGGAATGGGAGGAACGGTGCGGTTTCCCAAAGACTACATCAGGGAGTCTTTAAACCCTCTATGAGAAAGAGGAGAGACCCACGCTGCTGACAAGGTTAGATTAAGAGAACAATTAAATGTAGGGTAAACATAATAAACATCTCAATTTAAAGGTTTTTAACGTATGCATAACACAGATTTCTTTTCCCGCATAATGTTTGCTTTTGTGTCAGCATTAAATTGCTAGATATTTAAATAGTGATAGTAAAATTGTGTGATTATATAGGTCAAGACTGGATTTGGCTGAGTGGAAAAATTAATTTGTGACTTTCCGAACCATATGATGTTATTCAAAAGATCATTAGCTTCAAACTTGACAAAGGTGTTAATAAATCACTGTCTGTTTCTGCTTCTTTGCCTCACTTAAGTCTTTCAGATGATCAAACAAATTCAAATATCAGACAATAATTACCTGAGTCTGATAATCTGAAAAAAGTGAACAGAAAGTGGCAGATACTTTTTTTAGTGTCTTTCTTTTACATAAGAAAGATGCGTACTCTTCATCGATTTCTTGCATTTTGCAGAACTCGTCGTAGGATGAAATATGTACTGTCCTCATGGCCGGCCCAAGGCAAAGCAAACTAAGCAGCAGCTTATGGCCCCAACGCCCCTAAGTGGCCTTTTTTTCTAAATTGCACATGAGAAAGAGATTTTTTATAATGGGAAGGAGAAATAAGCTATTCCCTAAATGGCAAAAAACAAACATACAACAAAATAGTTCCAATTGAGAGTTTATGGCAATATTTAAGGATTGATATGAATAAACCCTCTCTGTCCAAACTGAAAGCATTGAGCAACTTTGCAAAGGATGAGCAAAAAGATTCAGGCTTTAGATGTGTAAAGCTGGTAGAGACAACACAAAAGGCTTTCAGCTGTAGTTGCAGTGAGAGGAGGTTGTACAACCCTCCATGTATTGGCTCACATGGGAGGTTGAATATAGTGATATCTCAACCTTTTCAGATTTTGGATGCCATGTATTCCCATCCTTCCTTCAAATACTTTAGCAAAGGTCTAAGGAAAGGTTTCAACGATTGGTGAGGAAAAGAACGTACTGAAATTTTCATTTTCCTCATCTTTTTATTAAATGTATGTCAGACATCTAATAAAAAATGATGCCTGATGAGAATATTCATGATGATAATATGATCACATCAGTCACTAATGTGATCAGTGAGCAAAGGTTTAAAGAAGCAGTTTAATGGTTTTGTTCCTTTTGTTGTTAAATAGACAGACGTACAAATTCCACAAAAAAATCTAACAATGACTTTTCATGAGCTACACTGTTTTTTTTGTTGTTTTTTGAATATTAAAATTTTTACTTTTGCCAGATTGCCTTTGTTTATCAATCAGTTTTCTGGATTGCAATGATTTAACCACAAACCACTTCCACAGAATGCTAACTTCCATTTTAAAAAAACTATTATTTCATTGTATCCAACAGTTTTGTGTTTGTGTGTCTCTCTGTTCGGTAATGCAACAGAGACACATTACTCTCTGTTGCATTACTGCCATTCTGACACCAAGACAACTTCATTAGGAAAGAAAATTTACAGTAAAATTTTATTTTGATTGGTTACAAATACGAGCTTTAGCAGAGTAAATGATACAATAAATAAATGATTCCAATTATTCAGGTTAATCAAATCAGACAAAAATTCATGTCACGTTTCAAAAATGTGCAAAACATTTGCACCTTCTTACAAGGTTCCAATGAGATTAAGACAGAAAGGAAGATATGGGATTAAAGGAATCCCACCTTTCCAGGATAAAGACACTGTGTGCAGAACAGTCAGCAACTGTGGCCTCATCATGATTTACTCATCCTTCTGAACGAGCTCTGCTTAATTTTCTAAAATTAAAAGCACGTGGACCACTTCTGAAATGTAAATGAAAGAAAATAAAGAATAATCTGTTAGGGTTAGAGATGCTGCCATGCCCCCTGGATGTGACTGTCCTTGTTGTAAATGAAACACAGGGATGTCAGCAGTATTTCTTTCACATTAAACCCAAGACTCTTCAGTCCTTCCCGTCTCCCTTGTGCTATTAAGCACATGTACTAAAAGGAGTGATTTGCTGCGAATCACATGTTCTTACAAAGACCGTGCAAACTCACATGCCCACTCAAAAGCTACAGGGATTAAATGGAAAGAGCTGCTACATAAAGCTGTGTGTAGAAAACCTTTAAAACGGAAAAACGACAGCCTCTGAGTAAGACTGAAGGAGGTTATTTGCAGGTTGGTATGAAAAGCCTTTCATTCTAAGTCTAAAAAGAGCCTACCCAAATGATAGAGAGATGTACAAGTCTACAAGTAATCTGAAAAATTGTGGTGCACTTCACTAACAACCTGAATGTTATTACTTTCCCCTAGTTCAGGAAATATTATTATTATTATTAATAATAGTACCTTTTTTTGGGGCGTGCTCCGGTGGCGTAGAGGTCAGCGTGCCCCACGCCTGGAGGCCCCCAGTCCTCGTCGCGGGTTCGATTCCCGGACCCGACGACATTTGCCGCATGTCTTCCCCCCCCTCCTGTCAGCCTACTATGAAAAAAGGGACACTAGAGCCCACAAAAAGGACCCCCTGGTGGGGGAAAAAAAATAATAATAATAGTACCTTTTTTAAAGGATACTGGAAACAGGAAGACTATTTATGCTATAAATTAATGAATGGAAAAGGGCTATGATTGTATAAGTTAAACTTCATCATACTTCTTTTCCGACTCACAGTCACCAGATAAGTGGTGTATTTACATGTAATCAAGTATGTAAATTTGATAGTAAGGTATTGTATTTACACTTAGAAACATTAGTCTTTTTTATTCTTATGTTTTGTTGGTGAAATCATCAATCAAATCAAATCAAACCTGAATGTTTTCTGGTAAATACTGACATGCAGATCCTTACTGATTTTTTGTGGTTTTCCTAGCATCTAAATTTAGAGAACAGGGCCATTCAGCCTAAGCATTTAGTTGTTTAGACACAGGTAGGAGCGTTCTGTAGTTGCTTCTCTTCTACAGCTTTGTCTTTAAATGTTTGGTCAGGCAGGTGAGTAAGCAATTCCCTCTGTGAGCATGAACAGGGAAGTTTCCATAGTGAAAGTGGACTGAGAATATCACATCGTCTGATTATTATTCAAATGATAATCCTAACCCACACAATGTAAATGGTTTGCAGCAATATGTAGGTGGCAAAAACTGAATAGTCAAAATGTGCATAATACCCTTAAGCTATTTGTTTTTTTGTTTTTTTGTGTGCAATTTTCTTCATTCAAAGCCAAAGAATAAGGTACAAGAATGAGTCAAACAAATTAAACTTTAGAGGACTCTTATGGTTGGGCATTCTCTTGGTATTTTTTGATACGGAGCAAAACAATACATCAAGTTACAGTAGAACTGAAGCAACATAGCATAATACTATCATCACAATCTACTGTCAATATGATACCCTACTTCTGAAATGTTTTACTTTTTCCACCAGATATAATGAAACCTGGACATTCTAAAAAGTTTCACGTTTATCTTAACAGTTCACAAAAAATTTTCCCAAAGTTCTTTGGGAGCATCAGAGTGTTTTTTGGCAAATGTATGAAGGTGCTAAATCATGAAAACTGACTATAGTTGAGGCAGGTTCTGTTGTGGCCTCTTGGATGATAATCTGTTCTAGAATATCTTTCTCAACACAATGTGTTGCTTTTTAAGATCTTTTAGCCTGCTTCGGACAGTAATCAGTCTTTGGTAAGGCTCATCTAATTAAATAATGCAGTGTGGTTAATCACAATTGATTCATAATTTAGCAATGGTGGGTTGTGGGTTGAGGTCAATCATATTTTCACATAGTGCTAGCTTTCGTTGCTTGTACTTGTGACAGTGCAATGACAATAAAGTTGAATTCTATTCTATTCTATTTATGTGTATTGGTCTTGTATACTATTAAAGGGGCAGTATTATATATTTTTAGGTACATGGTGCCATTTTACAACACAACAATTGTATTGAGGCTCAATGGTCCAAATGTGACTTTTCAGCTGAAAGCAGAGTTAGCATTTCATTTAAAGTCAATGTCCTTGATTCTCTATTGAACTGTTCTTGTATCCGACTATTTTATCCAAAGCTATCCAAAGCTTTTAACCTTAAATTGTATTGATGTACTGTGTAAGATACAAACTAGTTTTTGTGAGCATTGTGTCACCAGAGACACAGAACACCTTTCACAAATGTATTTGAATCAAGATAAAAAGAAGACGAAAGGCAAAGAAACACAGCCCAGAATGATAAAACCATTTACAAGGAATGCTTATTAAAAGAGTGTGAACCCACTTTAAAGGTTTTATTCCTCACATGCGCAACAGAGTATCACTGCCTGGCCCCTGTTGGCTATGTCAAAAACATTTCAAGTTCACAGAAATTGCTTTTTTTCTATTCTTTTTGCTCTTTTGAATGATTTTTTTCAGGAAACGAATTCTTGTAAACCAATGTGGACTCAACCCTGTCCAACTACATGTCCTTTTACTTTAAAGGCCAAAATCAATACACACGTGTAACAATAATTTGAATATTTTTAACTGAAAATTCAAAAGCTATCCCTCCTTGGCAAGTACCTTGGACAGAGGCAATCCTTCAAAGCTAACCTTTTAACTATAAAAGGTAAAGCTAAAATTTTAATTAGTTAAATGGCAAAGTTTAAACTTTATGGAAAGTCATGAGAGCTTCTTCTTGTTAACATAAGCTCTTTGCTGTCCTATATGCTCTGGTTTTTTTGTCACACAAACATTTTATATACTCTAACAAACGCGCCATAACTTTAGTGCTCAGTTCAAAGACAGATCAGTCTCTGAGGAAGCAGTGGGCAGGTTATTTCGGTAGGATTTTAGTAATGCCTATAAATGGGGTGCAACAAGGCTACTGGGTCTATGAACTTGGTCTCAAGATATGTGTAAATTATGTTTTATAAAGGGTAAAGACATTGTTATTTACAGATGTGGATGAAACTTTGTTGTGCATTTGTCTGGAGCTATATCTAATCCGGAGGACTACAAAGCGTTTTACACCACATTCATAAACCCATTCATTCATTCATGGTGGTGAGCTGCACCATAGCCAGAGCTAAACTGGGGCAGACTGACAGAAGCGATGCCGCCATACAATCAGCAACACCAGGGCCTTTGACCACCACCGTTAGTAAGGCGGATGGAGTGTGCCCAAAGACACAACTGAGACGGATGGAGTGGGAGTTTGAACCAACGGCCCAACATTTGCGTTATGAATATCTACCTCTAGGTAATTCTAAGAAACCTTTCAAATAGTACGTAGTAGTTTGTATGTCCTCGCTCATTGTCTTTCTCTGACGAATTCTGAAAGCTTTTGAAACGTGGGTTATGCTAAAGGGGTCAACCTTGGCCATGCAAATGCCGCCATTGATACAATCCTCTCTAAAACTATCCACGGTCTTCTGCCAACTCATTTTTAATTTGATATTTATTCTACTTTTTTGATTAATTGTTGCTTTCCGTGTTTTGTAGCCTTGCCGAGCTTGGTGAGGGCTTCTCTATTGTGATCCTCTTACGTGGAACAAGCAGCTTTTATTTATTTATTGTATTTAGTATCCTGGGGCAGACTAACAGAAGTGATGCTGCCATACATGTGTTTCATGTATATGAAGTTGACGACAATACCTTCCTCCTGGCTCTGGAAGGTTGTTTTTGACCGGGAATGGTGAGTTATTGCGGATGAACGTATTGAAATGAAAAATGGTTCAACAAAGTACTGACTCAAGGATGCTGAATACACATATGGGAGTCAGTTTTCAGATTGGGATGTGCTGTAAGGCTGCAGTCATAACCCAGACACATGAATAAGGGGCTGAACGCATGGGCAGATTACGATCACGGCAGGCAGGGAGCAAGAAAAGATGATGGTCAGGAGGCAAAACAGAGGTCAGGTAAAAATTACAAATGGTCTGTAATTATAAAGGGTTTATCACGTCAGGAGGACCCTAAAGTGCTTCACACTGCATGCATTCATGTACCCATTCACGCACACACTCATTCCTGGAAGCAGAGTCAGTCATTGTTTTATGTAAATCTTTTCAAATATCCCATGTGATTACAAAATCATTTCTTAAGTTTTTTTTCATGCTATTTATAAAATGAGCTTTTATTCTTTTACTGAAGCTGACCAATTAGCACAAGTGAACTCAATCAGCACCTGACAAGAAAAATAGATGTTTTCCTGTTTCAGTTTTTCTAATTCAATTCAGCTTGTGTCTTAATACACCAACCTTTCCTTAATTCAATCCGCACACACATGCACTGACAATGGATCTGCAACCTTGTCGGACAAAGTATGCTTTAAAAATTTTATTTTAAAACTACATCTTGTTTCACTGTCACCTATTGAGCTTATAGACAGAAGGTTAGGGTCCGTATTTGACTTATCTCACACAGATTGCAAAAACATCTCCAAATGAGTTTCTTTGGGGTCAAAGTCTTATCAGTCACAGTGAGAATGTTTTATCTGTTTTTCCGCTTTTCTTTCCTGCTCTTGCCCGTGGAACTGTGAGTAGCGTTTGTAGAAATAGCAATAGCATGGCCGCTGGTCTTCAGATGGTCAAACAACTTGTTTCTTGTGGGGAACTCGTCGTTGCAGGTAACGCAGCGGAGATTTACTTCCTTCTGGAATTGCAAACAGGAAAATCACATTTAAATTGTTGCAACAGCCACAGAGGAACTTCAATTTAGGCCCAGAAAGAAAGATTTAAAAAAAAGGGGCCTCAGAAACATCTCAAGTGAATACGAAGTTACTATAAAAGGCTAAACTATATGAGAACTTTGTCTTTTTGTACGTACCTCAGGAAACTGTTCAGTGTGTGATTTGGTGTTTTTTGCCTTGTCTTTCCCACCTCCCTTTTTTCCTTTCGTTTTTTCAGAGCTGCTGAGAGAACATTTGCGTGAGAGATAAAGATCTAATTGTATACTGCAGGCATGTGTTAGATAATAAGTCGAAGGAAACTACCCACAATATTATGATAAGCAAGCAGACGTTTCTGGGCCTCATTCAGCATCTGATATTCTGCGTCCAGACGTTTTTGCTTTGATAAAATAATGTGTGAATATTACACCTCTGCTTTTTTTTTTCTTTCTAAAATTAAAAAAATGCAACTGTATGATGTACTGACATTGCTCACGTGCGCAAAAGTTTTTTTTTCACAGCATCAGGAAACTCTTAAGACTAAATTTCAACAAATCTCGTTGACAAATTGCAGTTACTCATCTTTTTTTCTTTTTACAAAGAATCTTGTACTGCACTGAAATTTTCACTATCATTCACCAACTGTAGTGTTAGTCAAAGTGAGACACTCAAGAAAACATAGATGGTAAATAATCTGCTGTGAAAAAAATCAGCTGCATTTTGTCAAACTAAGAGGTTTTAGATAAATCTAAAATGATTGGAAATCTAAATCTAAATTTACATTTCCAGCTATTTTCCATTAACCAATGACTTTGTCAGGTGTCCTTAAATAATTGATAAAATATTTTTTTTATATTATACAAAAGAAAAGCCAACTAAAACTGCTTCTTGCATGTACATACATTTTGATAAGTCTAAGAAGATCTCCTTGCCATCACCCTAATCTTTAGCTCTTTCCGCATGTTAATCATCAGAATAAAGTCAGAACAGTCTGGCTGGGCTGCTGCAAGATGTTAATATTGATCTGCTCAGATTAATAAAACCTAAATCTGTTCAGGCTCTTTAAGTTTTAGGGTTTTGCCTTTCTGGATCATGAATGTACTCTTTGCTATTGAATGATAATTAAGGCCAAAACTGAAAAGTTGCGTATGAATAATTTAAAACACACTGTTACAACAGCTCATAGAACCATGTTCAGCATCAGTATTTTTGAGGCTTTGTAGCCAGAGAAACCCTAAAATTAGAATTTTTGCTGAAATTTCAGACTTATGCTGTTTAGAATACCTTTTCCATATTTTTATGTTCATCTGAAATTATTGTTTTGCGGTATGATCTCAAAGTTGTTAAAGCAAATCTTAGTGACCTAACCTGAAGGTCCCTAAAGTTTAAAGCTTATTTTACATGAAACTACATGTAAAAGAGTGTCAAAATTATTGCATAATTTTCATTTACTGTATGTTCAATGTTGTTATTCAGTTTTTATTTTATTCTTCTTGTTGGCTTAAAAACAGGAAATCTGAGAAGCTGATTTACTTCTCTCAAATCTTTAACAAATGACAGGAAATTCTCGTTATCTTAATTTTCTGGGATTACAGTTCTTCTGTCACACATCCTACCTGCTGAGCTGTACAGAGCCTAAAAGATGACATCACAAACTAAATAACATCCTAAAGGAATATAACTGGGCACTGTTGCTCTTTCTCTGTGTCCACACAGAAAGAGAAATGTAGCCCAAAATTACTCTTACTTGACCTTAACAATGGATAGCGGCTCATGAGTAAGGTAGCTATTCTAGAAATTTCAGGTAACAGCTGGATCAGAAAACAGACAGGGATTAAAGAAAAAAAAAAAAAAAGTTAACTGACCTTTTGACTTCTGCAGAGGGAAGGTCCTCCTGCTTTTCAGGTTGTACAGGATTTTCTGACCTTTCAGGGACTTCTTCCTCACAGGTGGTCTGTGTGGGTATCGTCTCCTCCTCCTCTTTACCCTCAGTGGTAGTTTGCTGTGCACAAAGAGAGCATCAGCAGGATGCAGTAAGCCTGATGAGCAACTTTTCTTCTTAACCTTGACACTTAGAATGTACTCAGAAATAGACATAAAGTGTCCCACCTGTACCACTTTCTGCTGTTTCTTTTTCCTCTTTTGCTTTTTTGACAGCCTGAGGATGTGGAGAAAGACTTCAGTGAAATAAATAAAAGTTAATATTTACTGTGAATCACCATGCACAAACAACCATGACCACCTGCTGATTTTATTTGTTCTGTTGACTTGTTTATGTATAGATTTACTTTTGCCTTGGCTGTTCCTCTTCTTCGTCCTCCTCATCCTGCAGGTCATTTTCTTTCTCTCCATCCTCCTTTCCGTCCAAGCAGAACGAATCGTCTTCTTCCTCTAACTGTTGCCGTAGCAACACCACCATCTCTCGGTGCTTTTTGGACTTTTCATGGTTTTTCATGCTGCAGAGCAGAACAAAAAATGAGCGAAATCAATATTTGGGAATGTGACTAAGAAAAGAATATGAATCCAAATTGTAGATAAACAAAAATCTAACAATTTAGTAAATCTGTTTATTGATTTCTGTATTTCATTTCTTTTTAATGAGACCAGTAAGTCCAAGAAGCAGAGATAATGCTGCAATTCAACTACATGCAACATGAACAGCTTCACACCAACAGCAAGAAGCACAAAGATAGAGAGCTGTTTATTCACAGCGCCTTGCACAAGTCCACACATAACATGCTGTTTCACATTTTTCAGAATCATGTGTGACAGATAATTAAGTAGATCAAGATTGCTAAATGGAAGTTTTTTGAAGCTATATGATAATTCAGAAATCTCCAAATTACTATTTATTAACCCTTGAAATGCCGATCCGTGTGATGACTAAAAGTCACTGAAATTAAAACCTGGACAGGAGAGGGTGGCACGTTTGTGTGGAAACTTACGCTTTATCCGATTTGAAAGACTTGTCACAAGCCGGGCAGTACAGGTCATCATAACAGTCGATGGTTGGGTCATCGTCGTTCGTCTGCTCAGCATCTGTTAGGCACAAAACACCATACATGAACCCTTTATTGCATCTTGACCCATTTATACATGACCTTCACATACATGTCACAAATGCAAACAACAAATTATTAAATGCATTTTAAATGCTCTTAATAAGAGCGGAAGATATATCAAGACAGATTTTACTGGAAGCACTGGGTTTATTAGCAACACATTATTTCCTCCAGATTAAATTCCTCCTGCTGATAAAGATATATTGTACAAATATCTGCCTGAAAATCCCCATTGTGATATTACCTATTAGGATTCATTCAAGCCTTTTCGTTTTCCTTAGCAGAGGAAGCAGCCATAAATTGGCTGTTTCATCATTTTTAGTTTTTATTTGAACCATAAAGTACGTTATTATGTTCTCTAGGTAAACACTAATACAGCAAAGGTTTCAACAATTTGAAAATTGTGTTTAGGAGTGAACATAAAGTTCATTTGTAGCTGTCATCATAATGTAATCACAGTCAGGGGGCTTTTCTGTTCATTTATTAGTAGCTGCACTTTCATCCAACCCACTTCCATGTAAACCAACCACTTTGTACACAACCATTTGTGATGTGTAACAAAGTGCTAATATCACTCAGATAATTTATTTTGTACATTGTTTTCATCTACGTTTAATTGTCTTTCCGTTGATCATAGATCTGATTCCTGTTTCTGATCAGTCAGTTGATCTATGAAATATGATAATCTACTGACATGCCATTAATAATCAAGTTCTTTTAAAAGAAATGCTCAGAGACTGATATGTAACGGTTCTATTTGTGTCTAGAAAATAAAGACACTCTCCACTACTCTCATATATTAACCCTGTCTTATAATATATTTTTGACAAGTTTACATATTTGAAAGGCAAAACACAAGTCTATAGTTTCTTTACCTCCATCTCTTTCACTGTTTTTCTGAAATGTGTCCACATCCATCTCCTCTTCCTCACTCTCTGATGTGTCTCCAAACTCCTCTCCGTACTGAGCTTCAATCTGCTGCAGCTCCTTCTCCAGCTCAGACATTGCAGCCCAGCTCGGCTCCTTGTACTCCTCTGCCATCCTAAGATATAAACACACAACACAGTGAAGCAGGGACAGAACAAGAACTGCAGTTGCATTCGTCCCAACACTTTCATCTCAGCCTACTTGGCTTGTTTGAGCTTCTGCTGTCGCCTCAGCTCCGCCGTCTTCTTGATCTTCTCGGCGTTCTGCTCCTCCACCAGCTTCCTGTGGGCCTGGACGCGCCGGTCCCTCTTACGGACGAAGGCCACCAGTTGCCGCACCAGCTCATTGCGCTCCTTTCGAGCCTTTTCCCTAGTCTTCTTGTTCTCCTTCTCCATGGCCCTTTTCTCCCAGCGGTTGGACGCCTGCCTCGTGTCGTATTCCTCCTTCCAAGCAAAGTTTTTGCGAGTGCAGAAGCTCTGCCAGTAGGCGTAAAACACATGAACTACCTGTAATATGGAAAAGGAGGCTGTTAGTAACACAAACTGGCTTCCATCGTTTCAAATTTGAATGTCGGGTGAAATCGATCCAAACTACTTTGTCAATTTTTTTATAGTTTCAGAGCGCAACTGGTTCATAACACATTTCACGTGTTTCCCTGGTCAAAAACATGAGCGTTTTTACGTCTGTGTAACTTGCAAAAACCCAGACTTCATGATAGCTAACGTGTTGTCAAAGTATTCACACCTCTTAGCTTTTTTTTTTACATTTTATTGAATGAGAAACATTTTGAAAAACTGAACTCAGTTTAACAAAATATGCCCGAAATAGCTCATTATGACAAAGTGAAAACATCTTTTCGTGCATTTTTTTTTGTCAATTTACGTCATGTAAGCGTAGTAGCCAAAAGAAATGTTGATGCTATGATACTTAGAATAGAGCTGAAGTGAGTCTGATTCCCACCAATCACCCTGGGGAAGGTCAAGTTGGCATGATTGGTACAGCATATCAAAGCAGAAGCCAATCAAAAGAGACCAGTGAACTGATCAAACTGGCATAACTCAACACAAAAAGAGAAAACATCCTAAAATAGCTAACAGAAACATACCCAAGAAGACATGAGGCACATGAGTGTGAATATTTAAAACAATAACTTAAGCATTTATTAATTAAAAAAAAAAAAAAAAAAAGCTTCTTTGCATTATCATTTTGTTTGAAATGCACAATGATTCAACGTCATCTCTAAATGAGTTATTTAAAAAAACTGGAATGGCCAAGTGAAAGTTTGCGCTTAGATTTGATTGAGCTTTAACAGGCCAGTGATGCTTTAAAAGCCTAAAAACAAGGGTCAACATTTCTCCACATCACTAAATACCCCTCACTGCGGGATTCTCATTCATTTCAAGACATTTTAATGAAACCACTGCAATGCTGATAACAGTCATTAGTCTAAACATAATAATCATGACATTCATATACTTCCAGCTCTAATTACATCACAGTGAATCTGCACTGTAAAAGGCCAGACAATGTGAGTTTTAAAAGCTGTGAAATTGGGCAAGTGCTGAATTACGCAGCCTAAATCTGCTGAGAGCCCTTAAGGGCTGAACCTTGTGGAAAACCTGGGGGACTGACGTTTGGAGCTTACTGTATCATAATCGCTCTGAGAATCTCCAAAGAGAGGAAACCCTTCTTCCTCTTCCTCGTCGTCCATCCTGCTGTGCTCCATCTCCTCCTTAACAATGGACTCAAAAAGATTCCTGTAAACCGTGTAAAAGCCCTGGGGAGAGAAAAACACCAAAGGAACAGTGAATTAGAAAATCAGGGTTCTGAGAGGCACCAGGAATTTCCTTTCCCACAGTTTAATGGCAATGCCAGCCTAAACATGGGATGATGCTGATGAAACTGGGCGAGCACACAGGGGGATTAACATATGTTGCTTCTGTCACGGAAACCTCTGTTGCAGATGCAAATCCACTTTTCCAGTTGCTAAAATAGCATCATTGTCACAGCAGGTCAGTGTTGTAAGAAGTGGAGCATTAAAGAAGCCAATGTTACACAAAAACTCAAAAGTTTTATCAATACTCTATCTTTGCCTTCTTTTAGGTGGCATTTAGAAAAATCTTCAAAATAAAACATTAATGTATCCAATATAATGTAGTCAGACATGCAACACTGACCGTTTATTCTTGAAAACTTAACTACCCTGATCACTCAATCTCCCCAGGACTGTTAGCTGCCTGAATTTCCACTGCAGGACCTCTGTATGGAAATGACAAAGTCTTTCCTCCTATTACGTTTGCAGGACGTGATACAGAGCATGTGAGGAGAAAGAACAATTTTTTTTATATATAACAAGTTAGGATTTTCAGTAAGAAATCCATATTTGTTTTCGTTTCCCTTAACGACTTCAGTTTAGTCATTTACTCTGAACTCGATGCAAAGGTGAACGTACCAGTTTTTAAAGGTACTTTCAAATATGCCAATTTTCACCCTAGAAAAGACATAAGGAGACGCCGTGCCTGGAATAACCACCTAATCTTCTAGAGCAGTAACTTTTTACAACATTGCTCACAGTTTGAAACAAAATTAAATTCTCCTTGAGCTAGGAAACAACGTGTATCAAAAACAATAATTTACTCAATTCATCTCAAGGCCCTGAATCCAAAACATACGCTTAGTTTCTTTAAATTTTTTAATCTCTTCACAATACACATTCAACTACGCAAGACCCGGAAAATAATTTTATTGCGTGGAATAAATAACGGAAACTCAACCAAGGACTAGTTAGAGACTTTTCAGAGTTGAAAGTTTAGGAGTTATCATATTTCAACAGAAAAAATATTAATAATCCAACTTCAAGCACAAACAGAGTGCACAAATAATGCACTCACAACCAATCAGAAAAGCAGTGCACATTCACTCTACAAAGCTACGCAGGATAATCTCAAAAATATTATTTCACCACTATAGGTATTATGTGGGATAAATTTCTATATATCAATTTTTATTGTGGTAGATGCAATGGAAACTGAGATAGAACCACAGAAAAGTACCTGCAAAAGGTTTGTGAAATGGAGATGTGAATCTGGGTCTTTACAGTTGAGGCAAATTAAAATTAGTCTTCATATAAAAGTAAATCTCATCTTAAATCAAAACCGTGTGCTCAAACCAGTTCTGTAAATTACAAACCATTTTCAAAAATCATTAAGAAAAACCAAAGTAAATCAGACTGTAACAAAAACGTTTGTATCTTTTCCTCTGGATTTCTTTATGAAAACTGCTGGTGAAAATATTAGCTGGATTTTTCGTTATGTGTCTCTGTTTTTAACCACTGATGGACAGCCATCCTGTCCAGGCTGACAACTGAGATTATTAGTCCACAACCAAACAAGCAGATGGGATTAATGGAAGAAGGTGCTCTCTGCTGGTCAATATATAGAATGCATTGGCATGTTTATAGAAGGAAACCAATTTATAGAAGGAAATGCAATATCTTGAACATTGTGTTCATAAAGTAAAAGGAATGATTGTAGTCTTTCTGTCCTATCTAAAACCCACACAAACTTTAAATTCTGTGACGTTTTTTTTCTGCAACGTTTTTGCCAACTTTAAAAAGAGAGGATAAAAAGAAGTCCCTTTGACAAATAAAACAGAAGGGCAAAAACAAATGTAGGTGTTTCAAGGCTGAGATCTTGTTTGGATTGATGGAATAAAATGTTTAAAGAATCTCTGACTCTCCATTTACCAGAATCTGTTGACTAATTATAGTTTGAGTGTTTTGTGAACAAAAAGCAATGGAACATACCAAGAATCTAGTATTCAGAGGGAAAAATGTCTGCTCTGAATGATATAAATGCAGTCAATAACATTTGCTAATAATCGGATAACTGTCTCCATTCACATTTTTGTGCACCTCATTCATCAATGATAAATAGATTTTTGTGTTGTGTAATTTCGGTTCGCCTGCCACCTCTATTAGTTCAGTCTCTTGTGACAACAAATTATTATTACTATCACTGTAGTGGGTTAAGTCACACAAAAATCAGTTGAGTTAACTTATTGACTTGTCCATTATTCTTGGCAATGAATGATGAAGGACATTTAAACATTGTTAGCAAAGAGTTCTTATTTAACTGTATACACACAATCATTCATTATTCTTCTGAGAGAAGAATAATGAAATTGTTCAATATTCTATACAAAGAATAATGAAGAACATTTAAACATTGTAAGCAAAAAGTTCCTACCTAACTTCATACACATAATCATTTTCCCTGCAGCCACAGATGCAAAAGTTCAAACCTTCTCATCATCTCCGTATCCTGAGTAGCATGTGACTGTGAAATACTGCAGGAGGTCAATGCTGTCGTCTTCATATTCGCCACTTAGGCCTCCTTTCAGCAGAGCTTCTCTGTGATTGTCATACCTGGTCCACGGGAGGAGAAAAGGTCGTCAGTAAGGGTCAAAGAGCTGCTGCGGCTAACGTTCGTATAACCAGGAGGAAGGCTGAATTCACCAGGCTCGCTCCTGCGGATCGCAGAGGACATCATAAGCTGCTTGAATGAGCTTGAACTGCTCTGCGGCCTCCTCGGCGCTCTCCAAGTTTTTATCTGCAAATTTCAGAGGAAACACACACAAAGGGATATTTAGATGAAGTATTTCAATCCATGCTGCTTTCCATATGTGAAAAACTAATTGCTCTCTGAACACAGGATCTACTTTTGCTTCTTTTGGCAGAGAAAACAGCCATCAAGCATTTGTGGTTAAAATTTTCTTACATCGTTTAATATTTAGGCCCACTTTGTGTGGATATTTCTTTTAATTCAGCCATACTGGAGGGTTTTCAAGCTTTATTGGCCAGCTTAAGGTCATGCCTCATTTCAATCCAATTTTTGGTTTCCTTCTGAATGAGTTATAGATGCACTGAACGTTATTTTTATAGGTCGACCGATTCAAGGTCTTCCAGTTTCTTCATTTATAGATGTCTCTTAATTAGGTTCACAGAAGGTCCAAAGTCATAGAAATTATTTTGTAAGCTTTTTCAACACTCTCTGAGAGATTTCTTATCTCACTAAATTCTGTATCAGGTGACAAAGTCCTTCAAAATGACTGCAGATATAGTAGAGCATGAATGAGGCACACTTTATATATGCATATGAATCAGAAAGAGTTATTACAATAACCAATGGGATTTAATATATTTTCCTGCTCTTTACTATACAGATAAAATAAGGCTTCTTGGTCAGGGATACGACATTTCAGTGTTAAATAAGTCATATAATCTTTCTCTCTGCATTGTTGCATTTCGTCAGGAGAAATATTAACCTGAAACGAAAGTTGATTTAACTTCAGATGGTGGGAGGGGGGTCTTTTTTATTCATATTCAGTGGGTTTCAATTGTATGTAGTGAGTGATATTTGGTTTGAAAATACAGGGATATACAGTTGAAACTACACATTTTCTTTATTTCATAAAAACCATGTCTAGTGGTGTCCTTTGGAGATTGAACAACTAATATCACATTGTGGTCAGAGCAGATGCCCTACATGTTTTAGGTGTGTTTCTAATCCATCAAAGGACTTTAAAACTGCTGAATTACGTCCTCAGCATATCGTTAAGTTCTACAAGATCTAATGAACAATGTATTGATTTACAGATGTTGAAACAAGGAAGCATTTATACAAGACACCGGTCCTTCAGGATTGGAGTGGGCCACATCAGACATAAATTCACTAACATCTGGACGATGAAATGCATGCAGCTCACCTGGGTGCCATTTTAAGGCTAATTTCCGATAAGCTTTCTTCAGATCATCATCTCCCGCGTCTCTTTTTACTCCCAATACTTCATAGTGACACCTCATCTTCATGGAAACCGGCACACTTAGGGATAAGATACAAATACTCACGTTTCCCTACACGCGGCTAATATTAGCATTTGGTTTACTGCTCCTCTTTTAAAACATCATTACTTCATCTTATCCAAGAACGGCAGTTCTCTTATATATGAGGATATTACATATTAAAATATAAAAACCGGTCCTTTTCATCAACATGCAGTATTTGAATAAGCTTAATTTGTGAATAATTTTGCGTTGCTGGTTAACCGCCGGTAGAACGCTCTTCTTCGTCCTCTTCTTCTTTGCGAGGTAAGGCAGAGTCGACGCATTGATGTTGTGTTGCCGCCACCTGCTGTTTGTTATTGTCAAAGTCAGCAATATTATTTCACTCATTTCATCCAACGCGTCTCATTGACGTGTTTCTTATCATTTATGGAAACTGAGATAATCTCTTCTGTTAGAAGAGATGAGAATGACATAAAAACCAATATCAAATTTTAAAAACCTAACCAGACAAAATAATAAAAAAAATACTTCAAGACCAAATAGCTAAACTTCTAAACACCTTGAATTACTTTCTTCTTTAGCTAAGACGACAGATATTCTTGCGGTGCTCATTACAGAAAACTCCTTGCAAAGTTTTTCTTCTCACTAATTTTCTGTCAGTTCCAGTACGCTTTCTGTCTGTCAGCTAAGAACAAAATTACTCATAAACCTGGGAAAAAATATTTTTATTCAATCAAGAAGTTTTTTTTCAGATGAGCAAAAAGACGGATATATACCAAAACCTCATAAAACAACTCATCAATTATATCTGCAGCTCAACTGGATTCCTAATAATATTCTCTCTGTCAGGCCCCGGTTTTATATTTGCAATTAGCAATTGCTTTTTGATATATTGCAGAATTTACATTAGGGCATACTATACTGCTTGTGAAACCTTTTAGCTTTTAGATATGGCAATAATCAAGTTTGTCTGTGATAAATTAAACTGAACCAAAATGGTTAATCACAATTAGGTCATTATAATAATGGATCAGTTCTATTTTCACATAGGACCAAGTTGGCAAGGATGACTATTTTTCTCCTAATAAATAATAACATCATTTCAAATCTACTTTTACTACTCACATTGATTTTCTTCGTCCCACATTAAATATTGCTTGAAGACTTGAAATATTTGAGGATGACAATATAGTAAAATAACTAATAAATCTATTAGGATGTAAATATTGTTTACACCCGAATAGCACACTACATCCACCAAGAAGAAACTTCTTATCATCACATCAACCTTTACCTCTGTTTATTCAGATGCAACATTGCAAAGTTGTACTATGATGTTCTTTTAAAGAGAAAAACTTTTCCCCCAGCAGCTGTTTGAAAGAAGTCCTACTGTTGAGCATTTTCTAATTCTTACAACAAACATTAATATATAATATCCTAACTGAAGTTGTAGAGTCTTGGGTTTATTTTTTAGCCTTCTTTGATCATTGCATGGTCTAATTTCAGAAGTCGCAAATGCATTTTTGCTTGTTAATATTCTGTTCCACTGTTTGAAAATGAACTTCAATGTTTTTGAAAAGGCATCATAATCTACTTTCCAGAATGACAGCTGCAACTACTTTTCTGAGGCTTTGCTATTGAATGCTTTCCTTGGCATTATGTCTGTGTGCTGTAGGCCAGAACTGACCAGAATTTTTTTCTATTAGTTAATGAATAGTGCAAGGAGTGTTGCATGCGTGTTCAACACCTTTGTTGTTTGTTTTCATTTTCTTCAAAAAGAAAATAATGAGTACCAGAAGCAAAGAAAAAAAATGCACATTGTACAAATGAAGTCACTTCTCTGCAGACTTTTAACTTGTGAACAAACTAAAAACCCAACTCACAAATATCGTAATAGTGTTTCTTACCGCATACCACCTTCAATTCAGGTTTTACTTGTTCGTGTTAATCATGTACCATCCGATAATATTTGACTTGCGCCCAGAAGTTATGGAGGTAAAGTAGTTACATCGTGGCAATGCTTGGTAGCTGCTTTATTTAGTAGATTTAGTGAGTCTAGTGAGTTTCAGTAAAATTTAACTTTATTAACCCTACAACATTGTGTGCATGATTTCTGAACCCCCAGTCTGTGATTTGCTTTCCAATTTAGCATCACAATGCTAAATTAATATACTTACTTATTTACAATTACAAAATTTTGGCTGTAGCTATATCATGTTTTTAGGAAATGGATCGAAACGGCTTCAAAAAGCAGGCTACGCCCTTTTTATTTGATTGGATGGGCAGGGAGTCACTGGGGGATTCTTATTGGTTGATTATTAAAGCACTCAGCTTAGCGCGAGCAGTGATTGGCTGAACTGCCAAAAGGAAGTCAAGTGTCACAACATTTAGGCTTTTATGCTTTGAGTTCAGAAAAACGATCGGAATCAATTTAAAACACATAAGATCATCATATAAATGTTCATATTTCTACATTGTGTCTTAGATGAACCACCCTGGCGCGGATTAGGTTATCCGGCCGTGAATCCACCCCCGATCCGTGCCGAGGATTAGATATCGCCGCAGACTTTACCACCACCGCACGACAGAGAGAGGAAAGTGGGACTTTATTGTTAAAGGCTAGCCAGCTAGCTTTTCAAAGCGACTTGTTTGTGTGGGTATACCGCGGACAGCAGGCTATATGGCAACGAATTACGAGCCTATATATGGACTTTCAGAGGACGAGGTAAGCTTGAATTGTAATTAAGGTGTTATTGAAATGCAGAATGGAGTCGTTGGATATTATGAGGGTCTGGGAGCAGAGATGGCTAACGATTAGCCGTGAGTAGAGCTAACAAGCCCTTACCCACGGCAACATTCTGCTGTTGTGTTCAGGTAGATGTCAATTCCTGCCACGGGTCTCTCTGTGGTTTTGTCCACTTGCATTTATTTTATAATAAGGTACAAACTAAAAGCCAACAAACCACTTTGATCTAAAGTTTTGAAATCAGAGTCTCCACTTTGCATCCCGAATGTAGCTGTTTCTGGGAAATCAATTTATCTTTCTTTTTTATCTTTAGCTTGAAGGGTTAAACCTACAATGAGACCTAAACACACCCTGCAAGGTAGTAATCACAGTTGTTTGATGGTGAACTGACCGCTGAGAGAGTGAAATAGAGGCATGTACGGTCATATGAGGTCACTCTGACTGTGGACACCTCGTTGGCTTTAACCTAAAACCTACATAAACACACAGTGGTAATTATAGATGGAGTGCACATGCGATTATACATAGCTTCATCACAGTCACGAGTCTAGCAGAAGAGCATCCCTACTTCATGTACCTTTTTGACATTTTCAATGCAGTCACAAGAAGTATGGAGTACGAAGATTTTTTTTGGCATTATTCTTAATTGTGACAGAATTACTGATGATTAGTCAAAGTTGTCACGTTTTTTAATTGTTGGTGCATTTGGATGACACTTCAGGTGCATATTGCGTCTGCATGTGTCAAATACAAATGGGTGATATTGATTTAAAATTTTATCACAGTATTTTATGGCAGTTGTTGCTATGGTGACTGAAGTAGCAGTAAAAAAGTATTTCAAAATTGATTGCAGTTATTGTTCCTGGCTATGTTTATCAGTGCCTGTATTGAGAGCACTGGTCTAAATGAATGTTTGAATGTATTGCTCAACAGTGCACCCAGCCCATTGTCTCATCATTTCAGTCAATCAATCAATCAATCAATCAATCAATCAATCAAATTTTATTTGTATAGCACATTTCAGCAGCAAGGCATTTCAAAGTGCTTTACATCATATCAGACACAGAAACACAATGCAACATAGAATCAACAATCAAAACACATCAAGTCAAATTCCGTCATTAAATTTGTAATTGATTACGTTTCAAATACAACTCTAAACAAGTGGGTTTTTAGTTGAGATTTAAAGGAAGTCAGTGTTTCAGCTGTTTTACAGTTTTCTGGAAGTTTGATCCAGATTTGTGGTGCATAGATCCTGAATGCTGCTTCTCCTCGTTTGGTTCTTGTTCTGGGGATGCAGAGCAGACCAGAACCAGAAGACCTGAGAGATCTGGAAGGTTGATACAACAACAGCAAATCTTTAAAGTATTGTGGTGGTAAGCCGGTCAGTGATTTGCAGATTGTAAACAGTATTTTAAAGTCTATTCTTTAAGCTACAGGGAGCCAGTGTAGGGACTTTAAAATTGGTGTTATGTGCTCTATCTTCCTGGTTTTAGTGAGAACGCGAGCAGCAGCATTCTGGATCAGCTGCAGCTGTTTGATTGATTTGTTGGACAGACCTGTGAAGATGTTGTTGCAATAATCAATGCGACTGAAGATAAACGCATGGATGAGTTTCTCTAGACCTGGCTGAGACATTAGTCCTTTAATCCTGGAAATGTTCTTCAGGTGATAGAAGGCCGACTTTGGAACTGTCTTTATGTGGCTGTGGATGTTCAGGTCAGAGTCCATCACTACTCCCAGGTTTCGGGCCTGATCGCTGGTTTTTAGTTGTAATAACTGAAGCTGTGCATTGACTCTATATCTATAACTCTAGATCTATAACTCTAGATCGTTCCTCTTTAGGTCCAAAAATAATAACTTCAGTTTTGTTTCTGTTCAGCTGGAGGAAGTTTTGGCACATCCACACATTTATCTGTTCTAAGCATCTGTTCAGTGATTGGATGGGTTCTGAGTCTCCTGGTGACATTGTAATGTAGAGCTGTGTGTCATCTGCATAGTTATGGTAGCTGATATTATTTCCTGTTATAACCTGAGCTAGTGGGAGCATATAAATATTGAATAAGAGGGATCCTAGGATTGAACCTTGGGGTACCCCACATGTGACCTATGACCTCTTTGACGAGAAGTTTCCAATTGAAACAAAGAAATCCCTGTTCTTTATGTAAGATTCAAACTAGTTAAGCACTGGACCGGAGAGTCCGACCCAACTCTCCAGTCGATTCAGTAATATGTCATGGTCAACAGTGTCAAAAGCTGTACTGAGGTCCAACAGAACCAGCACTGTGGTTCTCCCACAGTCCGTATTTATATGGATGTCATTGAACACTTTTACGAGGGCAGTTTCTGTGCTGTGGCGAGCACATAAGCTGCCCATTTGATTAAACCTGTTCAGTAACAGGACAGATAAAAATTATTTCTTCTTTTTTTTGCTGGGTCATTTCAGGTAACAGAGACTGATCAATGTTCTTGACCAGAGCAATATTTGGTTGCCTGTTATGTTACTTGCAACTGCCATGCTCTCTAGTTCTGCATGCAACACATTTGGCCTGCTGGAAAGACTCTTCACGTCCCTCGATGCACATACTGGGGGTATATTTTTAGCAGCTGAGATGCTAAATGCTGCAAAGAGGTGTGGAGACTTTGTGATGCACAGAAAAGAAAACGGTGAAGACATGGTTTAATCATAGTCAATATTATTCCTGGAATATTCAGCTGTGCTATTGTAATTCCTAGAAACTGTGCAGGCGTACTCTTGACCTAAATTAATTGCCTCATCATTCCTGGTCTGACATCTAATCCTATAAGGCAGGGTTGCCCAAGTTCAATTCTTGAGAGCTGGATGCTTCTCTGCTCCAGCACGCCTTAATCAAATGAACAGGCCATTACCATGCCTCTGTAGAGCTGAATGACTGTGGTTAGCGAATTCTGCTATTTGATTCAGGGATTTTAGAGCAAGGATGCATCTAATTGTTGCAGGATGGTAGCTGTCGATTACTGGTCCTGGGTACCCTTGATACAATGGATACTTCTGAGATAATTGTATTTTAAAATGGATATTAGTGCAACAAATGGTTGCATTAGATGTAATAAATAGTAGTGAATAGCAACAGATGGGGATGAACATCAGAGGATAGTTGTAGATGCTCAAACTCTTGCACGTTCTCTGACATTTGGTTATCAGGACGTTAAACTAGACAGACATTATAACAATTGTTTTTCAGATTTGAAAACTGAAACTAACTAGACACATGATATTCCATGATGATGCCACAAACTCCCAAATGTCTAATTTCAAATATCATCAGTGCAATATTAGTTAAAAAATTATATGACAAGAGGGTAAGAATTCAATATTTGTTATATTCCTAGTAATTATAAATTCACATTTTGCATAAAATAGTCAGTGTATTGGTTGGACCCTCGGCATTGCATATGCTCTAAACTGGACAGGTGATAGTGGCCAAAATTGCAAAGAGTACAGAAAGATGGAAGCATCATATTGACAGATTTGTGAAAAAGTAGTGTGGAAAGCCTGGTTTCACTGAAACTAATATTGTTATGGCAACATTCAAAAATAACACAGCAGTTGCAGAATTTTCCTATATTGTGCAACAGGAATCCATTTAGATAAGTATCTCTACAACTTCATACAAATACCACCTCTCTATATGTTAAGTTTTCCAAATACCACAACATTGTCAAAGGAAATTTTGACAGTATGACAGCAGGAGATTTTTTTTGTGTTTTACCATAAAAAATAAATCGGAATAAATCTATTTTATTTTGTTAGATGTTTGAACCAAACATATCAAGATTCCATGTTGAGGAAAAATAAACAGGAAGGTGCTGTCATATCGACATTTTAAACAAGAATAGACAGAAACTTCTGTCTTATCAATGCCAGTCTCAAAATTCAAAATGGCTGCCACAAATTTAAAACAGTTCTTTTAATTGTTTTTAAGTCTATTAATTAGTACCTGTTTGAAGGAAAATTCAAAGTGCTTGATGTACTCGGCTTTGTGGGTGTTTGACACACTTTATGTCACCTCAATCAAACATCACTAAATTAATCCAAGTGGTGGGGTGCATTTTAAATAAAATCAATGTTGGAGTTATGCCAAAGAGCTCGAGTGTGCGGCAGGTTTTGGGTGTGGCGGTGCACGAATTTAATGCTGATTGTTAAAAACACAAGCAAGCAAAACTGTACACGCTGAGTCAAATCTGTTAAGAAATGTTTTAGTCTCATTGGCTAAATACTCATCATATATATTAGATTAATTTTTTCTTAAACTGAGCTGATGAAGAACGCTTGTGTCTTTGGTAGTGATGCATTCAGGGTCTATAATTCAGTGCATTAATTGTAGCGCAAAAATAAACACTTTAAATTTCAAAACAACAGGTCCATAGAAAAACACCTGGAACAGTCTGGACTCCCACCAACCTCTCTTCATTAGAACTTCATTAGAACAGATGGTTTAGCAAAACCTCCACTGTTGGTTTAATTACAAAAAACCTCTCTTGGAAAGAGTTGAATGCAAATACTCATAGAATGATCATTATTTTTTTGCTTCTGTTGTTGAACTCATTCTCTGTTGTTAAGTTTGACCTGGAGCCAAGTCAGTGCATCTGGCAGATTGAAATCTGACATGGGTTTACAAAGTTATGGGATAATTTCCTCTGAAAATCAAATAAAGGTCCTCTGTCGTCTTCTTGTTTTGCAGCATGACACGCGAGTGCTACGAGTTAAAGTTATTGCAGGAATTGATCTGGCGAAGAAAGACATCATCGGTGCCAGGTAACTGTCTGAGAGTTTTCATCATTGTGTTTTCAATGTGAATCATTTCAATCAAGTGCAAAGATTATTGAGAACTGTCTGTTGCACCAAGTTCAACTAGTCTGAGTCTGTCTATTTAAAATTCAGCCCTTTAAACTGTTTAGATGAAATAAATATTAGCATCATTACTGTCATAATGTGTGGGATGTATCATAATAAAAGTCAGGTATAAAACCAGTCTCAAGGCTTTAGCTATTGTGTTCAGCATCCTGCTCTTTGACTTCTAGGATCTTCCTATTGTTTGTCCTTTCAACCTTGGACAGCACTTTGTAGCAATGCAAAATGTAGTTCATAACAAAGACCTTGAACTTTCAAGTGTTAACCAATGATTACCTACCTCTCCCATCCTAGACGTAATCCACTGTAGTTGCACGTTTTCTAGATAGAAGACTTTGACTAATAATTAAACGTGCCATGTACCTTCTTACAGGTGAATACGTGCAGATGTTAACCTTTCTTTGAGAATGTTTTGTTCATCACTGTCCTCCGTCTGTGAACTGTGAAGTCCAATGTAACATTACACAATACACCTTCTGCACATTTGTGCTATGTACTTTGAAAGTTCTTATAAAATTTGTACTTTTTCACATTTTGTTATAGAACAACTACAAAAAAACAGTGTATTTCTAATTTTTTTTTAAACACAAAGGAGTAGGTTGCAAATGGTGGCTTGTGTTTAATTTCAGCCATATTTACTCATAAAGAAATGGAGTCCACCTGTGCATGTATAAATACAGCTGCTCACTGAAGGCCTCATAGGTTTCTTGGAGAATATTAGTGTACAAATAACTCCATGAAAACTCCGGAGCAGACCAAACAGTTGAAGGATAATGTTGTGGAGAAGCTTAAAAAAGGTTTCTGTTTCAAGCTGGTCCAGACATCCAGCTTGAAACTGGATGATTGCTTGATAGCAATCCACCTCTGAGCCATTTATGCTTCACAAGTGGAGACGACGATATCCCTCACAGCTGCGAGTTCTCAGAAATTAAACCGGCTCTTTTGGGCAACAAGAGGTGGAATGGAAGTTTCATATCAGTACCACACATAAAATGTGTATTCCAAAACTGTTCTTATCAAAACAAGACTTGCAGATGAGTTCAGTGCAGCGATCCTACTGTTGGCCAACCAAATGCTTTAAAAAAGCTGTGTTATGAATTTTCCAGGCACACTAAGCCATTTTATAACACAATCAAGTCACTATCCTTCAGTTGTAATTAAAAAATACTGAACATATCAAACAACTTTAAAAAAAAATTGGACTTTGCAATTTGATGCCTTGAAATTGGGCCTCTGCGCCTTTATCACATTATTGCAACTATGTAGAGTTTGCTGCTAGCAGTAAAACTATTTATGTTGTAAATTGAATGTTGATTATAAATTTGGTCTGTCTGATGCAGGAAAAGTTCTAGTATAAACTTCTACTGCAAATAATTCTAAAGAAACCTTAGGGATTCTGTTGCTATGGATTTTTTTTTTTTGTTAATTCCTCCTGCAAAGGACACTTACAAATGTCTGGTCTGTGAAAGCCGTAAATGTTTGGCATGTGGTTTTAAAATTACTTGAATGTTAGTTGCCTCTTTAAATGTTTTTCACATTTTAATAGGTGAGCAGCTTAATGTTTGAACTTGCAAACGGATCAAAACACAGCTTAAGCTATTCAAATCCAGGATTTGTCATATGAGCAGTCCCTGCAGTGATATGGCTGCTTTTTTTTTATATACTCTCTCGAAACTGCGTTGAATACAACAGATTTTTTGAAGGCAGGCCTAACAATCCAGCCCTCTGTGCCTGAATGGGTCTGTAGATGAAGGAGCGACCAGACAAATGTAGCAGCCCTGCAGTGATCGAAGGATTCTCAGAGGAGGCCCCACTGAGTGTTGGCAATGTTTTTCTTAAATTAAAACTCTGAACACGAACATTGCCAATATAGAATAAGACATTAATTGATTTTTTTCTTTTTCTTTTAGTATTTACATGCTGATAGATTTACTGTGCAGGTCTCATTCAGAATTAATCCTGCACCTCTCCAGGGGATTACAGTAAAGTTTTTTTTATCTGACCAGAATACGCCTCAGGGTGTTCAGCATGGTACAAGCTCTTCCATGCTGGCAGCACAGCTCAGGGCTGGCTGTGGCCAAAGCTGAACTGTACTGAAGAAACACTGAATGAGGTCTGATGTGTGGTGTGCTCACACAGACGGTGCTGACTTGGCAGTCTGTCACCTTTGGAGAGACTCAAATTGTGCCAGCTTGTTCTTCCTTTTGCTCCAAATGTCTCTCCGAAGCTGCTGTATTGCTTCTTTTGTATGCAAAACTCTTTGTCTGTTGTTTTGCTTTTGGTATATTTTAGAGGTGCTGATAAATCTTCCATAAATTTTATTTGAGCCAGGTTTTGAATCCAACTGCTCTTATTTTGTTGAATTGAAGTTTCCTAATTCTCTACCTCTGCAGGGATTTTTTATTTTTTTTTTCGCTATTAGAGGAAGGCAGAGAAATGCCTCCCAAAAGAGCTGAGATACTGTAGGCTTACTGCTAATGTTTAGTCTCTGTACACGACAGAACCACATAAACATGCAATTAGAAACTGTGGGGATCCTGAAGATGCCAATTAGCAATCAAGCAGCCGCACATTTGCTTATAAGGATACAGTTTCAGCTCATTTTCTTCCATGTCTGTGCTCCTCATTTCCCTTGTTTTTTATCCTGTGGATTTAAAGCAGCATTTTAGCTGGCAGGAAGGACACACTTGGATTGGAATTTGATTTCTTTCCAGTTGGGATGGCAGGTATCCTAATAAAAGCCTATCATGGCAAATCAGATTTAAAGCATATTCTCGAGGGTCTGAATTGTGTCCAAATCAAGTTTTGCTGAGCGATTGTTACTGGAAGCTGTGATTTAGGATCTGAGGAGCAGGCAGCTGGCTTCATTTTGACTGAAAATATTCATCAAATTGTTCACCCAGGTCAACTCGGTATGCTGATGATCATAGTTCTGCAACTAAAAAAATTTGAAGTAGTTAGGTTTTAGTGTAAAGGGTGTAAAATGAGACCACAGTAACAGGCTGTTGGTGTGTTAACCAAATGTTCTCTCTCTACAAATGTTATCCTCCCACACCACAAAAATATCATGTGGAGGATGTTTGTGCGTAAATTAGCTCTGCGTCATACTAAGTCATGAAACCACTCTTACTTGAAGTACAAAGTGTTAATATTAGGTTTCTGACATATTGGTGATATAATAGATTTTTAAATGACCAAAACTTCAAATTTCACAGTTTACATCAAATCAAATTATTAGGAATGTGTTATCTTTAAAAAAAAAAAAAAAAGAAGTTTTTTTCTAATATTAAGGGAACATCGTTAACCTT
This sequence comes from Gambusia affinis, assembly GCF_019740435.1. Taxonomy (NCBI): domain Eukaryota; kingdom Metazoa; phylum Chordata; class Actinopteri; order Cyprinodontiformes; family Poeciliidae; genus Gambusia; species Gambusia affinis. Next base: position 10,121,737 of record NC_057884.1, on the reverse strand, counting down.
GGGTCGTGTTTTACATTTATATTTTAAAACATGAATATAAATGTATAAAAGCTAAAGTTACTGGGGGATAAACAAAACATTGATCGTGATAAACCGCCTCCTAATCTAGACAACCACAGTTATTAGAGAATGACATGAAAATATTGTGAGGGAGTTCCTGAATATTTTTGTTCCACTTTTGCCTTATAAATATTTAAGCTTGTTCAGTCATGTTTATTTTATTTTTTTTATTTCTGCATAGAGAACAATCAGTTTTATCTTTTTCACCACATTCTGTTCACAGTTTGCAGCCTATTTAATTTGTTTCGAACTAATTAGTAGAAATAGACCCCATGTGCATCTCAGTGACATCTTTTTACAGCTCACTTTTCCCTCACTCATACTCAAATGTGAGCATACTTAGATCTGGATAAGTAAATGAAAAAAAAAAAAAAAAAAAAATATATATATATATATAAGAGTGTGTTTATGTGTTTAAAGCAACTCTAAGGGAAAAAAAAATCAATAAGTTTGTCCAAATAAAAAAATGGGCAAGTACAAAAATGGATTTTTTTTGCCCTTTTCTGCTACCTGATAACTTTACTCTGTGGTCCTGTGAATGCTCCAGCTCTGCCTCTTTAAGCAGATCTCACCTGAGCCTTCTGCCCTGTCAGCGCTTCCAAAGTCATATTACTCTCTTCGTACGATTTGCATTTTCACCTCAAAATATTTTGCTGTTGCTATTTTTAAAACCCCCGTCAATAAGACGTTTGAGCCTTATCTCACAGTTTCCAAAGCTAAGCAGTTTTCATATGCAGGCCAACTTTAGTTCAGTCTGTGTGTGATCCTCAACTACCTGTTTGATGTGTCTACAGCAAATGATGAAGGACTAGACAGTTTAATACTAGCGATCTTCAAGCTAACTTGCGGAAGTGAAAAGTTCAAGATGTCTTTCGATTGTAATTATTTCCAATATATATATAACTGCTAAAATTGGGATTTGTGTGTTTTGTTTTTTTTGCAGTGATCCTTATGTCAAGCTTTCTCTCTATGTTGCTGATGAAAATAAAGAGCTTGGTTTAGTCCAGACAAAAACTATTAAAAAGGTAAGTTTAAAAGAGACAAATTGACATCCTGTTGCACTCTCCTTCCTCTTGTCTCCTATGTTACGTCATCTGCCAAATTCAAAGGTTTTACAATATAATCCTCAAACACCCCCTTAAAAATTACCACCAGGTTTTTGCATGGATTAGTGGAATCATTTCATTGTAGAAGGGGGGATGAAACGCACAGGAAGGAAGAGGGAAGCAGTCTCCCTTTTTAGGTTTGGTGAAGTCTTTTCAGTTTTTTTGGGGAGGAGATTTTTTTCGCAGCAGGGGGAGCTATTAGTTGACATTGATGTGAATGATGATTAGTGATGCTTTTAATTGCAAAATGATAAAAAAATATATATATATTTTTATTTGGTCTCCAGTGTAATTTATTCCCAAGTATTGTTTTTTGTCTCTGAATATTTAGTGCATAATACAAGGGGTCAAACTCTGAACTACAGTAGTAGCCTGACGCAGCTTCTCAACAATATCAATATTTGTCATGTTCTTATAGATTGGCTTAGCCAGAAGCAATCTTTCAGCAAAAACCCGCTGTAGGAGTTGGACAGCTCAGGCCTCCATGGAGGCAGACATATGCTGCCAGTGGCTATGATTGCTTTATAGGATATAAATAGCTTGACAATATACTGCTATGTGGAGCAGAAAAGAAAGTATCAGTGCTCGGGCTCTTCTGCGGGTTCTTTGTATCTTTGAGTGGGACACCTTTGACGGTTTCATTATTGTAGAAGCAGAATGGATGGCTTGTGGGTGAATGATATAGAGCATTATGGAAAGCATGACTTAAAGTGGAGGAACTTGATGAGACTAACGCTAGTATGATCTCCTGCAGATTTAAACTTTTTTTTGTTTGCATCACTTTCACATCAAAAAGTTGATTGTCAGAGAGCTCTTAGTTCAATGGTCCTTTTCTGTCACAGTATTATTTTATTTCTGCAATGAAATGTTTTGCTAATTAATTAGAATAACTTGTGAAATCTAGGCATCATTTTTGTTTGACTGAATCAGTTCTAAGTCTAATAAAATAATAAAATGGAAGGCAGAAGAAAACATAAGATCTGCTCATCTTATTAATCTTAGAAGAAATATATGAAGATCTTTGAGACTTTATTTAAAGCTTAAATATCCAATAATTGGATATAACCTGATTTAAATTCTTACTCTTTAAAACTCATGAGAGTCACTTGCACAGTTAGAAGGTTTTAGTCCGGCAACAAACTGGTCTAATCAGATATAAACTTTGTGTTTCAGACCCTCAATCCTAAATGGAACGAAGAATTCTATTTCCGGGTGAGTTCAGCTTTTAAATCTTGTGTGTTATAATTAATGTCCTGTCTTTATTACGACAACCCTTTTGTGAACTTATTGTGGGATTGGTAAACGTATTTTGCTGTTTTACTGTTATGTAGAAAAATGTATTGCGTGAACTAATCCATATTGGCTGGAGAGCAATTGTAAAAATCAATTTTCATGTCCTGCCACAGATGCTCAAATGAATTTAAGTCTGGACTTTGACTGGGCCATTCAAACACACAAATATGCTTTGACCTAAAATCATTACTTTTTTTTTTTTTTTTTTTTTTTTTTGCTGCAGGAATATATATTGCTTTATAACCTAACTGTGCTTTAACAACCTTTGCCCTGATATGTCTAGTGTGTTCGTTGGTCTTCATGATACTGTTTGTTCACCAATGTTCTCTAAAACAACTTGGGCAGAATTTTATTTACAGATATTGGGATACAGTACATCTTTGTACTGTAAATACAAAGCAGCCCTTAATATTTTTGAGGTCTCTGTTGATAAAACATCAAATTTCCCTGAAATAGAATTTCAGGCTAATACCTTTGAATTTAATATTCAAAGGTTGTTTTCCATCAGCTATGAATTTCTTTGAGACATAGCGATTGAACATCTCCGATGACATCACTCATCACTGTTATTTTGTTACCAACACAGGTGTGCCCACAGAACCACAGGCTACTTTTTGAGGTGTTTGATGAAAACCGATTGGTAAGGTTCACACTTCCTTCCTATTTATCACTGTGTTAACCCTTAAAACAATTTATTAGAGCTTATATGTTTTTTGATAGCACCAAATGCTACAGTATTGTTAATGGTAGCGTAGTCTTTTATGCTTTATTCTGAAATATTTTCATACTTGGACACTAAAGTAGAATGACTCGTAAGATTAATTTGTCTGACATTGTGCTGCTTCTTTTCATTTATTTTACTACAAACATAATCAACTGTCTGTGATGACTTTTGCTGTCTTAATAAATATGATCATTTTTAGCAGTTTGCTGAGGCAGGTTTATGCACTAAACAACTAACAACTTGTATGCTTGTTTCATTGCTCAGCTACAACAGCATCTGACTTTTAACAGCTCTTGCATTCATCAATAGTCAAATATCAAAATACTTCCTACCTGAAAGCACTGATTTCCTCCATATGTAAAAATACCCCAGTGGCAGGCCTCCAGTTGCCATAACAACTATATAAATGTCAAGCAGTGCAGCAATTAGCATTATAAGCAGGTATTCATGATAAATTTGATAATTCACACTACTGTGTAAACTTGACCCTGAGGATACGAAGTTGATGAAAATGGTGAAGTGGTTTTTACATAGAGTCTGGAGAGTAAGTGTATGACTAATACCAGGGTGATCTTCAATGTTTATGTCTCCTAAATTACTTCCAGGATCTACAACCAGGGCTTTTTGTTTTGATGAAAAGGACATTACATGCAGCTCAAGTTAATTTGGACGTTCCGTTCCAGATAAGACTCGCATACCGTCTTTCTGGTTCTCAAAAATTCAGAGCTGTTCGAGGGCGCTGGAATTACGCTTTAGTTTCCTTATAACTCAATCAAACCAGGTAGATTTTATGCCTAAATCTTTTTCGATGTTGGCCAACAAACTGGGAATACAGTGGCGCAGAGAGAGAACTCGTTGGTAACTCATGTTATGAATAGCACACCTTTTTATTTATCCCTCAGTGCAGTCAGAGCTCGCTGTTTCTGTATGTAGAAGGATGACAAGAAAGGACAACACAGACAGCCTCAAGCACAGTTCAGTCCTTATAAGTCTGAGGAGGTGCTTCCAGGCTGTCCTGAGGTGCTTGCCAAGCCAGCTCCTCCACCCCTGGCCTGTACGTTTTTAATGGGTACTTATTTTTTGTATCCATTTATTTACATTTATGTTATCAGATGGTTTTAAATTTGTGCTACGTTAAGATAGCAATGTAACACTGAGCATCTTGGTACACTCTGCCATTTAGAGTGAGGTTAAAAGAAAGGTGTTGAACAGAGCTACAGTACAGCATGATGTTGAATTTGAGGAATGCATGTTATATCATTTTTAGCTAGCTGCAATTGGACCACACATTGACATTTTCCTTTTTTTATACAGATCATTCGCCGTTATATTTCACAGACTCCTGTATTGACTGTGCTTAGCACTGTAGGCAGTGTGACATCACCATGTGCATCAGCATGCCAAGGCACGAATTTCTTCTTTTTCTTTATTCTTTTAGTTTATTTTGTTGGAATAGAACGGCAGCAGCTTGCTGCAGAGTGGTTTAGAACATAGCGAATGGTCACAGAAGTTAAAAACAAGGCAGCTTCTTTACAGACATGCATTTCTAAAAGGTCAAATGATGACTGAGGTTTTGTCGGTTCTCGGCTGGCTCAGGAAGAGCAATCCTTTCTTTTCAACATGCTGATAGATTGGTGAATCATGTCGCTGTTGAGCAAAACAAAGCGCTCTTTATGAATGTACAACATGCTGTTAGAGGTGCTTGAGTGTTATTTGACAGTTTTTCTTATGTCATTCCGGATTAGAGACAAGGATCACAGCTGAGCTGTATCCTGGGCAACTTTTAGTTGCAAACAGAGCAGCCTATAAAACAAGAGGCCAGATAAGTGTTTGGCTCTGTACTTGAGAGGCTGCGTGTCTTTTTCTGTGTGTAGCTGGATCTCCAGAGACAACCGTGTTGTTTGTCTTATCAAAGCTAAAATCTGTCAGATAGTCTCTTTGCTTTCCTGGTGCCTTTTCATCTGGTCCATTTTTAGTAACAGTTTCCTTGCAAATCCTTATGTGGTTCTAAAAGTTCCCTTTTATATTTAATGTTGTGTTTTTGTTATTATTGGTTGAAAAGGATATTTAGTGGGTCACTATGGAAATTGTCTTGTTTAGTTTTCTGTGTTGAAAAGAAAAACTGGATTCCTATTGATGTTGTCCTCTTCTGGTGAATAGATCATATTTGTCGAGGTAAATGCACTTTTATCTCTGATCAGAGAAATTTGTATTTTCTTAATGTTAATTCGCCTTTGATCTTCCATCTTAATGAGATGTGGATATAAAAGACTAGGGATCATATACTGTGGTTTGATGGTGGGGGGCAGTGTGATGGTGTAACCTGAGGTGGTGGGGCCCTTTGGAGTCATGTGACTACCAGGCAACCCTCTGTCACCTCGGTAACCAGGAACTCCACACGCTCCTACCCTATCATGGCAGGAATGCTGGCTGACACTCGACTAAGGCTATTTCTGCTGTCTGTCGCTAGTGCTTGGTGTTCCTAATAGTTTGCTGGACGAGGAACCTCCATTCTTATTTTTATTGTAATATAGTTGCCTATCCTCTTTCTGAAGTCTTATTTTCCACCTTATTTTTGAGTATCCTGCTTCTGCTGTTGTGTTTTTGCGGTGAGACGACTCTGGTCTGTGTGCAGTTCATTGTGGGGTAGGAAAGTTGTGGAAGAGACTGGGAGTGGGTGGGAAGAGAGGGAGGGGGAAGAAAAAAGGGGAGCAGTCATTTAGCCAGCCAGCCAGTCAAAGGAGAATTGGGCAACACAAGAAGAGGAGGGAAATAACAGTAAGTCAGAGTTTTAACAGTAAGTGAAAGTGAACGGAAGCTGTGGGACATGAGGTGAAAATGGCTCAGCGTCTGCGTTTATACTTTGGATCTGGCCGTAGCAACACAGCTCCAGAGATGCTGGAAACGGACTCAGAAGAGCAGCGAGCAGAGGGTGAAGAGTCCAGAGCGTGCTACTGGCAGCCTCCTCGTTTACCAAGGCTTCCTCAGGAGTTGGGGGTGCAAAACGTCTCATCTGGAAATTTTGGTTTGCGTTCGGATCCCTCGCTCAAAAGGAGCTCCTCCATGTTCATACCACAGCTCTCCACTTGCCCCGAATCACGACCCACCAAAAGTTCGTCCGTGCAGATCTCCCTCCAGCGCTCCAATGGATTAATTAATAGACAGTTTGGTGGCCTTGCAGATGATGTCCCACCGCCTTGTTATACCCCACCTGGACCTGCGCCTGCATATCCCGAACCACAAACTCAGGAAGACTTTCCGCAACAGCCGCCTCCCCCATACTACAGCCCAGATTCCCAATTGTCACTGAATGAACCAAACCTTCCTAAACGCAGAGTTTTTAGCATTGGTTCTAGTGGCTATGCTACAGTGACTGGAGGCCAACCTGGTGTTAATGTTGGTACCATTTGTATCCAGAGGAATTCTCCTGAGATTTTTGATGTCCAGCATTATCTTCTTCCTTATGGTCAAGATGGCCAGCAGCTGACTCTAGAACCATGTGCTAGTGTTAATGGTGCAACACAGAGACTAGTTTTCCAGCTACAGCAAAACCAAAACCAGGATCAGACCCAGGATTGTCAGCAGACTGCTGCTTTCCAGGGGGACTTTGGTCGAAGCATCCGCACAGTGCGTTATCCCAGAATTCGACTACAGAGGAGCTCATCTCATCCGAGGCTGCTGCTGGAAAATAAACATCTGAAAAACGGGGCAGACTTCCAGACCATAGAGGAGAATCAGACTGATGTGGAACTGGAAGCAAAAGATGGATCAAAATGTTGTACTTTTAAAATCAGTGGGGAAAACCCCAGAAGGCAGCCGCATTTCAAGATATTCTTTACCCAGAGGGGAGGCGGAGATCAGGATGCGAGTCTTGGCAAGAAATTGGCAACAAATAATCCCAAGGTAAAGATTATTCAAGTTTAGTTAGACTCCAGCTGGCTTTTAAAACGTTTCTTCTTTTCACTTATTAATTGTGGTAGATTGGAGAACTTAGGGCTCCAGAAACGGGGTGGTGTGACATTCAGAAAACTGAAAAGAACAGGCACAGTTACTAATCACACTCTCTGTTTGCTTTTTCACTCCTTAGCCACAGGCATTTGAAATTTTACTCACATCAGCCTATTTAACTACAAAAGAAAACAGGTTTGTGACTAACAAGGTTTTTTTTTTCTGTTCACTTGTTGCCTCCTTTGTCTGAGGAATGTAACACCCAGGTTTTGATAAAACTACCAATAGCAATTGGATCTGTTTTTAAGTGTTGCCTGTTTCTATATTTAGCAGCCTCTAAGCGCTGGTGTTGAGTTTAAGAGCAGGGAGATGTTTTTTTTTTTTCTCTCTGGCTCCAAGGTAGTGTGGATCTGTACATTTCAGCTGCTTTCCAAATGTTTGGAGGTTTTGGGAAAGCCAGTTCAAACATTGGATAATCTGTGAAGAGCAATCAGTTTTTACTCAAATCTGGAAGCCATTGTGTTCAAATCTACCATAATGCCAATTTGCCTAATTTCTCAAGTAAGGAGTTTTAGATGTAAGGTCATTTTCTTAACCAGTTATATTACCTTTTCAATGATTTTGTAAAAAACTACATTTTAAGTATTTAATGTCAGAAGGTAAAGATTATAATATTCATCTCTGGAATGAGACAAGAAAACAGGAACCACTGAGAAGTGCTGCTAATTTATGTAATCCTCATGTTCCAAGTCATATTTGCTGAAGGGCAGAGATTTTGATAAATATTTTTTATGTTCCACTCAGACTTTACAACAAAGAAATAAGGGTTATACAGTAATAAACAATGTGACATCGTCAGGAGGTAGTTTTGTTTTGTTCTAAGTGAATTGTTCTGATTGGGTGATAAATGGTCATATTTCATAGAAGTCAATGGGCTCAAGCAGGAGTACTGTACATGGTAGTTTGTCCTCTTTTGACCGTTTTCCATATTTAATGAGAAATACTTAGCTACAAAGAGCAATAATATGATACGCAGTAGTTTGGTTGTAAGTTTTTTTTTGTTTACAGGTTAAAAAATCAGCTGGAATTGATCAAATGGCAGTATGTGGGCACATATGAGGAATTTATTTGGCAGATGAGTGAATTAACCCAAAGCCACAGCGGCTAACCTCAGCCTGCACAAAAGACTTTCTTTTTCCACAAATATATTTTGCAGTAACGTTACAGTAATAATTCTAGAGAGGATATTGTTGCTCACTGATTAAATTTACCATATGATAAAAAAAAAAAAAAAACCCAAGAAAAGAAATACAAGAGTCCTACACTCTTGTAACGACCTGCTGCTGCAGTAATTTTATTAATGGTTTCTATCCTGAAATTCAAATATTGCAATTGTTGGAGTTTGTTTTTATGCAACAGAATTTTTTCTTGATCTTCAACTCCAAAGTTGGCCCTTTAAAAAAAAAAAGAAAAAAAAAAAAGAAAAAGGTCAGTGGATAACAATAGTGTGTGCTTGCTTGTCTGTGTGTTTTCCAGACTAACTAGCTGTAGACAGCTATGCCAGAGAGGCCTACCCTTATTACAGCTTTGCTTTGACGCCTGCGGAAGCTTTTCACAAAGATCTCCTTATGACCAACTGCAAAGGCTATATTTACCTGAGACAGGAAGGATGGAGGAGGGTTTTATCAGTGTGTATGTGTGTGTTTGTGTGTGTAGGGGCGTGTCTCTTTTTAGTCTTGGTCTTTGGGCTGTTTAAGAGACTGCAATCGCGGTTGTTGTGAGGGGCTTTTATCTGTCATCTCTGATCTCTCCAATGAGCATAGCTTTGTAATTCAGTTGTGTCAGCACTGAGGCTCTTGACTATGTTAGATAGACTTTTGACACCTCAGTTGCAGCCTGGACCCATTCCATTTTGCCTTGAATCACAAAGTCTGTTGTCACCTCTTCTTTTATGCCATTGAGGCATTTTGGGGAGAAAAAAAAATTCTATTTTTATTCTTGAGGCATGTACATACTATTGCTTTGTCAAGGTTAGTAATTCTGTTTCACAGCTGCTATAGAGCGCTGAAGTTTTTGGACATGGACAAAAATCGTCAAAGACTAGCCTGGATTGTCTAATTGTAGAGTCATACTTCTAGCCAATTCAGGTTTAGAGTTATGCTTTATTTTCACAAACATGGATGGTTTGACTGAAAGTATTAGGGCGGTTTGGTATTATGTTGAGTCATTTCAGCAACATGATAATAACAAAGAGGAAACTTGGAATGACATGGAGTTCAGCACCAAACAAAAAAACTCAAAATACCAGTGGAAACATCCAAAAAGGAAGTGGTCAGCTGTTATGAGAAGCATTTTTTTCATTTATTATTGAGAGGTGTATACATTTTCCACATGCCAATTTATTAAATAAAATGCAAATGAAGTCAGAAATTCGTCTTTTATTTACTGACGCTTCTTTTGTAACATTTCAAATCATCGTTTGAGAGACACTTGTTTCCTATCAAAAACAAAGTTCTTAGTTGAATAAAAACAAATGAAATCTATCAAAGGCATTTGAATAATAATAATAGGCTGAATTTTAGGTGGAAAATGAGTTTACAAATTCGTAAAGAGACAAACTGAGTCGGAGTAGGTTTCTCCTACAAGAAATCCATATCACATTGGTATCCTGAGAGTTTGTTGGATAGGTCAACACCTCAGACAATGTCTTTTATGAGGGATCATGTTGCTCTGTGCAGAGATGTGATAAGACTGTAAAAAGTTTGGGTGTTTGGCAAAGGTCAAATTAACAACTATGTGAATGCCAGCATGCAGATTTTTTTCCAACAGAACACTGAATGAAAATGGATGCATCGTTCCCTTTTCAGTAGTTGCAATGGAGTGGTTGACTGGTGTTCAGATCTCTGAAAACTTACCCACCCGCTTAAAATTTCTGGTCAGTGTTTTGCAAAGTGATCTGTTTTTAGTGTCTTAATATTTTGAAAATAACCAATATAGGTTTTCACCTGCCTAGCATCTTTGTTTGTTGCTCTTTCACCTGCCGGTTGGTTATAGAAAACCCCCACTCTGGGTAAAACTTGTTTCTGGAGAGCAGCTGTAAGTTCAGAAGTGACCCTTTAATGGCACTGTAATTTCATCCCTCAGCACAAAAATAACCACAGTGTAAAGATATTATCTTAGTTGAAGTGGAAAAAACCCGCAGCCCTAAATGAATTTTTATTCCAGATGACTTGGTGTGATCAGCAGAGTGACTGTTGATTAGAGGACAGTATTACATCATTCGACTGCATCTCTATAAATGTTAAGTTTAAAATTTTCTTTTAGGCACTGTATTTCTTATTTCTCAGGAAGGACCCTCATTGTCCTTAACAGCCTTAGTAAGCAAATGGTTAAGTGTACAGCACATTGCTTTGTATTAAAAGAGGTGAAAATAAAATGGTGTAATTTTACACTGTAAAATTTTATCAATGTTAGAAGGTGCTCTAGCTCTGGATTTTTTTCCCCCATGTCTGTCAATGTTTAACCGTTTTGAATGATGTGAAAGTTGTATAAAGAAGTAAGTTATTGGTCTTGGTGGTTTGGCAAGTGAAAGCCAATGTTGATGTCATTTCAGATATCTTTCTAAGAATAGTTTACTGGGTGTGCCTATGTTTTAAATGTGGATGTGCAGATTCTTTACGACGTGCCTGTTTTTAATGGGACACAGTTGAACAAATGAAAGATTTCCAGTTATGTTAAATGTAGAGGGAGGCTGGCAAGCTCATCTCCCAAAGATGTCTCAACATTTTCCTGCTTACCACAAAAGTAAAGTGATGTAGACAGTTAAAATGCTGAGTTCAACCCAGCATGAAATGTAGTTTTTACTCCTGGCAAATGGAAACTTATGGATCTGTTATACTGATTCAATTTTATATTACTTTATGAAATGCTTTTTATTTAGTGTTAGATAAACCAGTTCAGATTTTGCACATCTAAGCATTAAAGGCTTTACAGTAGAACTGATAACCAGATAACCAAAAAAATTGCAGTAGTTGCCAACCACACCGCCGCATCGGAAATGAACTTGATTGCTATGTTAGTTACATTTATTATTTGTGGAGGTGATAAATAAAATATTAACCCCTGGGTAAATATTTAATTCTCAAATGTCCAGAACATCTTAAAAAGTGTCACACTTGGGATTTATTTGAAAGTGTTTCCAGTTTTGTAAGCTTCAAATTAAATATTTTAGCACTAATTTGACTTGAAACCACTTTTATTGATGCAAAAACATTAAAATGCCTTAAATTGAACATTAGAGCTTAAAGAACACATGCACTTTCTCAAAAGGAAAAAAAAAAATTTTGAACTTGTGGAAGATGATTAATATTGCGATGTTGACTTCTTTCTTTCCTTTATCACTCCCACAATCTATATACGTTTCACCTATCGCACTCAACTTAGTGCACTAAGGTTCAGTGCATTTTTTTTTCAGCCCAGTAAGCAAACACTTTTGTAAGTATGTGCAAATTGTCTATAAACAGTTGTGTCCCACACACAGGCTACTACCAAGAATGGCCTTTTTCACCTTGGACAGGTAATCATTGCTCAATCATGGACAAACCTGTGGGCCTCTGCAAACTGAAACACAAAACCTTTCCTGAATCTGCCCTGTCGTCACATCTATCCTTCTCACCCTCTGTCAGTTGACTTGGCTTCTACTTGGTGGCAGTGGATGTTGTTATCTTTTTCCTTGCTTAGGGTCAAAGGGTTTTGTTTTACTTTGCTCCTCTGAGGTGGTTATTAAAAGCCTGTCCATAAATAAAAACTAAGTCTGATCCTTGTTGGACACCTGTGGTATTATGTAATGATTGGAAGAGATTGTGGGCTTTTGATGAAGCTTATTTGAACATGAATTTCCAGAGATTAGGTAACTGCAGCTATACGACACCATTAGTTTTTGCTACAAATATCATCTAACTTATATTTTATTAATAATCAAGCTCCCATGCTAGAAAAAAATATCCCATTACTATTTCTAGTTGACTAAATCTATGAAAAAAACAGTTTTATTTCTCAGATTTCTCCAGGTGTTCATGCATAAGGCTAAGGATTATTTCTGGATGGGGCTGTCCTTTATCTAAAAATCACTATGCCTTTCTCTCTGATTAAAAAAAACAACAACCTCAAACTGATGTTTTGGTGTACCAGGTAATTTCTCTCGACATTGTGGTTTTCCCCTCTTTATCCCTGCTGGACATTTTGGTTTTCCAAAAATGCTCTCATGGAACCCTCAAGTTTCTCTTCTTCATTTCCTCCCACCAGACAAGAGATGATTTCCTTGGACAAGTCGACGTTCCCCTCAGTCATCTGCCGGTGAGTTGTTTACGTGTTTGTGTGTATATGTACGCACTGTTTTGACACTGTTCTGAAGACTCAGCCGTTTCTTATCATTCAGCTTTTGCTGTGCTTGATTAGCCCCCATGAAGCTGTGTTTGTGTGTGAGAAAGTGCCTGACCCAGCTTGTTGTTGTGAAACGGCAACAGCACTATTCTAGGGATAGAAAGCTGGCATTGGACAATGTAAACACGGTGACTCTCAATTGTGAAACGTCACAACCCATGGAAAACAAACAAAAAGAAAAAAAAAAACTTCACATGATTTCATCCTTGAGTGCTGGAAAGTTGTTCTTGAAAACAACGTTCACAATCAGTCGGCACTATATATATATATATATATATATATATATATATATATATATATATATATATATATATGAATAAATTCTAGTTTTAGTAATAGCATTTGTGATTCTTCCTCATCACTTAAAATTCTTGCATTTGATTAAATCACCTTATAAAATGTGTATTTTTTCCCATGTCTAGAGCAACTCTAATTATGCTAAGACATTCTTATTTCAACCCTGAATTGGATTCTTTTTCACTGATTGTGGATTCTATGAAGAATTTTTTTTTCCCCGTCATTTTTATGTGGAACACTTATTCTATTTACCCATTAGATGGGAATTATGTTCAGGACTAGTCCTCCTTACCCATGTGTGCGTTCACCCTGCTGGGAGACAATTGAGATATTACAGTTCTCAAAGCTACCCATAATGCATTGCTGGATTTGCTTAGTTGCATGTGACTTCTGAAAATGTTGTTGTTGCGATCTTATCAACTACAAAAGATGCACAGTATTTGAACAATCTTTTTTTTTTTTACTGTTCAGTGTAAAATAGTGAAAATATTTATGTCCAAACATAAGTCAGTTTAAAAATCAATATAAACAGTTTATTTTAAGAGCACATTTATTGAGGGGTAATCACAAAGTTTATAGCTTATTGTCGTTAAGGAGGCAAAATAAACTGGGATTGCATAATAGCTAGGAATATGATAAGAATGTATTTTATTATGTCTGAATTGATTTATGTGATTGGATTAAATTAACATTATTTCTGTATGTTAAAGGGATTGGTTTGTCCTGTAAAGTACCTTGAAAGACACCTAATGTGTTTCAGGATTGTATGAAAAACTGATTTGAACTAAAAAAAAAAGCAAATAGGTCTGTTGAAAAATTGCTCTTGTGATAATAAACTTGGACATTCGTTGTAAGTAAATCAACAGAGCGTTGCTGATCACTCCTATTTAGGAATGCTGTTTTAAAACTACATCTGGTTACATATAATGTTGGAGTTGAGCAGTGAGATGCAGGTTGGGTACATAAGAACATAGTACATTATTAACCAACATGTATTGTTAGACTCGATAAAAAGCAATTTATCTTTCTATTCCGTGCAAGAAACATGCTTATTTGAAAACAAATAATGCATTTAGTAAGCATGTCTAGCGGAGTTTTACTTAGGTTTGTGTATCAAAGTAAAAAACATAAACATTGCAGCTAAAGCATTATTATAGCTACATTAATTACTATCAAATTACTTAGTAGCAGTAGGGATGGTTTATATATTTCTATTTTCAAATGTAGGCAGTCAGATCATAATAAATGTGTTGATTTTTTAAATCTTTTTCTTAATGGTCTGATGATAAGTATGGTAATTATGCTCAAGTTTATGAGGCTGTGAGTATACTGCACCAACTCATGCATAATGAAAACCAATAAGTTATGGTCCTTCTGCACATCTGTACAAGTGTGCCGCCAGCTTTGTTTGTTGCTCAGTTGAGTTTTGCCTTGGATGTCAAGCCCGAAAAGCCCATTAGTGGACATTGTTGGAATTAATTATTAATGTCCAGTCTGAGTCCCAGCGGTCGTGGTAACTGTTAGCAGATAAAAGCCACACCGGACTTCTTTTGAGATGTGAAGGAACAGGGTGTGTTGCTTCAGTTCAGCTAATACGGCATCTTAATTTACCCGCTGAAGTGTGCGAGCATGACTCAGGAAGAATAATGCTACCATTAAGGTGTTTTCATTCAGTTCACTTATGTTTTACATTACTGTAAGTTGTTAAAATTTGTCTTATTCATAGTTACGGGACTTCTGAAGTCGTCATCTTTTCCTCTCTAGTAGTTTGTCACACGAGTTCTGTTATGTGTCATGATGCCAAGCTGACTCACTCGTGTTGGTTCAGCAGTGCCCCATGTTCGCCATGTTTGCCTTCTGAAACATGGAGGACGTCTTTACAGGTTGACAAACATTGCAGCATTAGATTTTGAGAAATAATGCTTTTTGAAAACTCCTTCAGTGTATTCTTGCACCATTTATATTTATCTTCTTGATCTAATGTTTGCAATGTGATTGCTTTAAAACATCTATAAGCAGGTTTTGATTTTGATAGCTTCCTTTTGTTTCTTGTTATAAATAGGCAATTAACTCTGTTATTGAATACTCGTTCTAATTTAGTTGTGCAAACTGACATTTTGTGTGTGTGGTATGTAACTGAGTGGTTTACGGTGAGCAGCCAGCATGGACTGGTTGTGCCCAGTCACGGAGGAGCGAGAAAGCCGAGAACTATCTGCGACCTTTCTGCTCCTCAGAAGGAAACAGGAGAACCTCACTGTTGCATAATGATGGTGGGATGGGTTCAGAATCGGTTGTGGCCCCCTTTGAAAAGACTGTGATCATTTGTTTTTGTCTAACATTTTTTAGAATTTTGTCCTCTTTACAGACAGAGGATCCTGCTATGGAACGCCCATACACGTTTAAAGACTTCCTGCTTCGACCAAGAAGGTTGGTTTTTACTGAAGTCGTGACTCAAATATTCGCTACACAATTCAACGAATAAAAACTAATATTGAAATAATTTTCAACCCCCATGATTGTTCATCCAAAGTTTATTAGACTACTAAAAATTAACTAAAATCAGGCACTATATAGAAACTGACCTACACTTTAAAGAGCTTGTGTTGTTCTAGTCACAAGTCCAGGGTGAAGGGTTACTTGCGTCTGAAGATGGCCTATTTGCCCAAACAAGGAGGACAAGAAGAAGAGGCTGGAGAGTTGAGGGAAGAGGCTGAGGTAAGGTCTCAGACAAAATTGTTGTTAAATGTCTTCTTTCTTTCTTTAAAAAAACAAAAAAAACAAAAAACGTCTGACTTTGCATTACCTAAGGCCTTTTCCTTTTCTCTACCAGATGGGATCTTAGTTTCATTCCTTCCTTTCAAACAATGACAGCATCTCTCTGAGCTGAAAGATGAAAGTAAATGTCTGTCTTTAGACCAATAGGAATGTCTACTAGTAGTGGAAGAAGTCTTTTTTTCTTTTTTTTTTGCTCTTTTTCCTGAGAATTTGGGAAACCTCTGGTTGCCAGATTCTATAAAGTCTTTTCCAGGTCGAGGTCTGGAAAATTCATTAAAAATGTGGGCTGATATTTGTAGAAACAGAAGCTTTGTCTCTCAAACTTTAAATGTCTGTTCTTCTGTGTCTGCTAACACAGCAGAAAGTTTCTTTTACTAGGGCTTGCAAAAGTATTCGCACTCTTGAACCGTTTCACATGCTGCCACTTTAAAATCAGTGCATTTCAGTATGCTTTCAGGTGATAAACCAACACTAAATTGTGTGTAATTTTGAAGCAGAAAGAAAAGGAAGAATTATTATAATATTTTTTTTAAAACATTGAAAATGTGTTAGAGGCTGGAAGAGTCTTGAAACTGGGATGGAGATTTGACTTCCAGCTGGACACCAGCGCATGAGCTCGTTGGCTTTTAGATGTAGTACTGCTGGCCTAACAAATCTGAAACAAACAATTAAATTTCATCCTCAACATTCTATGAAGTTCTACAGGATTCTCGTCGTTCCCTAATTACTTCAATCAAGTGTGTCGAAGCAAAACCACATCCAAGAGTACAAAGTATTGACTCACTGGAGCCAATATGTTCACACTCCACACTTTTCAGATTTTTTATCAGAAAAATTTTAGCTTTGCATTATTTTTCTGTTCTTTCACAAGTACACTACTTTGTTGCTGTGTTGCATAAAACCTCAAACAGATGGATGTTCAAGGGGTGGAAATGCTTTTTCAGAGACTTTCTGGCTCAATCTTTGTTGTAATTACCTCAGTTAGCCGAATGTTGAAGCACATATTTCTTTCTTCACATGTTTTTATGTGATTCTGTCTTCATCTTTAGCAGACAGTGTGCCCTGTTTCGAGGTGTGATCAGCTGCTTATCACCTACAGATCCTGTAATGCATACAGAGAGCTTCTGTCTGTACGTCTGTCTGTTTATCACATCATGTTGATTTAGCAGCTACTCTCATGCAAAGCAACTCGGAGTAGGGGATATGCTGCTATAATTATTAGTCATGCACCCAATATGGAGTCCGTCTGCACAAATTTGCTTGATTTATGTTGCTTCTGTGGTGCCAGACTTCAAGTGACTTCATAGGAAGTGTGTGTGTGTGTGTGTGTGTATTGCAACGAGGGGAGGGGAGCATGCACACGCACACACACGCCCACACACACACACACAGGTGGGTGATGTTTCGCCACTCAGCGTGGTCTCCGTGGTTTCCATCATACTATGTGGTTGGAGTTTAGGTTGCTTGGAACTTCGGTTGAGGTCGTACAAAGATTGGTTTCAATTACAGGTTGCTACTTTTAGTGGAAAACCAGAAAATACTGAGCCCCATCACACAGTGCCATACTGTGATGGAAAGTTCTTTATGTCAGCATGAGTAGACGTTTAAAGTGCAGTCACAGATATGTTGTCAGCTACTTTACGGACAAAATGCCGGTAAATGATTTCAAAGCACTGTAAAAGAGTTAGAAAAATGTAACCCGTCACAGCTATGATTTTTTGATGTGCTTTAATTGGCCTTCTTTCTTAAATTCAATAAAGATTATGAGTTAAAAAAAAAAAAAATGTCGAGTTTGTGAGTTTAAGTTTCTTGCCCTGAATTTGATTTCAGGGTTGGGATGAGTCTGCAGATTCGGGCTCCCAGCGACCCCAGCAGCTGTTGCCTCCTTTGCCTCCAGGCTGGGAAGAAAAGGTGGACAACCTGGGACGCACCTACTACGTGAACCACAACAACCGCACCACCCAGTGGAAGCGGCCTTCAAACACGTACGTCTGGATCAGTTTTTGGAACAAATGTGGTTTCTTATTAAGGCGTTTTGCCTCTTATGGCAACTTGCTTTCTCCCTCTTTAATCCTGCCATAATTACAAATTGTATCAAGGCTTTTGTATTTGCACCTCTAACTAACACGTCGTGTTAATTTAAAGGGACGTTATCTCAGAAATCGAGAGCGACAATCAGCAGCGGCAAATAAATCAGGAGGCACATCGTGTTTTCCGTGCTCGGCGCCACATCAGCGAAGACCTAGAGAACGAGCGCATGGACTCCAGGGACATGGACAATGTGAGAGAACAGGCTGAAGATGTACTGATAATACACACACATGCACACGCACACAGCTATCCAGAGTGACGAGGTCAGAAAAACATGTTTTTTCTTGTTTTTTTTTTTTTTTCTCTCCCTCAGTCCTGGGAGCTCATCACCGAAGAGGATCCCAACGACAGCTTAGCCCAGTCTCTGCCCGCTCCCTCCTCCGTTTTGACCCCGCAGCACTCGCCGACACCTGCTGCTCAGGAGTTCTCTGAAGACCTAAATCTGAGGCTATCAATCACCCCTGAAACGAACGGTGAACTGCCAGGGCCCAGCTCCTCTCTGGTAATTTGAATTTTGTTTTATCTTATTTATATCTTTAATCTGAACCTAAATTATCGCTCAACGCTGATTGATGGTGTTTTGCTTTCCAACCAGATGAATTTGCTGCTGGTTACATGTTCTTTTCCAGTTAACATTTTGCCCGTTGTCCTCCTTACTTTAAACAGAGCCAGCTGTCAAACAGACTCCGGTCTTCAAGTATGACAGATGGTGTCAGTGATCAGGCCCAGGCTCCTCCTCTAACGGTACATATATCTAAAGTCTTACATTCCCTGCATCTTCTTCCTTTTGTTTCCCTTTCTCTCCTTGCTCCCTAAACTGGTCTCCCGATTAACATGTCTGATTCCTGTGGAAGTGCCATCTGTCTATTCCTTTTCTATCCTTCTTTTTTTTTAGCCTTCTTCATATGAGGGAGTTGTGACATATTCTCTCTTAAATTTAATCTCTTTCTACCTTACTGTAATCTTTCTATTTTTTATAGGGTAACCACACCTCTTCCTATGCATTCATGACTGTATTTTTTGTGATTCATGTGGACCTGTGTTCGGTTGTGTGGTGGAGGTCTTAGTGGTGCAGCAGTAATTCATCCTCTGAGTCAAAGCATCAGTGATGATTTGGTTTAACAAACTGCCATATGGTCTGAATCAGATGTTGGTCGCAAAGTTGAGTCACAGCGTTTAGATTTCGCTTTGTCAGACCAGTAAAACGTACAAGTGCAGATGTCAGTTTTGCTCATAAATTAGGATGTTCTTTACAGGCTGAGGCGCAGTTATGGAAGAATCAGAGGAAATGTTTATTTTGGTGTAGAGAGCATTGGGTAATGTTGGAAGAACCAGTCATTCAAAAGTATACCTTTGAATAACTTGGGTTGAGATTTTTGTCTGTTTACGCTGTTGAGTGATGCTTAACTTTCCAACAAAAATGCATTGGCTTAAGTAATCCTCACTGCTTATTAATTGCATTTACAGACTTTAGTGAATGTAGCTCCAAAAAGGGTCGCATATCTTCACTCAAAGTTTTAGGATAATTTCACTTTTTTTTATATAATCTGAGATGATTATAGAGATTTTTGTACTTTAACAGTTTGTATCATAGGGTTTAATGTGGCTTTATGTCAAAGAAGCTAATATGTAGATCTGGGGTTGTTGGTCCAAATCTCTCTTGAATCATTTAAAACATGAAATCATTTGAGGTTTCCAGCAATCTACTGAAGTTCTGGGAATACCTGTCCTATAAGTGAACGGTCACAGTCAGATGCATCTTTCTGTCTTTTGAAATTATATCACCATTTTGCTTGCATTTCTTCTGATTATTGTTTTTTAAAGTACCAGACTTTTCTTTTGTGATTTATTTTCTGATTACAGAAACTATCAATCTGTTTTTGTGTCGGCACATAAAATCACTTCTCTGCTCTAATATCTTTAAACACTCATTTTTCCCTGATTAGTGTGACTTTAGTTTACTTTTCAGACCTGATTAAACAAAATGTACTGGCTCCGAGTAAGATGCACTCCTCAGGGAATATGTGTTCTTCCTTTTTAGCTGAAAAATAAACCACAATTTTAAATTTTACTCCTTGCACTTTCAAAGCCTCTGCACTTTGTCACCTTGGTCCATGGTCAAATAAGTTCTTTTTTTCTGCCAATCCTCACCTCCCTTTGAGAATCAATCCCCCTTCTTTATCCACCCGCTCTCCTTTACCCATGCCCAAGTTTTTCCCTCCTTCCCTTTCTCTCTACCTATGGAAACAAATTGTGAACTAAAGACCATGTTCCCCTGTTGTCTACCACCAGCAGGGTCCCCAGACCAGAAGAACAAGAGCTCAAACTGTGTCAGGTGGTGAGGAGCCCATGGTAATGCTTCAATTCATGTTCAGTTTAAAGCATCATTACATACAGCTCCTTATTTCCCCAAACCCTGTGCAAGATGGACTGTTTTTCCTTCTGCAAGCCACCCATTAAAACTGAACTTCTGCAGAGTTAAAACATGACTTCTAGGCATTTATTGTTGCAAAGTGCATAAAACATCAACGCACATGTTCTTCCTGAAAGGAGCAAAAGTTTATAAGTGAGTACTTCCTGGTGGAGGACTTCATCAAGGCCTTTTATAGTAACTGAATAACTTCTTTCTATGTTGGTTCCCCTATTGCGGCGTAGATAACAATTCTCTATGGTGTAAAGTGACATCAGTGTGTGTTATGGGACCAGAATGAAGAGGAAAATGTGAAACATGCTCTAGCTTTCTTTCTTTTCATGATTGGGTGCTACTTTTTGTTGACCGGTAACATAAAATCCCAAAAGGTTTCGTTAAAGTTTGTGATTAAATGGAATCAAATGCCAGAGATAATTAATAGATAGGATTTGTTTTTGTTTTTTTAAGAAAGGCAACACTTTTGTTCTTTAAACACGACAGATGTGATCTTTGTTTGTGTTGAGATGTGTGGCTTCATCAGTTTTTTCTTTTTCAATGATTTTTTACTTTTTTGGCTTCCAAAACAGGACAGGAATATCAAATGTGTTTTTCTGACAAATAAAAAAAAAAAACTAACAAATTGTGACTTTATTCAAAACATCACTCTCTATATCAACTTTCAACTGTATTTTTTTTAACATTGAATTAATTAGCATTCCCTGCACATGCTTTTGGGTTTTTGGAGCCTCCGCTGATGAGCTGTTTTTGGTTTGCTCTGTCTCTCCACACACGATCAGTCCCCCTCGGCAGCTTCCTACACCTTGACCACCCCCGGCCTGCCCCCTGGATGGGAGGAGAGGAAGGACTCCAAGGGAAGAACTTATTACGTCAATCATAACAACCGCACCACTACTTGGACTAGGCCAATTGTGCAGGTACAGCAGGTCTGAGGGCTGGCTTTTGGGCTGGCTGTATGCATGGGACTGGATCGACTTGGTTCCTGTTGTGGCGTTTGTCCCTTTGTCCTTCTCTGTACTTCTCCTCTGTGCGGCCGTCAAACACGCGGCTGTAAACCTCAAGTCTCCTTTCCTGTCGTTCCTTCTGTCTGACTTCCTGCTTTCTTCCACTCTAATGTTTGTCTTCCTTCTCCTGTCCAGCATTTTGCTTGACTGAAGTGCATCTCTGTATTGGTCGGTCCTAGCATGGATGTGTAACTACTCTTTCCTCCCTTTCATTACCTCTGCTCCGTTTTTCTGTCTGAACTCACAGTGAGACTATTACTGAGGGACTCGGAGTGCTTTTGCTGCTCATGTCTCTCTTTTTAATATCAACTTTTACCAAAAAATAAATAAAAGAATACAACAAAGAACCCCCCCCCCCGCCCCAAAAAAAAAAAAAAAAAAAGCAATCCCTTGTCTCATATAGGTTCATCAGTGCATTGACTCTTCCTTTTGTGAAACTCATTTGTTTGCTGTTTTTACTCTGACAGAGAAGATGAAACATTTGTCTCATTTTCTCATTGGAAAAGTTTTGCTGTCTGTCTTTTTTTAGCAAGTCGTAACTCATTCTTTCCTCTTGGGCCCAAATGACTCTTGCTTTTTGAGATTTTCAGGAACTCATTTCCTGAGTGTAAAGTTGGCACCCCAGACTACCCCAGTGCAGACAGGCGTGTTTAACAAGATGCGCCATGATTCATTCTGTCAGGCAACATCTCCTGCTTTAATCCCAACCCCACTTAACCTCAGAAGTGCTGTTTTCACCAACAGCTGACTGAAGACGGAGCCAGCACCTCAGCAGCAGCAGCAGCAGCAGCAGTAGCATCAGGGCCTGCCTCAGCCCTGGTACCCACTCCCACCCCTTCCTCCTCCTCTTCCAATGCTTCCAACCACCACCTCCATGAGCCCCAAGTCCGACGACCTCGTAGCCTCAGCTCTCCCACTGTCACCCTTTCCACCCCTTTGGAGGTGAGAATTAGAAACCTCTACTAACTTCTATCCTCCTTGTTCCCCCTTATCCTCCGTATTTTTTTATATTTCTCCACCACACGCGGAGTCAAATATGTCAAATTTTAGCACCCCTACTGTTTGTAGTTTGTACTACGTCCTTTGTTCAATTTGACGGGATGTAGTGCTCTTCTGTAAGATTTCAACAGGTTGCGGCAGCCTTTTTGCTATTTAGTTGTCATCTCTCTGAATCAAATTCTGACAATTGAGTTGTCTTGGTCTGTTCAATAGAAAATCTGAGCCCAGTTATTGCAATATGAGTAGGCCTGTCATAATGCATTTTGCTGGATGATAAATTATCCCAGAAATTATTGTGAAAAATGATAACGTTGTTTTAAGTCCATTTTTAAGTGATTTAATGATAGTGGCTTAATTACGCAACTTTGCCATTTTAAAGATTAATAAACTGTAATTTGGTAAAGAACACAGCAGTAGCACTGGAAGGCATTTTAAAAATAAAAAAAGCTATATAAATAAATAAATAACCAAAACAATAAAATGAAATGGTAATAAAACCCACATACAACCAAAGTCATAAATGAAATAGGTTATGATGTTTCTTTAAGCACAATCGGCCTTTAAAAACATTTAGAGTCAGAATGGAAATGATCAAGCTCATTTTAATTTATCATATGATTAGTTGATTTATTGCTTATTGCAACAGGCAGAACTATTTATCTGCATGTATCGGCAAACATGGCCTATTTTTCAGGATTAAAAATACTCACCTCTTGGCATGAACACAGAAGTGACCATAGTTTTATAATTGACATGACGGAAGTGGAGGGACACATTCCTGAATGTGATGAAGGGAATATATGGTCACATCATGAGAAGGTGATAGATTCCAGCCATGAAGTTAACTACAAGTTGATATCATAATCAGTTTTAAGCCAGTAGCTAGAACTAAACCTCTACTAAACAGACCAAGCAATTCCTCATACATCTACACATTCTTGGTACTACAAATTAATATGTGAATTTAGAAATGTAGAGATGTAGTTGTGGAAAACTAACCCTGACATGTATTACATATAAGATATCTAGACATACAACTTCTGACATAGCTATAATAAAATACCAAATGCATTCATTTCTCAGAATGGCTGTCCTGAAAAAACCCCCATTGATTTTTCATCAGTATTCACTGACATTATCCTGAAACAGGAATTTATTTTGTGGGGTTTTAAACTTCTTTTCCTGGGGTGCTACTAAACATATCTGGCCTTCCATGTCTACATGTTGAACTTACACTTATAGTGTTTATATAAATTATGTTGCTGCTGATTCTTCGCAAACTTGAGACTCTGATTATTGTTCATTGTTTGCTGTTTTTTTTTTGGACATTTGAAATGGTTGATTGAGCTCTTAATGTTTTATAAAGTAATAAAAACCTTGATTATTTAAAGTTACTTTGTCCTGGTAACCATATATTCACAAAAACATGCTCCTATGAATCCAGGTGTTTTTTTTTTAACTAGTTAAAGTTTGTTAATAATCAGTCAGCTGTGATGGTTAACGTGTGAACCATCAGATTCCTCAAGTAAACTATTTAAATTTCACCTTCATATTTTGACCTTTTTTTTTTAAAGCAAATTTAGCCAGATGGCTTTTTATTTTTAGATATACCGTTTCAAGAAATGTTCCTGTGCTGAAGTTACTTTGAATATTACAAACTCATTATGTTTTGAGACCAGAAATGTCGAGGAAGCCTGCATAGCTAATTAACATCAGCACACCTTTTTGCCCTCCACTGCTGTTAACAGTTTCACTCAATGCTGAAAAGCGTCTGCTGCCAACTAGGGAGCAGACCTGGAAAAAGTTTAATTAAAGCGTGTGGCTAATAATAAACTAGAGGAAGTTAAAGGAAATAAATCACACTCTCTGAGATTGGTGTAATTACAACTTAAAGTAAAGGTGATTTGATTAATTGAACTTTTATGTTCCTCTCCTGTTAAAAAAAAAAGAAGAGATCAGCGACTCTGACTGGAGACACACAAGTAATTACTAATATTCAGTTGCTACAACATGGATATATACAATCTTAAGTGGTTTAAGGTGCTTTATGTCATGTTTTTAATGTGTGTTCTCTGCTTTTTTTGTTTTTATTTTTTAAATTTTAAGTCTACCTCTCTGTATTTACTATAGAAATAACATATGATGGACTTTTCTATAATTATTGACAAATTTGCAGCATTGGTAACAAGTGGACTTCTTTACGTGAGACGGGACTGAAAAAAAGAACCACTGACATATTTATATGACTGGAAAAGTTCTCATTCACCTTTCAGGGTGTAAATGTGGTTATTTGAAAGTGTGTTTGCTTTTTAAGCAGAAGATGAAGGCAGTCTCTGTACAGAATGTCCTGTTTGCTGCCTTAAAACATTCCTGACATGTATTACAGACATTTAGACATAGATGTCTTATATGTGTCAGGGTTAGTCATCTAAATACATTGTCAGCCTTATGTCCTCCGTTTCTGCTTTTATCAGTTGAGTGACTGATTTATGTAACTTTTTTTTTTTTTTCCCCGTTTTTTTTCTTTTTCTTTTTCTTCCCCCCAGGGTGCCAACAATATCCAGGTGCGGAGGGCGGTGAAGGACACCCTCTCCAATCCGCAGTCTCCTCAGCTGTCTCCGTACAGCTCCCCAAAATCACAACACAAGAGCCAGCAGAGCTTTTTGCCCCCGGGCTGGGAGATGAGGATAGCCCCTAATGGACGGCCTTTTTTCATCGACCACAACAGCAGAACCACCACCTGGGTGAGCTAACACACTGCTGCTTTTGTATCTTAATGTTTCTCTAACATCTAAGCATACAACAAAGGTTAGCTTTGTTCACAGTGACATCTAGTGGTGTAAAAGGCAATTAAAATAAGACTGCTGCACGAGAATCGAGCTTTTCTGATTTATTTTTTTCTGATTTTAGATGTTTTGAATGTCTAATATTTTATCAAAGAAATTGATAGATTTGATAGATATTAGTTTTATTAAAGTGTTTTGCTCTTCTCCTCAGGAGGACCCCAGGTTGAAATATCCCGTCCATATGAGGAATAAGAACTCAATGGAACCTGGTGAACTTGGTCCTCTTCCTGTAAGTCCTGCCACAGACTGATATGTTTTTGGTCTTTCTGAGTTGCAGCATCCACTGCTTTTACTAGAACCCTGGTTAAGTTGTGTAAAGTCTTGACTTAAAGTCAGTTTTTTTTTAAGAAGCATAATGTCAGACTGAACTTTTTATAGAAAATCCAACTTTGAAACCAATTTTTTTTGTGGATAAAAACAGTCCCATACATTGGTATAGTTTTCACAGACAAAATGTATATTATCCCTCATGCATTTACAGTTGTACATCTTCCTTTTGTCACTCAGTTATTTACTAAAAGATTAGGAAAGATTGAAAGAGGAGGTTCGAACTCTTTAGGTTGTCCAGGGTCAACTCTTATACACTCTTCTGTACCGCTTATGCGTTATGTAAGAGATGCATGTCTGAAAAAGCTAATGGTGCTTTGTGCCTCAACAAGGTTTCTAACAACATTGTAAGAGAATGAATCCTGCAGAATAACAGGACCTACACCTCTCTTATACTGGGCGAATATTAGTTTTTCACATATTCATCCTTTATTTTATGCCAAAACTCAATTTTAGTATCACCTGACTGAAGCGTGTTTCCAGTAAAATTCCCAGTATTCCCAGTCCCAGTCTTGCAAAAACCATGTTTCCCATTTTAATGGTTCTTCTGACATTTCCTCTGACCAACTGCTTAGTTATGAACGATAACTAATTCACTCAATCAATCACACTCACAATGTGGCACTTGGGTTAAGACTTTGAGTGGCCAATATTTCAACAAAATCGCTATTTTTATTTAGTTCATTTTTCATTTATTGTGGAGACCTGGTGAAAGCCAATTTCTACGAAAAGCTGTGGAAAAGTTAATATGGGTCCTGGTTCTGCTTTGTCACAGTTCCAGTTGTTTTGAAGGTTTTAGTAATTGCGTAAACCGTAGAGGACAGTAGTATAACATTTTTTCATTGCCTTTCTTAGAGGTGCCGCTTACTTTGAAAAGGATGATTTTTGTAACAATAATAATTTGGAAAAATGTATTTCTCCAAATGTAATATATTTAATTGATTATTTATTTATTTTTGAGTGATATGAATGTATCTTAAGTGTAGCATCAGTACAAGTCTTTATAAGGGGGGCAATAATTGTACAGGGTGTTGTATAAAACTTTTGTGACACTACATTTTTTTTGTCTAACCTAAAAGTTGATTGAAAATCAATAACTTGGAATCGATAATTTTTTAAAGACATTTTACTGTTTTATTTAGTCCATTGCCATGGTCTAAGTTTGAATTTATAAATACCCAGGTGGATTGGATGTGGTAGAACCCATTAACACATATTTGTGTATGCACCTGGTCAGAAACTTTGCAGTGCATAGAAACCCAGCTGTGATCTGTCAAGGTTCTTTTGAGCATCCAGCAGTTTATGTATTGTATTGCTCTTTGTAAAACCTTAAAACCAGCTTGCCACCGTTCATTTGGGTTGATGGGTAAAGATTACTTAAGGCTACTGATGTTAAGAAATGAAGAGTTCATAAGTTTGTGTATCTCACAGGCTTTTTATGGTGTGTGTGCATGCGTGTGTGTGTGTTTTCTTTCTCTTTCCTTATTCTCTTCTTTCCATTCTGATGGATCTAATGTTTCTTCTGCACCTGGCCGTATGTGTTTGGCAGAACCTACCAGAGGAGGTTGGTTGATGCCTTCCTCCCCTCTGCCTGATCAATCGCCTGCAGACAGCCTTGCAGATTTTTCTTTGTTTTTCCCTGGTTCTTTCTCTTCTTTTCTGTCTCATGACCGGCATGGATGGATTGTGCCTCTCCTATCCTTTCAGTATTTTTACCCCCACTTTGTCTTTTTCTGTCAGCGCCATTCCTGCACCACCACTACACCTTTTTTTTTCTTCTTTTAAGCAACAAGTTTAGAGCTCCAAAATTAATCATTATCCTGGGATTTTCTCCATGTTTATGACCCTGTATTGGCATCTGGGGCACAATCACACACGTCTTCAAAGAGGAAAAAGGCAAGATTCTTGAGGGAAAACGCAAACAGAGGAGCTGATTAGAGAAGGAAGGAAAGTGGAAAAAAGGCAAGAGCATTTGAGAGCAGAAATAAAAATGTAATTTTAAGGAACAGGCTAGTGTGCGGCATGTGTTGACAGCTTTTGTTTGGCCCCCACTCATGTAGCAGCAGCATTATTAGAAAAACCAAAAACATGCATCCCGTAGCAACATCCTGATCAACTCTGTTCCTTTCTCCTGTCATTACTTTAAATCTACTCCAACTGTTTGACTGCCTGATCGCTGGTTGTCTTACGAGTGTGTCTGGCCCGGGACTCCGTACACCGAGTCCAGTGGTGGTACGCTGGCTTGTACCAGTTTTGATGAGTTGAATTTATGTTGTGGTCAAATCCCTGCCCTGCCTTGCTGATGCGTCTGACTCAAATAGGGCAGGAAATCCTTTTATTTCTCTTGCTGTGTGTCGGATTGAGCTTGCCTCACCTGCAGTGCTGTGATCTCAATGTTTTGACCCTTTTGACCTTTTTGACCATCTGGCCAGCTCAATTCAAACAACAATCAAGAAGGAAAAATAAATGGATGAATTAAAATGACTATTTGAGCTTGTGTGATGATGTCGTTTAATAATCGCGTCACTCATTTTCCACCTCTCGCTTCTTTTCCAGCCCGGATGGGAGGAAAGAGTTCACACAGATGGACGCACTTTCTACATCGACCACAGTAAGATTATTACTATTTTATATCCTCATTTTAAAATTCTTTTCCACAGTTGGTTTGTCTTTAGGTCATCAAATATACCCGAGGCACATTTTGAACAAAATCTGAAAAATTACGTTTGTGTTAAACCACCTTTACTCAAATATGTAAAAAAAACAAAAACAATTCTCTTCCACTTTTGCCTCTGCAGAAGTAAAGTCCATCTTTTTATAATTTCAGTTTAAATACATTTGTTCTCTGAAGGCCCCAGGTATTTGTTAGAGAACATTAGTGAGCAAACAACGTCATAAAAATCAAGGAGAAAGTTGATACAGCAATGAGATGGAAACATCCAATGGCAGGAATTTGAGAGTGGCAAGAAGAAATCAGTCGTTCACAAAGAGCCACAAACAACAAATATTTGGAATATGTGACCAAATTTGAGATCCATTTCCAACTTCACTCAGTTTTTCACTAAGAGAATTGCCTCACCATGATCGTACTTGGGTCATGGTGAGTCGATTCCCATAGCGAAACACCTCACTCTGTTATCAAAGGACCAGGGATTACTCTAAGTAACAACATTTTTCCTCCTATGTACGAAATACTATCTGAACACACCAAACCCATGATGGGTGGTGGTGCATCATGTTGTGGGAATACTTTATAATTAAGGAGGTATAAATACTCCTGCAAGACAAGGGAAGGAAGTCATGTGGGAGTTTTATTTGCTCTGTCTTAAGTCTGAATTGATATTTAAAAAAATATTCCTGCCTTTTTCACCCAGATACAAAGACCACTCAGTGGGAGGATCCCCGTTTACAGAGTCCAGCTATCACGGGACCTGTGAGTTACTTTGCGTCTTTCAACTCTTCTTGCTCATAGAGCACAACAGTGTCCGCTTATGATGGATTGCAGATTTATCTGACACACTCTTTTCAGCCTCATCAGAGATGAATCGTTTTATCTGTAAGTCAGTTCTTAGACTTTTTTTTGGTGGGCTTTCTTTGCAGGCTGTTCCCTACTCCAGAGAGTTCAAGCAGAAATATGACTACTTCCGGAAGAAATTAAAGAAACCGGTAATAAGAGAGTCCTATCCTTGTGTCTTTGGTGTCTTGCAGAAGTTGAGTAGGATGGATCTAAATTTAGTCCAAACCCAATAAACGTCTATTTGCTTAAGAAGCTCCTTTTTATATGAATAGACTGGCTTCCATTTCTAAGTTCTACCAAGGTTTTTAAAAGCTATGGTTCCTAATGCCATACCCATACTATTATTTCATAAAGCCTTCATTCTTTCTGTTGACAGCAGAGACATTGGCTCTTTTGTGCTTTTCCAGGCGGATATTCCCAACCGCTTTGAGATGAAGCTACACAGGAACAACATCTTTGAGGAGTCCTACCGCCGAATCATGTCCCTGAAGAGGCCTGATGTTCTAAAAGCACGATTATGGATTGAGTTTGAATCAGAGAAAGGATTGGACTACGGCGGCGTGGCCAGAGAGTGGTTCTTCCTCCTGTCAAAGGAAATGTTCAATCCCTACTACGGCCTGTTCGAGTACTCTGCCACGTAAGCCTCTTCTTGTTTATGTCATTACCTCCTAATGACAACACGACTCACAGGATACAGTGTTGTGCAAAGGTGCAATAGCGCCATAGTGGGATTAAAAATAACCTCCTTTTCTCATGCGTTTGGGAGACGAGGTGTACTAATACTCCCTGCTGTTCTTTCTTTCCACCCCATGAGACCTTAGCCTCATAGTCTACGGCTTCCTTAGACTATGATTAACCTTTCCTCGTATTCAAAAGCCATCCTGAAGCAAATGTTTCCCACAAACAAGATCATAAAAGTGCCATATGTTCTGTTCCTTTTCTTGGCGCCATCATCACCATGCAATGACGCAGCTCTGTCGTTTTGTTCGCAAGTGCTGTTGAATAACAAAGAGGCTGTAAAAACCAACTGTTCTTGGAAAACAAAAGTGTAATCAAACATTGAGGCTTTAAATTAAGTGCTTTAGTTGCTTATCAAATCTTCTTTCATGCCTGAGATTTAATATCAACCGAGAGCAAACAGAAATGAGTTTTTATGTGAGCAGTTGTTAGATAAACCCAATAATTTGTCTCTTCTCTAGCCAATGAGAAGTTGATATAAAAATGTAGTTATGTCATCCCGTTTGTTTTATTGATGTAATCTTAAAAACTTGTATAAATATGTATTTTTTCCCCTCTTGTCTTTGTCCAGGGACAATTACACTCTCCAAATCAATCCTAACTCTGGCCTCTGCAATGAGGATCATCTTTCTTATTTCAAGTTCATCGGACGTGTGGCGGGCATGGCTGTGTTTCATGGGAAACTCCTGGATGGTAGTTATTCTATAGCCTCTTCATGGTCAAATTTCCCTATTCAGTTGTTTTTATCACTGATACAGGTTCAAGTTAAAATTAGAAAATGGCCTACACTAATGCCAAGTTGAAACCTCACTAAAATGGTCATATTCAACAAAATAAAAATCACTGAAAAGTTGCAGTAATTTATTTCTAGCATTTTATGAAACATATACAAGCTGATGTCTTAAAGTCTTTTTTTTTTTTTTTTTTGTTAATTATAAGAACTTTCCACTTACAGCTAACGAAAAGAGGCATTACAATGTTACACCTGAACATTTTTAAAAACACATTTTTGAAAAAGCAATATGGGCTCATTCAAAAGTAGACCATTTTATCTGTGCTGATTGACACACTTCTGGAAGAATGTTCAAAAATCCTTCCACAAAGAGTTTATGCCGTTATATCTGCTAAGGGGGGTGAGCCAACAAGACGTCACACCCTTTAGATCCGTTTGGTGTTGCGGATGATTGATTACTTTACTGTGTTTTAATGCTGCTGCAGAACTTTATGTGGTGACAAGCTTGTCTCATAAACTTATAAAAGGGCTTGCAAAAACCAAAAATCTATGCTCTGAACATCATAAACTTTAGTGAGTAGTGTTTCAGCTACTTTCTGAAAAATAATGTGCATGAGCTATGATGAAAATTAAACATTTTCTTTTGTCTTTGCAGGTTTTTTCATACGTCCATTTTACAAGATGATGCTGGGGAAACAGATATCGCTTAAGGACATGGAGTCTGTGGTAAGACGTTTTTATTTCTTTCTAAAGCCTGGGTAATTAAGCAACTCTCCAATTTTGAGTTAATTACTACTTAATTGCGACACTGTAATTAAGTACAGAAATTAAGCGCTAAAGAAAACGTTTGATACTTTTTGTACAGTTGAACACAGTAAAACCCAGATGATCAATATGTTTAAAATCAGAACAGACGGGGTTGTCTGTCTTTGTTCTTGTCCTTACTATAAATCTGGCACAATTGATTTATTGCATTCAAAGAAAACATTATTTGATATTTGAGCTAATAAATGAAATTCAGTTAAAAGCCCAACACGTATGCCTGCTTCCCCACAGGACAGTGAATACTATAACTCCCTAAAGTGGATTCTGGAAAATGATCCCACAGAACTCGACCTGAGGTTTTGTATTGATGAGGACAACTTTGGACAGGTGAGCCGATACCTGATACCTTTTTTTATATATATTATTGTTCTGAATGCCATCATTGTAGATACACAATCAGGGTTGTTTTAGCTTTCATCTTGTTTTTGTGTTATTCCTCAGACATATCAGGTTGACCTGAAGCCCAGCGGTTCAGACATGGTGGTCACCAATGAGAACAAGAAAGAGTACATTGAGTGAGTTCTTCTTCTTGTTTTCTTGTAAGACTAGCTTTTAAAGTCAGTATCTCCATTGTTTCTTTTTAACACATTTTAATTGTCTTCCGTCTGTCAGCTTGGTCATCCAGTGGAGGTTTGTCAACCGGGTCCAGAAGCAGATGAACGCCTTCCTGGAGGTATTTTTGTATTGTGATTATACAGTTCCACATGGGGGCAGTGTAGCTTTTTCTTTTTTCTTTTTCTTTTTTTGCATAGGACATGGATATAAAATGTATTACTCATTTTGAGTTGATTTTCTTACCTTTTTAAAATATTAGTTTTGGTTTGATTGTCTTGTTGTAATTGGTTTTGTTTAATTTTCAGGGATTCACTGAGCTCATCCCAATAGATTTGATCAAGATCTTTGATGAAAATGAACTAGAGGTACAGAAATCTTCAAAACCTAACATTCGTGTTTTTTACTTAGTTTTATTTTATGTTTGAGCAACACCCTGGTCATTGTCGGTAAGCTTTAGATCTAGTGCTTTCCTGCCTTTGAATCTCTTTTCTCCCTCCTTCTCTGTTCCTGTGAAGCTGCTCATGTGCGGCTTGGGCGACGTCGACGTGAACGACTGGAGACAACACACAGTTTACAAGAACGGCTACTGTCCCAACCATCCGGTGATCCAGTGGTTCTGGAAGGTTCGTTAGAATCCCAGAGGTGGACAGAACGTCGCATACTAAAAATAAACAGAAAAAAAAATCTCCATAGAGAAACAGTTACTCATTTAAAAAAATTCATCTTATAATTTTATTTGAAATACTATTGAAAGATACCAGAACACGAGTATAAACAGACATTTAATGGAAACATTTTTTCTAGTCAGTTCCGGATAATAAATCTGTCGATTCTGACTGGATTTAACTGAACTACATTTTTATTTGAATATATTTGGAGATACTTAGATTACATTTACTATGCTTTGATTAGATTTTTAGCATTATCGTCTGAGATGAGTGAGTTATACCCTACCAGAAAGCTGCTGAATCAACAGCTGTATTGAAAGCAGAAAAGGGTTTTAATGGGTCTTGCTAACATAACCAAGAGTTGCCATTAAATATATATTTTCTTCAAATTTTGCTATTTTTTTGCATTTTTAATCATGCTGAAATGGGTCCTTCGAGGTTTTATTTTATTTTCCTTTAAGTGGCTTGGAAAAAAAGATTTTCTGTTTGGGAGTTTGCTCTTTGTTTTCCTACTTAATTCTGACCTATGACTCTTTTAGTCATACAAAGAGACTGAACATAAATGCTGAAAAGTCCTGTTTTGCCAGAAGGATACAAAGTTATGATCACTTAGACCAACAGACAAAAAAAAAAAAAAAATCTAACTGGGATGATGGTCACTAGTTTTTCTGAATCCACAGTGAATTGGCTCCATCCTGCCTTAAGATGCCATTTTACTCTATTTTTCTTTTCATATAAACATTTATCTGGTTTTCCTGGAATACTCTTTCACGCAGACTCCCAATGCTTTTTGCAAAAAAGTTAGTACTGAGGATGAGTATGAAAATGAAGTTGGTTCTACTCGTGTTCCTGTGTGTTCGACCTGCCAGATCAAAGTCTGTTTGGAAGAGCAGGCTTGTTTGCTCTGATGAAACATCCTGAAGTATTACATGCCCCAGATATCATCTTAACATGCTCGCACACATCAAACACTTTTCTGTTAGAATTTGTTCTTTTGCTTTTTGGTTTTCCTAAGGACACTTTGACATCATTTAATATTCTAGTCCTTGTGCATCAAAAACACTCCCTAGTCTCGACTTAAACGTCTGACTTTTCACACACCAATAACAATCCTGAACCTTGTGAATTTAGTGAGTGAATTTACATACGTCAATAATAAATACTTGGTAAACAAAAAAAAAATCTGTAAAATGTCTGTCATTGAGAGAGTTTTTGTGTCCTCTCTAATTAGGTTGTGCTGTTGATGGACGCTGAAAAGAGAATCCGACTCCTCCAGTTTGTTACGGGAACATCACGAGTGCCGATGAACGGCTTTGCTGAACTTTATGGTAATGTGTTCTCATTAGATAATTTCGTTTTTTAATTTATTTGTTTCATTCAAAGGTTGTTTTGAAACTCTAGGAGCCATTTTGAATGTCTGAAATGACTGTCAGACATTCCATTTGTAGCCTAACATTCTGTCACTGCAAAAGATATGTCATTTACTCACCAGTGCAAAATTCAACAAAATTTTTTTTAGAAAAATATGAAAGTTTTATAATGATAAATATTTGCCTAAAACTTTGTGGTAGAAAAAAACCTTATTGTCTAGTTTGGTTTACTCATTTTAATATAATAAATGCAGGTATTTATAAAACAAACGTAAATATTTTGTCAACATTTTGCCTTTTTAAAGGTGTTCATTTTCTTTCGCTTTAGGTTCTAATGGACCTCAGCTGTTTACAATTGAGCAGTGGGGAACACCAGACAAGCTACCAAGAGCTCATACTTGGTACGCCACCTCCGCACATAACGAGTTGAAGAATTTTATTTTATTTATTTATATTTTTACCATAAGTCTATCCCCCGCCCCCTTTCTTCTTCTCAGTTTTAACCGCTTGGATCTGCCCAGCTACGAATCCTTCGAGGACCTGAGAGAGAAGCTCCTCATGGCGGTGGAGAACGCTCAAGGCTTCGAGGGAGTCGACTAAAGCGCCCCCTTCTGACTCTATCCAGCAACAACCAATAGCAAAGAAATGAAACCGAATCCCCAGGGACGTGAAGCCAGCTGCGTGTAGCAGTTTTTGTGCAAGCATGTTGTACTGCAACGCCTGACCGTGAGCCGTCTCCACTGCATGGTGGTTTAAAGACTGTAC
Source organism: Gambusia affinis (assembly GCF_019740435.1). NCBI lineage: Eukaryota > Metazoa > Chordata > Actinopteri > Cyprinodontiformes > Poeciliidae > Gambusia > Gambusia affinis. Next base: position 10,087,226 of record NC_057884.1, on the reverse strand, counting down.
AGCAACTCGTCGAGCCAATATGCCTACGTGTTTCTATCTTTACACTACGGGATGGGTCACTCGTTTTTTTTTTGTTGTTTTTTTCTAAGATGCTGGGGAGAGAAAAGTGAGCGTTGCACTGCCTCATTTCGGAGATGTCTTGTCTGCGAGCTAGAACGCTGGGGGGGGACAAAAAAAAAAAAAAAAAACGCAGCAGGATTCCCAGAGGATTCCCCATCCTGTGAATATCTACAGTGCCGGAAAAAATGCATTTCAATAGCTCTAGTATAGCACCGTGAGCTCTTAGCATGGCCTTAATCTGGCTCCCACATGCACTACTTCTCCTAAGAAGCTGCAAAGGCACTATGATCTTAGATCTTATTCAAATATTTAACCCAACACCAGGTTACCTTAGGAATGCTAGCCAGTCACATTTCAGGAAATCAGACACACCCCTCCGTAGAGCCTTGTCTGGGTCGTGATCAGATAGCGCTGCTGCAGCCTTTATAAAATGAACATTTCTTTTTTCTTAAAGTCACTAATGAAGATTGAATAAGAGTACATGACATATAAGCCCCACTATGATTTCCCATGTATTTTTTTTGTTGTTTTTTTAAAATAAATATACAGAATTTTGTTGTCATGTAACAGAATTTCTTTTATCAATCCTTTGTAACTGACAGGAAAATATAGTATGTATTTGTACTGATGAACAATGCTCTTTGCTATTTCAAAAACCGCGTATGACATGACGTTTGAAGTTCAGATCTGGTCCGTTCTGGGGGCGAGAAGAGTCCATATCATTTGTTATGGTGATAGCAAATGTGTTTGAAAAAAAAAAAAAAAAAAAAAGCGTTTTTACTGTAGTGCTTTAAAAGCAGCATGAAACTGTGCGTTGTGTTCGCTTTTGACTACATACTAACTTTGGAAATGTAACTGCTCTCGAGGTTGTGAAGGGAAATGTCAAGTTGTGGCAAGTTTCTGTGGTCAACTTAATGCTCCCCATGTTTGTTGCTGTTCATAATGCTGTAAAATTGTCCTTTCTTTTTTTAGTTTTGTTTTGTCCAGGGGGAGGAGTGCATTTTAAGTTCTTCATACGATATAAATATGTATGCATTACATTTAACAGAAGTATTACTGATCAACACTAAAATGAAGCCGCGTGTGAGTGAATGTTGGCGTGAAAAGCTGTGATTACCGCTGGATATAAAGCAGCACGTTTCTTACAAAGACAAATGTTTCTCCTACTTTTTTTTTAAATATTCTCTTCTTTGTCTCTGTTTTTTCTAACACACCTGAACCTAAAGGGCACTTTATAGATCAATCTGAGGTCATGTCGCCTGATTTATGTCTTTTTTTTTTTTCCATTTACTTGAATGTGGTTCTTTCCTTTCAGAGCACTTACTGGTGCAATATAAATACTCTGTAAATTTGGGCTGCTGCTACGGTAGAAACGGAAGTGAACAAGACACTTCATTTTCTTAAGTTCATATCCTGTTTTGAGCTGTTTCTGGATATTTTCCTTGTATGTTTCTTACCCCAGTGATCTCAATTCTGACTTGTTTTTTTTTTTTTTTTAAATTAGGTTTTTTTTTTTTATGGATGCTGAGAAATATAATTTTTGTTGATGATTCCACTACTTTCTGCAACTCTGTGGTTCATTTAACTTTAAATAAAAATGACACTTCTTATACTGTCTCATTTAATTAATTAATTGCAGTATCCTCTTTCTTGGACAAGAACTTTTAGTTCTTTCTGGCTTTTTAATCACTCTTCATGCTTCTTTTTGTCTACTCCCAAACCAGGTTTGATGTGTTTGGGATCATTGTTCTGCTGCTAGCCACTAAAAAAAATCTCTGCTCCAAAACGAACACCTTCAAGATCGCTGCTGCCTTCTGGGAATGGTTTTATAATCAGATGGGATCGAGTCATGTGGCCTCAGAGGCATTGTTGGGTAGTAACTAACCACATTTACTTGAGGAATCTTTTTGAAAAAAAAAAACCTTTTTGGTAAATCCCATGCTGTACCTTTTACTTGAATACTTATGAAGTATCTCTGCTCTTGAGTACAACTTTTGGATACTTTACTAGCTTCTGCTCAGAGGATATAAGTATGTTTGAAGTAGTTAAAGTGAGGCTTTCACACCAAAGAACACTGTTTATATGTGAAGCATGGTGGTGGCAGCATCATGCTCTTAAGACTGTTTTTCTGCATTGCACACTCTGGAAAGGGGTTTTTAAGTTAATACATTCTTGTGTATGTATACACACAGAGCTTCACATTTGTTTTATTATTAAAAGTACTTAATGTTTTTCAATCTGGAAATGTTACAAAGCCATTTCTAAGCCTTTGGGGCCCGACAAAGAGCGACTATCCACAAATGGAGAAAAAACTTTTTAAATTGGAGTGGCTAGACAAATAGAATCACTCCGAGAGTGCATTAGACACTTTCAGAGCCTTTCGTCCCCGCCGCCTGTAGATAGTTCGACCTGCAGGCCTCACCATCGCTCTTTGCAAACTGCATGCACGTGCACGTGGTTTGGTGTGGTGAAGGGACCTCAGTTCATTCACACAGGCAATCTGAGAGTTATCAGCTCCAAGGACGAGCAAATAAAAGCCACCCGGCCTCTCCGGGGACATTTTATCAAGCACTCCTATACCCTCCATCTGGTCACAAACAAAGCAAGTGCCCACTTCTTAGACGTGAAATATTTCAACTTCTTTAAACAAAGAGCTAAAATACTTTTTGTTAAATGACTGTAGCTTCCTTGTGAATGGGTGGATGCTGCTTCATGGCTGTGTCAAACAGTGACCTCAAACATTGAAGCTCATATTCGCTGATAATCTTAATAATGATGATGTTTTTAATTTGCAACATCCTATAAGGTCAATTAAGCCATTTCTGGAAAAAGATTTTATGGCCAGACAATCATTGTGTTGGAAGTAAGTTTGGGAGAGTCAAACCTAAGAACAGTACCAACTGTGAAGCATGGTGGTGGCAGCATCATGGTTTGGGCCTGTTTAGTTACCAGAAGTAACATGTATTTCATAGAGTATCAAAGTTACTTACTTTGAAATTACAAAAGTTACTTGTATTGCTAAATGCCACAGGATTTCAAATGACAGTTTTCACCCTTTGTTCTGTGCTAAACAGGTCAAACTCAAACTAAATTGTCTAGGTCTCTCCATTTTCAGGTATCCACCAGTTATTAAAATCAGGTTGGAATTTGACTGGGCCATTCTACCACATTAATGCCAGGGGTGGGCACTCCTGGTCCCCGAGGGCCGGTCTCCTGCAACTTTTAGATGTATCTCTACTTCAACACACCTGAGTCAAATAATGAGGTCATTAGCAGGACTCTGGAGAACCTGACTGCACTTGGAAGGTGATTCAAAAATTGGATTCAGGTGTGTTGGAGCAGGGAGACATCTAAGAGTTGCAGGACACTGGCCCTGGAGGACCAGGAGTGCCCACCCCTCTCCTAAAAGGTGAATCTTTTTTACAGTCTTGACAAGTTTTCTTTAATGGTTGTTCAGCTCTACTGATGTTGCCAACCTGGTAGTGAAGGTGATGTACAAAACTTTTAACCAGAGCACCCTCTTCTGCATCTGTCCCTGATGGCTTGTGAAAAACTGACTCCTGGATATCTTATGGAGTTTCTTCTTCTTCCTCCTCCATTTTGGCCAGATTTATGGATTGCACAACTAATAGTTGCTTGGTCAACAGATTCAGACCTTTGGCTCTCTACAGGTCCTACAGAGTTAGCTTGCAGCTCCGATATAAGCTGTCGTTGCTCAGCCGACCAGTTTAGGTGGACCACTGTGTTTTAATAGATTTAGAGTTTCTCCATTTTCAGATGATGGATTGAACAGTGCTCTTTGTTTTTTATATTGTAAATTCACTTTTCCAAAACGTTCTCCCTTACCCGTCTGTTTTGTTCCTTGGTCTTCATGATGCTTTTTGTTCACCAGTATTCTGTGAATCCAGAGCATCTGAATTCACAATGATGTTAGATTACACATCACAGCACCTGTTTCCAATACGTTTTCAGATTGCTATGTGGGATAAAATATGAGAAATATTACTGGCGTTTATCTGTTACCTTTCACTTTACAGTGCTGTTTTGTGTTTGTTGCTCACATATACATTTCCAATAGACTACCTTAAAGTTAGTGGTTGTGACGTGACAAAATGTGGAAAAAAAAATTGCAAAGCGCTGTTCGTAAAGCTTCTTTATGCTGTTCACTTCCTGTTATCAGGATTCAAACACTGACGCATTCTGGCTTTAACATTTTCCCCTCACCCAGCAAACATGTATCTAATCTGATACTGCCTGTTGGCAGGTTGATGGCTGCATGTTTCACAATGAATTTACTCTTCTGTAAGGATCTTTACCAACACTTTGCTTGTGTCAGTTTGTTAATTTCAGCACATGGTTGAAACTGAGGCCCTGACCAGCGTAACTTTTTGGTTCCCCCCTCGTCTCCCTCCTCCACCCTTCACCCTCTGCCTCTGGTCAGGGTCGATCAATATTTCCCCCGTAGCTTATCGCTAATGTGCAACTGGCTGTTTGTCCAAACTCTGCTCTGTCTACATAAAGACTTGGATGGGATGGCTCTTAACCCAAATGCACCACGTAGTCACCCTCGTGGACTCAGCAGCACTACTGGACTTAAATTTACAAAGATACAAGGAGCTCAGAGCAGAGGGCAGCTGGACGCCCACTGAAGCACAACAATGAATGTATCTATAGAAAGCACCGAAACATAAGGTAGGTTCTTGCTTTAATAATGTGTTAAACTTACATATTTATTTGGATGTTAATTTAAAAAAAAAAAAAAATCAACAGGAGAATATCACAAAAGATGAAAGTTTGGCAAATCTGTCTGGATGTTATATTGAGTAAATGTTTGTGCCTATGTGAGATGTTTCTGGACCAACTCTTATTTAAAGTTTATATTTTAGGAAACCTTTTCCTCTTCTCTGATCACATTATCTACTGCTCACACAGCTGCAGTCATCCCCACAATCAGTAACAAAAGAGACTCAGTTGGACTTTGGACACTTTGTATAAGCCTGCTAAAAGTAGAAACGTGTTTCCTGTGTCACTCGCTGTTTTTTTTTTGTTGTTGTCTTTTTTTTAACCCCAGTTTCTTACAATTAGGACTGATACAGTTTGGAAAAAAAGCCTATGTTCCCCAGATACTGTTCTGCTTCTCTTCATTCACTCCACAAACTAAACTCCAAATTTTCCTTTTGTTCTTCCAGGTCACCATCCCCCTTTGTCCCCTCCAACAATCTCCATCAGCAGCAAAGTTTGTCCTCCAGAGCTGTGGAGTGTGACAATGGTGTTTGTTTCCTCTCTATCAAACGCCATTATCACACTAAATAGCTACAGTGCGGAAAGGACCTCGGTGCACTCGCTTCAAGTCAGGGTTCGTGCAGTTGATTTATGTTGTCCTAAATGTTTTGCGCTCTTCAGCTTCTGTTCTTTCAATTCTTGCTGTCCTCCTGAGGAGGAACACGTGTGGCCGTGTGTGTGACAGCACAGGACATGTTGCACCACCGCAGGGATGGAATTAGACTTAAAATGAGTTGAAGCATGACGTTAAGACCCTTGATGTGACCCTAGTTCATTTGTATTTATTTTTGTCGTGATTATTGTTTATTTTTTTTTGCATGTAAAACCACAGTTTAATATTTTATGTTCTTGATTAATTCCAATTTTTTAACATGTAAGCAGTACTTATGTATGTATTAGTTTTACTTGTTGTTGGTTTATTTAGCATTTTGTGATTCTGGATCAAATAATAAAGTGGATGCTCCAAGCTGTTCCTGAGAAATAAGAAATGTCAAAAATGTTATCAGATTGCACGTGTATACAGAGGAATAATTAATAGCACATATGTCACTATAAACAAGAAAAATGTTTTAAAATTGTTTACTGTGTGCTATTATTTACATTACAAAAATATGTGTACACTTTTTATGTCCATTGTGAACTGTAAAAATACTCAACAGATTATTGTGAGTTTATATCATCCTATCAGCTTTTGTATCCCATGCACTAATTATCTCCTTAAACCAAACTGGATATTTTAAATTGCCCTTCCATGGATCAATTACTAAAATAATTTAAACACAAGTAAGTCTTGTTAAATCTATATATCCCATCAGCTTTAATATGTACACAAAGGAAAAGTCCCAAGCTTTTCACCCAAGTAAGAAATCAATTTCAGCTTTACCACCAGACAATCCTGAGAAATTCAAAGCAACCAGCCATACTGTCTAGTAGCATACAGTTTTTTTTTTCAAATTATTAAATGAAAGTTTGAGATCATAATTAAAAAATAGAATAAACTATTCGTGAAGAAAATGATCCAACCAAGCACTCTAAGACATGACAGTTTATAGCTGATTAAGTATTATCTAAATATATCACAGGTTTTTACAGACTTGAACAATACAAACTCTAGGATACAGGTAGAAATATTCACAGAAATAAATACGCTTCATCTCAACAGTTCAGATTAGACACCTGGTTCTGGCTGCATGAGAGTCTCTTTTTTTTCAGAGTAAAATGTCTCCTTAGTGCTTCATCATCCTGCAACAACCAACAAATTGATTTCTGTGGCAGAGGCTCTGAAGTACAAAGTCCAAGTGGGGACAGAGACCGTTTGCTCAATGTTCTCCTGACGCTATAACTTGTTCTTCACTGTTGGCCCAAATGTCTTCTTTTTAGGGATGGCAGAAGGTGGGGGTTTGGGTTTTGGAGCAGCCGAAACCTTTTTGGGCTTAGGCTGGAGAGATTTGAGTCCCAGGATCTCACAATACTTGTTGCACTGATGCAGAGCTTTAAACTGGTCAATAAAGGAGGTGGCACAATTTCCTTTGAATCCCTTATACCTGTAAAGACATATCTTGTTTAGTCACCAGCATGGACTATTTTTAATGCTTATTTTAAGGGAAGGAAAAAACTCACCCTTTCTTACAAGTTGCTATCCCCACATCAGTAAGCTTCATGCCCACTCCTGAGAATAAATCAGTTGGATTTTAGCACTCACACATTATGATTTATTGCACAGTTCGTTGCAGTACTTGCTCCCCTGACCTTGCATGTCAGTAACCAGCAGATTGCCCTCTGTGTTATGGTAGACCCAGTGTTGGAAAGCGCAGCACTTCTGCCCTGCCTCTGAGTCCCGTCTCATCACGTTGATCTCTTTACCGTCCTTCACAGAATACTTGACAAAGTCTCCAATGAGCTCCTCTTCCAATGTAGCGTAGGGGATGTCATTGGATGGGCGGTGGACAAGGTAGATGGGAATGATCCTGGGGGAGGAAATTCAGCAGGGCAATGTTAGTCTGCACAGATAACGGATGCCGTTGAGAAGCTACAGACTGGTAAACATGTCACTCACTCTGGGACGTCTCCGAAGGCTTCGGCAGACTGAGCTGCTGACGTGTAAGCCTTAATGTACTCCCTCGCTGTGTTCTGGACCTGACACTCCTACAGAACAAGCAACACTTACTGTAACATCTCCACCCACAAAGGCAGTCAAGAGTTTACAGAAAATATTACCTTTTGCCAAAAATGTCATAATAAAAAGAAAAATAACCCATAAAAGCAAAGCAAATATACAATATAGGAGTATAAAAATAAATATTGGTAGCAGAAAATACAAGTCAAAATAACAAAGATCTAATTTAATCAAGTTATTAATATTAAGAAAAAAAAACATCTACAAAATAAAATGAAAATGTTTTCTTGTACAAGTTTTTTCAGAAAATTATTTTATATTTTATTTAGCTACCGACCTGGCATACTTTTTTTATTTATTTTTTTATTAAAATACTTGTTTATTTCCACGTGATTTAAAACCGTAATAATTTATTTTTATATAACTGGATATTTCTTTGCTAATTTTAGAAAGTAACTTTTCAAGTTCCAGTTTTAAGTTTTTTTTCTTCAATTTGCTGAAAATTTTATCATTGTTCAAGATATTACAACAAGATAAGCCAAATTTGAATTTGACTAATGTCTCTGCATGCACATTTTCAAATTATAGTGATTTTGATCTCATGCCACATTTAAATACATATTGGAGGGAGGGAGCTGCACTCAAACCCTTACAAAGATCTCAAAATTTAGAGACGTGTTTCTGCAGCCGTAAACACTATTGTCAAACCATTTTTTTTGTCAAACTATCTGTAACACCATTTGTTACACAGGGAGGCATGGCAACTATCCCTCATCAGTGGTGAAAACTATGTCAACTGTGACATGCAAAGCAGGAAGCATCGTGTTGTTTGAGGTTTTTGCTACAGTAGAGACTGATGCACTTTACAAAACAGATGATCATATTTAAAGAACTTGATGTAAAAATATGGACATCTCAAGACATCATCCAGAAAGTAAAAAAAAAAGGATCTTCTAAATTAAAAATGCCTTAAAGTAGGGTTGCCCAGAGTCGGTCCTTGGGGGCCGGCATCCTACATGTTTTACTTCTCTCCCTGGTTTAACGCACCTGGATCAAATGATGGCTCGTTAGAAGGCCTAAGAAGAACATTGATATGCTGAAAAGGTTGTTGGTGCCACCAGAGAGAAAACTAAAACATGCAGGATGCCGGCCCTCCAGGACCGACTCTGGGGACCCCATGCAGGCAAATCATTTATGGACTGACTTAAAAACAACAAAAATAAGAAAGAAACATATTTTTGATTTAGGAATATGAATCCTGTAAAGTTACAACTACATAAAATTACCTTCTTCTCTAATATCACAATGATGTATTTTCCATTTACAATAAAACCAGTTTTTTTTTCTTTACCTCTACAGCCAAATGGAAATTCTTCTGGAGCAGGTCGTCGTCGTTATTGGTCCCGTAGCTGATAGCGTTGTGCACCTTCAGCACGCAGGAGTGTCCCGGTACTAGCAGGGGAATCTGACCCGCCTTCAGCTTCGTCCGGAAAGCCCGCCGATGCATGCCCTCGCCAAAGTGAACTTTTTCTGTGAGTATGCTGATGGGGTGGTTCTCTCCAAAGTACTGATCCGACAGGAAATCATCTTTGAACAAGAGCCTCGAACAGTGGGCATCCTCCTCTTCACTGCACAACTCTTCAGGCATGGCTGAGAGAGGAACATACATCCTTGGTATATTCTTCTTTCTTTTTGTTCTTTATTTATTTAAAAAAAATATAATTGAACTAAATTATTCAAAGTAGCCTTTAATAAATACTCACATGAAATGATCTTTGGGGAAGCAGGTATCACAATCTCACTTAAAACTAAAACACAGTGAGAATAGAAAAAGGTTAACTTAATTTGCTTAGTTTTCTTGGGTCATGCATTTTGCAATCATTTTTATTTTTTACTTTCATATGTGAGCACGTAGTCTAGGTAGACGGAGCCAAGGGAGCAGCGGAGCTGGCACTCGTACTTGCCCAGATCTTTGTGGGAAGCGTTGGTGATGATCACTGACACTCTGCTCTCATCTCCTGCACTTCAGAGACACACATTTATTATTACTTAAGCAATTTCGTAATGGAAAATAAAACTTGGTAAGCTATCATTTATGTGGAAGATGACCTTGTAGTATCTCAAAGTAAGAAGCAAAATCTTTTCATGCTTGTGTGGCATGAAAAACATCAAGATTTGAAGGTTTTTGAGTTTTATGAAGAAAAGAAAAACAAACTTCTAAACGTCACTGTGTTTGGATTTCAATGCCAGCTGAAAACATCACGTTGAGATGTTTTTTTTTTCTTATTTCCTTCCAGCAGCCTTTTCTGCTCTATGCTGATCCTTGCATAGAGATCAGTTGCTGTTTCTGAACCTGAGCCATTTGCACCACTGTACCAAAGGGGTCAAGGAACATTTAAAGGAAATGTAACTCTATGCACTGGAATGGGGAGTGGCAAAGAAGCTGGAATAGATACAGTGCAGTGCAAAAATATTTATTACCATTTGAACTTATTTTTGTCATACATTTTGTCCCATTACAACCACAAACGCAGGTTCACCTTCCAGCAGGTCAACAACCTCTAATCACACAGCCACAGCTATAATTTATGTTAGTGTACTGTCAACAGTTTGAATGGTCCAGAGAGCTGAATCCAAAGAGACGCTCTGACAAAACCTTCAAGGCACTGAGACTGACTGTTTTGTCTTTAATTGTGTTATGCAACAGTGTCTGGAAAAGCCATTTTACATGGTTCGGTATTTTAGCCATGTAAAATGACAGTAAATACCTTCTGTTAATCTGAGCCAGCGGTGCGCCGTCTCTGCTCCAGGTCACAGTGTAGTCTGAGTGCACTCCAGCAAACTGACACCAAAGACACATACTCTGAGGGTCTCCGCTCACGGATACTACCTGGATGGGCTCTACCACTTTCAGATCTGCATACATCAGAACAACATAAGGACGAAATAGAAGAGCCTGTCCCAGAGATAAACAGCTCCTGTTTCGCAGTGCTTGATGAAGGCTCTCACCTTCCTTTGGAGGGATTTTCTGTTTGACCGCCTCACCATGTGCTTTCTTCTGAACAGCTGTGGTTTCTGGCTGTGACTCTTCCCCTTTTGCTTTTAACGAAGTACCAGTCTTTGATAGCTTGGACTCCAAAACACTGAGAATCTTGCCAAACTTATCCCCTGACACACGTCTCTTTTTAATCACATCGTCATTTGCGAGCTCTTGAAGATCAGAGAGATGGGGAGCTTCCTGAGGCACCTTATCTTCTGGCTGCTGGGTTTTTGCTTCAACAACAACCGACTGATTTTTATCCCACTGAACTTTCCCATCTTTAATCCCTTCAAACATATCCACCTTTCCTTTCGCAGATTTTGGTTTTGTTCCATGCTCCACATCAACTGATGCCTCTGTTTCATGCTTAGCTGATGTTTTATGACCATGTTTCTTTTTCTTCTTACCATGTGGCTTGCCCGTGCCCTTCTCAGTTCCCACACCAGTCTCCATTACAAGTTTAGCCTCCTTGGCTTCGAGCCCAACTTCAATGTTCTCAATAACATGATTTTCCCCAGTTGCTAGGTGGCTTTCTTGCTGCTTCCAGGTCTGCTGGTTGGAAATGTGCTGCGATGTGCTCTCTTGTTTTTTGGCAGCCTGTGTTCCATGATGATGACCAGATGATTTGTCCTTTTTGGAGCGTGTTTTGCTGTCTGAAGGGTTCTTTGAAGTTTTGTGAGGCATTTTCAGCTGAGCTTGCTCAGATTCAGCAGCTGTGAAGATGGGTTCTGAGATCCAGGGGATAAATGGATCGATTAAGTTTAAAGTGATGCATGCAACACGATCCTTCTCTGATAAGAACAGATGATCTCCGGGGAAAACTGTGAACCTCGCTAGATCTGTGGTGAAATCCTTGATCTCATCAGTTGCTGAAAGGAAAGGCCACACGGTGTCTCCAACTTGCACCTCCTGTGGTTCATCGGGAGAGAATGTCTCATCAGTATTTATTGTGTTCTGCTTTTTATGAATCAGCTCCTCGTGACCTTCCAGAAATTGTTTGTTGGTATTTCCACCCAGGGTTGGAATGGGTGTGCAGTCTCGCACATGACCACAACAGATGCTGTCACTCAGGTAGGTTTTTGTGCAACTTTGATCTCCTTCCAAGCTGCTGCTTGTCCGACAGTCGAGGGCCGAGTTACCACTGAGGGGAGCTAAGCACACAATAAACTCAGGACTACGTGACTCCACCTGGCTTGCTCCAACCGGGTCTGGAAAAGTGTAAAACGAAACATTTGTGGGTGTGTCCGCCTCTGGTTTGTGTGCAGAGAAGATTCCGAGATCTGTTTGACCCTTGTCTCCTTTAATCTGCTCCTCAGTCACAGACCCCTTGCACAGAACATCTCCAAAAACCTGATAATAAAATAAACAAGAACAAGGTCAAGAAAAATAATCTCACTTTTAAAAAATTCAACAAATCCATTTATTGCCATTTATTTGTCCGTACAGTGCCTTGCTAAATGATTCACATCTACTGAAATATTTTGTCATGTTACAAACTTCTTTATTGGCGTCTTTATTTTATATAGGTCTTTTAGTAGTAATAATAGTATTGAAAAAAAATATGAAGAAATGAAAAATCATACATGCTTTTTTTTTTTTTTAAATGTGAAAAGTGTGACAAGCATAAATATTCAGCCCTCTTCACTCAAGTTCATCCAATTCCCTTCAGAAGTAACCCAACTTTAATAATGTTAACCTGTGAATGGGCTTAAATGTGTCAAGGGCTTAAAAGTTTGTAAGGGAACTTTAGCAGCATCATGAAAGCCAAGGAACAGAGCAAACAGGTCAGGGATAATGTTTTGGAGAGGTTTAAAGTGAAGTATGATAACACAGAAAGAGTGGAAGTGTCAAGACGTGGCTGCCCTCCTAAATTAACAGGCCATACAAGTAGAGCATTAATCTGAGAGACAGCCAAGAAGCAGAAGATAACGCTGGAGGAGCTGCAGTGATCTGAGGTTCAGTTGAGGGAATCGTTTTACAAAACACGTTTTGGTTGTAGAGCTCACAATCTTGCATTTTTTATGAATCTGCAACCATCCATCCAAGACATTTTATAGCCTATTTGCAAAACAATAGCAGAAGACTAATGCTGATTATAACCAGTGAATTGAGGTCCTGATAACATGTTGCAGTGGGATGTTTTTCTTTAGATCAATGCATAGTACGGAGTAAATCTGGAAGAAAATCTGTTAGAGGCTGGAAAAGACTTCATATGAAGGGAGAGGTTCATTTTTCAGCAGGACAACAACTCTAAATATACAACCAAAGCTACAGTGGAATGGTTCAGATCATGTGTTAGAATGGTCCAGTCAAAATCCAATTGAGGATTCCAGACAAGACTTGGCTCAAGACAGCTGGACACAAATTCACCCACACTTTTCAGACATTTGTTTGTAAAACATTTTGAAAAAACATATGTAACATCAATTTAGTAATTATGCAATGCTTTGTGTTGGTTTGCACATAAAATACCAGAAGAATACAATAAAGTTGTGGGAAAAAAACATTACAAAGTTCAAGGGATATCAATAATTTGCATGCAGCTATGTCTATGACCCTGATAATATTGGAAAAAAATTCTCATTTAAATAAAAACAAAACACAGCGATGGCTTCTTAAGTTGTCTGTTTCCAGAATGAGTTTCCTGGTAATCACTCACCTTTCTAAAGAGCCACAAAGTAAAACTTTACAAAACCTTGTTTCTTCCAAGTGCTGCCCGACGCACAACTCATTCTCTCTGCTGTACAGCCATCACTCAGACTTGCTGTTTGCTCCAAGTGGATGAAAACCAGTCTTCTCCTCCCGAGGACCTCTGAGCCTCCTGATCTTGTGTTTTTTAACTGAGACGTGGTTCGAACGAGTGCGTTTAAGGGTGTAAGAGACAGCTGGACCTGGGCAGAGTCATGTTTCATTTCTCAGCTGTGCTCTCCTCTCACCCTTCTACCCTGACACACCACAGATGCAGGCTATTATCAATGAACTGTCAGCTATTATTAGATGCCATTTCCATCCATCTGAGGTCTTCTTCTCAGGCTCCTCTGATCCTGCAGCGCTCCTCGACTGCCGGGTTTTTGAGATGGAAGCCAAATCATTCATCCAAATGATGCAGGATAAAAGTTCAAATCCCAGGTGGCTTCAGCCTCGTGTGTGGTGGGTGTATATGTGACTGACTGGCTAAAGGTATGGCAGCAATCACAAGGACATGAGCAGGAATGTCTCTTAACATTCTTGCTTTGTTTCCAAAATGTGCGACTAGTTTGTTCATTGGCCAACAATGTAAAGCCATTTGCTGTTTGCTCTGGTGTAAAGGTTGAATCTTTCCAGCATCTCAAACACATTTTCACACAGGTCAGCAATGCTCTGAATGTAAGTGCGACCAACAGACACAGATCAACCCTTACAGTTTTTCTTACCAAACTGAGTATAAATCTGTCTCACGTAATACCACAAATTAAAATTATATCTTACCTCCTGGAGCACCTGGTCTCTGTGAGTGTTCAAATCCACGTCTTCTGTTATTTTCAGCTCGATTGGATGGTTTTCTTCACTAGAAAATAAATCTTTTTCAAAGGTCTTGGAATATCCATCAAGCCGAGGGAGGTCCAAACAACTCGAAGACACAGTTCCAGCATTGAGTGTGACTTCAATCATTCCAGCATCTGAGTCTGCTCCAACAGAGAACAATCCAGCTGGAATGTTTTGCAGAGCGGAGCATGGGGAGGATTCTGCCTGGCTGCTTAGGAGCTCCTCTGCCTCTAGTTCTCCTCCACATGTACGCACAGGTTCAACCCGCCGGGAGGCTCCGCTGTCATGAAGTTCAGGTCTTGACCCGTCAAGGCACAAAGAAAGATAGCTTTGTTCAGAAGGGATAAAACTCTCTGGGATATCTGGGGTTTTTAATGGCTGATCTTGCACACCCATAGTTTGCTGCCTTTCTTCCACCTCTGTTGCCTGTAGATTATCTTGCAGCGTCTCTGGCTCTAAGTGAGTGGTCACCTCCTGCAGTGCTTGTGTCAAAGCGTCGATCTCAGCCCCTATTTCTGCAAAGGCGGCCGTGATTTCTTCTGGCGGATCCTCAATAATCCCAGTCCAGTCTGAGAGCGCACTGGCCCAGCTGTCTACTGATGACCACCTTTCCACTGGTGACCAGCCAACCCTTCTGTTGCCACCAGGACTGTAATCTGACTCTTGCAAGGAGTCACTTAAAGCTCGATGATCTACGTCCTCCTTGTCTTCCGCATCCTCACTTGTCAGATACTGGCATGCGTCCATCCAGAGCTCGGCGGGGCTGACGCTGTGCTGCCTTTGCAGGGTCAAATCTGTGACCTCTGCTTTCACAAATCTCACATCACTTTCCGACATCCAGTCCACCTCCCAGGCATCCACAGCAGGTGCTCGTAACTCATCACATTGGCTCGCCTCTGACACGTTGTTCTCTGAGACTCGTTCCTCTGTAAAGCCACTCTGACACTGTGTCTTAATGCCTTCTAAATAACACACCGGGACATGTGCATCACTGTCTTGGTCTGCCTTTCCGACGCCCGACTGCAATGTTGACTGGTATTCAGGATGTGTGGTCTTATGAGGATCTGTTGTGTTGGTAAGGATGAAATCCCATGTGTCGCTCTCAAAAATATAAAGATCTGACAGAGGTGCTGGAACCTCAACATTGTCTAAGTTCTCGGATTCAGTCAGACTAATTTTGTTCTTCAGGCAGTACACCGGAGATGTTGCCGGTTCTACATACAGCTCTGTTGTACTGGACAGGGCTGGAATAGAGTCACTGCATAGATCAGGCAAAGGAGGTACTGCTTCACTTTCTGGTTCCATTGGATCCATACAACAAGGCCCAACAAAGGCAGACTTTTGTGAAGACTCTAAGCAAAGAGACTTGCTGCAAGATGAACAGTTTAAACTATCACTGTCAGATAGTTTCTCATTGGTGGACATGTTTATTGTGTCATTTTCATCTGGGATGGACAGCCCAGATAGAGTCTCTGGTTCATTCACCTGTACTATAGGTTGATTGTCTGTGAATGGTCCTGCAGACCACTCAGAGTCATTTGCGCAAAGTTGCGAGGGATCCATCAGGTCTTGAGGATATCAACAATCACTGACTCAAGCAGTCAAACTGGAACTCCACAATTTCTGGGACCAGGCTCTGTGTTTCTGTTGGGGATATTCCCTATTTTGATTCTGGGATTCAGTGCCTGAAAAGAAACAAATACAACCATTGTTAGAACTTGTTGCCCAACTGTGAATAAACCACCTGAAAATGTCTTACAAATACAATCTATCTCCCTTTATCTTCTACTCAGAGGGATGTGTTAATCTCAGCCACAGAGACGACTGGGGGTTTGGTGGCTCTCTATTCAGCTTATCAAAACAAAACTTTTCAACTGTTATTACTCTGTTGATAAAACTGCCTGCTGCTCAACAGCAGCCAAAGATTACACATTTCACTTTTCACAGTAAACCACTGTAAAGCAGATGTTTTTATTTAACCCAAACAAACAAAAGAAACAACAACAACAATAAATCCATTTATTCACATTTTAACTAATATTTATAGACATTTGAAACATTTGAATGAAATGAAAAAAAAAGTGCCTTTCACTATAAAATATTTAAATACAAGTGGTGGGTGGTGGTTGGGCTTCATCTCAGCTGTCACCCGGGTGAGAGGCTGCGTAAACCCTGTGCAGCAACACACAAGCAGAGAAGGGTGTGGGGTCCAGGCAAGGGGGCTACAGGTGCCCCACCATCTGCAGCTTTAGAGATGGTGGATTGTGATGATAGGTTTGAAATAAATGCCATGATTTATTTCTGTAAGATAGTTACAGAAATCTTACAGACAACTCTGCCCAACAAGATGAGATGAATGGAGATAGATACAAAGCAAAGGGGAAAGAAAACTTGAGAGGCTGCTATTAGTACTGTACCAAGATATCAGACAGAGCAACAATGGTAAGGTTTAGCTGAAAGGCTGTTCATTTGTTAAAAGTCCAGTCAAAGTTCAGACCAAATCCAATTGAGAACTTGCTTTCTTTTTCCACAGACTGAGCTTGATTGATCTGCAAAGAAGATGGAGCAGTTTCAATTCCCCTCAATCTATATTTTAAAATTATTTTATGCTTTGTGTTGATCTCTCACCAAAGATCCCAATAAAACTTGATCAAGTTTGTAAAAATCCTAAAATTCATCTTAAATAGGTCAAATATTCCTCCTTACGACAGTAAGCCGAATTTTTCATCTGACTTCCTCTCTCTCTCTCTGGCTTGCTGATGTCAGTGGTCCCACAAACTTGTTGCCAAACTAATTATGAAATATCCCCCCAGGCTTTTAACAGCACTGAAAATTATTTCCCCTGTTTTCTTGGTGGTCAATGTAAAAACGAACACGCACACAGAGTCCTTGAACCTACAGGGGGTTTAAATGACTTGTCAATCTCTTCATCTTGCTTTTAAATTATATTTTATCATGTGTGAAACTGATTTTTTTTATGGAAAGTGGGTCACATGTGAAGCATCGGTGAGGTCAGTGGTTTCAAAACTTTCACTCTGACATATAAGATGGAAGCTGGCGGCAGAGTTACTGGAAAAATACCAGCTCATCTTCACTCCTGACCTGCATTTGTCACATTTCAGCCTCATAAAGAACACCTGACTGAGTGCTGCAGCTTGAGATGTTTATATTGTGAAACACACACCTCAACAGCTGAGTACAAACTGCAGATATAAGAGCATTTCAGATTGAAATTAGAAACATTTGGCCATCCTAATATTTGCAAACTTGTCCAAAATGCAAGACGCATCTCAAAAATTTAATATTATTTAGTACTTGTCATACTGACAGCAAAAAGAGATGAAAAACCTTCATGCTTAAGCATTTATATTTGTATAACAACAAGAATTTCTGGATTTTTTTAACTTCAGAAAGAGCTTGATATATCCTGGCAAACAGTAGCACTGTTAACTACCGAAAGCAGTTTAAAATTGTTCTAAACAGATCTCCCATTAAAGTGTGTGCTAGTTTCAGGAAGAAAAGTGAAAACCAAACAAACTGATGTTACAAACTTCAAACCGTGTCTAAGTTTGACAAATTACAAAACAAGAAAGACTGATGGCATTATAATTCTGGTCTAATTGAGGAGATGAAAACTGATGCTCAATAAAATGTGAATCATGCAGCAGCAGAGTGTTTGTTTCAGCCACAAAGCCACAATCAAGCAATGAGCCCCCCCCACAGCTGAATCATAGCTGATAAAACTATTATAATTAAAACTCTTCTCTCATCTGCTGGGGGGACTTCCAGCCGAACAAACAGTACGTACCCTTTTCATGGCCGTGCAGTGGATGATATAGACCTATGATGTAGGACTTCAGCGAGCGCTCAGGCAGAGCTGGCGATCTCGGGGTGTGGGGTTATTTTTAGATGTTGTCCCCCGCGAGTACACAGTTAGTTATCTGATATTGTGAACATGTGCTGATCCTGAACATTTAAAACCTGATAAGTACACTTCCAGACAGCTTCAGGGATGGCCTACTTTGGCTGATGAATTTTCTGATCAATTATAAACAGAGCCAGACACAGTTATGGCTGCAGAGAGAGAGAGAACATAATTAATGTTTAAAAACTAAAAATAAAAAAGTCTTCATTGTAGGCATCCCATCTTAAAGAGCCCAGATTTGTTTGTTTGATGAATATCCCAGGAAGCAGTTTTTTTATATATCAAGCAAAAGCAAAGAGAAAGTAGGTAAAGAAAAGATGATTTGATTCAAACTATCGAACTCTCCGAGACTAGACTCATGTTGAGCCTTGCATATACATGAATACTTATTGAACTTAGAATTTGTCATGTTTGAACAATAAATTCTGATGTATTTTAAAGTAGTTATAAAATGTGAGGTAGAAATAAAGTGGTTATTCATTTTCAAGTTTTTTTGCAAATAAAAGGAGGAATAGTGTAATGTGTACTTGCCTCTATAAGTCAATACTTCTTTCATTGCAATTGCAGCCGAAACTCTTTTTGCCTGTCATGCCCAGGTTTGCAGATATAGATTTTCTGCTGCCCCTTCTGATTAGATAAGGCAGTGAACAGATACAACTAGGGACCTGTTCATGAGCCTTCAATAAAATCTTCTGAATGATAATTTGATCTTCATTAATAATCCTATTAAGATTGCTGATTGTTCCTTCATTATTTCAGTCCATTTCATTCTTATAATCAGAAGTAGTTTGTTTTTTGTCCTTATATTTATGTCAGTTCAGTTTATTGTTCATATTTCTACCCAGGAAATGCATGTTAATGAATGTGTCAGTTTGAATGACTTTGGATTTATACTTTGATTCAATTAGGAGCTCAGTGTAATGTTACCCAAGCCTTAGGATGACAGATATTAAATATTTTCTCCTTTATTAGAAAAGGTCAGACTATTAATAAGGTCCTTTAATAAATGGTGAGCTATGCAAGGCTGATTAATTTATTATTTAAGCTGCTGTATAATTTAATATAGTACAGGATGAACCAGCTTTCTGTTGTGAAACAATATGTTTATTGAAACGTCTTGTTTCTGAGCAGGAGGAGAAGAAAGATGACACAAACTGCTAAAACTGTGTTGTGCTGTTGTGTAACACTGATTTCCACACACCTGTTCTTGTTTTGCCCTGTAAATCTACCAGGCAACTATTGACATATTATTAGACTAAATTCACTTGCGAGGTAGTTGTGACTTTTTATTGACTCATAAGGGCGACGAATGTGACCTTTTTCCAAACACAAATAGAACATTTGAATGGGAGCCTCTTATAATTTCATGCATCTTGAGCATGGACGTTGCGAGCTTCTGGAGTTGATGTGTCCTCGTGGTCTCATGTCGTCATTAAATGGAAAGGATCGTCTTACCAAAGCAAGCTATATTTTCACACACACCGCCTTCGAGCTGCTTTCCAACCCTCAGCCTGGAATGAAGGAAACCATATTTTCTCTTGATGAAAATCCGCTGAATAGAGAAACAATTGAGAGAAGGAACAAAGCAGTTTAATAGACAAAAGGCATTTGTTGAATCTTATTTTGTCATCGTTCTGGTTCCAATCATAACATATGGAATCCTTAAAATCTGATCAGTATTTTATTTCAGAATGCTTGGTTTGCCATGATGGAAAAAAAAAAAAAAAAAAGACAGATGAAAAATATCCACGCAGCAGTAGTAGTCTCAGGTTTTTTTTTGAGGTTGCTCACTGAGATTGTGTCAGCTCAATGCAATGCACAACAAAGCTCCTGCTCCACATTCACCGTAACTGAGAAGGCTGTAAACGTGGCTGTGTGTTTGATGTCAATGGCAACTAAAACTCTTTGTGATTCTCTCTTCAGTTGAGTCAGTGTGTGGTAAATGGTCGTGAACTACTTATAGAAGAAATGCAGTGAGGTCATTCGTATACTTGGACACTTGAGGGACGTAAATGAAATGGCTGACATAAAAAGTGAGTCAGACAGAAAAAGCAACCGAATTAGTTAGGTGGTATCGAAAGTATGGTCATTATAGTTAATTTATTTTTAAAAAATTCTACAAAACTGTAACAGGAAATCCTATGAGGTTTGGGGGACAAAAATGTAATCATTGCTGACTGATAAACATTTTTGCAAGTTTAAGAGCTTTTACAAAACGATAATTTCCGTCAATCTTGATTGCCCGTAGTAAAAGCTCATGGAAAGACAAGGAGAAAGAAAAGAAACTAATTTCATCCAAGTATCTTCAAGGATCTGAGAGAACTCTGACAAACAACTATTATTGTTATCATGATATGCTAACAGCTCAATTTACAGGCAGCGTGGACAACATTTCACAGTAACATGTCCTGGAAGACACCATCTGGTGTTGACAACCACAGCTAATCCACTTAATTTTTAACTCCTCTGGGATTTTTGGTTGGTGTTCACGTATTATTTGAGCTTCTGAGATGCTAATCGGTTGCTCTCAGCCTTATTGCCACGATTACACATTACAGCAGCTGTCCCAAAGTAAAAACAAACAAAACACTAAGAGCAGAGATGCTTTCAGCTGCACAGCAGCCAAAACCAGAGAGAATAAAAAAACTAAATCAACAAGAAAGAGGAGGAATAAAGTATTTTAGAAAAAGCAATAATACAGAGCTACTCCAACTTGATCACATCCGAAAAGGTATAGTTATAGAATAAAAAAAACAACAAAATGACAAAAATAAATGATGTAAAAAGTTCAAAACTACATTGAAAGAAAGGAAAAAAATCCACAAAACAGATTTGATGCAAAATATTTATTTATTTTACTTTGCTGAAAATCTTAAAAGGTTACTTTAGTTTTTTATTTTATTTACTCGGTATTGTGCAGATTATATTAATTACCCATATCTCCATATATGTTAGAAAAATAGACAGGCTTTCATGGGGTTTCCTACTTTTTTCTCTACGGCTTTAATTGCTTTCTTTTTCTAAAAGTGTCTGTACCATGACGACCAGCACATCTAACAATGCCTACAACATAAATGCAACTGAAGGATTTACAATGTATAACCTATGTTGAATGTTGAGGAACATTTAGTGAGAGAATGTTTGTTTAGCTTCTGTGTAAATATAAGGATGACCTCTTCTCTTAGACACTCTTCAAAATGTGGAAAACAAGAAAATGCAAAAACCAAAGAAACAAGGCCGACGTTTTTTGATCTCCATAAAGAAATTGAGCAACAGTAAGAAAACATCTACTAATCTCAACTTGTCTGTAATGATTTTGCTACGGCAGCAATTTGCCAACTCTTTACGAGGGATACCAATATATAAATGTGAATGTTGCTGTATTATACGAAGCAGATTCTCTAGATGCATTTGGGTTTCAGGAAGAGGTAGGGTTTCTCAACCAACATAGTGAGAGCACAGCCGACTGCCAGAGTTAGCACCAGATGGCCGAGGAACAGGTACATCTGCAGAGGACAGACACCCATTGGAGGAAGACAAGAATGTTGACTTGTTAAAAAAATTATGAAGATGAAATTCTCACAAAGTTGATGTTTGTGTAGTGGATCGGCGTCTCTTGCATGCCATTGTAGAGGATGATGAAGATGGGATGTATCAGATAGCAGGCAAAGCTAATGTTGGAAAGTGGAACCCAGAAACCAAAGGACAAAAACGTCTTGATAAAACCTGGAGAAACAAACACACACAAAAACTGAGACACCAGTTCTTCCCTTCCCTCTACTGGTATTACTGTATACTTCAAACTGCAGTATCTAAAGTTCAAAGAGAAACATAACCTAATACCAGGGGTGCAGTTTTTGGTAAAACTAATCAAAGAACAAAGAAGAAGAATGAAACGTACAAGCTTTTTTAAACAAAATTAAGTGTTCTGCCAAACTGAAGATGTAATTGGATTTATTCAAACCTCCACAGCCCTCCTCACAGGCCAGTATGATCCAACTCACAGCCAGGGCCCAGACTGGCCTGTGCAACCCCTGATACAGAGCATGAGCCACAGATGCATAAGGTGGGGTTTCTTTCAGGAAGTAGGCCAGTCCGATCAGCAAAACCATCAGAGAAAAACAGCAGAACCAACCAAGCGCTGCTTGCCACTGAATAAAAAATTAAGCACAAAAATGTAAAGACCCGTTTCAGTTAAGTTACCTCAACAGATGTACAACAAATTAAAATAATTCAAAATGAGTCAAATTTCCTCCCACCAGTAAACAATTGAACATGCAAAATACTTCATTCAGTTCTACTTTATTACAAAGTAAGGGTTCTCAAATTCTTCAAGAATGGAAAATCTAAGTAACTCACCCTTTCCTTTAATAGTTGATCTTTCTTTCTTGTCAAGTATATTCCTGTTAGGATCCCTATTAGAAACGGTCCATATCTTGTATAGGGTTTCACATAGTAATGCACAACATAATTATCTGATGTTCTGCAAAGACAAACTCTTCAACGTAAATATGTGGATGATAAAAGAAGAGGTAAATTTTCTATCATTTACTGAACCTCTTTAGGTTAGGAAGCTTACATCGTGGATGGCTGAAATACTGGAAGGTGCAGGCGTGCAGTTATAGCAGCACTGGCCACAGTGGTGCTCACCAATAGGCCTCCTACCACAACAGCAAACACACTCCTTTTACTGAAACAGAAGAGACAGAATGGAAAAGGTTATTACTCTAGTTTCTACGGTGTTTGAGATGATGTTAAAGGATGTGGACATACAGTCTATAAATATAGACCAGCAGGGGGGTTGTGGCGTAACATTGGAAGTCCAGAGACAAGTACCATGTCCAGGGAATACACTGAGGAGAGATTTGGAGAGAGGCAAAAATAAGCTGAAATTCCTCCTGAAGACTTCCGAAAAGCTGATGGAACTTACAATCTCATGGACTGGTAGGAGATTGCTAACCAGCAGTAAGTTAGCCCACCAGTATGCCTTGCAGTCCATCAACATTTCAACAAATGGGAACCAGTAGGGTCCCCACCGCACCAAAGAGATGATGCTGATGGTGAGACAGACTGTAAACAGATGCAAAGGCTGAATCCTGGAGTGGGAAGATGAAGAGAGAAATGTAATCTTTCAGTCCTCAGATTTACTGTACAAAAAACATTATTCTTCCTTTCACCCATTGAATTTGTTGACATTTTCTCACAACTCCAAATTTATTGGCATTTTATGTGATAGACCAACACAAATAACATGTTTTGATTTTACTTTACTGCAATTCCCCTAATTGAAATCCAGAACTACGAGTTCACCTGTGAAAAATGTTATCTAAATATATATCCAGCAGTTCTGTGGAAGAATTTTATGGTTCTCAGTTAAATTTAGTGAACAAACAGCATCGTGGAGACCAGGGAACAGAGCAGATAAGTCAGGGATGAAGCTAAGAAAACTTCAGTGTCAGGTCATAAATCAATCAGTATAATGAAAAACATACTTATAGACAACGGAAAAATCAAAGTCCAGATTGAAGTCCAATTGTGGTAAAATTCTGTGTAGACTCTCTCAACCAATATGACTGAGCTTGAGGTATTTTGCAAAGCAGTTTGGGCAAAACTTTCATTTACTAAAGGTGGTAAAGATCTGAAGTTCGCATTGTAAAGACAGTAAGCCACTCATCTTTCAGATGATTTTAATTGTAAAACAAACAACAAACCAGGTTCCATTTCCCTTCCATGACACAGTTATGTTGTTCTTTCTGTTGGTCTCAAATAAAATCCCAATGATGAAATATTGAACAATGCCTATGGCGTATGCATTATTTTGTAAAGCACTGTAAAGTCATGATATCATGCCTTTTGATCCTCTTGAAGAGATAGTTTGCAACCAGACTGAGACTTAAATTGTCTTCTGCCTTGTCGATGGAGCTCAGCAAAGACCTGGCACTGAGTAAACCCCTGAAAAGTAAAGTTATTAGAAGTTAGAAATCCCTTTATGCACCACGATAAGGTTAGCAATATTTCAATCTAGTCCCACCCCAGCAATAAGAAGGTATCAACAGCAAGAAAAATAGGCCCGCTGATGGTGAGCACATATAGTGGGCTGCTTTCAACTGCTTTCCTCCATGTTTTGTAGTTATCTACAACAGAGACACAAGAATGTGAATCCAGTATTTTGAAGACGTTACAGCCTGTTTTTGTTCTTACCTAGGTTGTTAATAACTGGGAACTGTGCAGAATGGCCACATATAATCCACAGCAAACTGAGGACACGAATACCGTTCAGAGAGGTATAGTTTTCACATCGGGAAGAGGAGGCGGTGCTGAGGACTCCCTTGCTTGTTGTCTGCAAGGAGAGTGCTTGAAAGCAGCTGGAAACACAGCTTCGAGAAAGACACTGTCCAACAGGACCGATTCTGCCTGTAAAAATAAACATCTCAGTACTTGTCTATTAGGAGGAGAAGAAATAAAAATTCTCCTTACCATTTTCCTCTAATGTGCCCCCATTCATTTCTTTGCTGGACAAGCCACTGGTTTTCAGGGTGCCATAAAAGTTTGAATGGGACAACTCTATTGTGGGATTGACCATGCTGCTCTGCTCTGATCTTCTTAAGGCTGTGAACAGGGTGGCCACAAGAGGAATGGCTAACATTACACAACACACACACCTGTGGAGGGAAAAATACCAAGTTTAACTCGACCATAGGCATCGAAGAACAAGCATGCAGAGTGATGGGAGTAATATCAGGGGATGACTAATATACTGACATGCAGGCAATGTCTGAAGCATCAAGAGCAACTGCGTCAGCCATACAGTGAGTCATGATTAGCTCCCGAGAAGACTGATTGGTCAGGATTGGAGGTAATGGACTAAGGAGGGACTTCTGGTTAAGCTGAAGTCTCTCTATTGGGAAAATAGGTACCATGTGAGGAAAATGTGAAAATAACCCTAAAGCAGAGAAAGACAAATATGCAGAAAATCTGTCTTGATAAACACTCACCACACTGCACCAGTTGCTTCACATCATCTTCCCCACATGAGTCAGGAACACAAATACCCACAAAATACTGTGTTGCTCCCTGGAATAGCAGGAAAAAACTATATTCGGTTTTTCTCTATAACTTACTATGCCTCTGTCATTAAGGTTTTTATTGGCATTCACCTGCTTCAGGAACACCTGGCAGTACTGTGTAGAGAAGCTGGGGCCGATGGCAGAGCGACACTGCTGCGGCGAACCAGGCTGGTTCACGTTACCGTCTTTAACACTGCTGCCCATCTTTCCAAAGGAGTCAAACACTTTTTAAAAAGGGAGAGAAACATTGTCCCTTACTTTTTCCATGGCAATGACAAACCCTTTTGGGTGAGACATTCATCTGCTTTGATATGTAAGTAGGTCAGCATTTAGCCCAAGAGGGTGTCATTCTTATTAAAAATGAATAAAAAAGATGAAAAAATCAATAAATTAGAACGTGTGCTCCAATGAGGCTCGTTTGCCAGATAAAAAGTGTATTTTTATGACAACAACCTTAAAGAAAACATATTTTTTGTTGAATCAACTTTTCAGTCTTAAAAGTAATATTTTGTAGCTTTGAGCAGAAAATCATGATTAACAGAAATAAAGGCTAAACAGTAGCCTAGAACACATAAAAAAAAAAAAAAAGAGTAGAAAGATTCATTTTATGTCTTTGGCAAACATTTTTCTTTTCAGTAATGTATTTATTTACACTCACTGCCATTTAAATATTAGGAAGAGTGAAATGTTTATCGTATTTGTCTTCTTTTTAAATAAACATGTATACTACGTTGGATTTGTAAGAATTAAATCCGAATATGTGCCAGATGATTTTCAAACAAACCCTGGGCTCTGTTGGTAAAACAACCTTTTCTTGGCCCAGTCTGCCAAACTACAAGGAAAATTTTCAAAAGTTGTCAACACTTACTGAGAGCAGCATATTCCTTTGGCTTGTCCTGGTTTAATTCCCAAAGGAATGTGTCGATATCCTTCATGCATCTTTGCAGTATGCTGTAGTTGAGTGAGTTTCCAAGTCCAACACTGTTGCTCACTAGCAGAAGAAACACAAGCCAACCAAGGGCCATTTCAGTGCCAACTCGACCTCTCCCGTCCATAAGGTGCTTAAATAACAGAAAGGGTCACCTCATCAAGCAGAGAGAAGCATGAAATTGATCTTCTTAAGGAGAAATGGAAAACAGCTTTGGAAACTGGTGCAAGGAGGATTTTCTGCACCAGGTGTGAACAGCATTTAGTTACTTGAAAAACAGAAAAATCAGAGCTTAACACGTCACTGCTCAGCATGACAGTAATTAATGTGGAATCACAATCTTGGTCTGATTCCTGAACAAGCACCAGGCAAATTTAATTTCATCAACCAACCACATTTGGATTTCAGTAGAGCACATTTTGAATTTGCTTTTAAACAAGCATCACGTTCACTGTGCAGGTGTTTTGCTTTGTTGTACTTGAGAGCATCACTAATACAAAGCAAACTTCGACATTGTTACAGCGATTGTTGTGTAGCAACTTTCTCTATGTAATATATTTCTAGTAGTATTTTTTTCTTACTTTTTACTTCCATATAAGTAATATTATAACATTACTCTTCATTGAGTATAATTTCTGGCTGTCCTACCCACCTGTAGTTACCTCACCTAAGAAAGAACAAACATGTTTAACCTAACATGGGGAGCGACTGTGGCTCTGTGGGTAGAGTAGTCATTTTGTGATTGGAAGATTGTCAGTTCAATTCCAATTTCCTCCTGCCCCATGTCAGTGTGCCCCTGGGCAAGGCACCTAACCCCAAATTGCCTACTGATCTGCATACCGGTGTATAAATGGGTGAATGTGACTTTGGTATAAAAAACTTTGAGTGTTAAAAATGATTGGAAAACCACTACATAAGTTCAGTAAATTTACCAAAACTCTATAAGACACAAACTTATAGCTTTTCTTAAAACTTGTTTTACCGCTATTTTCGATTTATTACTTCTGGATCATTTGAAAATACAATTAAGAGCTTAGATTATCACTGCCAGTACTTTGTCCTGCTCTATTACGTATCCATTACTTAAGTAATGTTTCACTGTTTCTTCAAAATCTGTTGGTTTGTCATGATGTTAATTTCTACTTTGTTCTTATTTTGTTCTCTCATTTTCAAAAAATGCCCATAATCTTCTATTTTTAGAATGCATAATTTTTCACAAGTTATATCAGATGTAATATTTACAGTTTCACAAGACTGGAGTAAAATACTTTTTTTACTCTTACTTGAATAATTAAGTAGTGCTATTCACCTTTAGTTCTGATTATTATTATTATTATTATTATTATTATTATTATTATTATTATTATTATTATTATTATTATTATTATTATTATTATTATTATTATTATTATTATTATTATTATTACATTATCCCCGACAGAACTTCAGAGACACTAGAAAGATGCCTGCATTTGTTTTACAAAAGTACCGGAATGACAGTAAATATGCTACACCCATGACAATATCTGTGGAAACTGTCCACTAGAGGGAGACGTTGTCCCACCAAGCAACCGAAAGAGAGCAAGAGCTTTATCTGGAAACAGTGCGACAGAGGCAGGAAGAAACGTTATAACACAAACCTTCATTGGTCAGCGTAAAGCTGGACATTATTAACATGCAAAGCTTAACTGAATTTAATTAATTACAAATACCAAAAGAGAAATTATGTGTAGTGTTGTATGAAAAAAGTCAGTCAAGAATAAAATGCATTCAAAATGTGTTGACCAATAAAAATTTGAAAGTAACAGTGGCGTAAAGGATCAATGGCATAGGGGAAAAAAAAAACCTTTCATTGCACTTTAAATGTGTACAGTGGCATCAATACTTTTCAGCACCCTCAGGAAAAATGTTCAAAAATTCTGCCTATATGCATTCCTTTTGTCTTAATATCACACTCCACAATTTAAAAAAATCAGAACAAGTATGACCACGTCTCGAGAGGGGAAATCACAGTGGCCAAACGTGCAGCAAATGGCAAAACGCACTATAAACAGGTGCCATCAGTATCAATAAGACATTTACTAATGCCTTGCTGTAAATTGTAAATAACAGAATTTTTTTGTGCCATAGCATTGTGAACTTTAATGAACAAGTGATAGTGCTCTTCACCAGATTTTAGGGCATTCTACCCAATAAGTACACTGCAAGGGCAGACAACCAGAAAGATAACTGAAATTTTGGAAATGACTGAAAATCACTGAAAGTACCTGCCATTCTGCTCCTGTCTTAATCATATCCAGTTTCACAGGAAAGTTTGGTATGATATTTAACTCACTCTGTTATTTTCTGGTAGTAAAACATGAAAAAATAATGTGTTTCTGTAGAAAACAATGGACATTACGTTATTTACAAATTGCAAAGAGGCATGTTGAAGGTAAAATCAGCACTTGCATAACAAAGAGATGTTTCTTTGGCAAAAGAAATCATGTGAATTAATAATAGGGCTTTTTTGTAAGCCTGACGTCATAATAGTGCAATAAGCCATTTTACGAGCTTGCTTGTTTTTAGACTTTATAAACATCTTCACTGTATAGTGGTGTGGAAGGCTTTGTTGGTTTTAATGCAAATAATGACAAGTGGATTCCTAATATTTTTTCAGGGAACAGCTGATGTTTAATATGCATTTAGGATTGGGTCACTTCTGGCATTTTTCTCTGTTCATTGACATGAATAATAATTTTGCACACAAGCATCAGAACTTTCAAAAACTGGCAGAAGCAGCAGTAAGACACATGATTATTACACAATTCACAGACTGCTTCTCACATGCAGCTTTACAGTGCAAAATATTAAGATTCTTATCAGACTGTGGATGGAGTTGTGTGTCAAAAGCCGAGAAGCCACTTAAAGATTTCATTTTATTATTTTTAAAAAGAGACTAGTTTTTATTTGAAGCAAATTTTCATGGTTACTTTTGAACGGCCAGTATGTTGCTTGAAGTAAATGGCTATTACAGTGTAATTAACTTGGTGAACCAGAGTCATAACAAACATAACGAAGAGTTGAGTGGAGGCTATTTTATCATCTTATTTATGAAACATGGTCTGATCTAAACATGGTGTTAAGAGTGTACATTCTTCATTTCAGAAAAAGAACATCATGCCTAGAAATTCAGTGGTGCTGTAGTGGTCTGGGTCAGCTATGTTGCTTCAAAAGAAGAAGCACACATTAGCTGCAACTCAAAGTGGCTCATTAAGTTATTATTTTCTTTTTATCCAATAATAAAATGTTGGATAAAATATGAAACGTCTGTGATAAAAAAAAAAAAAAAACAACAAAAAAATAAAACAGGAAAAACTGAAGAACTTAAAAGAGGCGAACATTTTTTTCCACAGCGTTGTAACTGTCTCAGGCAAAAGTAACACAGCCTTAACAGGATTGTGAAATTATTTGGGAGTTTCTAAAGCGTGGTCTCAAATCGTCCTGTTATGAATGTGTAGCTTGAGACCAATTTGAAACTGTGTTGCTCATTTTTCAAACTTAGTCAGCCCTGACTGCTGTCGACTACTGATAACACTCGTTCACAAAACACTTGACTGGTGATTTAGACGCCATGTCAACCCACGGCTGGCCAACCCTGGCTGCTCCTCTTCTTAGCCTTGAAGTGAGACAATGACAGACCTTTACTTGTGTAAAGGTTAGCCTGTTCTGCAGTCTATTAGACCAGCCAGTGCCGTTTGATGCTTATCAATTTGAGTCAATTTCACACGTTAAACTGGTTAAGTTAGAGTGAGTTATAGCCAAACAGAAACCTGAAAGCTGTGGAACTTGGCATTTATACTTTAGATGTACCAGTGGCCAGATGCCTGAAAGTTTTTTTTCCGTTTTTTTTTTTTTTTTTAAGTAAATCTTATGTCTCCAATATGCTTTACGAGAATGGGAGACGTCTGAAACATCAGTTATGTCTGATGATTATTATTGATCCTGTCAGGTTAACTATTAACCTAGATTCATTTATATAAGCTGATGATTATGTATTGATAAGCTATTACAACCAGAGGCATTTTAAATACAGGCTCGACTTTGTGACTTGTTCCATGAAAGAGGCTGCTGACAAATAAAGAACCTCATTGTTGCTGTGAAAAAGTAATTAAACACTATTGAGATAATGTTTTATTAACTAGCTATGTGCTATGAATATTTCAGCTTCACCGACAAGGATACATTCATTTTCAGCAAGATTCAAGGCAGCGCTCATTCATCATAATTCCAACATCAACCTACAATTTTAAATATAGAAAAGTTATTCTAAAGAAAAAAAATATCTAAGAATCAGTTAAACATTATTATGGATATGTCAGTCTTATTTCCACTGTGCTCTAAAGACAAACTGACACTAACTATCTGGAAAGACTGAAAGTCAAGTGCTTAATATTTTGTGTATTAAGTATTTTGGAAAAAATATATTTACCTCAGAGAGCTGCCATGACGAGAACAAATTTTAGAAATTGTTCTTGAATTTGGCTGAGGATTATTAGACAAAAACATATTATTTGAGATACTGAATAATTTTTATTTGACCGTTACTTTATTCTTTTAAATAATTCATTTTGAAATCTTTGTTAATTTTTCTATTCATCAGACTTTTTTTGATATTTGTTGGATGCAGTTTGTTTTTAATAGGTCAGAAATCTTCCGAAAGCTCAAAATGCCTCTGGATTAAATTGTTTTGGCATCTAGCATTTTTAGACAAACTATCGATGCACAGCTGCATTTTCTTGTCATGGCAATAAGGGAAAGAAATAGTTAATTTGTGAAAATTGCAGTTTCAGAGTATAGTCTGAAATTTAGGTCCTCAACAAAGGAAATGCCTGTACCTGTAGTTTAATTTTTTTTTTTCTGCCAGACTTTTGTTGAATATCAGAAGCACTAAAATCTAGACTGCTAATCAAATGCAGATTATAATAGTGGTTTTATACATTGTCTTGTTGTAGTGAAAAGAATACTTTGGAAATAATCAGGTCATCTTAAAAAATTTACTCAAAGTCTATTAAAAATTCTCTATCTGTAGAAAAAAGGTTCCTGATATTTTTGCTGAAAGACACAAAAGGAGACTTTGATGTGTATTAAATTTTCTTGTGTGTGTATTCTACTGTTTACATAAAGTTGTACACTACATCATGTATTTACAGGACAACCACATCTATAGGAGGTACCACAGGTTTAAGAAACTTATGAAATGGATATAATTCATCTTTCTCTCACTTTTGAGCAGCGCTAAGGGTCTTTGACCTTATGAACGCCATCCCATGTGTCCTCATGTGAGTTTTCAACTGTCCTTCAGTCTCAAACGTATTCCCACACACCTTACATTTGGTATTCGGCGTCCCGTCATTGTTCTCATCTACAACATCCAATTGGTTTTCCCGTTGACTCTCTTCATCTTCCCGGTCCCTCCCATTATATCTACCGAGACTCTTCAGCTCCTTTAGCCGATGGACGATGAAGAGGTGTCGAGCCAGCGAGCGGGGGGAGGTGTAGCAGAGTCCACACTCCTGACATTGGTGGGATGAGCCATCAGACTTGTGCTGGGGGATGTGCTTGTGGAAAGCAGCAATATCCTCAGTGGTGAAGCCACAGACGGCGCATTTGTGATTTTTGAGAATGTTCACTTTTAGTCTCTTCAATGGTTGTGAGTCGGAACCCCTGGAGTTGAAGCCTGGAGACCCCTCATCTTCATCTGGATTTCTTTTGGGGCTTCGGTTCTGAAAAGAAAGCAAATGATGAGCTTTCTCATCAATCGCTTTGCCATGAAGTTCAAAACTCACCAGCATAAATCTAACAAAGAGTTCAGTACTTTAGGAAGTGCAACAAAACAGCAGATTAGCCAACACTAGGTCCAACGTTTCAGCTCAAAAACTGTGATGACAGAAAATGAATGATTCCAAATCAGAAAAATAATAGAAAAAATGGGAAAAACACAACAAAATATTTATAAAACTAAAATATGAACCAAATAAAATTGTTTTTTTATTTATTTATAAGTATCAAACATAAAAATAATAAAGCAAAAACACTTAATATAAAGAGGTAACAAGGCACAGAAAGACTTTATGTAACTGTTGCTAACAAAATAGCAATAAATGCAAAGACAGAAGTTTTGGCAGACAATAAGTTGATAAATTCATGGAGCTGTACCGTTTGCTTGTCAGGTGATGTCTCAACATTTTCAGTCCGTCCTGCTGGGTGTTTACCTCCGTGAATCATCTGAATGTGCTGGTCCAGCAGCACTCTTTTTGTGAAGGGCTGACTTAGAGCAGGGCAGTATCTGAAAATTAATATCAATAATAGGACAAATAGAATAATTTTTGTTGCTGGACTACGCACATTTTGTAGTAATTTTCATTTCTTAAATTAAACTGTGTTAATTGGATGAACCATCCAGTTGATTTAAATGTTCTTTCATATTTCAACTTTTTTTCTTAAATGGATTGATAGAAAAATCTTTAATGTTGTGCTCAAACTCAAATTTTACTTTCATAGCTGACCTGAATGGTTGTGTGTGGAAATTGTAGCTCAGTACTATTAAGGACGCATTTATGGATTTGTGTTAACACAGAATTACAGATAATTATCAATCACTCTAAGTAGGGTGGTGGTACTCACGGGCAGGTGTAGACCTTTCGTAGTCCTTTGTGTTTTAGACGGTTGTGTCGGCAAAGACTGTGGGAGGAGCTGAAAGACTTATCACACTGCTGACATGGGTGCTTCTTCAGTATCTGCAGTTTGAAAGTTATATTTGAAGTGTCACAAACAAAGCAAAAGAAACTGTCTTTTTTATAACAACACTGCAGAAGATTCACCTTGCCGTGTTCACGCCTCATGTGTGTGACAAACAGCTCCCTGGACCTGAGGGGGGCGTTGCATTCTCCACATGTGTATCCTGAGCTGACAGGGCTCTTCAGGTCTGCTGCACAGTTGCTATTGGTTGTCTTCAGTGGCGATGACGAAGGCTTCTTTTCACCCTTGTCTTGACAAAAGACATTTTCTCCGTCTTTGTTGTTATTTTTAGGGATGTTGCTGTTGGCGCTGTTGGAATTGGTGGGCTTCGCGCTAAGTGGAAGGTTGATCCCCAGGTTTGGTGGAGCCTCTATGGTCTTCAGGGTTCCATGGATGGCCTGAGAAGATCCACAACAGCACCTTTTAACATGTTAATATTCATAATGTGCCATGAACCACTTCATTAAATTAATATGAATGGAGTGATTGGCATTAGGTGCTACAAGAGGAGGTTTAATTTGCCTTGGTTTGAAGTTATAAATAGGATAATTGTAAGGCCAAATCCTGATTAAAAAAAAAACAAACAAGAAAAAAGAAAAACGTTTGATTACCTTAATGTGGTCCAGCATCAGCTGCTTCTGTGCATAGTGCATGGAACAGTCAGGACATTTAAAGACGGAAACTTTAAAATTGGAAATGTGCTGCTCAAAATGTGAGCTGAGCAAGGACTGGAGAGTGAACACTGTGTCACACATGGAGCATTTATATATTACTCTGGAAGACAGAAAATGTCATAATTATTAGGAAACTTCAGACATAGCAAAATGTAACAGACTCAAAGCATCCTCGACAATCCGAGCTACAGTTGTATTTACGAAAGCCAGTACTAAAACCGTTAGGATTTGTTCAAGAAATAAGTAAATTTGTGCTTGTTAATTAAATTCCATAGTACCTTTCAAAATACCCTGTAAAATTGTGAGTAAAAATAAAGTGATCAATTGAAACAGTTGCATAATGTGAGAAGTTTGCTAAACACCATGTGAATTTATATATTAGCCATGTGCTCTTGTGTATAGCTAGCACTGTGTGGTTTGGTTAAGCCACAAAACATGACAGGACTAGAATGCAACAAACAATCTGGCCTGAAGAGAAGATCGTCAGGGCTGACATTTAGGACTTGTAAAAGTCTAAGGTCAGGAAAAGGGAAGCTAACATCTCTATAAACCCCACACTTAGACATTTACCTTCAGGTTGGTGCTGCAGAGTGCTAATTGCAAAAACAAATCGGTAAAAAGTCTCATCATTTTGATGAACAGTGTCCAGATATATACTATGCACATTTACACTTTGACCTTGCCTTAATATAAAAAAAACTGTATGTTTTCATATGTTCTTGAACAATTTCTTTTCCACCAAATTTTACGTTATCTGTTTTTCTAATTTCTGTCCACTGAGAGCAAAACGGGACCAAAGTCAAATTCCTTGTTGGTGTGTACAAATTTCACCGATAATGTAATTTCTGAAGCTGTGTGAGATTATGCTACTGCAATAAAATCTTAATGTATCTGAAGTTTTTACCACTTCCCATCAGTATGTAAACAGCTGTGGTTAGGTGTTAGGTGGTTAAAGGTTTCCATGTGGAAAAAACAAACACAATTTAAGCCGCCGTAATGAAAAGCAGCAAATCCTTCTGCTGAGAAGGAAGCCAAAGATGGTTATCTAGACAGAAAGGATTTGGACATGGGGTTTATGTTACATTAGCGCTGACTTGTGTAATTAAAAAAGAGGTTGGGTATCCACAAATGTGTAGGCCTAGTTTCAAAAGACAAAACAAGTAAGAAACAAATGATAGTACAGCAGACAAAATTAAATTAACTGTTAAAGTGTTGAACTCTATAAAATAGAATTTTTTTAAATTCTAAACATATTGTAAACAAAAAGGAACCTACTTGGGCTCGCCTGCCTTGGCCCCTGGATGCTGTGTGTATGCATGGGAGTGAGTTCCTGGTGCAGATTTGAAAGCCATGGGGCAGAGTGGACATTTGTAGAAGACCTCACAGTGCATGTTCTGGATGTGAGACTTGAGAGTCGTAACATCAACAAAGATCATGCTACAGTGAACACAGCTGGAAAACAACACAGAAAAAAACACAAAGGGAAGTTGAATAAAGTATGAATAAAATAAACTCAAGCCATACTTTTAGATAGAACTTGTTTAAAGTCTTTTTCCTAATTTTTCCATTACTCTTCCAAACAAAAGGTTTGGAAGAGTAATGGAACAATAATCTGAAGTATATAAGACATCCTCCCTTGATTTCCTAAAAAGCTAAATTGGCCTCTTCAAAGTCCAAACCTAAATCTGATTTCAAAACGTGACATGACCTTAAGCAGGTCCTTTTGGTTCAGAAATCCTACAGTGTGTCTGAATAAAAAAATTTGCAAAAATTTGTGAGGAAAATTTGGATAAATTTGCATTCCACAATTATGAAAAAGTCCCATATTTATTGCAAATCCTTGATGACAGTTGTTGGTTCCCCTATTAAATTAAATCATTTGTTACTTCTGTTCTTAAATACAAAAATAGCAATACCAAAACTAGTAACCTATCAAGCTCACACTAAATTAGATGTATGCATGCGTGTACATTGTTGTAATTTTTTTTATCTGTGTTGGTCCTATGATGGACTGGCAGCCTCTACCTCTCACCAATGACTTCTTTGATATTCTCCAGTTCTTCTTCAATTGAGGCTTTATGCTAATGAGGGAGTGAGTGTTTTTTGTCCCCTTTAGGGACAAAAATGTCAAGAATTGATTGAAAACAGGTTTTTAACTGGTCTATTATTGGTTGAAAACAAAAAAAAACAAAAAAAATTTAATAGCCTGTATCTTGGATGACTTAACCACAAGGACTGTGGCTGTCACCTTTTGTCCCTGTCATTTTGTCCTGAATGATGTGTCATGAAGCGATATTAGGTGTCAAGCTGAAGCCAAATTGCCAAGAAACCAAGCTAAATAACTGCAATTAAAATGACAATTAAAATGGTCTTTGGACATTGAAGTAAGAAAAAGACCACTTAGAGTGAAACATTGGTTCTCTTCAACAATGAAATGTACGCAACCACTGGAAATGATATCTCAGCAAAAGAGAAACTAGAAGTATGAATAATTTTGGTTTTAATTAAGATATACTCACCGATAGCCGATTCTGCGAGTGTAATGCAGGCAGTTCTTGGTGACGTGGGACTGAAAGTGAACAGAGCGACAACTGGCACCACACTCCGGACAAATATAAGGGGACTTGTGCTGATGGATTCGTTGGTGTGACAGAAAGCTGCATTGATTTGAAAGAAGCATCTGGCAAACTGTGCATGTTTTCTATGAAAAAAGGAAATAAATGTTGATCTATTTTTATGAACAAGCTAGAACAATTATACAAAAAGGCAGAAATATTACAGAGAGACAGAGTGATCAATATTAACACTACAGGCCAGGATAGACAAAAAAGAAGACTTCCATCCATCCATCCATCCATCCATCCAAAAAAATGACCATACACACACTCACTCTGAAACCAATTTAGAAATATCAATTGAACTAACACACATATTTTTAAACTGTGGAAGGAAGTTGGAGTACCCTGCTAGAACCTAGACATGCACAGGGAGAACAGGTAAACTCCATGCAGAGCTTACCTGTTCTCCCTGGGACTCAGACAATGGACTTTCTTGGGACCAGGCAACCATACAAAGAACTATACACCTGTGCAGCCCTTGTCAAGCCTTAGCCTTTTTTTGAATAACATGGTACCTACCTGACTGTTGGATTCTGGTGCTTGTTGATAGTGCATGGCCAGTGAACTGTCATCCTGGAATATTTCATTGCACTCCAAGCATTTCAAGTTGTGCCGACCAAGCTTTGATGCATCATCCTCCAAAGGCATGGCTGCCATAAGGGGAGCGCTGGAAGGAGCTGATATCACTGTAGTCTGGTTACCACCAGCAGTCTTAGCTTGGGTTTGACTTGCAGGTGCCTGTGCTTGAGATGTGGGGGTGTTGATACAAGGGGTCACTGGCAAATTTGATGAACTAATCATCTGATCTGCAGGAATGGGTTTGAGGATTAGATGTGAGCACTGCATGACCATCCCTTTGTCCTTGTGACCTCTTGCATGAGATAAAAGGCTACATTTGTTGTAGAAAACCAAACCTTTGGCACAGTGGTTGCAGGTGACCTCGATTCGCACACTGCGGCGTTCATAGTGGTGTGTCAGGCTCTTTTCAAGAGCAAACGAGTCTCCACACTCCAGGCACTTGTAGCCCCGGGAGGGTAATGAAATGCAGGCGGAGGTTGGTGGAGAGAGGTTTGGGACATACACAGGAAGAGGGTTCAGGCTACTTAGGACTTTATTGAAAGCATCTACTACAGAGCCTGGAGAGCTTGTGAACACCTGAACCCGAGAGACTTTTTTAGAAGCTTGGCCAGTGACACCAGTCTGTTTACTTGGTTGTGGTCGTTGCTTTTTGGATGGTTTCGAGGAGCATAAGACCTGCTGAAGATCACAGGCAACAGATGACACTGTCTGAGGAAGAATACTGAGGTTACTAAGATGCACTGTCTTTGGCACAAGCTTAGCATTGGCCAAACTGGAGGCAGGAACCATGACTGTTTGTTGCTGGATAGCATTTGCGGCTTTCAGGATAGCACTGCTGGCACTTTGCACAGATGCGGCAGGGATAACTGTTGCTTTGACTGTAGTGTTGTTGGCCAGCTTAAGGTTAATAACTTGTGAACCAGCTGTTTTGACTGCAGATACTGGCAGGAAAGCTGTTGCCACAGGCTTAATAGTCATTTGTTTTGTGATTTCAATTGATGGACACCTGCTGGTTGCTACCACAGTCGATGGCAAAGAGGGCCTTGTTGATGATGTAAAAAGTGTGCTGGTAGTTGTCATGAGACATGGACTATTGTCTTCTTTCTTCAAGCTTTCAGTTTCAAATTCCGGAAGGACTCTACTGACAGTACGCTTGATCTGTCCAGAAGAGGTCTTAATTGTTTTAATTCTAACCTTTGGAATGACTGGAGTGGTGTCTGTGTTAGAAGCAGGGGAACCTTTGCTGCTGCATTCACTGATGACACCAGAGGGGCTTTCTGGTTCCCTGGTAAGAAGGTTCTTTGTCAAATCAATGTCTGACTCTTGCTCCTGTAGTCTGTCTATTGCTCTGAGATTTTCCTTAGATGGTTTAGTCTCTTTCTGTGCTGGTATAGAGTCCAACACATCAAATTCAGATGTGTTCCCGCTTAGTGATGCAATAGCTGCTATACAAGAATACAGTTTTGTAGGGGACTGGTCTTTGACTTGTGGGATACTTAGCACATCAACTAGCTCAGGTGACTTTATAGCATCCATGGAAGCTTGATTCTGAGATTTGAAAAAATTGTCTTCCAGGGTTTTTTCTGGTAAAGGTAATCGAGATGGACTGTAAGAACATCTCCTTTGACTCTGATTCTTGTTTTGACCTGAATCAGAGTCAATCCTTGAAATCTGGTCTTCTGTTTTAGCAATGGAAGTAAAGAAGACTTGGCTTTTCTGTACGCCAGTTGTGTCAACTAACTCAATTTTGTCATCATCATCAAACTCTTCAGCACTAGATATTGGACTGAACTGAGTGAAAGTATGAGATTGAGGATTGAATCGATATCCATCATCTCTAGGAACTTTCAATCCTTCCTTAGTGTGTTGAGCAGCTGGTGGTGCTGTTGATAAGCAGCCATTAGGTAGTCCATTCCCGACAGCACTTGCTTGGGAATGTGAGTTAAAATATTTGTCTTTTTCAAATT
Organism: Gambusia affinis; assembly: GCF_019740435.1. Taxonomy (NCBI): domain Eukaryota; kingdom Metazoa; phylum Chordata; class Actinopteri; order Cyprinodontiformes; family Poeciliidae; genus Gambusia; species Gambusia affinis. The sequence goes on along the minus strand of NC_057884.1, from coordinate 10,048,664 downwards.
TGGTTCCAACATATTCACTTGTGTCTGTGCTGCGAATGTTTTTTACAATTACACTAACACCTGCATCATGTTCGCTGCAGGAGTTGTGAGACTCATCTTCACAGTCAGTCCCCCGATTGCTCTGTTGCTTGAGTTGTCCATCTTGCTCATCTTGGTGACCAGATTCAATGGCAGCTTTAGGATCCACCATGTCAGGGATGTTAAAGGCCGCCAGTAGGTCATCAAAGTCAGGCGTCTTCATATCTCCCATGTTCCTTCCCTCGTTCTGATGATTAGGTCACCTGAAATACACAAATGAATTGAGAACAGTTTAATTAAGCTTGAATTGCCCACTCCAAGACAGATGCTTTGATCACAACGTTTTTGGAATATGTTTTTGAACTAAAAATATTCTCTCAGTATTTGATAAAGTTTGTATGTCTAAGATACTACTACAACTGTAATTAAGAACACTGACCAAATATTAAGCCAGAATAATGCCAAACACTTGTGTAAGGTTAAAGATACTTCCTGATGTAAGGTCAAGAAACATTTAGACTAAAATTGGAAGGGGTGTAGGTGCAATATATTTGATACAGTATGTATAATTTTGACTAGGTGTTAATCAGAGAAAGTTCTAACTTTTGCATCAAGTTCTTGTTTTATAAATTTATTGTAATCGCATGTTGTATAGTCATTCCACTTCATGTGTGATAAATAATTGAAGATCCAAATTAGTATGGCATTCATGGAGGTGAATTTTCTTTGTAAATAAGTGAACAAAACTGTATGGAAAGCAGATTATGGAATTTCAGATGCTGAACTTCTTGTGTTCTGAATGTCAGATTTATTTGTTTAATTATTTACATGATCCATGCTAATTTGTCTTCAGTCACACAGTCCTATATTCAAGCCTTTGGCACTGTAGTGTCATGGAAAGTTGTGTTTGCTTGTATTATGATTGTGTGGTTCATGTTTAAATTCTGCAAGCAAACCCCTCCTCCCCCCTCCCAGAAAAAACCCCCCCAAAAAACAAGTGATTAAATCTTAATAATTTCTTGATTTTGATCTGTGCAAACAAGGTTAATAAACATGGGTGCTTGAGTTACATACATGGAGCTGATCTTCTATGTAATACAAAACCAGAGCAGTACTTTGTACCAAATCTATTTGCACTCATGGACCCATGACAAAAAGCAATCTTATTTTGCCTGAATCCATATTTTATAACTTCACTTCAAAGAGAAGGAATCGTGGAGATAATATGACAGAAATAGTGAAGAGAATAAAAATGGCAATGAAGGGAGAGAGAAGGCAGTAAATCCTGTGAGAAGAAAAAAAATGGCTGCTGAGCTGTGTGAAGCTGCAGCAGGGAGAGGGAGAAAGGCCTGGTTGAAAAACAGCGAGTTTCAGCCATGACAGCCACAGCAGCCTGACGTAGGAAGCGTTGATGAAGAAAAATGACAAAAACACAACACAGAATGGCTTTCTATACCAGCAGTTTAATGCACATGCACTTTTTTTCCTCCAGTAAGAATCAACATTTTATAAAAGACAGCTGCTGTTTCAGTAAAGTGTATGTAAAATAATGGTGGAGACATGCAAGGTTAATCAGCAAGTCCTCACCCTCTTGTCTTCGTTCAGTCCAGCCACTTAGCCAAACCTTCTTTCTTTGCTGCCTTCCATCCTGCAACAAACAGAGTCACAACACAGCTAACCCACAGGAGGCATCCACCCCACCCTGTCTGGGAAAAAAAAATCTTCCCAAACAGGCAAAGGCCCAGAATACAAGGTCAGGTTACATCCAGGCATCTGGTGAGTGCTGGTGGTCCTGATATGGATCGTCTTCGGTCATTCTCTGCACCACAAGCAGCACTAAGACATATAAACAGACACATAGATCATGCTCCTGTGTTGAGTGTGTGTATGTGAATGTGTGAGGCAGGGCTCCCAGCAGCAGATTCACAGACTCATAGCCAGCCCCGTCCCCCTGCCCTCGTCCCTTCCCAAATCTCCTTTCTCCCCTCGTGAACCGTCCAGCTCTGCACTCCAACACTCAGCAGGCAAAGAGCAGGCAGGGGAGCCCTGCTAGCTACCAGCGGCTGAGCTGTGAGGGGCTGCCATGGAGCAGTCTGGGCTATCTCTATCCCCGTGTAGCATAGAGACGGCATTGTTCCCATCAGCCCTCAGTCTGCCTCTAACCGGTTTCAGCTGGTTCTGGTCACTCGACATAAAGCTTTGGGTTGCTGCAGCACGGCCTCAAAAATGCACAGGAAGAGGCTGTGCCCACCTCCCAGGAAGCACTGCAACATTTTCTTTCTTTATAGACACGTTTTGTCATAAAGATTGTTTGAAGCTAGAAACATAACGAGAGAGGTGACTCATTTTCAGAGCCATAAACATCCAAAGAAGCCAGAGGGAAAAAAATAAAAATAAGCAGTCAATTTGTACCTCCAACTTTTTAGCCATGTACTTTCCAATTTGTCCCTTCCTACTTTCATTTTGTAACTGTAAAGGCCATACATACTTACATTTATAAAGCACTGGGTGAAAAATTTAGAAATTCAGCTGTTTAGATACATGGTTATGAAATTATAATGTGGATATGACATTGGGACAATTGGATAAGTTAAGATAGTACTACCTCTAATCAAATCAAAATAAGTGTGAGTGACCTTCTGACGAGGAATTTAAATCTACGGAACATCTTCTTACATGGATAGATTTCAGAAAAGCAATTAAACTGGTTGTCATTGTGGGTGGAAGACATTCCCCAGCCAGATAAAAATTGATATATGGTTGATGACGCCTAACTGAGCCAAAACATTAGGCTCAAGTGGGTCTATGACCAACCTACTGCTGGTAACCGAGTCATGTACAGTAACTAAAGTGGGCTACGGGTAGATTGTGGAACATTAATTTAAATCAGTTGTCTGTGTGGGTACACAGTATCACAATGTTGGATAGTCGATGGATTGTTAGTTCAAAACATCCAGCTAACTTTCACACCCAAACTTTTCAGGAACAAAACAACCAAAACTACGAATGTATGAAATGGCAAAGGGCTAAAAGATCAGACCAGGCCAGAATAAATTCAGATCATTTAATTTACCAGGATTTAATGTGAAAATGTATTTAATATCATGAAACAACTCCTTTGTTTGACTTATCATGATGGTAGCTAAAGCTCAATCTGGTCAGTTTCTTACAGTAAGCTCTCTTTCATGCATCTCCCTTACCAGATTCCCTCCTTCTGCCCCCCAACCAACTTACACCCCCACAAAGACACAGATGAACGTGAACATGCACTCCCATGCATATATAGGTAAACGAAGCATACCCTTGTCAGATTTATTTTCCACTCTGAGAAATATCAGGGAGAAAAAAATCTTCCTGTAGAGGCCTCAGCACTTGCTTTTAACAGCCCACTGTTCCAGCCTCTTTCCTCCTTCCTCCTTCCCCACCTCCACCGCCCCTTCTTTCTTCTGTTCTTCACTGGAGTAGTTATGAGTCTCAGTGGAGGCCTCGTTTTGTCACAAACGCCATCGAAATCAGCACCAATGCCACCTCCGCAGCTGAGGCGTGAAGTAGTGGATGGCGAAAGGGGGCAGTGTTCAGCAGTCAAATGAGGCCTTTTGTCTCTGCATGTGCGGCAGGGTGAGGGGACTCTACGCTCTGGCTCTGGAGCAGGAGCAGCAGCTGGTGCAGAGAGACACACGAGAAAGGGAGGGAGACAGAGACATGGGGGAAGGTGGAGGACACAGAAGAAGAATGGAAACAAGGCAGAATTGAGTTTTAAAAACAGACTTGAATCTGTGCGCACTGCTAACGTTTAAGGCCTTTGCCCTGAAACGATCTTACAGAAGGTTTTTAAATTGATTAATTGCCATATTTTCTCTGCGATACATGAAATTAAAGAGTAAGTAACTAGCATCATGTATGAGTGTTGAGGCCACATTATATATTGTATGCATTAAACAAATAGCATAAACCTGTCAAAAAAAAAAAAATACAAGGAAATTTACATTTTTGTTATTCCAACCCAAATGAAAACAATAATTAGGATATGTCTCCAAATAACAGTATGTGATCCAGAAATAGGTACGCATAAGGAGATATTTTGTAACCTACCTGAAAAACAGAGGTTGCCAGTAGATTAATACTGGCTCTCTTTGGCCTCCTATGAGTCCTTGATTCATCTTGCAGATCTGCCAAATACAGTCAACCATGCTGCAGAATAAACTAATTCTTCATCTTTATGTGAAAAATCTTAAGAGGATGCATTCATCTCAGCACACTAATGCATTTCAAACACTGGAAATGGCAGTAGACGATGAGCATGTGTGTGTGTATATTATAAAAGGCCCTCGCAGTGCCTACTGCCTCCCTGCACTGTGACAGATTCAGTGCAGCGGAGGAGGCTGAGGTTGCTCCCCACCCCTTCCAGAGTCACATGACGTCACACTGCCTCCACTCAAACAGGATATAAGAAGGCTTGCTGGAAGCTGCCCCATCTCTGGTTCCGTTTTCAGCCATTTTTGCCCAAGATGATGTCACACTAATGCTAAAGCTCAGAACCTTAACTGCTGTGTTTTCTCTTCCATTTTAGCATTTGACAGCCTTTCTTTAATGTTTAATCATATAGTTCAAAGGAAGAAACCCATTTTGGCCCTCACTTGACCCATGACTCACCTGCAAGCAGCTGTTTGCACATCATCTAATTTGTGATACAAGTCAAGTGCTTTCTACAGATTGGAATAATAAGTCACATTTGTGACAAATAGGACAGAGAGCCAAAAACCAACTCCCGACTGTTCCTCACTCACTTTATTACATGAGCTCTCAGATTCATACTAAGATCTCTCAGGTTAACTCTTTCAGTGCCATCATCTGACTGGTGAATCAATAATTCGGAAGTCTTTTCTTCAGCTGAATAGAATTAAAAACAATTGGAAAATTGGTGCATGTTCATGTTTAAGAAAAAATCTGATGCCTTATATATCATAGATCTTAAACTATGAGGATGGCGCAGTTCAAACAAATCTCTAAAATCCCCAAAATATTGTTATTTATGCTGTTGATTGAGGTTTGTGGACTTCTAACCATTGCTTTTTCTTACAGACGTTCAATAACTCAGCAACTTAAAAGACATTATAAGAGCAATAGTGTTCCACACACACCATTATTGCCTTTAAATCCTCTGACTGGAAAGTGACAGAAAAGTGATGAAGACCTCATAATGGCAAAACTATCCATTTAAACTGATGCTTTGCTTGCTAAGAGGAAGCCCTTAAATGATTCTTTTAGCTTTCAATAAAGCTGTCATTATCAATGTCATGTGACTTTAAAATGAATGTAATGACTAGCAAATAGAAAAGACATTAGCATAATCACCAAATGAATGAAAGCAATTTTACCCAAACTTGATTTTTTGTATGAAATGCCTCAAAGTAGCATTAAAAATGTGTTAAAACCCAATAATGTGGCTTTGTAATACTAATTTTCTGTGCAGATAATAGCAACATACAAAGCCTGTAAAGACAATCTTAAAAACAAGTAAATCAAGTAGGTTTTTTAATGTGAGTTTTGAATAATTTGATGAACACAATGTGCAGTATATTTAATTGTCCGTTTTTTTTAATATGGAGCTCACACAATACATGGCTTATTATAAATGCACCCCACAGCGCCATCTGCTGTTTTCATGCCGAAACGAACAGTGAAACCGGAACAATGAGTTTAAGCTCATGAGTATTTTATGGCATATTAAAATTGTGTCCAGAACAGAAATTTTTCAGACCCCTGTTGAGTAATAGTTTTTTTTTTTTTTTTTAAAGTTCATGCTGATCAGAGTAAATGCATAATTGCTTCTTTGTGAAAGGAAAATGACACAGCCTTTCCAGGTGATTTGATTTGCTCGATTGTGGCGTCTGGAATTAATAAAGTGGTTCTTAGTGTAGGTGATCAAGGAAAGACAATCAGGCAGGAGCTGTTCGCAATCTTATGAGTTGATTAACAATCTTCTCATTCTCTAGAGCTGTGACCGTAAAACTGCATGAATTCCTTTTCTTGACTCATTTGCTTTTTGGTTAAATTCACAAAAAAATGGTGAAAGAAGTGGCAAAAATATGAAAAGGGAAATCTAGTAAGCAGTGATTTCAAAAGAACTTCGCCTCACATTTCATCGATTGCAGCCAGTATTCCTGGTGTCTTTTTTGTGTTTTCTTGTTTGGTCTCTGGTAAAACAAATGAACAAATATTTCAGATGGCACTGTGCCGTGGATCCTACCTGTTGCTGCCCTTTGATCAGAGGTGACTCATCCTGTTTTGTTAAGGTCAACTCTGGACAAGCATGCAAATTGAACCATACATACTCTTTTAGACTCCTGCAGGGATGTGTATAAGGTTGTGACCCAACAATAGCCAGAGGGAACCCTCAACCTTTCAACAAAAAATTTTTATTTACCTATGCAGACTCCCGGTCTGTCCTCATGCGTTCTCTTTTTTATGCCCGTCTGTAAGTCTGTACTGTCATAAGTGGGATCAGTCAAGTATGATAATTTGATATAGGCTTCGTGTGTGGGTGCCTCACTGCGTTTGAAGGAAGCTAAAATTGCATTGCTGAGCTTTCTAGAGACGCAAACAATCATAAAAGATGTGAGTCACATTCAATGTCTGAGTCCTACCAGTTGGTCACAATGTTAAAGGAAACTAAATGTGAAGCAATGAAAGGTAGAGTAAAGGTTTTTAGATCTTCTTGTGTCAATACATTGAGACTTTCTACACCTATCCATACACACAAGTGACTTGTTTTCAGACATCAATGGGATGTTTGACATTTGAATTTTTATGAAATGGTTTTCAAAACAAAATCTTGGATTTACTTAGTGGGAAGTTATTTTACAACACCTCAAGCATCCATAAGCAGGATCAGTCAAAGCTACCAAATTAAAAATATTCTGGCTTTTGTGATCGCGGGACAATCTAAAATATTTTTTCCCTTTTCTGTCATGTGAAACCTATGAACGTGTATGATGTTTTTTTTAGCTACAAAAATATTTTTTTATACATTCTCTGAAGATTAAACAACAAAAAAAACTTCACAATTGCAGACACCAAACTAATTGTGTTGTGTTATATGTTTTTGTAATTATTATTTTAATGTTATGTCCTGAATTCATTTTCTATATCTGCTTAATTCTATGCACGGTCAAGGTTGAATTTACAGACTTGGTCATTGGCCACTTAAGATACTCCTCCTCCAATCCTGTAGATGAATTAGATGTATTTGAATAATTACTTACTGCCTTTACTTAAAGATTGAAGATTAAGAGGTTAACTAGGCCTTCAAACACAAGTAAAAAAAAAAAAAAAAAAACCATAACTTAATACAATATGTTGTTTAGGTTTTACACCTAAGGTCAATATTAAGAGACATTCTCTCCCCAAAATACACCATTTTACAATATAATGCATACTTTTGGAAAGTAGTTCATACTTAAAAAAAAAAGAAAGAAAATATATTACTCAGAAACAGAAATAGTTGGACACATGCCTTAGTTCACCAATATAGGACAGCATGAGTGGAAGAAAGCTCCTCAGCTCAACATGGAAGGAGAATTGATTGCTGCTATAACACTGCTATGATTCTAACCTAGACAGAGTGGAAGCAATGATGAGAATGATAAACTGTCCTTAGTTGTTTTTATTGAATCATAAGACTTAATGGAGCCAGTTACAGCTTAGAGCACAGAACAGCCACAGCCCTGCTATTTCCTGTTAATGCACCTTCATTCTAACTTTCATTCCTTCCTTCTTAATGTTCTTTCTGAGGATGACAAGATGAAGGGTTCAGACCTTTAGGTAAGTTTGCAGGCTGACAAAGGATTTGTACCACATATCTGAGCGAAAACCAGAACTGACTCTCAAGGAACAGAGCTGCAGCTCTCAAAATCCCAATTGCTCCAAACATATTGGAATTTAGCTTTTCATAACTGGAAGAGATGGTTGTTTACATAATCAAAAATACCTCATAAGGCAATAAAAATCCATCGCTTATCTATAACTGCTTATCTTGCACCAGCAGTAAGTGGGTGAGAAGGTACACACCTGGATACACACACCTAGGACAATTTAGATCAACCTAGAGTCAAATCCTGAATTCGACCATTGTGCAGCCCGAGCAATAAAAATGTTTTCAGCATTCATTTTGTTTTAACTTTTTGTTAAGAGTGTGAGAAAAAGTAAAAACATATACCTAAACTTTTTTTCCATCAATATGCCATAAAGATTTTCCATCACTGGGCTTCATTGTCTTTGATTCTACTTTGTGGTCGAGTTTCCAGAGGGTAAAACCATGGCAAATAGTTTTATTCATTATAATTTTCTATAAATAGGCTAATATTAGAACTCCAGAACAGAAACCTCCCCTCTAAGAAAAAAGGAAGAAAAAAAGATTTTTACGAAGTACATTACAGACTATTAATAGACACCAGAATCCAGAGGTTCGGTCCTCGTGTTCCGATGACGTTCACACCTGATATATGAATGAAAATATGTAGATAAACATCTGCGATCTGTAATTGGCAACTCTAAATGATCACCCAACTGCATCACTTTTCCTCTGTGACACTTCTGCTAATGACGCGCTGACGCACAGCTGTTTCAGGAGGGGGATTTAACTTTCTTTCATCAGTAGTCATTCCGATCAAAGGCACCGAAAGAGGAACTTCAGCAGTTCGGTGTAGCTGGACGTCTTGCTTTACCCCCCTTTACATTAGTCCAACTAGCAGGGGAAAAAAAGCGATTATGGCGTTGATTATTTAAAGTTAGACCGAGTTAAGTCAATGCAGCGTAAGGATTAGTAGCCTATACATCATTTGGTTTAGAGCTGACCCTCTCTCCTATCATGTGTGCGGTGCGCTTTTGTTACTCATGGTCTTGCAGAGCGCTCTGGCCGATTTTTATTATCCTGGCGGCAGCGCCTTGTCTCCTGCGCTGCTCTGAGAGACCTGCGTTAGTCTTTGGAAAAATGTATCCCAGGGGCAATCACTGGGCTGTAGGTAAGAAAACCTTCATTTTTAATCAGAAATATTTATTTAATCATTTTTTTAGACAGATGAATTTTTGATCATATATATTTAATTTACTTTAACTTTCAAAATGTTTTTTTTCTGTCATTTAACTTCTAAATTAAAGTGAAACACTCACATGAAGAAAAACACCTGCTGCCTGTGTTATGGACTCGGCAAGGGAAATAAAACCAGCTAATGAAATGATCTCATTAATAACGTCTTCTGATGTTGCTTTAAATTATTTTTGCAAATTTCAAGTCCTTGCAATTGGTTGAAGAATAACTAAACAAAACATATTTTTAAAATAATAATAATAATAATAATAATAATAATAATAATAATAATAATAATAATAATAATAATAATAATAATAATAATAATAATAATAATAATAATAATAATAATAATAATAATAATAATAATAATAATAATAATAATAATAATTTTCAACCTACAGGTCATTTAATGGGGAAGAAGAGCATTACAAGTCTGCCTGGACAGCAGCAAGAAAACCTTGACTACCTCACGCTTTCACAATCGGACAAGATCTTTGATCAGGACCAAACTGTGATGGAAATGTCAGCAGAGAACCAAAAACTAACAGTGCTGCGAAAGCTGCTCCACAACGACAGGAGAGAAGACAACAGAGGAAAACATCTCCGAGAGGTCAGTCTGTAGAGTCAAACTATGTTTGTAATCCCTGACTTTTAATATGCTTACACTTCTCTGCTTAATTATTGTTTTGCAGGTGTTAGACCTCCTAGTTCTGACTTTGAAACAGCAAGACAGTGACTCCCACTGAAGGCAAGACAAGCTCGGTGGCAAACGCAGACTCTGATGTCTACTCAACCTGCTCTGTAATCACATATTTACAATGTATAAGCTCTGTGCTATAGAAAGACACTAGATGCACAAAAACAATTATGTTTTTGGTGAAGTAGCATTTTTATTTGCACAAAATAAAAGGTTTCAACCGCTGACTGACTGACAAGGTTGTGTTGTAGAATCCAGGAATCTTAACTGAATTACATGTTACGATGACAATAACTTTTACTCAAAGAATTGAATAAATGCATACTTCTGAGGAAGAATTAACTTTTGTTTTTTGTTTATTTTTCTTTGCTCTGCTTTTCCTACAGAAGACTTATTTTGGATAGATCCAAAATGTCTGTTGCGAAGAATTTATTTCAGCATCACACTATCCCATCGTATTTCGACTGTAAACAATAGATAAACAAACAAAAAAAATCTGCAATTTACATGAGTTTGTGAAACCTTCACATCATGGTCCTACCACTTGCACATCAACACTTTTCACCACTAGGTGGTGCGCAATTTCAATTTAATGAACATCTCGTGTTTCCGTAACTTTCTAGTCGCACAAAACGCCAAGATCACCATAATTAAAAGTGTAAAGAAGCCATAAGATTGTTGTGTTGTTGGGTGATGAGTCTTTAAATGAGGGGGAGGGAGGAGCAATAAATAAACAAACAAATAAACACCAATTGTTTTTCTCTCTGGGAAGAGATGAATACATGACCATCAGTATTATTTTTGCTCGCAGGGGAGTCAAGCAGACAACAGGAAACGCTAATTGCAACAGTTTGGCAAAACAAATCGTCCTTTTAAAGCCACAGACACATTTTTTCTTCCTCCTTCTCTTCAGTCATTTGTCACGGATGACTGGTAAACAACTGAAGAGCAAGCCACTTTCACCCCTATTAGGAGTCTAATCCCAGGAGAGAGTCGAATACAGTTTGTAGTTGTTAATGGGGAGGAAATAAGATGACCTACGGACGCAAATACGGAGGAAGTTAAGAGGTTTAAGCCACTTTGACTGAGACACCAGCGTGTATTTAAAATATATAATTAATATAGATTGTATATATGTCTATGCATTAAATTAGTAGATAATTTAATAATAAAATTATTAAATTATATTCGATGATATTAGATGACTGTATTTTTCTTAAGAAAACAAATCCTTGTGAAGGCAGATATCCACCGCTAGAGGGCACTAAAATTAATCCAATTTTAAAATTTTTTCATCTGTGCGGTCTTTCATTCTTCGTAAATGTCACCTTTCCAGATTAGTATTCCCGTCACACAACTTAGTCATTTTCCATTTTCTTCTTTTTGTGTTTTACTCTTCAGAAGGTCCTGATATAAAACTTTTTTTTTTTTTTTTTTAGGAATCACATAAGAGTTATTTCTCTAAAAGCTCTTAAATTGTTAAAGAATTCTTGCATTTGGAAACAGTTTTTTAAAAATATTTGAGTTAGACAAAAATAAATTACATTTATTACACTGCCAATCAAAAAGACAGTGAATTATCAGCGACATAGATGTGATTGTGTTGCCATCAAAATAATGAAAGAATACAAATGGGTTCCATTACACGTTTGTTTTACTGATAACAAAAGTCTTAGCCATAATGAGAAAAGATTAAAATAAAACAGAACATCACAGTTGAATCAATTTTCTAACATAAAAAATTATATGAAGAGTACATCCAAATAACTGCATTTATGGTTTAAAGTCACTGAACTTTTTTTTACAATGTCTCAGGAACTTATGCATCACCTATCAGGATTTTGACAGTTTTTTGTTTTTTTTCTTGGGATTGGGATGTTCAGGTGTCCAGAATTTCACAATCCGATCTGGAGAAAGATAAAAATCTTTTCAAATCACTGTCTTCTGGATGTGCATGTCCATCCTAAGCCTTCGTTTGGCATCACCATGTCTTCCCAATAGACTGAATGTGCTCCTTGGCTTTCATCCTCAGTGAGGCTATACTGGAGTTCCTTGGGTTGGCTGAGCACTGGTATGTGGGTGGCAGGGAGCACATAGAACTGATGTGGGAAAGGTGAGGACTGTGTCCCAGGGCTGGCGAGTTGAATATTGACGCTGGCAAGGAAGGAGGCATGGATGGGGGAGGAGAGGGCGCGTAGGCCCCTGGTAGGGTCTGTGAGCCGCTGATGAAGCCGGGCAGCGACTGCAGAGGGGCCGAGGATGTGATAGGGGTGGAGAGCCAGGGCTCCAGTGGCAGCCCGGAGCCCAGGGAGCTGGTGGTGGATCGGCCAAAAGACAGAAGAGAGGGAGAAGGGGTGTCCTGCAGCTTGGTGGCGCTCACCTCCAGCTTCTCCTGACGACGCCACTTGGCTCGTCGGTTTTGAAACCACACCTAGAAAGAGGTGAGAATGGTTAGAAAAAATAAAATAAAATAAAATACTGTGTAACCATAAAGTAAAATGTTGCATCTTTAACATTTATATTACAGCCCTTGTAAGATATTAAAATATATAGACATATTATAATCGCTTAGTTAATAGATTTAAAAACTTTGTTACTATATTACATATAAGTGACAGGATTGTACTGAGGGGATTACTCTTAAAACTTCCTTTTAACTTAAAATTTGTTTTGTATTTTCAGTAAAAGCAGAATGAGTTCAGAATCTCGATTATTTTTAATCTCAGTTTAAAACCTTTTAGGCACATAATGCTTGGCGCAGACAGACTTTAATTGGGGTATTTATTCTACTTTTGAGATATATTTCATTTTTATTCTCTTGCAGAAATTTTAACTCACTGCTTTTGGTAGTTTTTAAGATGTGTCTTATCAAAAATATTTGTGGAAGACTGGTTTAAGGTGGAAAAATAAAATGAAAGCAGCCTACAGCTTTTGATGTGACCTTTTTTATGTTCGTGTATTTTACAATGGGAAAAAAAAACTAGCGCATTAGAAAAATATTTCATAGGTAAGCAAATTATTATTATTATTATTATTATTATTATTATTATTATTATTATTGTTGTTGTTGTTGTTGTTGTTGTTGTTGTTGTTGTTGTTGTTATTATTAATGAAGCGACTTGGCGACTTGTCTATGACAGAAAACAACTAGTGGCATTATTTTGGAGGCCATGTCCCACCTGCACTCGGACCTCCGGTAGGTTGACCTTCAGAGCAAGCTCCTCTCTGCTGTACACGTCCGGGTAATGGGACTTCTCGAAGGCCCGCTCCAGTTCGTGGAGCTGGAAGGTGGTGAAGGTGGTTCGGTTCCGGCGGTGTTTCTTTTTCTGGTTCTCGTCGTCGGACAGCTTGCCGTCTCTGTCCGGTGAGTCCGGACCCGCGGAAGCTTCCCCGGTGCACACACCTGCTACGAAGGAGAAGGAGGCGTTCAGCGACTCAAAGAAAAAAAAAGGCAAAATTACTGTTTTTCTTAGAAAAGTTTAAAGGACATACCCTTATTTTTTTTATTTTTTTTTTTGAGTTATTGTTTTTTGTTTCTAAAACTTTCCTTAGCTTTTTATGAAGCAACACCTTCTACATTATTTAACCTAACTTGTGACTTTACCGAGGAAACAGAAGTTGTGACTATCCACAATAGTGGCTTATTACTAAAAGAAAAAAAGTAATAAGCCATTATATCCTTCAAATATTATTGTCAGGAACGAAAAAAAACATACGCAAATTAATTCTACTCACTGTCACAACTGTCAGTGTAATGACTTTTCTTCCTCTGGGTCCCAGTAACATTTCCGCTGCGGTCCGGGTCTTTCTGTGTGCCGGTGTAAGAGGCTGACTGGTGGAAGATGGTGTCCTCTTTGAAGCCCAGGATGGCCTCGATGCTGTGGACGGTGGACGGGTTGGTTCCCGGGCTCTGCACGGAACGTGCGGAGGGAGAGACGCGCTCGTCCATCATCATCATCATTTGGGATGTAGATCCGAGCAGCCACATTGGTCGTTTCAAGTCCAGAAGAAATGTCAGAATTCACAGACTCCTACTGTTTCTTTTTTCTACTGAAACTTTTCCTCTCTTCTCAGGTCTTATTTTGGAAAAGTTCTCTCTGTTGTTATGGAGCATCTTTGCCTATGGTTTTTAAAGTGGTGCTTGTGCGGGACACCCCTCCCACGTCACGTCACAGAAGGGACGTCCTGCTGGATTTAGGGGGTAACATGCAGCCACCAGCTTTCACCCAGCAGAACTCCACCCCATCCCCATCCCAAGTGCATCAGCATGCCTCTAAACCTACTTATATAAATCTTAAAACCATCTTTCCTCTTCTCCAGATGTCATGTTCATGTCGGAGTGTGGAGGGGGGGGGAGAGGGAAAGATTAAGCCCACAGATTAAGGTACAACAAAATCATAATTACAAGATCTCTGGTGAGATCACGGACTGCAAGATGACAGCTTAATATTTAATCACATCTTCAAGATATTGTCACCAAAAATGAGTCTGTTCGTTGAATTGTTTTGCAGATCAGAAAAATAACTGCAGTTTCCACACGTTCAGATCTCAAACTGCCGTGAATGTAGAAGCTAATTGAAAAATAAATAAATAAATAAATAAAAAAAATCAACAGTTTATCTAACAAAAGATTTTCAGAAAAATGTCTTAATGTTCAATAGTGTGACTAATGCGTAAACAACAAGAATTTGAGTTTATAGCCACTTAACAAACAAACATTGACAGCAGTGTGGTAATCCTTCTTAAGGGGATTAGTTATTTTACTCAAAAGAGTTAAAACCCCTAAAACTATTTTGTTTTTCCTAATTAAAGACGTTGACCTGTGTTGGCCCAACAGAGAGGGGTCCATGAAGAATAGCAGGATACAAAATAATGTCTTAACTTAGACCACAGAGCATAAGGTAGGTGTATAACTAAGTCAGTTCATGAAGAAAAAACAAAGCTCTTATTTTATTAGTGTCTGCCTAGTGACTCACATGGAGCACAATAGAAAATCCATTTCAAACACGTTTACCATTTTATTGGAGAATTTAAACTGAAAAAGCAAAGCTAGGTTACTGGTAAATCTCAAAGAGAGGCTTCAAAAACCACAAAGCTGAAAATAATTCACTGTGTGAAATTATTCATTTCCAGCCTGCAGAAACCAAATGCAAAATCTAATAAATAAATAAAAACAATGGACAGAAATAATAATAATTAAAAAAAAACAATTTATGATTCAACTAGGGCACAAGAGTTTAAGAGAAGAGACCATTAACGTTCACTCTCTAAGATCTGTTTGTTAAAAACTCAAGTAGCTGCAAACTGAATCCTAGTTGACGTGGTGCCTGTTCACAAGATTAGCCGCTAAAATATGGGGTGAACTCAGGTAAAAATTGAGTGAAAGTCAATGAAAACAGGAAAATGAAATGTTTTAGCCCTTCGAAGTGATATAAAACTAGATGAAGTAGCGAGTTTACACAGCCCCAACTTGGCGTATAAATGAACTGTAAAGGGTCTGGGCTGCTCTGAGTTGCTCTAAAGATCTCAGCTTTTGCAACATTCTCAAAATATTCAGAATGAATAAGGTAAGAGACACAGGATGACAAACATTTTGTGTCTTTGGGGATTTAAACAGGGTCACAGGTACAATTACTGGATCTTTCTGGAACCTGGGCACTCAGTGAAGTTTGAGAGACTTTGTGAAGATAAAAGACAGGATGCCAGCCAGCTGTTTTGCAAACGTCTTCAAAAGTCTGTTCCTCAAACTTAGGTTTGTAAAATGAGGACCCATTTAAAAAAAAATAAGTTTCATGTTGATTTTTTGAAGATTTATTAGCATTTCGATAAGTGGGCATGTATCAGTTATGTCACTCCACATCTTTTGTTGTGAAGAGTTTTGGTCTCTTCATTTGACATTTTATATGATTGTTCACAACATTTGGCCAATCTTTAATTAATTATTTTAGACTTTGACTTTTCTGACTCTGATAGTCAATGAAGACACATCAATATTTCAAGAATGATGTAAATCATTCGACTACCTCGCAGTCTGAAACATTTTGTCCATTATAATTTTACAGGAACTTTAAATTGCATTCAACATTGCATCGTTACATTGTGCAGAAAGAAAAAAATAAACGTCACTGGACTCAACGAGGGAAAGATGGCACAGGCCAACAACCTTGGCAGCGCTGATCCTATTAGATGTAATCTCCAGACTTTACAAATCCACAGCCGTTCAAACTTGGCTTCTTGTAAAACTCGGAACGCTGCAGTTTCCCATCAACCAGCCCCCCACTAGCCTCACCCTGATTCTCCTTAGCCTAATCTTTCCTAACTGTTTGAATAATGCCCAATTAAATTAATACCTATTTATTTTTCACTATGTTATCCCTGATTTGTGTAAATAAGATTAATTGCAGCTACCCAAGGCTACATGTTTTCTGGCTGTGTGACTGAATTTGAGGGATAATCATCATGAAAACTATTAAGGATTTAAATTCAAAGAACGGAAAATATACCTCATCCGTGAATGTGAGCATCCACAATTTTTTCACAATTAATTGGACTTATTGGGTTTTAATGGCAAGAACAATTATCAAAATTAAGTAGTTAACACTGTTTTCCCAGGGATGCAAGATGCTAACTCCTCTCCTGTGCATTTGGTTTTCTGTTGCAATCCCATATTCAATCTGGGCTAATAATTGAAAGTGAAAGGAATTTTTTTTTTTTTTATTCCACCACTGACTCATTGCTTGTGTTTAATATGCATTTTTATTTGAACAACAAATTTGCCTTCTCACAATCATGTGCATTCAAGCATTTCAAAAACACACATGCCTTTATGATTTATGTATTTATACAGTAAGTTTGTGCAAATCTGCAAATGTTTCTGCAAAAACTTAATCCAGCTGAAATTATTGTAACACCTGAAAATCACATGCTTCCGTGCAACACCAAAGGTGGCTAAATATATCGAACAGTTATACAGCAGAAACAAAAATAAAAGAAAGAAAAAAAAAACAACAGAACCAAGAGGAAAGTTGCATAACTCAGGAAGGATTGGTTTTCTATCAGCACATGTTGGATTACCTTGACTTTCTTTTTTAATGAAAAAAAAGAACAACACACACACACACACACACACACACACGCACACCCACGCACACACACACACACACAGAGACTAATCTGTCTCATTTCATGACAACACTGAACAATAAGAGTAGAAGGATTGGGCACCATCGACACAATATAATGTACTGCAAATTTGTGTGCAAAAAAAAACTTTATAGCAGATTTTTCTGATGGTTTTGATATAATTTCTTGTTATGATTTGAATCAAATAATGTGACATAACAGGAAAGAGGGCTTATTCTCAACAAATGTGTAGAACCTCAGACTCACAACTTGGTTTATTCTTAGCAATATGTTAAATTATTATCTTAACAATCCCCCCTGTCTTTCCGCCATTGGCTTTCGCCACCCTTGGCTGTTCACATGACAGAGCACTTCTCCTCTGCTTTGCTCTTCAGCTCGGTCACCGTGGCAGAGGCTTTTTCCTTCAACTGGTCCATGTCCATGTTCTGCAGGTTTTGAAACTGGCCCATTAGGGAGTCCTTGCCCTCCTCCTCCGTGGCGTCCTCGTCCACCATCTTGAGCAGCTCCTCGGGCACGTCCACGTCGTCCCCGGCCATCTCTATCATGTTCTCGTCCTGCTCGCTCTGCAGATGTCAACGTTAGGTAGGAGAATGTGGTCAGGAACCAACGAGCTACGATTCAGACATCGAGATATACATCGATAAATCTGATAAAAGAAAAATGTTCACTTGTCCTTCTGCAAAATCATTTGTGATTAAGGGTGATTTTTGGTTGCTTGCATTCATTTTGGAAAAGGCAAAAATAACCCCCAAAAAACATGTTGCATCAACATTTTTCAAGATGACTAAAGGCAAACTCCCTAGTAGTTCTTTTAAAGGTTGCTGGAAAGAGGGGGAAAAGAGGGCCCTGCTGCCTTGTTTTAATGATTTGCTTTCAAGAATCAAATTCTGCATAAACTGATTTTCGGTTGTCAAAAAGCTGCAAACTTCTAAAAATAAATAATCAAAGAGAAACGTGAAAAAACAAATTCATGATTTTTTTTTCTTTTTAGCTTGACATTTGGTTGAACTCCACTTAGTACTTTCTCCTTACTTTTATCCACTCTTTTGTTTGACTTATTGCATGTTTGTTAGTATCATTACAATTAGATTTTGATTTTTTTTATCAAAAATGTAAAGTTTTAGGTTTTGTTTTTATGCATTTGTGTTATGGGTAAATGTAATATTTATAATTTTATATTGTCCGTAGCTTTCCTTTGCGTTTCTTTATTACAAATGCAATTGTGGGTTTATTCATCAGTCCTAACAACATTAGGACTGATGAATAATGATTCACGATTCAATCTAATGATGAATGGTATGTTGTTTGCTTAGTTTGATATTCGAGTGTGACTGATTTTAGCAGCATTTTATCGTTGTCCTGTAAACTCCATAGGTTACACTTACAAATTGCTGCATAATTATGAACTTATTGGAAAAATGAACATTTGTGATTGGCTTTTTTAGGCAAAAACACTGCTTTGCTTTTACTGTTGTACAGTAAAAATCAAATACATTTAATGGATCATTTAGAAGCAAACAATAATGAAAACAACCAAATGTGAATATTTGAGGATATTTTGTGTTTTCCATGGGTTTCTGACTTTAAGTTTCATCCTCTTTATTATTAAATCATAAGCCTCATAAACAACTAAATCTGTTTATTAGGCTCTGCCCTGTGACTACTTTAAAGTTCTATCTGTGGGATTATCTCAGACCTGATTTAGCCTTTCTTCCCAGGTACAGTCTAAAGATAACCTCAGTAATGTTGTGTGACTGTCTGGTTCCAACTTCCCGTTTCTCTTAAGAAACTAAACTTTCCCCACTAATTTTAAATGATTTTTATGAATAACATCCGATTACACAAATCTTATTAACTAGAACAACAAACTCAAATTTCTTTTTTGGAAAAAAAACCTAAGAAAACAGCTAATGTTCAGTCTTGTCTCTTTACTGGACTTTCATGTGATATAAACATAATTTAATGAAAACAATAGTAGGTTATTGCTCAAAAGTTATGACTTATTTGCTTTCAAGTCATTGATATTTAGCTAATGTCTTTAAAAATGAAGCAATTAAATCAAATTTACCAAGTGGTTGAAAAAGGAAACCAGACATTGATGTGCCATTAGTTGAAGGCTATTAGAGCAGCTAAAGTCACTCGCAGATGAAATGTCATCACAAGACTGGTTTTGAATCAACTTCTCAGTCATTTACTGAAAAACTTCAGGTTTGAACAGTTTAAATGACGTCTCTACATACCTTTTTCACTCCTTCCATTACAGCTTGTTTCTCTGTCAAGGCTCCTCTGAAATTCACCAATTGCCCAGTTTAGATCCACTAAAGTAAATGTTGCAGTTTGCTGGAGCCAGATCCCTCTGCCGGGGTTCGCCCTAATAGGCTTGGAACACCTGCTGTGTGGCATTTGGCTTTCTAAGACTAAAGGTGCAACAAGCCTTTCTTAGTAATCTCCTCCTGCACAGTCTGCAGCAGCCAAGTGCTGCTGTCATACAGAGATGACCTCAGCTAAAACCCGACCAAACAGCGAGGTGAATTAGTAGATATAGTTGGTTTTGCATTTCATTTAAAACAGCTGTTAGATACAGCCTCCTCCTGTCTTTGTTGGGGAATTGCAATGTTTACAGTAATTAGGAGCTGTTTTATAGTTTTTAGAATATTATTGACTGAGTTTTCTCCTGGTGTGGCTTCATCACTTTTCACTTTTACATTAACCCGCTGTTTCTTCCATCTCCAATGTGATTTTTGCTATTTTTAAGATGCAGGATTAAAAGCTCCAACAATAGAGTGACTGATGGAAAAACTTCAGCTAAAAACATCCAAACCTTTTTTAGTTGGGGATTTTTTTGGGCGTAGTTGGATTTCATCCTCTTAGAACCTGTAGTTTGGTATTAGCTTCATAATTATCCAAACCATTCAATTGGATTCAGAATCATTGTAAACTGAGTAAACAACCAGCTTCACAAAATAATAGAGTTTTTGTCATATAGTTTAAAATCCTTTAAATTAGATGCCAGAGAAAGGTGGAGAGGTGGGAGGGGTTTCCTCCAGCCTGGCCAAGTAAGATCTAAAATTGGCTTTTTATATCTGAGTTACTTTATAGAGAGTAAAACACCAACTTTCTAGGCAATAGGTACATAGATAAGTACTTATACTTCTAATGAATGTGCATTCTAAATTTCTACTTAAATCTATGTAGCAAAATCAAAATTAGGAATGAACTGTAACAATTAATGTGTCAGATTGTTTATGCAGCAGTACAAATAATTGCTACTTTCTACTTTAGATAAAAGAAATTTGATTTAGCATTTTTTTAATTATTATTTTTCAAAATAACTATGACAGTGGAATCATAATATTTTACTCAAGGTTATCATACAACAACCATCTCAAACCAGGCAATTCCCAAGTATTCAGGTTCCTCAAGTCATTGATAAAACATAGTGCATGGATAGTGCATAAGGTGTTTCTTCAACGTTAGTATTACACCTTAAGTTCTGTCTTGTTGGCCATGTGGTTAAATTGCATCTTAAAGAATATAAATATTCTATGGGTTTGGTAAGGATGTGATTGTGTAGCATCGTAGTTCTGAAACCACCCATGGGGGTACTTGGGCTAACTTTGGTAACACTCAAGATACATTTTGGCACCATTATTTTCCAAATGAAAAATCTGTACTATAAACTTCTGATAAGAACAGTGTAGTAACAATGCATGGTTTGTTCTATTTATCTCCAAAGCTTGAGTTGGATCTGGGAGTGACATGAAACCGAGCTTAACCTCGTTTCCATTGCCAGTTTTAAAAATGATTGGATTCCCCATTTGTAATAATCAGTGACCAGGGTTGTGTCTGTTAGCAATACAATAATGATGTATTCCTCAGTATCTGCAATTTTGAGCACTATAGTCTAAAATAGTATTATTGCCAAAAGTCATAAAAACACCAAACACTGTGTTGCTGCAGTTGTGACTGTAAATGTATGGAAGCCATTTTGGGTTTTTGTACTTGTTTCACATTTGAAATTTTGAATATTTTTAACCGTTCGGTTAATATTTTAAACCATAAATTTAGAAAAAAACACGACTTCTAAATGAAAACGGAACATATATTTAAACAGAATCCTTCAATTAATGATACTATGAATACCAACTTCTTCATTTAAATAAGTGGAAAATACCAAAATTAAATCATGAAAATGTACTATTCAGTCACTATGGAATTATGGCAAATTTCCTGAGATGCTGGATCAAGGCAATTATATTACTCAACGTGTAAAGATAAAAACATATGTTTACCTTTGGCAGTCTGTATTTGTCCCTGAGACACACTCTGAGCGTTGCCCTCTCTGCCTTTTTGTGTAAGAAATCTGCATCCCTTTCCATCCTGGACAAATAAAAAAAGAAAACAATCTCAAGTTTGTTTACTCTTGGTTACAAAAACACATTACAGATTAGTTAATATATCCCGTATATAGACAATTTTTTTCCATTGACTTTCATATAAGTTTGTGATTAACTTGTTAAACATATGGGAGAAATGTCAATGCTGTAAATTTATGAAAACCTTGCAGATTCAAAGGTCAACAGCAAAGTATACGTAAGCAACATTGCCAATCATTCTTTACATTATTTCTTGGTTGCCTATAAAGAAAAGATAAATATAGAGGGCTTCTATGAACTTTTTAATTTTACCCAAGTTACGGTGATGAAGTAAAATAATTGCAAATCTGCAGAACAAAATCAAACATGTAAATAATTGTCTTTTTTGCTGTTGAGACTTGTTTTGATTATTTTTGATTCAGATTTTATTTTTTTATCATTCAACTTCCTTCTGTAAAACAAATGTTTGATTCAAGTATCTGAAACCCTGAATATATTCCTGCAGATTCAACAAATCTCCTAGTGCACTTTACCTCAGCCATTTAAAGAGATTACCCATAAAAGGTTAATCTCTACCTAGAATTTAGTCAAAACATCAAAACAGGAGTGGTTTTCAAACGTCTCATCTTTCCAAGTCAGATGTAATTTAAAACCATTTTACTGCCAGACTGTTTTAAAAGATAGTTGTTTTTTTATTTTTGTGTCATTCAAATTATTTTACTTTAAATGTTTATGATTTGTTTGTGTGTGTGAATGCCATAATTTAATCTCATATTTCAAGAACCAAAAGACTATATTTAGCCCCACGGACAA
Source organism: Gambusia affinis (assembly GCF_019740435.1). NCBI lineage: Eukaryota > Metazoa > Chordata > Actinopteri > Cyprinodontiformes > Poeciliidae > Gambusia > Gambusia affinis. The sequence continues at coordinate 10,026,526 of NC_057884.1, read as the reverse complement.
AATATATACAAAAATTTTTTTTCTTGGTTAGTCTCTTTTGTGACCTTCAGAAACAGATGCCTCTTTTAAAGACTCAACTTTTTCATTGTTCAAAAACAATAGAAGCTATTTTATTGTACTTTTTTTCTGTGTGTGTTAATAAAAGATGTGGACTTTTGACAGGGAGGGAAAAGCAGAGAGACTGAATGTAACAAAACAATACGTCAAGGTCAGATTTTATTCTCTGCAGCCATTTTGGGTTCCACAGGCCAGTGGCACCTGCTCAAAGTGTAGTTTGGTCCATGTTTCTACTTACTTCTCCTCTACCAACTGTTTTTGGTACTCTTCATACTCCTCGCGTGTCATCCCAGCTGCTTTTGCAGGATCTGACGGAGTGGCCTCCTCCTCTTTGTCGCCTCCACCACCAAGACCTATTCCTGACAGGGGGTTCCCAATCATGCTCTTGATCAAAAAAGCCATCACGAGTTCTTCCGAGTGTTTACTCTCCAAGGAGGGGGATGTTTTCGTGGACTGAAAAAGTAAACGGTTCTCCTGGTGCTTCGCTTTCGCTTCCTGTAGCTTTCCAATCCAGTGGTAGCTCCCTAGCTAACCTCCTGCTTGCCTACAGAGTCAAGGACACACTGATGACAAGCAACAGACACATACATGCGCACGCAAACAACACACACACAGTCTGCCATAATCTGGATTTAATCCCTTCTGCTTCACTATACTAAGAGGCAGATGGCCTGCTTTTTTTTTTTTTTTTTTCTATTTCTAAATCATGGAGACCTTTCTGGATGTTTTTCAAAAATAAATTTTTAAGGTTGGAAGCACTTTTTAGGCAAAACTTTTACCAAAACTCACAGAAGGCCTTAAGGCTACATGGGCAGTCTCTTTCAACCAAAAACAGAGGCTGTGTACTTCCACCCACTGCTGCTTAATCATATTAGAGAAGTTCAGATCGGCCCATGTGCAGCTTACACTGCTGAGATCAAGCAGAGGGGAGAGAGGGCCAGGATTATACTGTATTCTTGTTTATCCCAATAAAGCCATCCTTCATGCAATGCTATTGTTGAATAGGAACGTGACTGGCTAAAGGTGTGAAATGGGGAGGAGTCATTCCGTCATGGTCTTTTGTAGGCCTGCAGCTCTTTTTACAAACACATACACAGATTAATTACATACAAGTAGCGCAACAGTATTCTCTCCTCTGGTATTATTGAAATTTTTTCAAGCATAGTTTCAAGAACATAATGGCGCAGCAGAATTCAGATGAAGATAATGTTGTGATTATCAGGTAGGAATGTGAGCTCATCTCCTGCTCAACCTAATACGTTCTCATTTAATTTAACTAAAACATTGCGATATGCCAGCTTTGTTTCTTTGCTTTTTGCTCCAGAAAAAGAACCTCACTTTGTAGGTTCATATACAGAGTCAGTGGTTTTATTAGAGTTTTTGAATAAAATTATGATAATGTGATTATTGATGATAACTTGTTAGGGAATAAAAGTTGTATGGCCTACCGCTGAGGAGACACCTGCGAACTGTGAGACAAAAAGGACAAACAGTGTATCTGACTGGACAGGCAGTTGCGATTTCATGCTGACCTGGCTTAAAACAATGTGATCGTCACTTCAAGCCTTTTCCAATTCATCATACCTGGAGGAAAATACATGAATATAATTTCTAAAGTTTAACATTCTTTTTAAGACTGCCTAGAAACCCTGCAGTAATCAGAAAAGTATCCAATCAAAGCATTTTTAAAAGCTTAGTATTAGATTGCCTGATTAATACTATAGTAATCAAACCACTGATAAAAAAGAACAATCTAGACAAATCACTATTGCAGAATTACAGGCCGATCTCCAACCTCCCATTCATCAGTAAAGTTATTGAAAAAGTTGTGTGTAAACAGTTAAATAGCTTCCTAACAATAACCAACTGCTTTGACTCCTTCCAGTCTGGTTTCCGGTCTCACCACAGCACAGAAACTGCCCTGGTAAAAGTGTTCAATGACATCCATATAAATACGGACTGTGGGAGAACCACAGTGCTGGTTCTGTTGGACCTCAGTACAGCTTTTGACACTGTTGACCATGACATATTACTGAATCGACTGGAGAGTTGGGTCGGACTCTCCGGTCCAGTGCTTAACTAGTTTGAATCTTACATAAAGAACAGGGATTTCTTTGTTTCAACTGGAAACTTCTCATCAAAGAGGTCAAAGGTCACATGTGGGGTACCCCAAGGTTCAATCCTAGGACCCCTCTTATTCAATATTTATTCATGCTCCCACTAGCTCAGGTTATAACAGGAAATAATATTAGCTACCATAACTATGCAGATGACACACAGCTCTACATTACAATGTCACCAGGTGACCTTTGACCCCATCCAATCACTGAACAGATGCTTAGAACAGGTAAATGTGTGGATGTGCCAAAACAGAAACAAATCTTAAGTTATTATTATTGGACCTAAAGAGGAACGATCTGGAGTTATAGATCTAGAGTTATAGATATAGAGTCAATGCACAGCTTCAGTTATTACAACTAAAAACCAGCGATCAGGCCCGAAACCTGGGAGTAGTGATGGACTCTGACCTGAACATTCAGAGCCACATAAAGACAGTTACAAAGTCGGCCTTCTATCACCTGAAGAACATTTCCAGGATTAAAGGACTAATGTCTCAGCCAGATCTAGAGAAACTCATCCATGCATTTATCTTCAGTCGTATTGATTACTGTAGCGGCGTCTTCACAGGTCTGTCCAACAAATCAATCAAACAGCTGCAGCTGATCCAGAATGCTGCTGCTCGCGTTCTCACTAAAACCAGGAAGATAGAGCACATAACACCAGTTTTACAGTCCCTACACTGGCTCCCTGTAGCTTAAAGAATAGACTTTAAAATACTGTTGTTAGTTTATAAATCACTGACCGGCTTACCACCACAATACTTTAAAGATCTGCTGTTGTTGTATCAACCTTCCAGACCTCTCAGGTCTTCCGGTTCTGATCTGCTCTGCATCACTAGAACCAGAACCAAAAGAAGAGAAGCAGCATTTGGCATCTATGCACCACAAATCTGGAACAAACTTCCAGAAAACTGTAAAACAGCTGAAACACCGACTTCCTTTAAATCTCGACTAAAAACCCACCTGTTTAGGATTGTATTTGAAACGTAATCAATTACAAATTCATTGATGGAACTTGACTTAATGTTGTGTTTGATTGTTGATTCTATGTTGCATTGTGTTTCTGTGTTTGTTATGATGTAAAGCACTTTGAAAGGGCTTGCTGCTGATATGTGCTATACAAATAACATTTGATTTGATTAAAATAAACTATCATACCTGTCATACCTATTTTTAGTGTTTTTGTGAGCTGGAACAGCACAGATTTCTTTATTAGGGAGGAAGAGGAGCAGACAGTCTTCTTTATCAATGACTGTCCTGAGTTGCTCTATGAAGACAGCACATTCCCTGCAAGTTGAAATGTGAAGTGGCCGTCTGACTTGAGAAGCTGTAGAAAAAAAATCTTAAGGAAACACAGTAAGGGTGGTTCAATATGGACTTAGAGGTTTTATCACAGTATTTTGCAGTAGCATTGTGATAATGCTAAAAGTGACGATAAGAACTATTTGTCATGTCTTACCCAAGAAGTAATGCTCATTTGTAATGTATGAAGAGGTGTGATTTGTTGCGCCGTTACTGTATTTTAGAAATTTACTGACACTTTTATTGAACCAACACTGGCTGTGAATACTGACGGTTTAGCGGGATTTTAAACATTAATTGGAATTTAGCGTGACAACAATCAATCTAAATCCTTATGACGAGAAAGTTATCATGATAAATAATATAAGTGACCACCCTAAAAAACATACTGCTGTATGTTCCAAATATCTTTAGAAACAAATGACAAAGTTAGACTTTTAGGTGACGCGCTGTGAAAACATTATAGTTCCTCAACACTCCAAACCTTTCACCCAATTGCTAAATGTTTGGCAAGTGTAGTTGCCAAAGATTTAGCAACTACACTTTAACATGTCCCAACACCTCTTATGCTAAATGTATCAGGCTCATCCGTTGAGTGAAGACATCCTAAATAAATGCCCAAGCAACTGACTTGTGTTAAGATTATCTTCTGAACCTCTCTTGTATGACTGAACTCATTAGAGCATTATTTAGTGTAGATTAGTCGTGTTCAAATTGTCATTTTATAAAGAAAAAGCAATAAAAAAGACACAGTGGCTGGTTTTTAACGGTTTATGTAAATTGTTCAAGCAGACTCAGACAATTTTCTTTTAAAGTTAACCAGAAGAGAAAAACCGAAATGGATCCTTTATGTATGGGTCACAGAAAATCTGTAGCATTTTATACAAAAATACGCACAATGTACACTTTTAGACACAGGTTGTGTTTAAACTGCTGGTTGAATTTTATGAAGTGAGACCAAGGCAGACCCCAAATTTCAGAAAAAACAAAATTTAGAGCTCTGACTGAACAGAAATACTGAAAGGATCATGCTGCATCATGCTGAAAAGTCTCACACTGTCACTCACACACAACTGGCTGATCAAATTAAAAATGTTCTAATAATTAAAACAAAGTCTTATTCCACAAAAGCAGTTTCCACATACAATAACTTACAACCTGAAAATGATTGAACAAAAAATAAAAAAATAAAAAAATCAGACATTTGCTCATGCATACTGTGGTTCTAGAAACCAATGTCATCAAAAGAACTTCTTGGCTGCTGCTTCCTGTTGACTTCTGCAATTAGGACAGAAACAAATGGGTATTTTTAAAAGTCATACGGACATGTTTGACAAATCAATACCAGAGTTACTCACTTGTACATGATGTAGCAGAAGAATAAGACTGTCTGGATGACAACAAATATGGCAAAATGAACTGTGGATAAGCAGGAAGGCATGGGAGGCAGCTCAGGGCACTTTACAACCTTATCTCCTGGATTCTGCAAGTAAAATAAATTAAATTTTTCTACGAAACTTTCATTACAAGCCATTTATATCATGAAATAAACTCAGTAATGTGCACACGCAACACAACCTTTACAGACTATTTCTTATTCTGGAGCTGCTTCAGAATTTCAAAGCCTTGAGAAATACCTGAACGTTACGCTGCACCAGGTGCTCCACGTCTCTTTTCACTGTGTGAAGATTCTCTTTGATGTCGTTGAAGTGTTGAATGGTCTCGTATGTCCCCACTCCGCCTGCATTACCCTGGTGCTGGATGGAACCGATCTGCTTCAGAGACTCATGGAAGGAGCTTCTGTAGACAAGGGGGGAAAAAAACGACAGTCGTGTTATGAAGATGCTGAACTACTAGGTTAAACCACCTAAGTGTCTCCCAAAGGACTGAAAGAGACAAAGAAAAGGAGAGTTGGTGAGACGTGAATATGTTGTGCGGTTTTGTTTAATTTCAGAAAAAAAACCTGTCTACAATTAATCCTTTAATCCCCATTCACTCCTTACATATTCTCAAAGTTCAGAAACAGAAAATTACCATCTGATAAAAGAGGTCATGATTGCCAAATTAATCCCCTCATAAAATATGTTCTTACAACAGATTACAAGCAAAGAGGGTTAAGAAACAGAGCAGAAACTATCTGGATTATCTCTAATGTATAACAGGCCAGCCATGATACTGGACATCAAATTAAAATGTGGATTTTTCAAGGCCAAAACAGGAAAAATAAATATTTTTTATTTATTGTTTATTATTCACTAGATTGGCCTGCAGGGATTTTGTTTTTACAATTTAAAAAGTAGACTAAACTGTTAAAGAATATGTGAAACAATATTGGTCAAGGAAATTCTCAGTATGTCAATATTGCTTTAAATGAGGTTCTTATAATTCTTCATCTTAATGCAAAGTTATCCACGGTTTAACAAGAAAATGGAATAAATGCTTAAATTCCCACATCAGTTTTAACATAAATGTGTATAACGACAGGAAAAAAAACACACACCTGTAACCTAAAAGGTTTTCTGACAAATTTTATGTTTAGTTCTACCAAAGACAGCCTTTATATGATTCTTACCACCCATAATAGGACACAGGACAATGATTATCAATGCATATAAGCGCAATTCCTCGCTGATTGAAAAAGAGGCTGTAAATCTGCACTTTCACATTCAATTTCCTCCGTATATCAAGTTTAAATAGAGTACAGCATTCTTAGAAAAAAATCTAAGCCTGGATCACATTTCTCGGCAAATTGTCGTTTCTTAAACTTGATTACGAACATGGAGAAAGCAATAAGTTTCCCTTATCATCTTAAAACACGTCTAAGGCGATTACGAAGGAAAAAGTGCGCTGACAAATCAACAGAATTTCCAGCGGAGTAAGTAGGAAGGCCCTGGGGGAGGATTGGTGCGACAAAATCAATCTGAGGGGAAACCATGTTTTGCTTGTGTATGACAGATGTATTTAAAGACCACTAATCTGATAAGGACAAAACAGCGCTAAGATGTGGCCTTTTCTTGCTGAGCCACATGGCTGAGGTCTGAGACAGGGATGACATATAAACAAAATCTAATTTGTGTCACCATAAATGGAGAAAAAAACAAAACAAAAAAAAAAAAACACTTAAGAAAGTAAATGAGCATTTATTAAACCCTGCATATAATCTTCATCTCCTACGACTGACCCATTTATGAGCAGAAAGCCCTCTTTGTGATCAGACTTCATCTCCAAATATACAAACTGTGTTTAAATGACAGAGCAGGATAAAGTGAGAACTTAATCTACAAAGTAATACAGATCAGCTGCTCATATTAGCACATTAGAGGGGGCAGCTGCAGCCTTTTGCCAGTGTCTGAACTTATTTATCCTAAAGAATTTATCCTTCTGCTTAGGTTAAAATGGAAGGCTTGGAAATATTTAATGTTTGCTGTCTTATCTATTTGATTCTGATTTATGTAAAAAGCATGTGAGGTCACATTTAGAACATAAATAAATCAGACTCAAGCCGTGTGCAAGTTGTTATATTGAATTATTATTCATATAATAATTTTAGATCATTGTTTTTTCTGATTCACTCTTTATGCGGATCAGGCATGAAGATGAATAAAAACACTTGGCGAGGTTTGCTCTTCACAAAGAAATGTCTATAAACAATTCTTTATAAATGCCATTGTTATGTCAATCTTCATGATACATAAAAATGTGGATACATTTTATACACTAACCCAAAAGTTGCTTTTATAAAATAGTTCATATCACGTCTAAAATAAAAGATAATGTAAAAATGTAATTATAATAAAAAATAACCAGAAAACACCACAATAAGATTTATTTTTCCTATCCTATATATTTATATCTGCATCTATACAAATGGAAAATGGGAAGGGGTGTGTTGGAATTTACTATATTATTAACTCAAGTTAAAAAGCAAAATAAAATGCAAATGGGGCACAAATAGTTGGATTTAACTTTTAAGAAATTAAATAATTCTGAAAAATGTTCCTAAAAATATAGACTAGTCAAAGTCTTTACCTCTTTCATCAACTCTGCAAAAATTATGCTAACAAATAATAATGAAAACATACCATAAATGCCTCAGGCGTAGTGGTTAAAAGCTTAAAAATTCAAGATAATACAACCCAAGATAGTTGAAACAAATCATTTCTTTATAATCTGTGAAGCTGAAAACAAAGCCATACATTATCTAACACTGGGATTGATAAGGTATATGCATATATTTTATTAATCTGCTGCAACAAAATCCTAACATCATCAACTCATATGCTCTCAACAGCAAAAACGACTATGTGTACACTCAAGCAGTTTTACTTACTGTAAGAACTGAAATCATCCCGTCTTTTTGAGGTTTTGCCATGATGGGCAGAATGATGAAATCTCTTAAGCTGTATTATCGTAGGATCAAATTCTGCAGTTTCTCATTTTCAATTGGAAACCATTTCAGGTTAAAAAGCAATAATAATAAAAAAATAAGGAGATTACAGCTAAATATTACTACAGCTATCATGCCGTAAATATTTTTATTTTAATCCAAGTAGTTGTTTTGAAATTTCAAATGCTGTAATTTAATTAATCATATAACTTGCTAATCATTGATTAGTGATTAGCAAATCACTAATTATATATCTGAGCAAATAAAGATCATATGTGGCGTTCCTCAAGGCTCCACACTTGGGCCGCTTTAATTCAACTTAACAACCAAATTTGGATTATACTACAACGTCTCTTACAATACAATAACATAAAACTTAACATTTCTGTCACCACTTGACCATAGTACACTACAGTCACTGAAGAGAACGTGGTAGGAGTTCATCCTGCATCCAATGGGTTGCTGATTACAAAAACAAACTAACATTAATTGAATTCCTCCATAAAATGATATGAGTAATATGTTTATATATATAAAAAAGACATGAACATAAGTGGAAGATGTGTGATGATTATCCTCAATCTGCGAGTGGCAGCCATGTGCGTTGAGAGCAGCAGAGACTCATAAATTGGTGGTAGAGATCAGGGGTGAGGAAGGATGGGCGAATGTGAAAGAAGCTGTTACAGCAGCTGGATTACCAGGCTGGCCAGCACCTGTGATTTCACAGCCATGCTGAGATTAAATGTGATGTAGGAGATTTATCCAGCAGGATTTCCCTTGTTTTTCTTGGGTATCATGATGAGTCTTTATGTTCGTTGCAAAAAAAAAACAACTAGTTTTGAAGAATAAGTACTGTAGTGCTGGTGCTCACCTCAATTCGTTCAGGTTTCTGAGAAGCTCCTGCTGCGTGGCGATAACGGAGCTGAGCTGTTGACTCGCAGAATCGAGCTGAGAGAGAAATACAGATTAATTCTCTGAGGGATAAATACTGTTGTATTGATGTTTGACAAAACAGTTGACTGAACATCATAGTGTTTACGGTATAGCTCAAAATTATTCATACCTCTGGCACATTTAGTTTTTCAATTATTTTCATTCAACCAAGAGGTTTGTTTCTGATAGGAAATCAGAGATGCATTTCTCAAAAAAGAATACAAAACAGTAAAACAAGTAAAAAATAATTTCTCCTTTTATTCCCACTTGAAAATAATTGAGACCCTTCTCAATAATAACGGAGCAATAAATTGAAAAACTCAGCAGTTTACTGTTAGCTGGCTTTTACCAACCTAAACATACTGAAGTTAGTCAAATATATATAGTTAATAACACAGAAAACTACTAGACGTAAGACTTCGTTGAACCCCAGGTCAGTTTAGTTTGTATTCAGTGTATATCCAAACGTCGGTGCTTGTAGGCTCACCTGTCCTGACCCGGCACTTGTCCCCTTCTTGGAAATCTCGTCTGTGATAACTGAAACATATCTGCGCTGCTCATCCAGAATCATGGCGAGCTGCCGGTTGGTCTGCTTAATTTCCAGATGGATCCGGTTCTGGCCCTCAAACACCTGACGAATCTCGCGGTCATTCACACTTTCGTACAAATCGTCGACTGAAACGCACACAAACGACCAACAAGAGCCAAAGGTAAATCACTAAAGTTTTTCTACATGCACTGAGAACTCTATGCATGTTCTGGTTTAATATTTGAAATATAACTTTCAAATATGTTAGAAAACTAACTTGGCTCTCCTTGGACATTTGGGTGTTCCTTTTGAAACTCTTCCTTCTTTTTATCAAGCTCTTGCTGAAAGTTTTGGAATTCCTCTTGGTACTTGTCTTTCTGCTCTTTAGGAATCTCAGAGTCAACGGAGGGCTTCAGTGGAAATCACATGCAAAAGAAAAACAAAACAAAGAAATAAAAGAAACAGTGGGATTGGTAATGTGGTAAATGGCAACCGGAAAACAAGCAGTTAAAGATAAAAAGAAATGGGATTACCGGTTGTTGGCCTGGTTCAGTGAGTCTGAATAACAAGAATGACAAAACATCGTGGTCGTCTGATGGAGGTAAAAAGATAATTAGGAAGATCACAATTATAATAAACTACATATTTAGCAACAGTAGTTTCTAATAATAAAATAATTATATATATATATAAATACACACACATATATATATATATATATATATATATATATATATATATATATATATATATATATATACATATATATGACATTTTTGTAAGCTAGCTGAATTCTTCTTAATTTAAAGTACAGAAATAAAAAGAAACTGTTGAAAACAAAATGTGATAAACTAAAAAGTAAAGAAAGGAGTTATATAAGCACAGCATATGATTTGAATAAAAAAAAATTAAAAAGTAGAGGTATTGTACAGGTATTTCAGGCAGGGATTCAGGGAACATAGTAGTACCTGCTAAACCACCAGTGGCGGCTGAGATGCCAAAGAAGCCTTCAGTCGGAATAACCATGTTTTCAACCTTTGCGCAGAACTCATAGTCCTCTTTGTCTGGAGTGAATCCATTGTTGATCAAAACCTAAGAAGGAAGATAAAAAATATTTGAATGAAAATAAATAGTCTTTAATATTCAGACATTCACTGCTTTGAAATGCTTGATTCCTGTTCTTTCTCCTACCGTCAGGGTCTTCCTGTAGTACGTTATTTTGGCTCTGATCGGATACGGTTTGTTTCGGAAGTCTCTCAGACACGTTCCAAGGGCCTGTGTGGTGCCATCGCTGAACAAAAAACAAAATTTAAACAATTGAAAGGCAAACACAGAAATGCTACACAAACTTTGTTTTTATGATTAGGAACAATCCAATACAAACTTTATAAGTGACTAACATTAATGTTTTCGAAAACACTGTCGACTCCAAGACAAACTGGAATGGCACAGAAAAAGTGATTAAAAAGCTTTCACTTGCCAAAGGCAGATTAGAAAAAGATAGAGGATTATTTACTTTCAAGCAAACATAATCATATTTTCTAATCTTCTTTAAGTTGCTGAAATTTGAGTTGGTGATGTCACCCGAGGGAAACAAGAAGAAATGTTTACTTACTTTTGGTGGTCGTAAACAAGGTTGCCATTGTTCCCGACGACGATTATGGCCGGGTTATTTTTCTAGGATTGTGAAGCAAAAATAGAAAAAACATGTTAATCCTTTTGTGATCTGATGAGCAAAAGTGGCTTAGTTTGTAGGTAATCTTATTTACAACATATATTCTATACCTGCTCACTAACAATAAATATATATTTATATTAAAAAAAATATATATATATAAGCAGAATATATATATAAGGAATAATTCTGTTACAGACACAATTCAATCAACCTTATCCCACCTAAAAATAATCCTCAAGTTTTACATGTTAATTGTGAATTATTATTGGAAATATAAAGATGACATTAACCTTCCCATCGTTGTCAAACGAGTCAAAGAAGACTCCGATTCCGTTCCACGAGTCAGCAGCACCGTACACTGGGCCGTCGAGGCCTTGCTCGCTGGTGAACCACACTGCCTGTTGGAGGAAAAACAAAATAAGAAGTTAAATTTGCAGTTATTTAATCTTGCTTAAGGCAAATCGACAACAGGAGCATTTTATTTAGACAGGTCCTTTGACTTGATTTCAATTATGAAAACTTGTATGAATAAGACTGTGCTTTTCCAAACCTTGTCTCAGTTCATAAACATAGATCTTAGGCAATAACAGTCTATTGACTGGGGAAAACAACCAAATGCATTATTTTTATCTTAAAGTTTTATTGAGAGAGGTGATTCTGGCCAAGGTCTGCCATTTTACATTAAAAACTTTATTGTACTTCTGTAAAGACTTGACCACCGTATCAGTGAGCCTGGACACATGGAAATTAAAAAGTAATAACATAACATTTACACGAGTCCACTGCAACATGAATATTGGGACAAAGATAAAGTTATGATTTATAGTGTAACTCTTGACAAATCAACTGTATTTGACACAGCTTGACCAAAATTAGACTGTAGAGACATCTAAAGGATGATTAGGTGAAACAGGATAAACTATTTATTCACCTTTCCGGTGACCAGGAGAAAGCACTTTGCATACACCAATTTAAAAATAGAGTATGTAGAGTATGTTCTAGCATTTCCTTCTTACTTACTGCTAGCTAGTGAAAATACTCTTTCTCAAAAATACTTCTGGCAAAAAGAAGTTCATCTTTGCTCCCCTATCAGCTGTGAGTTGTGCAGTTGAACAATGTCAGAACTAATTTATTTGTTCAGGTTTTTGTGTAATAATTAAACACCATGATTCTTCCATTTCTATGGAGAGGACACGCCTTTGAAAACCAGAATCACAAGTTTAAAGCACATATCAGGCTAGGTAGAGTTATAAATGCGCTGTTGTGTTGGGTAAGAAAACGAATGAATGCAGAAGGAAAAAGAAAACAAATGAATGCAGAAGGGGAAAAAAACATGATGCTACTGCACTTTGGAAAGGTTTGAGGTCATGAACATATGAACCTCCCACATCTAGAGACTCTCGTGTGACTTAATGAAACAGAGGTTTTCAGAAACATATTTAGCTAACGAGCGATGATGAGTGAAAGTGTCCATAGCACACATAATACACACATAATACACACACCTGCAGCATCTGCAGGTAAAGACAGCTAAGAAAAAAAAATTTAATATCAATGGAGTAGTTTAAAATCATACTTAAAAACAAAAGAAAATCCAAAATTTAACTTGAGCACATTTACTGTGCCACTCCTGGCAGTAATGCAATATTACAACATCCTCCTAGTCACTAGGAGGATGCACTAGGACCTAGTGCATTCCAAAGGGATACGGAGAGATGCAGCCTACTTCTTTTTCTGTCCTGGTTTCTGACTTCTACTCTCTTCTCTTCAGGCTTTCTGTAGTTCTGGAAACTGAGTTTTTCATGGAAAAACATTAATTTTATGTCTGGTAAAACACCTTTGCTGCTGACGTGATATGACAACCCATTTTAAGTTTACCAGATTTTTATTTACACTGCCTGGAACAGGACGTCTGATTTGAGATGACTATTTTTTTACACTTCCAGTAACTCAGTGGTCTTTTGAAACAAATTCTGATTAATTAAGATCATTGTTTAGGACTTTGCACCGTAAAAAAATGCAATCACCACAATCTTCCCACAGAATAAGTCTGCAAAGAATTAAAACTGCTTACCAAACCATCCGCTCCCATCCTGCCTCTTCCCGATACTCTGAAGGTCACCTCAGCCTCCCAGTTCTCAAAGTTGACTTTATTTTTTGTCCACACAGAGCCCCTTTGACTCCTGAGGGATGGGGTAATGCGCACCTGGTCTGCACTTGGAATAGCATCTGAAATCACAACAAGAGAAAGTGAGTGTTGAAATGTAGATAATGTGCTTTGTAAGTAAGTTTTGCAAGCAGTGGAAAACTTAGGCTCGCCACAAGGCTCACAACTGGGGTTCCTCCTAATCATAATCTACCCTAACCCATAAGGCAATGTTTTCAGAAAATATTGTATTAATTTCCATTGTGATACCCAGATTTATTTTTTCATGAATACAAAAATTCTACACTCCGAATTTCCATCTCTTCTTTATTATCGTAATTATCTTTTTTTACTTCACAATCTCCTTATCAAATCAAATCAAATCAAACTTTATTTGTATAGCACATTTCAGCAGCAAAGGCATTTCAAAGTGCTTCACATCAAATAAAACACAAAATAGAAGTCCTTATAAACTTCAACTGATCCCAAGCAATGCTGGCTATATCTCCAGGTTCCCTTCTTGGAGTTTATCACACCTATCCTTAAAACTTTGGACACTGATACAGCAAAGTCTCTCCCTACAGTCAAGTCACATCTAAAAACTTGCTCAATACATACATACGCATTACAAGTGTTTCAATCTAAAAGTTGAATTTTGACCTGTCTACCTCATGTTAGAGGGTGACTCTTCTGCAGTTCTGTTTGCAAACTAGCTTGTGTCCTTTGTCACTGTGACTTGACCCTTGGAGTTGGGACACGTGTTGATTTTGTGCTCTGCAAATGTTACGGACATTTTTTACAACTGAAAAGATAATGTAAGATTAAGAGAATCAATCGATAAGGGATTATTATTTAAAAGTCTAGCTTTATGCAAAATTGACTTATAGTGTTTAGAATCTAAATAGTAAATGTAATGTTTTAAACTAAGATGATGATAATACATTCATTTATTTATTTTTTTGCTCTTAGGTAGAGCTGGCTTATTGGAAAGGAAGTGTGACCCCCTGCAGTTCATTTCAGCAACTGGACAACTCAGTGTGTTGCTATTTTCCCAGACAGGAAAGGAAAATAGCAGCTTCTCTTCGCTGTGGCATCAGCCAGGTCCTTTGACAAATAAAAAACATTTGCCAGCGATTCATCGGGGCTATGGAGAGGAAGCTAGTGTGCTAGGATTCATTCAAGCATTTATTTTTTTCGGGGTGCAGGTTGAGAGCAAAGCAGCATCGCTTTGAACACCCCGAGCGGAAACCGATGCAAGCAAGACAATCTCGGTTGTCATCCTTTCATCGCCAAGGTCCACTCTTAAGGAAATATTTTCCTTATCAGTTTATTCTGTGATGTTGACAGCTGGATACAAACTTACTTCCACTGTGAATCCAAAACGGGATACCGCCGTCGGACTGAGACAGGTGCGGTCCTTTGAAGCTGTACTTGTACTCAAAGCGGCGGTGAGGAGGTTCCGCCGGAGTCGAACCTTCCACAGCAACGTTTGCGAGACTGCGGTGAAATACTAAAGCTGCCAGAAAACTTAATATGAACACTCGAGCGTTGGACACCGCCATGTTTCTGTCTCACTGCTGACGTAGCGCTCAGTCCGACAGCATGACGGGATGCATGTAGGGCCAACAGGGCGTTTTCTCATTGGTCGCTTTTCGGCTCCTTTTTTCTCATTTCTCCGCCCTCCTTCCACTCTCGTTCTCTGTTCCTCTAAGACTCAGCGGTGGGAATTCAATTCTCTCTTCTGAGATTCAAATCATTTGGCTCAGTTTCAGCAAAAAAAAACAAAAAAAAAAACTGAACCGGTGTTCTGACTATCGGACTACCGTGATGTTTACCAATCGAAAACTACAGCAGGCTGTGTTGATGTTAAATATTATCATTGGATAACATTCTTTGAGTGACTAGACTGAAGTTGAAGCTTACGAGTTAAGCCTAGCATAGCATTGGAACAATTTATATACATGACAAAAACACAAAAATATCCCTCATCAGAATATCCTATGCGTTTAAAATGAAACGCTATCGCAGATGTTGCACCAATCCTTTTATGAGACTGTGCTACCTTTTAAAAAACTATTTTAAATGCGAGGTATTTATGAGAATGAAACAGTATCAGACGGGTGAGACAGGTTTTTACTGAAATTTAATTAAAACACAGACATCTACAAATACAGATCACCGCAAACTCTTATGCGCATTAATACGTTGTGTGGCAGTTTGTTATGAAATGCAGCGTAGCCACAAAGTGTCCAATGCGCAGGTCACTGTGCACCTGAAATGATAGGATATGCTTACACTTTTACACCGTGTATCAATATCTCGCATAATATCGCTTCCAACATACTCTATTTAGCAGACAAGTCAAATGCAGACAAATCTGTTGTTTCACGAGCTTCTTTATTAAGGACGACTGTTGACAGACAAGATATGAGAGCAACAATGAGCATCTCCATTAATGAACAATGCACTTCTAATTGACCTGCTTCAAATAAATATTTACAAACACAAACTAATTATTTCACACTTGTTATAACTAATTCATGTTCTTGTTCGATTTATTTCAAACAGGTGCTTTAAAAAACTCAAACAAATTTGTAGGACATATATTACACAAAAATGGCTTACAAACTCCTTTTCTGTTTGAAAACAAAGAAAAATCATATCCTAAACCATAATATTAATTATGACAATTTAAATAACATGTTCTTGTTAGATATATAAAGAGCCAACAAATAATATATTACATCAACTGATAAAAATCTACGGAGAAATGACAATTCATGTCTATAGGTTCTGGTTGTAAACAGGAACTCTGTCTATATGGCCACCTCTAAATAGGAATATTCTTTGTTCATATTTCTAAGCGATCTTTGGGCTGCTTTTGGTCCCATTCCTCACCTAGGACCCATTTGCCCCGGCAGACACGACCCAAATAGAGGCACGAAGCCTCCAACAGTTCCTAGGATCACTGGGACACTTAAACCCCTCCACCACAATAAGGTGGCAGCCCACGGAGGGGAAGAGACAAAGCCAGAAATAGCTCCCTACTCTGAACCGAATTGATCTGCGAGAGAACAGAAGGTGGCACTCTGGTGTTTCTAACTAAACGATCAATTTAGTTAGAAACTAAACTTTTTCTAACTAAAAAGTTTAGTTAGAAACTAAGTTTTTTGTTTTCTCAGTTATTTTTCTCTCCACAGAAGCTACACCTGGTCTGGTGTTGATTAGCTGTGAAGAGGGAGAACCTAGCCGTTCTCCCTCTTCTTTTCATTTCCATGAACATGTAAAGTTCTCCTGATCAGTTGACCTGTTGTGTCTGGCAAATGGCTGTTAGTAATGAGGCCAGTTCTGGTTCTGCTGGAGGTTTGCTCCTGGTGAAGGGGAGTTATTCTTCTCCACTGTCACAACATGCATGCTCTGTATGAGGGACTGTTGTAAAGTCAACAACTCAACACAAGAGATTTACTGTCGCCCCCTGCTGGTCAGGAGAAGTGAATGTCATGAGTAATGACTCCACACAATCTGTTGAGTTTTGTTTGGTACATTCAAAAGTTTGGAGTTTGTGAGATCAGAAAATATCATTTTTAATCCAGGCCCCAAAGTTCATGAATATCAGACCGACAGCTTTATGTCTCTATGCGGCCAGGTGCTACCCGCATCTTTTTTTAAACGCACACGTCGAAGCTGCGTCATATTTTTTTCAACTTGGCGCATGCGTGTCACTCTCATAAATAACATAAATGGCGCCATTAGCCACTGTTGCCAGATTTGAAATTTTCCAGTTCAAACAAAGGGTAATGCAATGCCTGTAAAACCTGTCCAACTGCAAAGAAACAGAATGAATCTAAACCTCTAGCAAAACTCACGTTAATAGCATTATATATTTCATTCATAATCTATCCCTAATATATTTTTAAGATAATTTAGAGAAACAGCTAAATTTTACATCTATTTTTTAGAATGTAGGATGGAATAACTAATACAATTTTAGAAAAATTTAGACAAACAGTAAAAAAAAACAACGTATATATATATATTATTTATATATATTTTTTATACTGGTTACTTGTGATAATAAATAAAGAGTTGCCAATAACAAATCGACAGTTTTCTTTTTTAGGAAGATTATTAAATGTTTACAATGCAAATTAAATTAGGAGAAATTTAACAATCTTAGATATACTCACATTGAGTCAGGTACTGCTGGGGAGTTTTCTCTGTCAAGAAGGGGATGATTTTCTCCTTTGAGATGAGAGAATGCCGTAAAATCAACACCTCAATGCTATCCATCAGTCTTCTTAGATTTGAATGAATTGGATCAATTTGAATTGAACCTGTTCATCTCGCAAAGTACCTTGAAATTAGATTTGCCATAATTTGATGCTGGTTTAAATAGTAGAGAGTCCATCTTTCTCTTTACTTGTTGTGCCAGTGCTGTCAGCCACTTAAAGTGCAGTGAAAGATTTCACAGTTGGTCGCCTGGTTGCAAGAGCTTTCACTGCAGTCTGAATGGCACAGTGTGAAATGGAGAAAATACAATTATGTGCTTCTCATTTTCCATTGACTACAACCAGCTTCCTCCTGCTTCATCTCCAGGAGAGACCCATTGATTACGGGTTCAGGAAAAAACAAAACAAAAGTAAACGAGCTGTTGTGACACTAATCTGGTAATTTGGACTCCTCTGGCAAATGGTCAGTAAATGCCAAGGACTGAGCTACACACATTAAGTCTAAACGAGTAAAGATTTAACCAGATGTTTTTTCCAACAATAAACTTTGATGATTTCCATGAACAAGCAAAACAGTTTGATTGGGTTAAATTTGACCTTTCATAATTGTTTGCAGTAGTTTAAGCGAGCACACAGATTAGAGGCCTTGTCCCTTTTTGTTTTGGATCCCTTATTAGAGAGTTAAACCACTCTTTATGTCAGAAAATGTAGGATTTGAATTCAAAAACAATGCTAATAGGCCATTTACACAGCAACAATAGAAAGCTACGGGATGTCAATGGGTCACTGAAACTGTCAATGGCCTTTCACATGAGTCAGCACAAATATTTGCCCAGTGAATTAAACGTACTTCAGCACATGTAATCCTGAAAGTGACAGTTCATTGATTTAGATTGTTAATTTGATCTAAGAACTTACATTTATGTATATATGATTCTCACATCTTCACATCTCCTGTGAGTTTTATTGTGCTTTTTTGTAATTTTAACAAAAATTTAGTGGTTGTAAACTAGACTTAACGAGTAAAACAAACAGTTCCTGTGCTGTGGATGGGGCTTTTTGTTGTTTGGGGGATCAAGCCATCTGAAGATGTTTGTATAACCAATGTCCCATCAGGGGAAAAGGAAGAGTGACTCACCACCTGCCGGTGTGACACTGTGGATTAGTTAAACGAAGCATGTTGCGTCGTGGTGTTCATAAAACAAACGAAACCAGTTTTACATCAACTCAATATATGTAGAGATGATAGCATGCATTAATACTAGAAGACTCATAACAGGATTGTGGTATGTCTCTGCTAGCTTTGCAAGTCTAAACACTGAAACATTTCCTCTTTTGAACTCTGAATGGACAAGTGAAGTCCATTCAGAGTTACTGGAAATTTCAGACTAGGGGATAAGTTTATCTACTAGCAAAATGCAGCAGGAGATACAAAGGGATGGTTTGAATTAGAGTATTTTCAGGTGTTAAAATGGCAAAATAAATCCAATTGACATTCTTTGATCCCCTGCGCTAGCAAAATGCAGCAGGAGATACAAAGGGATGGTTTGAATTAGAGTATTTTCAGGTGTTAAAATGGCAAAATAAATCCAATTGACATTCTTTGATCCCCTGCGACAGACTGGTGACCTGTCCAGGGTGAACCCTGCCTCTCGCCCGGAATGTAGCTGGAGGTTGGCACCAGCAACCCTCCCGACCCCATTAGGAACAAGGGTGAACAGAAAATGGATGGATGGATGGATGGACATTCTTTGACCTATTTAGCTGTTTTTTTTTAAAAAATGGTCTGAATTTCAGCATCAAGATGTGTTAAGCCAGAGGCAATGATCCTGCTGAAATCTTTGAAACCTGCAACAGTTTTTTTTTTTTCCAAAATCTTCCTGTATTTAGGCCTATCCATCTTCTAACTAATTCTGACAAGATTTTAATGGGCATGTTTACTGCTTCTCTGAGTAAAAGTCTCATTTTCAGGCCTGTCAATCATGTCTTGGATAGTTTGCAGTTTGGTTATACTTTTTTCAGTGTCAGATGATAGACTGAACATTTCTCAATGATATGTTCAAAGATTTGGGTACTGTTTTAAAATCTAACCTTTGTTTAAACTTCTTCACAACTTGAGCAGTCTGCTGCATTCCTTGAATTGAAATAACAGTGGCAGAATAAGTGTATGTCACACCTTTCAAATTTGTTTGTTAACCACTGAAAACCATACAATATGCTTGGCTGCCTTCACTATTAAGCCCTACTTTGTCCGATCAAGTAAAATTCTACTGAAACACATTAAAGCTCATAGCTGTAGTTTTGCAAAAATGTGAAAACATTCAAGAGGTTTGGAAACATTTGAAAACTGTTCAGTCTGATTTTAGAACTGGTATAAACGTTATTATAATCAAAAATCTAAAAGAAAAAAAAAATCACATAGTATTCCACAGCTATATGGAGAATTGCTGCTGTAATATTTGTTGCCTCAGTTCTGTGCACATAGGCCAAATACTCATCCTGAACAATGCTGAAGGACGAAACCTTTATTTCAGATTGCTTCAACATGGTGCAGTGTGGTCCAAGCAAGAGAGGCACTCATTGTACCCTGAGGACTTTGCCACATTCATTTGAGGAGCAGTTCTTTCTCATTATTAGCAGACACACTAAACGATGGGCTCCAAACAATACAGAACAGATCCCTTTATTCGCACAAGTGCTCAGCGTTTCAGCAACCACTGGGTGCCCTCCACCGCTCCTTCTCCTTTTTAGATACCTGCACATAAAGTGAAAGATGTGGGGGACACAAAAGCTATCCTCAACTTTCCTTTACGTCCATTCTGAGAGACCGGCCCATTTTAAAGCTCTTATTTGTGCAAAGCCTCTCATTAACTCCGCTCATGCTGCCTCCCTCGGCTTGCCATCGCTTAAGTGCTGGGTGTTGTAAAAAAGCTACCAATTAGTCACTCATCAGCTCCAATTAGAGGAGACAAAGCATGAGTAAAGATAACTCAATGAGAGGCAGAGTGTGTGCTTCTGTGTGTGTCTGCGCAAATGTGCGTGGCCCTGGGGCCAGCGCAACATAGTTTTTAATCAGTAAAGAACTTGTGGCCATTCAGGGTGACCCATTGCGGCGCAGGTCCATTCACTCTCCGGGGCTCCTCAGCGGACCCTTTTCTCGGGGCCAAGTGTTGTTATGCTGGGAAGACAGGCCCCCCAGGAGTCCCAGAAAGAGAGCCATTCAGTCCCCTCTACCTGTTTGCAGCATGTAAAGCACTCAGGCCCGGGCCGATCTCTCAGCATTGTCTCGTTCGCTCTCAATACTTCCTTAAACTTAGGCCTCAACAAGAGTGGGCCTTTTCAGAGAAGGGGACTAGGGGATGTATGTTAAGGGGGTGCCTTTCACCTCATTAGAATTGAATTTGCACTGTCTTGTAATTACGTTGAAGGGCAACAATGTATTTTCTTTTCCCCGCCATCATAATCTTCGCTCAATAGAAGATTATTTGGGGCAGTTAATTTGCTGCCCACACTGGTGCATTAATTAATGAATTGGGTAACACTAATTTTCTCTACCCTGTTTGTTTCCCCCATCCTTTTCCTACTGTTCTGGGCAGCCGCTTCTAATAAAATTACCTCATTAGGGGCTCTATGGCAGCACAGTAACTTCCTCATTAATTTGCTATGAAACATTTTTTCACAGGCGTGTGTGTGCGTGTATGTGTGTACTTGTTCGGTGCTGCATCTTTTTGTGGGTAGTTCTAAATAATGAAGGGGATGAGCAGGGAGATGTAAGTGGAACCAAGGGGCCTCTTCAGCAAATAGTTAAATTCATTTAAGGCTCCTCTCTGTTTGTTGGTGATTAATTACTTCCAGCAGGGATTTTATGGGCATATATTGTCTAGTTTGTCTTGATCTGCTGGACATGAATATGTGAAAGTGTGTCTATATAGATTTGGAAAACTCAGAAGTTCAACAAAAATCTAAAACGTCCTAAATTTGTTTATGTGTTTTGCTGTTGGTACAATGAACAAGAACGTCAGTCAGTGTAACTGCATAGCAGGGGCTTTTTTAGACTTTACCCCCAGCTTATAGTGTTTAAAATGTGTTGATCGTTGCTTATTTTAAGCAATTATTTCAGTTGCTTAAAATAATTACTCTGATAGAGATGAGTCAGTTTCTGAATGCGTCTTTTGTTTATGGGCAACTGGTGGCTTGAGTCCTAAAATAAACAAGAAAACAGTCATTAATCACGCCGGATGAACTCACCCATAAAACTCTAGTCAGAGTTGGATTTTGGTTACCATATTGCATCTCTGTGATTTACAGTGCAAAGTTTAATGAGTTCATTGGGCTCCATGTTCTATGCTCTACTTAAAAAACAGAAGTCACAGAGTCCGAGTGAAAGAATGTGAGAAGGCTGCCATCTAGTGTACTCAGAAGGGAAGAGCATTTCCTTATTGCAGGCCTGGGAAGACTGTCCATCTTATTGTACAGGAAACAAGGAGAAAATCTCATGAATGTTTTCTCATTCAACACAAAATTGAGGAAAGGAATATTGAGTTTTTGAAAAAACAAAAACAAAACAAAACAAAACAAAAAAACAAAACAAATAGAAGCTTCTGCATCTTTCTTTACAAAATCAAATATTTGCTGTATAAATATGAAATGGTTGAAAATAGCTTTCCCTTGAATCACATATATTTGTAAAATGCTCGATGGTGAAAAAGTACTGCATTTCTGGGTACTGCCTCAGAAACAGGTTTTCTATTGATTTAAGAGGACTGAACTGCTCTCTATTGATCTCTAGAAAAAATACATATTACATTAATTAAATAGCAATCATATTTTTCAGAAAAGTTAAATTAAATATAAAAAGATAATTTTTTTTGTTACTTTCAACTCTTTATATGTGCTCTTCTGTGATTTCTCCCCCTTATGGAGAAAACCATTAAAACTCATCAGCTGAACTTTAATGAGTTAATCTGCCTTGTATTAATTAGTCAATGTTTTGCAGTTTGTTTATTCTCTCCATATCTGAGCCATTTCCTATTGTTCTTGTGCTAGCTTTTTATGTGTAATATATTGTTATCGAGTTATTAAAATTGGACACTATTTTTTAAAGTACATTATTTTCAGATGAAAAAATAAAGGTGGCATAATTCCCTAATTCAGATTCAAGTTTTCAAACATACTGTAAAGAGTTTTGTAAACTGAGGATGTCTTTAACAGGAATTGTTTCACAACAGGCACACAACTGTAGTACATCTATGTAAAACTGAAATGTACACATCAATAATATAATTGCAGTTTTAGTAAACCCTGCTCTTAGTACAGTGAGATTTTCTTCAAGAAGGTGGAATCACTGGCATCATCATTTATTTGTGACTCAGTGAATAATATGTGTCAGGTTTATTTTTGTATCTTTTTCTTGTTTTGTTTATTATACCCTATTATTTTCACTATGGACCTTTTTTGCGACTGGAATAAAGATATGAATGAATTTCCAAACAACCATTCAGACCACAAATAATCTTAATCTGGCTATAAATACTGTTGATTATCAGTCACGTAAATGAACAGTGCTGCTACTTCTCCAAAAACTTCTACTTTGCCAACCGAAATTATTATTCTTGTGTTTAATGGATGAAAAACATTAAAGTTACTTTAATAAGGTCAAGTGCAGCAACTGTGGCGATTTTCTGCATCTTCTGACATTATGGATCAAGATGTCAATCCTTAGATATTGGTTTGTTCAGTTTCTCATAACATAGAGTTTAAAATACACAAATACTGCCAGAGTCTACTTACATTTGTTAAAAGACAAAGACCGCATTTTAAGTCTTATAAAAAAATAAACATCTGTAATAAAACTGCATAAAATATGTTCTTAAAAACCATTAAATACAAAAGCAAACCGCTTCAATATTTATATCTGACAGCATTCAAAGCCTCCCTTCATTATCAGTGTGATCAGTTTGTTCTCTCTCGCCCTGGTTTTCTCTTCTTGTTCCTTTTGGACCATCGGCCTGTTTGAGATGGAGGTTCCTTGTAATCCTCCCCTGATCCTGCATCCAAACTGTCCGCTGTGTCTCTCCAGCTGTCTGGCGCCAAAGGAATGTCCTCTTCCGGAGAGTGCATTGGCCGACCGTACACCTTGCTCTGCAAGTCAGCTATGTCATTGCGGATATCTGCCATCAGCAGAAGCAGGAAATCAAAGGATCCTGGTGGTCCCTACGAGACGAGGAAAACAAAACAGAAAATAAGCATCCTTTTTGGTCTTGATCAATTTGATAATACATTTTAAATAGTGATTTACTCAGTGCAGTGATCTCTGGATTTGCTTTCTTATAATTTGGTTTTAAAGTCTATGTAACCTTATAATTCTTTACGAGAAAGAAAATGTATCCTAAGTAGTTGCCTCAAAAAGTTTCAAATTTTACTGTGTAAAAGATATTTGTTAGTTTAAGTATCACTGGCGGTATATGGAAGAAGAGTGAGCTGTGCATGTCTCTCCTTTTGCACTTATAGCTACGTTGTTTTGTTTTCACAATTTTAAATCACTTTAGTAAAAATAATTCTTGTTCTTTAAATTCCAATTTTCATGCACAATATCTTATAAAGAAGACTCTGTAGAAACATAAATCTATAAATTACAAAGCAGTATGTCTTTAGTCTACAGTGGTAATATTTTCTTACAGTGTTAACGTTAACATGATTACAGTGAAAAGGCATTCATTCGGTGCAAAAATGTTTTCCCAACTGTGCCATTCCCTGATTTAAATGCATACAGTTGCCTGCCTGCTTTGTCATGGTTGCCTATTACAGGCTGTGTTGCTCAATGTCTTTTATCACCTGATATAATGACTAACTTAAATTTTTGATTTAGATGAAAGTGGCTTGTTACAATAGTGTATCATCAGTATGAAAAGTGTTATTCTTACTGGTGGTCCAGCAGGCCCGGGAGCTCCTCTCTCCCCCTGAGGAAACAAAACAAATATTTAGTTTAGTTGAATTACAGTGGAGAAAAGACGGGGTGGGGGTGTTGCATGAGAGCATGTCATAATATTGTCCTCAGGAAACTGTTCAGGGAGCTAGAAAATGGAATATCAAACAATGCTCTGGATATGGGATATGCTTCAAATGGAGCAAATATGAAAAAAAAGAAAGAAGAAAAACAGGCAGGAAAACAAAAAGCTGACATAATCTGTTTTACATATTCCTGCACTGACCAAGCAGAAAACCAAAAGACATTTATCCAAAAGTCAAAAATCTAGCTGGAGCAGATAGGTTGCTGTTTTCCTAAGCCTGGACTAATGGGACAAACTCCAGACATAAAAGCAGTCAATGACCTGTTATTTTCAGAGTATTGATAAAACACCACCAACAAAAAAAAGAAAAAAAGAAAAGAAAAAAAGAAATGATACACATAGAATTTTAAAGATGTAAATTATGCATAAGCTGCCATGGGTTGGTGAAACATTGGAGGGAGGTTAATGAAAATTATGAATGGCGTGTGTGGAGCTGTTGTAGTAGAACTTTGTTAAAAAAAAAAAAGAAAAATGAAAGTAGAGTGCGAGAAGGCTTCTAAAAAAAAGGTAATGTTCACCTCAAGACCGATCAACCCAGGCAGTTGCACTGCAGTTTTAGCTGGGTTGAAGTTTGTTTATTTCTTTATGATTTCTGTAAAAAGCCGGCTGGATGCTATGGAATTGTTGCACTGGGAGTTCACACTTCTGCTATTACTGCTGGGAAAGTCACATCTGGTGTGTTTTTAGGAAAAGAGAGAAAAAACTATATATGCGAAAAAAATAAAGTTCCCCAAAAAAAACAAAACAAAACAACTGATCTGAGAATCGGTCGGACAATAGATTGTGTGGGCTGGCCTTTGTCAATGGGATGTCAGCTCATTGAGGAACTCTGAACTGATATTAAAGGTAGGACCTCTCACTGTGTGTTCTGTCAGGTGCCCGTTTTGTTTTATTCCTTTTTCTCTTTTCCTCAAATATGCACACCTATCATTGTGGCTCTACTAGTCACAGAAGAAACATGAAAATAAAAGAACTAGTTCAAAGTAGTGACACTGGATCATTTTAGGGACAAATAATTCTGACTTAAAAACCCGAAAAACACATAAAATATATACAACGTTAAAACATAAAGTAGTAATTTATTTTTACCATGTCTGCTCTAAAGCCTCTAAGAACACCAAAGCTTGATTTCAAATGCCACAGTCACCAAAATGTGGTTAACTACACAAAAAGCACTCTTTCAATTATTACAGTGAAGTTTAATTTCATGTGATTGCTTGCCAGTGACGCCTAAGACCTTCTTCAGGCGCAAACTACACACTGTTGACAGAACTGAGGTCAAAAATGTAGATATAATGTTTTTAAACCGTAACTTTGGCTGCTTTATGCATTACACAATCAGTATTGATGTCTGTTTGGGATCATTGTCCTGCCGGAGTTACAGTACTGTACAAGTTTCAACCATGATGGTTTGAAGTTATGCCAAGTGTTAGAAGTTATGAGCCAGCCACTCCTCTTTAATTATTCCATCAACTTCGGGCAATCTACCAATTCTACTGGCAGCAAAACATACCCAGAGGAGGACACTTCCAGTAAAATATTTACCAGTTGCATGGTACTGATGTTGAAAAACACATTCTTACTTTTCTAAGCTGTTAACGTTTGTTTAGGTTGATGGTGATAACTTTTGTTTTCTTTGGATAATATTCTTTACGACCTCTTAAAACTAAATAAACTTTTCCTTTATTTTCATTAGGCTATTTACAGCACCTCTATTTGCAGTGCTGAGATTCAAGTTTAGCTCAGTGCAAAACTAGCACCAAAATGTAACTTGCATCCTCTCCAGTTCTGAAAGCAAATATTATTTCTTTTCTTGGTAAAGTTTGTAATCTTGCAGTGTCTTAAGACCTAATCCAGAGTGTAAAAGGATGCTATAAAGGCCAATGAATTAATTTAGAAATGCCACTGCCATTTCTAAATTGTATTTCTAGAATAGAAGTGGTAGATAACTACCACTGGTCATCTACCCAAAAAAAACACCATAAACCTGGAACTGTTTAAGTTATAGAACAAAAACATTGAAAACGTCAAGAAGGAAGCAACCATGCTGTATGTTTTTCAGAATAATATGGAATCTTCTAATTGTTACAATTGTTTGATACAGGGTTTCTCCACAATTCGTTTGAAATTTCTACACATTTCTTGCCCATTTAATAAAATTCAGAAGACTGAAAAAGTGAACAAATGTTGACCAAAAAAACTGCTAGAAAATTAATAAGGTTTTATTAACTTTGGTTTCCAAATATAAAACAACACAGAGCTGGTCTGAGTGTAATATAGGGATATTTTACAGCTTTTTGGGCATCCATACTATGTTAGTGCTCATTTAAATCAAAAGTTCACTTTTTGAAACTAGTACCGTAACTTAAAATATTGAAAGTACTTTTTAGATGTAATTCAGCATTTTTTCCATAGTTAGTTTTTGTTTTCCTATATTTATCCACATCTGGAAAATTTAAAAAAGCTAATTCTGTACTTTTTTTTAGTCTTTTCCAGAATGCGTAGGAACATTTTTGGCAGATCAGGGTCATACTGAGGCTACACATGTTTTGGCAGATGGGTTGAATTTGAAGCACAGTCAGGCAGATTATCATCATTCTCCCGTTTATCCACCCAAACATCCCATATTAATGAGAGTATGCCAAGGTATTCTGTCAATGAAGAAAAGATACACTTAAGCCTTTCCATACACTCTGATCATCTAGTAAGCAATTAATAGTAAGATTTATACTATTTTACAGCATGTAAATGTCTTAATCTTTTAAAATATTTAGCCTATACCTCAACTTCTCTAATATGGAGTGAATTCAAGAGTTGATATTTAGTTTCTTTAAATGATCACAATCATGCTGTCTTTTTCAAGCCACTTTAGGTCAGATTTTATTTAAGAGCTGGATGTCTGAACTACCTGAGCTGGCTCTTTTCAGTTCAAATTGATTTTGACATCCTGCAGAATCACAAGGCTCTTGCTTCTGTAGAAAAAAAATATCTGAACTTCACCTTATGTACCATAACATATAGCTCCATATTTTTTTTTTAAATTGCTTTGTGGCACTCTGACAAATGATGGATGAAATGGATCTTTGCAAAAAGAAAGTTATGAAAACATGTTTTCATGAGCCGGGCTGCATATTTCTGCAGAGACAGAATACATGGACAAACATGCTTTATGGAAAAACATGAAACCTGGATGCAGAAAAACAAACCCCTGCATTTATTGGGTTCATAGATTACACAGCATCAAGTAAGCTTCTGTTCGACACAGCATCTTTGTTCTTTCCACTTGTATCAACTTGTGGTAAAGTTTTCATCAGAAATCCTTTGGCAGGGCAACATTTAGCTGAGATTTTGCAATATGCTTGTCATTCTCAAGCTACATTTCTGAAGATTAGACTAATAATTATGGATAATTGTCTTCTGAGGGATATTGTTTTGGCATGTCTTCCAATTTCTCCATAAAATTAGCGTAACCTGGCAGATAATAATAATAATAATAATAATAATAATAATAATAATAATAATAATAATAATAATAATAATAATAATAATAATAATAATAATAAGAATAAGAATAAGAATAAGAATAAGAATAAGAATAAGAATAAGAATAATGGAGGAAGTGGGTTGCGGTCTAAGAAAAATTCAAATGATTTACTTTTTTTATCAATCATTTGTCATACACGGACAAACACAAACATTGTGTTATTGCATCATGTACAGAGCATGATGCAATAATTACTTCATCAATGGGGTTTTGCTTGGAGACGATTGTAATATGGTAATATGATCGTAATATGAATGTATATCTATTGGGATTTATGAAACCAAGCTCTCTTCAGCCAGTGTCCATTATTGAAGACAATCTCTATTGTTTTTGAAAATAGCCCAGAGATGATACAAGAAACTTTGGTTTGTTGTATCATATTTTGAGATATGATACAACAAACCAAAGTTAAACATATTGGTGGTAAAGCTTTCTGTGCGTTTTGGGGTTATCAGAAGTTTTACTGAACTATGTTCAAAGCGGCATAGATCCTGCTGAAAAGCTAAAATTATCAGATGACTACATAGCATCCATTCTTACCTTTAGGCCATCTCTCCCTGGTGCTCCTGGGGGGCCCTTTTAAGATATAAATAGAAACAGAAGATATATAAATATTATTTCAGGGATATTTGACCTCCCTCACTGGTTTCTGAAGTTGAGTGTTGCACTAATGTAGAAGTAATATTGTCCTGCCAGCAAAAAAAAAAAAAAGCAAGCTATTTTTTTGTTTGATAAATGGACACACTCTTAGTAACTACAAAACTGCAAACTTCAATTATGATCTACCAAGAGAGATTAACTGAGGGCCTCGGGTCTTTCTTGAGGGGCTTCAGATCAATGACGAAGCTTGCTTTGATGTCTTTCTTGAAATAATTATCTTCAAAGACTTGTGAACATATTGTCCAGGGAGAGGTGCCAATATTCAGACAAATACATAGCCTGAGAGTCACACATTAATCAAGGCTAAAATCCTTGCATGCAGTCAAACACATGTGACCTGATGGCCAAAACCTCCTGAGAGCACAATGCCCTTTCAGCCTCACCTCACCAAAATGTGGACTGATTAACTGCATAAACAGGCTGTGAATATGAAGAGTTGTGATGGAAACGCACATCTAGCTATTACATAAACACATAATACTCATGCATGCAAAGCAACAGATTACGTTCCACTGTGAAAACACAGGTCCTGAGTTCATGATTTGGCTCCGTGCAGCTTGTTGTATGACTGATTGCAGGTGTTGATGTTGGGATTTCTAACGTGTCTGGGTGGCAATATCCTCAACATTCTTGATTCATATCCTCCACCTCAACACCATCGGTTTGCACTAGCAGGATAGAGTGAGTGCTGCAAACAGAGCAGGCCAAAGAAAACATCTGAAGCTGTAAATGGATTCGGTGCACTCTGTTGTTATTACCATCACCATGTGTCATCCTTTCTGACCTGGCAGAAATGAGGGTCAAAAAAGAGGAGGTATTTTCTTTCGCTCCCTGTGCCTGTCTCACAATGCAGGATAACTAAATTATTTCAATTTGTTAGTCTAGTAAAACCCACACGTCAGAAAAAATCAGTTTTACAGGCAAAAGTAGAAATTAATTTCCATGTCTTACTTTTTTTTTTAAAGTATGCCTTGTAATTCATTGCAAAGCTGTTCAGGCCAACCAAGCAAACCTCTCACCTCTCTCATGGTGATGGTCTTTTACAGAAGCAGAGGAATTCTCCATCTGCATAAGTCACCAGGCTGTTATTGAGGGGGAAAAAAAATAGAACACGCTAGCCATAATTTAATTAAAATATTTGTCAGGAGCTTTAACTTGTGGGTTTGTGCCAGAACATCCACAAGTGTTAAACAGCACTCAGATAATTCTTTCAAAATGGATGCTTTCCATCAATATGGTCCCTGCAGTGACCTGGAGCTGGAATCATAGTTTGAAGTATTTCCTCTGTATTAAACTAATCTATTTTGGGGTTTTACTCAATATTGCACCCAAGCAATATTGGATGCAATATTGGATGCAATATAATTCAACATTATATTGCAATATTGCAAATTATATCTCCAACACATAATTTGCAATCATGATACTGCAAACACTGATATTGCCATGATGATTTCTGTGTTAGTGCTGCTAAAGCACCAACCTTTTGCTTTTAGGAGAGGTGATGAAAAGGTCTTGGAGACAAATCAGATTAAAACTGTGCAGTAAGTCAATAGCAATAAGGATGTCAATGTGTGCCATACCTAAATTGTAATGGACTATTTGAATGTACCATTAGGTATTATAATGCACTTCTAGTATATTCCAAATAGCATTAAATAACACTTTGCATACAAATAATATATTTGACAACATGATGCAGGAAACAAATAGAAGATTTAGAAAAATATTAATTGCATTAATGCCTCATAAAAATAGTCAGTAATAAATGTAAATCCATGTAATATTTTTCCCTCCAAAAGTGTGACCTCAAAATGTACTTCTAGTTTTTAGGTACTAAAATCGAACAATTATCAGCAACAATAAGAAGCTTTTGGTTATGTATATAACCTTTATTTAACCAAGTGTGTTTCATTGAGATTAAAAATCTCTTTTTCAAAAGAGCTGACCACAATTGGCAACAAGGCTCAAAACATTAACAGTAACAATGTTTATCTGCCTTTTTTTTTTTTTTTTTTTTTTTTTAAGCAGTTCTGCCTAAGATCCTGTATATCAAGACAAAGTTCTGGTTGGCCTAGGAGGATTTTCAGACAGAAATATATTATATTGGAGTTTCAAAGATGTACTACTAACATGAATGAGAATATGAACTGTCGTATAATAAAGATAAAAGCAGAGCTATAACTGTGAAAAATGTGGACATACTGATTTGTTCTAGATAAAAGAAAGCATATATAAACTGACCAGAGGTCCTCGAGGGCCACGTTTGATGTGGAACAGGTCTGGTGTTGGTCCAATTGGTCCCATCAAGCCCCTAGGACCAGGTGGACCAGGGGGCCCTGTCAATCCTGGAGGGCCAACTGGTCCCGTGTCTCCTAGAATAAAGACAGAAACAAAGCAGAGTTTGTAAACCATTCATTATTTTCTATCCTTTCTGTCATTGGCATGTAGAATATTTTCAACACTGGAAATGTCACTTTGTTGTAGACTAAAATCTGTCATTCTTCTAGGATATAATTTCTTTTTGCGGATCTAATCTTTTCAATCCCTCTAGGATTACTTCAAGGTCAAAGATATTTATGAACTATATTAATTTCTTGACTATGAATTTAGCTGACATGTTGACCTGTGGCACAGTTGGTAGAGCTGTTGCCTTGCAGCAAGAAGGTCCTGGGTTCGATTCCCGGTCCGGGGTCTTTCTGCATGGAGTTTGCATGTTCTCCCTGCGCATGCGTGGGTTCTCTGTGTGTGTGAGTGGTTGTTTGTCTCTGTGTTGCCCTGCAACAGACTGGCGACCTGTCCAGGGTGTACCCGCCTCTCGCCCGGAATGCAGCTGCAGTTAGATCATGGTAATGGATGTAAATGTCAAGAAAAACCTAGCAGGACATCCATCCAACTGTCCAACCATCCATCCATCCATCTTTAACACCCATTAATCCTCGCAGGGTGACGCATAGATTGGTGCAAATAATCACAGATTCACTCCTAAGGTCACATAAGAGAAACAATTGACCTAACAGTCATGTGTTTGGACCGTGGGAAGAAGATGGAATACTCAGAGAAAACTGAAATGGGAAGAAGATTCAAGCTCCATGCAGAAAGATTCCAGATCCGGATTTAAACTTAAGACTTTTTTTTTCTGCGAGTTATAAATGAAGTTAGTTGGACACCTAAGAAAATTCAGGCTGCACCACCTTCCAGGTGCAGCTGCCAATCGTGGGAGCTTGACAGCTGCAGATCTCAGGAGAAGCTACACTTCGAAAGCAGTGTTAGGTCCACCCAGCTGAATCGTTGCTGCCCCTTTAAAACTTTTAAAATTTAATGGATTTTTTTCATATATATATATATATATATATATATATATATATATATATATATATATATATATATATATATATATATATATATGAACTATGAAAGATATGCACACAGTTAAAGTTGAAAAAGTGTTTTCAAATAATTTATGATGGATTGGTTTCCTACAACAAAAACCTAGTCAAATCGAGAGGGATTTACAGATGTTAAAGAGCTACAGTATGAATGTGGAAAATGCTAAACTAAATGGGTCAGCAAGTGGTCTGTTCATAACAGAATCATGACATAAACTATCTCAACTGCACATTTATGTTAGGATTTACAGAACAGATTAGTCATCCTTGCATGGCTCCAAATAATTTTTCTGCAAGCAAAGTACTTAACACATGCAGGGCGCATTTGGACATTGGACACAAATTCTTTCTTACCTGGAGGCCCTGGGGAACCTGGAGGTCCTGGTAAAAATACAGATGATGTCATAATTTTCTCATTCATCATCTGCACAGGGACATCAGCACTATTCGACAGCAAGGCCATCTTAGAAAAGAGACAGGAAAGAACAATAAAAATAAATGCCGGTAAGAATTGATTAGGGAATATACAATACCTTGATGGGGTATTTGTTTCTTATATTAAGTGCATTTTGTCCTTAAATGTTTAATATTAAAAGTCTGTACCCTCAAGAATTACAGGGAAATTACATACTGTAGAGCTAATGTCATGTAAAACTTTGCTACAATCATAAACCCTGCCGAAAGATGAAAGTCGATCTTGTAGCTGCGCCACGTAACACACCATGACCAAAACAGATGGAGGCAAGGCAACACATCTGCATTATGCAGCATGACCAGGACAGTCCCCGCTCTGTATTGTAAGGAGCATCCTTGGAAATGGTTCTCTTTGATCTGTGCAACATCTTGTAGACTTGACAGTCCCAGTTGGGTAATAAGTAGAACATCTTGATATGGTGCAAGAGTTTATTTTAGGATTCAGAACTCCTGCAAGATTTTTGAAGATTTCTGTGAGTTTGCATTCAAATACAAATAGAAGAAAATCACAGATATATCCTTATAGGGTTATCTTTTTGAATTCACCTTACAGCATATGCCCTTCACTAGAAAGCTTACTTAATCTAAGCCTACACCACACCTTTACTTTAACTGGAACTCTTTAGAAAACTGTGTCACTACTGTGCATTCTGCTTTGGTAATTGCCGGTGAATCCAAATAAAATAACTGAAATTCATTTTGATTAACATGGTTTAAAGCTACAAACAAACACAAAATCAGTATGTCAAAAATTTTTATTAAATCAGTCTTGCATAACACTGACGTATCAGTGTTATGCAACGGTCTAGGACAATAGCAAGGTGTGCTATGAGAGGTGAGTGCTAAAGAAACTGGCTGTTCACATAGTCCTGATATAAACATACTCATGGAGAATTGATTGGAAGGAAAAAGGATGGTGGAAAAAAAGACACAAACTGGATCACTGAAATTAAAAACATTTGGATGTTATTTTAAAGTATTGAAATAAACTTGCATTTATTGCTCTCCATAATGATACACACAAAATGGGTGAAGTTGTGGCTTACTCGTTGAAATCAGATGACTTTGAAAGATGTGAGTAGACGAACTGGTGTTTTAAAATGTGTATTCTAACGTCCCTGTAATTATTACCATATAATTATACCCTTC
Source organism: Gambusia affinis (assembly GCF_019740435.1). Taxonomy (NCBI): domain Eukaryota; kingdom Metazoa; phylum Chordata; class Actinopteri; order Cyprinodontiformes; family Poeciliidae; genus Gambusia; species Gambusia affinis. Next base: position 9,992,859 of record NC_057884.1, on the reverse strand, counting down.
AGCTTATGTTGTAAACTTACATAGTAATCAGCAAAGACAACATTTTTCATGATGTTTTCTTAATATACGCTGAACTGTATATATGTAGCACGGAAAGACCACACAGCTGGAAGCAATACATCATATGTTACAGTGCTGAGTGTTGAACGCTGCTACTGACAGACACATGCTCAGAAAAGTTCAGACGTCTGTAGTAACACAGATGGACATGTTAACTCCACAGCTGACTTTTGTATCAACTCATGTGTAGGAACAATGCATTAGCTTGCTATTCACCAAGGATTTTTTAAAGTGTTTTCTTTTTATTAGGTGATAAACTACATTAATGGACCTCATGAGAGTTGTTAATATGTACCTGTAGTCATTTCTGCAATACTGCTGGGATTGTGCTGCAGCTAAATCAAAATCCTTAACAGGCAATTTTTGTCTGGACTTTTTGGCTACTAACTCTAAAGTGTATTGCAAAACAAGTGCTGATGTAGTGGATGAGGGAAAAAATAGACTCCAATTTTTACTTTTGCCAGACAAATGTTTCTCCTCTGTTGTCCCATACCTTCTGCTTAAGCTGCAGCACTGCCATCTTGATCTGGAGGAAGTCTTCACATGTGGCAGAGCAAGTTCCAGCATTCATTAAATTATCACATTTCTCAAAGAGATGAACTGCTGGGAAATTGGAAAAAAGTATTTAAGTTACTTGGACATGGAAACACGGACAAAGGAAAAGTCATGTAATGTATAAAAAAAATATATAACAAAAAACATTTCATAAAAATGTAGTCAGATGAGTTCACTCACAAAGTTAAAAATATCTAGAAAGAGGTGAATAGAGATGGAATAAAGATGAAAAAATGCAGTCTTAAATTCTTACCCCCAGTTTATTCACTGCTGCCACCTTCCTGAAACTCCAACTCGGACTGTAGCTACTCTACACTAATTCAAAATAAAAACTTCGACAGAAGAACGAATGTTTCAGTTTAGCTCATGACAAGCATAAGCTGTTGCTTAACTGGGTGCTTAAACATTGTTCATCTTAACTAACGGAGTTTGTCTGTACAATGGATTGGTGCAAATGTCTGAATGTGATTTCTCTCCCCCAAGTTACAAAGCAGCAGGACATGAAGAATGGTCATAATTTCACACACCACACTTTTGTACTGCTTAGCATGTTCTGAAATGTTATAGTAGGTAATGGAAGACACTCTCCTGGGAGGAAGTAGCAAATCTGCAGGCCTTCACCGCTTCATTGGCAAGTAAATCTGGGGCAGAAAAGATGTTTTTATCGCCTGGACGTTTTTTGTTTTCTTCACATGAATCCAGCAAAATGAGAAGACCAGGAGTCAAAGAGTCAGCCGCGTGTTTGGGTGGCTGAACTGTTTTGACATGCACAAGAGGCAGTGATGTCTAATGACTACCAGGTGTCTATGTTTGTAGTGCCCCCTCCCATCTCTTTCTCTATTGCCCTCCAAAAACACTGTGGAGCCTTCTCCACATTGCTGTTTGATGTGAATAATGAGAAGATGTGTACGCTCACCTCTCTCCCCTTTGGTGCAAGTCTTCCCATCATCTTCTAGGAAATAGCCTTTCTCACACTCACACCTAAAGCTTCCTGCGGTGTTGATGCAGATCTGAGAGCAGGCGCTCATGTTTTTGTCGGCACATTCATCAATGTCTGCGTGTTGAGGTGCAAGAATGGAGTTAGCCAGCAAGTGAAAAGAAAATGTTATTTAATGTACATCCACTTAATATGCTTGCATTCAGCAAAACAAAATGCTATGAAAGTATGTTACTTTAACTTTGCAACTTATATTTTTTTAAGTATTGAAATTTAGGGAATATTAGATTTAGATTGATTAGAGTAGGAATTTCTGAACTTTAAGACATATATATATATATATATATATATATATATATTTATTTTTATTTATATTTATATTTATTTATTTTTATATAAAACAATTCAGGATTTCAAAGCATTTGAAACAGTGACATATTTCCCAATTTGTAATGTTTTTCGTGCAAAACTAAGCAAATATTGGACAGATAAGACTAAATAAATGTATTAACTCTGAGTTGATGTTTAATATTAGGCAACTTAATGTTTTGTTACAATGAAGCAATGTTTTTAAAGACATTCTTTATTTTTGAAATAAGAAAACAAATCCTTACAATCACAAAGTAAAAAAAGTTGGATGTGATACAAAAACCTCTAAAAGAAATTGGACAGCAAAAAAAAAAATCAGAAGATCTGGTCATGCCTTTTTGACTTCTACAGTGTCACTCTATTGCCGTTACAATTACATATTTTAAGAGTTGTTAAACCCCACGTTATGGTTAATCTTCCTGCACTGCTAAATTTGATCAGATTGTTTGACTCCAAAAATGCCTCAAGAAGGATCCATTACAAACCACAGTGCACAAAGTTTTCAGTCATTTAGACAATAATGCGACATATTACCGAATCATGCACATTGATTTTAGCTCTGCATTTATTACCAAAATTCACTAGACTGTGTCTGGATTCAGAGCATCCTGACTAAGAGACAACAGGCAGTTTTTATTACAGTATCAGTAAGAGTTGAGTGGCTGGTTCATTGTTGGTTCATATTGGTATCATCAAACATCAGAGAATTTTTTAATGCCTAAAGAATATCCCCTTTATTACTTTTGCTGTGGATTGTTAGGTCTTACCCAGACAGTAGGGCTTCTCCCGGTTTCTGTGGCGCTCACGGTCATAACGGTAACCTAAGTAACAAGTACACACTACACGCCCAAAATGGTCTGTACACTGCTGCTCACAGGGGGCGCCAGCACACACGTCATAATCTAGAATAAAAGGATGATAAGGTCACAAAATACAGCTTTATTACAACCTTAAAGCAAGTTACAGAAGATACTGAAAATGATCAGACACTAGTAAACCCAAAAACTTAGGATATTTTTGGCAGGATCCTGAAAAGTGACATCCAAACTGTTTTCCCTACCTTCAGGAATGCACTGGCCCATTATAAACCTGAAGCCCTTGCAGCATTTCCTCCTGTAAGATATCAAATTTACTTTGCTGGAAATATTTACAAAGAGAAATATGACCAGACAGAAAAGAAAAGCACTATCACAGCAATGCCAGATGGTTCCATTCACATTTCTGCTGGTTTTTATGTTTTTATGTTTTGTAATTTTTTAATCTCAGACATTAAAGTATGGCTGCACAGTGGCGCAGTTGGTAGCACTGTTGCCTTGCAGCAAGAAGGTCCTGGGTTCGATTCGCGGCCCGGGGTCTTTCTGCATGGAGTTTGCATGTTCTCCCTGTACATGCGTGGGTTCTCTCCAGGTTCTCCGGCTTCCTCCCACAGTCCAAAAACATGACTGTTAGGTTTATTGGTCTCTCTAAATTCTCCCTAAGTGTGAGTGTGTGTGTGCATGGTTGTGTGTCCTGTCTGTCTCAGTGTTGTCCTGTGACAGACTGGCGACCTGTCCAGGGTGAACCCTGCCTCTCGCCTGGAACGTTAGATGGAGATTGGCACCTTCAGCCTTCCTGACCCCACTAGGGACAAGAGTGTTAGAAAATGGAGGGATGGAGCTTAAAGTAGAAATTAAATAACCTTTAGTTTTTTCAGCCTACAACTCCAGTGCTGGGATGAGAGTATTAAAATATCATGTAAGCTTCTGCATTAAAAGCTCTGCGTTGTGAATGCCTGATCAAAGAGAGAGCAAACACATGCAGAGAATTTTAAGCATATTTCTCTGCTAAATAATAGGGGGGGAAAAATCTATTGTGTGTCAGATCTCCTTATTTGACAAGGTGCTCAGTAGGTAGTCATGTTAAGAACTGAGCCTTTTTTTTATCCTGTCACATGTTACAGAAATTAAACACACCATACTGTGAAAACATACCGAGATTGACAGCTTGTTTAGTTTGGCACCGATTAAATTTTGAGCAGACATAACACCAACTCTAGAAATAAAACTGTCATCAATCATGACAAATTAGCAGATCCAATTACTTGTCAGCTGATGATCTGACATTTCCAGGTGTGTAATTATGTTTCGTTTAATTGAGCAATTGTAGAATGACTCTGAATAATTATTGTGGCCTAAAGTACCTTTTCCTTGTGCGAGAAGGTATGCAGTTGAAACCTATATTGATCCTCATATGTATAAAGCCAGGAACACCAATAATATTCTTGAAGGTTACAACAAAGTGAAAAAGAAGATTAAGCTTGAATTGAAAGAGTGAGGGGCTTTGATGCTTATAGGTCTTTATACTATTGTGCTCTTTCACCAGCGTGGATTGACAATATTCTCCTGCACTTTGAGAAAGAATGTGATTCACTCAAAATAATTAATTAGGATAAGCACTTCCTTCAAATCTGCCCATATGAATGTGTTTATTTATACATTTTCTTGCATTATACTGATTTGTGCTTAACTTGTGGTTACAGCTGACTGTGTGGAGTAACAATAGTAATTTTTCCTCCATTAGGAAATCATAGCCAGGAGAGACCAAAATGAGAATTTCTTGGTGCATTGTCCAGTCATTGGACTTTAATGTATCATTACATTATCTTTTGGGGGGCATTTTATGTGAAATGATCAATTGTTAATCTGCTCTTAGACTAAATTTGTTTGTTGAGGAGTCACAGGATGCACTATTTTGGCCTACTTTTGTTTAGGGGATTGTTCATACCTGGGTGTGGTTTGATAACTACGACAAAAAAAAAAGTAGTTAATCATTAAAATTTTGGATTTTGCAAAGGAGTTTGATTGGCGTGGAAAGATTATTTACCTTAACCATCGAAAACTAATGTTTATATTTGCTCTCTTTGTATTTTTTCATGACATTAACATTTGTTTGAAACATTTTCATTGGACATATGAAACACAGAAACAACATATACGGAAATCTTTACTCTCATTAGAAGTTTTTTTTTTTTACTTTGTCAAAAACCTTTCTTACCATCAGTTCTTTCCATTAAATCATTTATTGCAGTATTTTATCACCATGAGTCATATCATCAGGAGCTTCAATAATTTTGATTGAACTCAGTCCAGCAGAAAAGTGCTAACAGGTGCTGCTTTAACACACATCACGAAAGAATCCAGACTCTGAAGTCGTCACTAGTCATTACATTACTGTTAAAGTGCAGTGATAGTCTTCGAATAAACCGTAATACTAAAGAGCTTCATTCAACAGCACTTGTGATAATAGCACCGTTCATTAAGATTTTTATGTCTACAAGAAGAAGACATTTAAATGTTGTTAAAATACTGCGATTCTGCAGATTAGCTGCAGGAATAAAGATGGTGGAGCTGTTATTTAATAAATACAAATATTGACATGACGGTATGGATGGAGGTTGTGTACTTTTACTTTTTAATTTCAAAAGGTGAAAATTGTCGAGGTTCACTCACACCCACACATGCTTGCCAGATGATTGCACCAAAGACAAAGTCACGTAACATCAAATAAATAATTGAACAATCATTTTAATTGAAAGAAATAATGTTCCATTAGAATAAGTAAGACAGAATGTGTAATTTGTAGGGAAGGTAATTAAACAAGCCTAAGTGCTGAGTGCTCCGATGCCCAGTGACATCACCGTAGTCAAAACTTTAAACAGCTTTCAAATTTCACCTTTACACCCCTGAAGTCATTAGCTTTTCATGTTCTGTGTTTAATGTTATTATTGCTCAGCATATAGCAGTAAGAAAGTATTATATATGTGGACCCCAAGTCAGAGTTGACTTTGAATGTGTGACCCACTCTTTCCAAGTCAGCATCATCCCCCTGAGTACTGAATGCACTTTTAGCAAATAATAAACTTAGCAAAAACAAACAGGGTTAGTTTAAAAATCAAGATGAAAACAAACATCTATATCCGGTTCCAAAGATCACCAAAGAGACAAAAGCATCCCAGAGAAACTGGATCCAAATCTGTGGGGGAAGTACATTTTTGTTGGACTTCGTGTTTATTACATTATTACTCAAGGAAATAGTATCTTTGAGATGTTCTTATAGGATTGTGTTGTTTCTCAAGACATCACTACAAAGACAAGTTTAAATTGGTTTGATTACTTTGCAAATTGCAGAACTTTTTAATGCAATAATGACACTATCTTTTAATTTTATTAGGCTGAATCTTGGCATTGGCAATAATTGATTTAATTTTAAATTGCTATTACCCTTTGGCTAACCTTCTGTACATATGTGACACACACATATGTCTAAATTAAAACAGAAATTAGACAGTAGCAACATGATATGTACGTGACGGTAAAACAGCAGTATGATTAAAACTGTGAAGGTCAGTGCATCAATCAACTAATTAAACACTACTGGAGCCTGAAAAAATATAATTTATACACTACAGGAAGACCACAAAATAAGAAACCTGTAAAGTTGCGCAAAATTATGAAGCTACTTTTAGCCTAAACCAAAAGGTCATCAATTAGCAAAGACAGTCTGTCTGCAATTTAATCTCAACATAGATATAGCTTCAAACATCAACAAAACAAATATCACTATGAAAACAAATGAATAGAGACAACACAAAGTTGTGGAGAAGTTAATCTAACAATCATCCAAATACAAAAAGTGAATAGCACCACTGCACTGCCACCACATAAAAGATTGCTATTAAAAAATAGAAATTTGCTGTCTTCATGTCACAAAATGTAAAATATTTACCAGTATCCATATTTGTGCAGTCAATGAACTAAACATCACACTGGGGACTTAAAATTGAGAAACATTTCATGTCAGAACCACAACAACAACAAAAAAAGAAAAAAAAGAAAAAAGAAACTAAACTGTAATATCCAGATCTTCTGAACCTTTGTGAACAGTAGCTAAAAATACAATCTTGTTTATTCATCAAATTCATGCTAATGAGCAAATAAACTCAAAACACATGTGGATTTCATTCATATTCATAAGTTAAAGAACAAGAGGGAAAGATTTCCCAAATGGCTTCATGACATTTCTCCAAGAATATCAATGAGCCATGTTTGCAAGGTCATACATCCACACCCCCAGGAAGGGCATGTTGTGACTGACATTTACTTTCAGACTGAAAGCCCTGCACTTGTTCAGTGTTCAGAACATCACAGAAAATCTGTTTGTTTTGCCACCTGTGCCTTTTTTCACCCTAAAGGTTATTACATTTTGCCAGTGACACAGATCACTTTACACCAGCCGCTTGAAATCTAGACATAAGCTGGTCTGACCTCAGTCGCCTGGGGTTAAGCATAAGCACTTTAATCACCTCATAAACAAAGGCTCTGCTCTGAAACAACATGATGAACCAGCATGGCCCTGGTTTTTCTTAACCAGAACTTGGTAATTCCTGCTGACACACAACTCAAAGTGATGGAGTCCACTGAATTTATTTAAAGCAGAAATCAGATCTGGATGAAAAGGTTCAGAACCGATTTGGACAAGAATGTTCTTATTTCTAAGAATTAAAAATCTAAGAGATTTCACACAGAAACACAGCTGTGAGACAACACAAGCAATCCACATAAAGGCTTATTTGTGTAGCCATTTCTACACAAAAAAACATGTCTGCATTCCACACATCAGACGATGTTTTTAGTAGTTTGTTTTCACCAGATCAGTATTTTTACACTGGATCTAAAAGAACACGCTATAAAGTACTTAGGCAACGATTTTTCTGTGACAAATTGTGTTTTCTGTTCACCAACTTAAATGAATGGAGTTTCATAGAGTTGGTTGAACAAATAAAAACTCTCTAGATAGAGTCTTCTTATTTTCAGATATTTATCAATCAAAATATCAAAAACCAATTTTGTTACCATCACAGAATTTCAAAAGTAAAGAAAGAAAAGATTTTACCTCAGTTAGACAAGAAATGTTACACTGTAGAAGAAAAATACATTGGATGGACGGGTAGATGGACAGAAATATTATGATTATTATGTGCAAATTCCTGCTAGCCATCAATAATATGTGAAAGCAAATTATCACTGTAGTCGGTGAAATGTGAGACATTGAAAACAAGTTACTCAGAAAGGCCAAACTATTCTGAATATTTATGTATCTCTAGGTAAAAATTAGTGTATTTTCCATCAGCTGTAACCAGCAGTAGCTAGATGTAAGCAGAATAATGCAATAAATATGAAAACTTAAAATGGCTTTCCACTAAAAGAGCTACAATTAACACTTCACAAGCTAACCACACATCTGAGATCTAAGAGCCTAACCAAAGAGTTTTAATGGAAATTAAACTATTTGCTAGCATAATTACAATTAATTTTCATACCATTAATTTTAAAATGCCATGAAAACCTAGAATCTATCAAATCAAAATCCAAACCATTTGAAAGAAAATGTTCACATCATACTCTAAATTATTATTATGTGGTGTTTTAAATTATTCCAAAGGTTTATGGAGTTGGCACGTTTTCTGCAAACAAGATACTGAGATCGGTTTTGGCTAATTTGCACAAAACCATCAATAAAATCAGATGCTTCCTCAGCAAGAGTGACTGCCTAAATTCTTTTTCAGCATTTTATAAATGTTGATAGAACATTCAGTCTGTTCATTACTGGCAAAGTTATGCATCCTAAAACTTTGTCACAAATGAAGAGATTTGTTTAAACAGTACAGTGTTGCGGACCTGGCAATGATATAAGAACAAAATGTGCCCCATCTATCTTAATACATTTTTTTTTTAAAACACAATTGAGAGAATTATTACTTGCTACATGTTGACAGAAATAATGTTGGCAATTTAGCAATCAGCCAACATGACATGAAAAATTATAGCAGGTACTGCAAATCCTAACATTGATGAAGCAAACCATTGCCAATTCTGGTTATAAGGAAGCAATCAAGAGTAGAAAGAGCAGTCTGACAGTATTTATCATCTATTTTTAAACTTTTTAGATGCTGCTTGAAAACCTGCAAGATCTCTTAAGAGATTGCCAGTTGCTCAGGCGAATACAAGGAGAGACAGAATTTCCTCTTATATAACAGAACAAATGGAAGTATTTTTATTTTTCCCTTTGAGTCGGAGAAATCCACTCTTTGCCTTGAACTTTTCACTTGAGATAAAATTTAACGTGACAGTTTAGCTGCTGCTCAGCTTCTTATGAACTGCTAAAATACCATCTGGATATGATATTATGATATACAGAAAAAAAACTGATGCATGTCCCCGTTTGTTCAGACTAAATAAAACACTAAAACAAGTGATAAAGGAAACAATAAGAACAATAAGCAGATATACTGTGGTGAAAATTAATTGGATATGTCAAGGTTTTTTCTGGTGAATATATTTCTAATGAGACCAATGGCATGAAATTCATTCCAGATGTCAGTAACAACCTTGATAATCCACATACACAAAGAAATCAAAACATTTTAGTCAATGAATGAAGATATTTGTAATAAAATACAAGAGCATGATAATATTTATTTAATACTTAATAGAAAAACCCTCTTTTAAAAAAAACAAACAAACATATTTTTTTAAGATTCCACCTGTATGGAGAAACTTGATGTATTGAGATTGCATAATATGGTCTATTAATCTGCCTTTGCATAGTATCTTGCATTGCATTCTGGGGCAATTGACAAGTAGCTTTATTTTCTATCTCTGAAACCAACGGAGAATTGACTTGGTTGTGCATTTGGGATCATTATCCTGCTGAGAAATCCACTCTGGTTTTACCTTCAGTCCTCAGATCCTTATGAGAACTGTATTAGCATTTTTTCCATCCTGTCGTTTTTCAATCACATTGAATCTGCCATTACCATATGCAGAACAACAAACCACATCATGATGTATCCGCCTCCAAACTTCCCTTTGTGCTTTAAAGTGTGTTAAATTCTCCTTTCAACAGGAGTTGAGAAATGACAGAATTAGATTTTGATCTAATCTGGCCAAACCATATTATTCATAGAAGCCATTGCGTCTGAGTGGATTACTTAGTTTTAATGTAAAAACTGCAGACCTATAGGACTTTCTGAAGAACTCTGTCAGTGGTCATTAGGTCTTGGACATCCTTTAAGATTTTTATTCAAACTCCTCTGCAAGACAAGCTTTCAACTTCCAGATTTTGGACCTAAAAATGCAATATTTAAAAGATTTATTGATTGCAAACTTGTGGCTTTGCAACAATAAATGTGCTTGAGAGAGCACTTTGATTGCACCCACTATTGGATTTGGATTGTGTGACATGATGATGAAAAAGCTTTTTATAGGCCATCAGTTAGGAAGTAACTAGCCTGATAAGCAGTAGAATTGCTTTTTCAATTCTTCTATTTAGAGTTTAACTTTTCAGCTTTTTATTTGGGTTGCTATGCCTTTTAACAGCTTTTTGTGAGTTTCATGATTATTTTCTGTATCATTTCATGTTATTACACTTACAGTAACACACACCCTTATATGTATTGATTTCCTTGGTGAGAGTTACATGACAGAAAAGTTCTGTTGTTTGTCTAAAGTATACTAAAATGCAAGCTGGGATCCAAGTGGTAAATAATGAAAAAAGTATTATTAAAGAAGATAAAACACAACTTACAAACTGGGGAGAGAACACAGAGAGCCAGGAAATAAAACAAATAAGTAAGGTAAGAGACAAAGAGAAGAAGTTAAATATCAGGAGTGTGATTGTTGGACCATTGACCAGGACTCATAACTGAGTGCAGCTCAGAAGGTAGAGGAGAAGGCAGACACAGTGGAGCAAGGGGAAGTAAACACTAACAACGGAGCTGGGAAAACATACATCTACAAACAGAAGAAATGAAAACCATGATATATCTTAAGTAACTAAGTACAGACAAATCTAAAATAAAACACACACAAGGCTTATTTAATCAAAACAAATAAAACCAAACGCATAAGAAATTATGATAACTACAAACCCAAGAGAAACTCCCATAAAAAACAAGAAACTGGCAAAAAAAAATGTTCAATGCTTAACTTCCCAGATGAATTAAATTGCTCACACCTAAATGTGAAACAAATGCAGTTAAAGTACATCCAAATCCACATATTTGAGAGTCAGTGACGACCTGTAAAACCTTTTGGTTTGAATGCTTGTTCTGGGAATTCACAGCACAAAATCTGATAGATCAAGTCAAAAGCTTCAATTGTATGCCAAAAGAGTGTCAACATTGCGTCACTTATTGGTTGTCAAGATAAACAGGAGATAAAGTTGACAACGCGTCTGTGATTCCAGAGTTAAACATATCAACATAAAATTTGCAGAGACACAGCTGCCAGTGAAGAATCCAAAGAAACAATCCCTTGACAAAAAAGAGTCAGCACAGTGAATACGTCGTCTGAATGCCTGAATACCTTTGCGTGTCCCAAAACTCCAGACTCTAAAAATCTTGGAAAGGTCATCTGCTCAGCTAAAAATACATCACTCAGAAATGGATAAAGGACATTACTATGTGATGTTTTTGGTATTAGAAGACCTTTAGAAAAATTGCTAAAGTTTCTGCTAAAACAAGCTAATAGTTGAAATTCTCTTTCAAGTGTTGGTATCTTCAGAGACGTTACAGTAATGATTACAGACGTATGTCTTGGCATGGGATATGATGAAACTTGATTCCAAAGAAAATTATTATTTTATATCTGTTTAGTGAAGCTAGCCCCTTCTAACTGCAACCTGCTGTAGAGATGAAAGTCAGCCCAGTTGTTTAACAACTTCCACAAAAACACATCCTCCAACAGTGATTCTCAACATGGGGTCACAGTGCACACAATTTTCACTGAATAGAAACTCACAAAGTTAGATTTGTGCATGCAAAACATTAACAGACTTACTGAGTAAAGTCTCAAAAGGTATCTGTGAAGATTTAAGTCAACACAACTCTCTGCTGACAGACCTATCATTAAACATATGTGTGTTTCTAAGAATTTAAAAATAGAAACTGATTAGAAAGAATAACAAATCTTTCTCAACCTTTTGGACATACCAAAATGATTAATTTTACTCTAAGAAAACAGCTTTCTTGCAGTAGAAATGCTTGATAATTAGGCCAAAAACAAAAGCAGGTCCTGAATTGAACATTTGATCTAAGTTGAAATAGATAGTTGAGGCTATCTGTTGTTGAATCAGATGCCTCTTGTCTTCCTCTTGACCATATATCACTTATTGTCTGAGGAGTTAGAATATGATACCTAAAGTCAGGTCAGATTGTTGGAAACCTAGGTCAGGTGGTCTGATGCCTGAAATGAAACCATAAATGAACCATAAAATGAAACCAACATCTTTACAAAGCCTGTCAGCAGAACATGGTGATATCCTGGTAGACCAGTGTGCTGAATTTAGACTTGAGAAAATGCAATTGACCAACAACAGCAGATGACAGATGACATGTATCCCAAATCATCTGTATGCCTGACTGTGAAAACTCTCCAATCTTTATCAATACAACTGTATCTTGATTTCCAATTGAAATGTAAACTTTACTTTCATCTAAAAAGAAAACTTTGGACTGAGAAACAGTGCAGTCCTTTTTCTCCTTTCTACAGGTAAAGCAATTCTGATTCGTCTAGCTCTGGAGTGGCTTATCACAAGGAATGTGTCAATTGTAGCTCTTGTAGTCCGCATCTCTCAAATGGGCTTTGCCCCACAAATCTTTCTTTGTGCTCATTCTCTTTCCACAATAAACCTCCAGTAAATCCATTTTCACACAGCATATAAGCACTTTCCATTTATCTTCTAAATGGAAAGTATCAGTCACTGTCTAATCAACAATTGTCAAGTTAGAAGCTTCCTTTCATTTCAGGATTAGAAACATCTTTTACAAGTATTTAAAGACGTTTTACACAGTTTTAAAAACATTAATGTCAAATAAACATCACTTTGTTTTACAGACTTAAAATCAAGTGATGTGAATGAAGGGGGCATTAACTACAAAGATAATTTGGAAATATGTGGTGGGCTACATTGAAACCTCCCCCAAAGAAAAAAAAACCTATTTAATCTTCCTTTTACCTGATGGAGGCCAAGATGTTCTTGTCACATAAAACCTTTCTTCTCCTTTCATAATGAACTGTTTGTATGACGCTGTTCTTATTTCTCTCTAAGAACAGCATGCACTCAGAGAAATTAGTACTTTCCCATTTGATCAATCATTACTGTAACTCACTGGTTAATGACTATTTGAACTACCCACAAAAGACATTTCACTAACCATGACAGACACACAGACCTGATAGAACAACCCATGACAAGGTATATATATATATATATATATATATATATATATATATATATATATATATATATATATATATATATATATATATATATATATAAATTATGGTTTAAAGTAGTTTATTTTTTCTGCCCTATTTATTGCTACTAATTTAAAACCTATTTTTCTCCTGCCCTTTTGCTTTAATTTCTTCTCTCCAGACACAACAGTAACATAAGGACTCGGTGAGTGGAAATCATAGCACAAAATGTGCTGTGTGTGAAATAATACATTTTATTGCTGGGGTTCCCCTGAAACCATACAGTTGTGGTTACTCATCCAATAAATGTAAAGTTCAACATTTTGAGTGGTGCCCTCTTTTTTCTTTTTGACTAAGGGTTAAAGATTCTGATTTTCACTTTTAAGTGTAAGCAATGTGGTTTACAGCAAAGTAGCAAAAACATAGGCTGATAAGCTGCACAATAATTATAATTAACTCACATAAAAAGGCTTAAATAAATAGTAACAGGCACAGAGGTGACATACCTGAGAGAGTTTTCCATAGATTAGTGGAGAAAGCTCTGAAGAGAAAAAGCTAAGAAGGTAGATGAAGGTTTTTATCCACACTCACTTTATTTTGATAGTTCTAAATCCGATTTATCTCACACCTTCACAGAGAGAAAGAGAGAGAGTAGCAAGTGATAAAACTAGTGCTGTAACTTGTTTAAGCAAAGTTTACCACAAGATTAGAGCAATCATTCTCACAAAACTTAAAAGGGCAGAGCGTGATTTACCCATATGATGAACCCAGCTCAAGAGAGGCAACACAATCTTGACACCGTTGTTGTCTGCACAGATTCCTGTCAACTTTTAAGATAATGAAGGAACTACTGCTTGGTGTTGTTTGCTACGATTATTAACATACAAAGTGAGAACATTTTTTTAGTTTCTAGTATAAACTACATGTTTAGAAAACTTAAATTAGTAATCCCTGACTTCCTGTTTCCCATGGGCATACAGTGCTTTTAAAAAAACTAATTGCTTCCTTACAGATTTTCTCTCTTTTTGTTTTTTGTCATGCTTTTATATTATTAATGGGAAAAATGCTTGCATGCCTACCTGTTCCTATGGGAAAAGGTAATTGCCCTCATTGTACAATTACTTATTAATCATGAGTAACCACATCATTTAAATGTTAAGTTTAATTTCACTTCTCACACCAGCTCTGATTACTGTCTGACTAGACAATCAGTAAATGCCTAATCATCAGGCTAAAAGGTCTTATTGAGCAAAACGCAATAAAGTCCTTGACATATATTAATCTAGAAAAAGGTTTGAAAAAGCATTTAGAAGACTTTAAGACTCCATGAATAAAGAGAACACAGAATAATGTTGAACTTTCCCAGAAGGGTCTAGCGATCTAATATTAAGTTAACAAGAAAGAAACAAGCACAGTCTCCATGGGAGATTGTTAAGGCCCAAAGAGGACTCAAAGACCTACATGTAAGTTTTCCAGGCACATCTTAACGATTCCCAAAACTTTCCAAAATATGTTGTGTGAACTGATTAAAAAAATAATGATCACTTTTAGAATGAGTGCATCATGTTCTATCTGACATTCAACTAGCAGCCTTTCAGGTATCATGCAATTATCAAGCATGGTGGCAAGAGTGAATATCGTGGGCTGTTTTGCTACTTTTTTAAGTGGAAAACTTGCAATGTCATCATATTCAATAAATTAGATTTTTTTCAGCAGTGATTAAAAACAGACCTGTGTTTTCAAGCTTTTTTTTTTTTACTGAATAAATCTTGAATTTCAAGAGTATTTGGATTATATAACAAGAAAACAACTTGCATTTAAAAGGATTCAAAGGATTTTGAAAGATTTGCAAAAGAAAAATGATCAAAATTCAGACTAACAACCTTACAGACTGTCATAAAAAAGGATATGTGCCGTCTATTGGAAAAACAAAAGACTTTTTAGTTATTAAAAACAGTGCTAGCAAAAATCGTGGTATATGATAAAACAAAGCTTTTATCATATACCATATACCATATATTGAAGCAAGATAATACCCTCTCCCCCCAGTGAATAAACATACTCTAACAAAAAAGCCGGATTGTTTCTAAAATGTTTGTTACAAGAATGTGCTTCGGTAAAAAGCGATGATCTCATCTGAATGTTAATGTTAAAGGAGGAGATTGTGTATTTTTTATTTAAAACTACAGAGCTCGCTTTGGAGTCAAAAATGCCTCTACCCTCCCAGCCTGAATCAATAGAAGCAGGTCAAGACTCTGACTATGAAGCTATTTCACAGTTTGTTTTTCCCATTTCAAACAAATCAAATATGACTGTAAACTCTTCTACTCACGTATTAAACATCATATTAAATTTATCTTTCTCTCTGTTTAAGTTGAGAAGCTCTTACTGCTGTGTAATAAAAAAATTTAAAAAAATAAGAAAAAAAAAGTTGCATTTATTACAGGCACGCGCAGGCTATTTTTGATGTTTTTGAAACTGATTCTTCAGGAAATTATTCAGAGGAACGCTGTCTGTCTAAATAAACCACCATGAGCACTTCCATATGATACTAATGCAAACCATGCTTCATAACAAAAAAGGCCAAATATCACTGTTATATGTTAACTACAGAAAGGACCATGAAAAGCACTTGACTTTTACTAGAAAACAGCTGAATTTAGAAGGGACTGTAAGTAATTGAAATTCCTTGCAATTATTCACGCATGTAATATCCTAATGTCAGAGAATAATAAAACCCTGACCTTGACTCAGGCAAAGATGACCTTTAATGCTTTAGATGCTGAACTTTGCCCTTTTGTGAGGTCCTGAATAGTCAATGCATCCTTTGTGTAGTTTTGGTAAGCTGGATATGCATAGTAAGGGTCATTACTGTTACTATTATCTGTCCATTTTATGATAATATTTAAAATGGTGGTTATCACAGTTGGAGAAAGTCTCAGGCATGGCTCACAATATGCTCCATTTGTGATTTGCTGGTGCTAAGTGTGCGTCCAAGGAAAACAGACAGAATAATATTTTTCGGAAAAGCTTCAGAGACAATTTGAAAGATCATTAGTTGTCAAGCACTTTGAAGGATCAAACATGAAGAGAACACTTCTCCCCTTAAGCAGTGGTCCCCAAGCCCCGGGCCGCGGACCGGTACCAATTGGTCCACGGACCGGTACTAAAATGCTAAAAAGCATTTTGGATTACTTTGAAGAAAATATTTATTGTACATCAAAATTTTGCTCGTTGGATTCTTCAGAGCAGGGGTACTCAAGTCCCGTCCTCGAGAGATACCATCCTGCAACTTTTAGAAGCATCCTTACTCCAACAGACCAGGATCAGTTCTAAACAGGCCTGGTAACGAGCCATTCATTTGATTCAGGTGTGTTGGAGCAGGGATGCATTTGAAAGTTGCAGGATGTTAGCTCTCGAGGACCTGACTTGAGCACCCCTTTTCTAGAGGGAGTTTTATTGGTCATCTAACATCAGGACGTTCCATAGAACAGTATATTTTCCCTGCCACGTACACTTTACACTTTTTTCACCATTTTTAGAGCTAATAGGACCTGCAAAAGCCAATGAATTGCAAAAGTATTCTTGAAATGTTCATTGTCTTTCCCTGTCAGTCACATTTATAATCATGTATACAAACCAATAAGGATGTGCCGGACAGCTTCAGTTGTTTTACTGTGGTGCTGTTTTATTGTTTATGTTTTGTTTTCTTTCTCATCTTGCATCCATTTAGTGACACAAATGAGAATAAATATTCTGTATTGGAAATAATTCAGGCATTTTAATGTCTGGATAATATTGTAATTCAGGGGAATAAATATATCTATGATGTCTCAGAAGGATCCACAGAAGACCCACTGATTGCTCAGAGGATGATAGTCCAACTTTTGACATGAGTAAGTGTTTATTTGCTTGTAAGTCTTGTTTATGGTGATCTGATCACAGACAAAGAATTTAAACACCAGATGTTGATCAAGATGTCAATGTTACTGTTCGGTTGTTTTTGTACTCTTGATATATTGAATCCTTATTTAAACACTACTTATATTCAGGCACATATCTGAGATTAATGTTAAAATTGGTTTATGATTTAAAACATTTATGAAGAAGAAAAAAGATACAATAAGTCGGTAAACTTGCAAATACTTCTTTGTACTTTAGTTAGCGAACAGAAGTGCATTAAATACAGGCCATACAGCACAGATTTTACCCTTAATTGTGGAAATAACCATTACATGAAAAAAAAAAAGTTCTGCCTTTATGCTTTTCATATGTTCCAAACACATGTGGTGAATGAGGTAACTAAAATATGGGGCATGTTAGCCCACTTGAGATTTACGGTTTCCATGTTATTTTAGTGCCGAAGTGAAATGTTATACAGTGCCCAGGAGCTCCACACAAACATTTGTCAACAGTGATTAACTTAAGTTATAATTAAAATAAAGTAATGCTTCTTAATGTGTGGATTACATTACAAAGGAAAACACTCACACCTCCCTTAATGCGGAACAGAAAAAGCATAGAGTAGGAAGATGTCAGAGTAAATTAAGCAGATCTACAAAATGCTATTCTACTACTAAAGTATAACAAAGACCTGACAGGTGGACTAACAAACCGATGGTGTTGGTAATGGGGAATATTTTGAAAATGAACTGTAAGTGACTCAAGTATAATGTGATTCAGCAGTAAATGAGCATAGTTCTCAAAGGAGGGAGAAACATCTGCACTGTTAAGAACCACCAAACATGAGCTGCCGCTTCAAAAATCTGTTATTAACGTTGAATGCTCCATCTGTTAACAATTTGAAAATGACTGATATATAGAGATGTGTGTTCACTGGTGCAAGTAAAACATATCTGTTAGCTACAAATGCTGTCCTTTAGGGCTGATAAATTAGATGCTTTTAATTTTCTCTAATGGGAATTTAAATCAAGTCTTCAAAAATCCAAGCTAGAAATGAAAACGAAAAGGATTTCTTGTTGTGAGTTTGACGAACAAATGCTATACAAATATAATTCTGTGCCAAATGTAACTATAGTTCAACGTGTTTCTAATAATAGGCTTAATAGTAGATTTTTTTTTTAAAAAAAAGGCTAAAAGCAACAAAGAAATAGTTTTGGATATACAGAGTAAGAGCTCAGAGGCAGAAAAACCGCAGTCTGTAGACTACTTATCACTGCATCACCTAACCACTGCAAAACCACAGCATGACCAAAACGTGACCACACAACAGTTCTCGATGGAAAGAAACAGATGCTTCTAGGAGAGTCAGCCAAAAGAAACAAGAGTGGGTTTTTCAGAAACCAAAATACCTAAAAAAAAATGTTGAGTAGTAATTTAAAGTAAGGATAAGTGCCCGTGACTTTGAAGGTTTAAGTTGAATGTGAAACAGGGCATGGAAGGTCTTAAAATGATCAGCCAGATCTTACAAATCATTTTGTGCAAGTTGTAAGACCTTTAAGTGGTTTCCAAGCATATATCATGGTCAGAACAGTGGAAACAGATATTCAGCAGGAAAAAGCAGAGACACAGCTCCTAATCCATTACATCCGTAATGCCTTTCTACAGAAGTGTCTGTCTGCTGAATATTTCAAACAATTCCTCCAGATAATTTATACCTGAAGTCCGAGGTTGAAAATGTCGAAAAAACTCCTGGCTTTAAGGCATGCTGGGAAGCATTTTAATCTCAATGGAAAAAGATGTTTTATTATCAGAACATTTCTGAAATGCAAACAGATGAGAAAATGCAACAAGTGAAAATCCTCATTGTTTGATCATGATATCTGCCTCACTCTTCCTGAGCATCAAGCTAGAACTGCAAGAGGCTTAAAGTCTTTAACTCAGTATGACTACGGAGCGATTTCCCACTCAGTGTATAGTAGAATCTAATTTCATGCTAAAAGTAGACTACAAAATAGCACACCTTTTAGACAAAACGTTTATGGCAGATTATTTTACAGGCGTCAGACTTTGAGTGGGGAAGTTGCAAAAAAACAGCGTGAGTGACAGATGGATAGATGGATATGTTGTCTAGAGATTTCCATTGTAGGAACCCTGAATATTAATGCTAGACAAAAAAGTCTCGCAAAAGTCACTGAAAACCATTTGGCTCAACGTCTGCAACAACTTGAACCTAATTTTTGATACCCAAAAATGATGTTTATAATTTACAAATAATTTTGCAACAGATTGCCAAATTAACTGCTGTACCAAAAATCTAAATATTGTTTCATATTCAAAGACAGATTAAAGGGGTGTGTTCTAATAATAGCTTTTTCTAAGTTAAAATGTAGGTCTAAATCCAAGAACTGCATGTGCAGGTGCAAATATTAACACCTGTACAAAAGTATTTTTAAAGTGGGACATGCACATAGGTAGACACAGAGATAAATCATCAAAACTTTCGATGGGTAAAAATAACCAGACTCAAAAGTAAGGCATGCTATAGCCTGATTGTAACTACATGCATAGCAGAAAGCAACAAGCACATTTACAACACTAAGCTGCTTTTAAATTCACTTTTTAATCTCAAGAAAAAGAATCTTCAAATTCTCCTCTTCAAGCAAATGAATGAAGAAACGACAATACTGTCCATTAAAAGTTTCAGTCTAAAAATATTGTAACTACAGAGATCAAAATTAGTAATGTGTGTAGTCCACCAGCTTTCATATAGGCTATTAATGAACTAATGACTTCACAGCCATGATAATGTGCTGAGGCAGGCAGACACTCCTTCCAACATCTACTACTGTGTGA
The DNA here is from genome assembly GCF_019740435.1 of Gambusia affinis. NCBI lineage: Eukaryota > Metazoa > Chordata > Actinopteri > Cyprinodontiformes > Poeciliidae > Gambusia > Gambusia affinis. Next base: position 9,972,885 of record NC_057884.1, on the reverse strand, counting down.
GTTGTTTCAGCAGACAGAGAAGTTATAAATCTTCTCTAATGGATGAGGATAATGTATGAATCTGTCACACAAAACCACTGTGTTCAACCACAGTTTTCCTTAAACTGTAGACTGTGGCCTCTTTTCACCACAAATATGATCCCTGCTTTATCCTTGGCTTTTAAAAAAAGGTCTTCTGATGGCAAGGTAACTAAGCCTTTATAAAGCAGTGATTTTTCTACCAAAACAAGAATGTTTCTCTACTCATAGTGAAACAAATATGTCTTTTCTTTGTTTTTACATAGACTACAAAAAAAACATTGAAATTATAAATTATGGACATGTAAATAAAAAAATCCACTTTTTCAAGTGTGTAAATAAATCCTGACAAATATTTAGTTAGACACCCCATAGGAAGTTGTTTGTCAACCATCGACTTTATGTAACCCCTCCTCTTCTTGGAAGAAATGGTGGAGTTCTTACGGGAAGAGTGGGGGGTTACAAAAAGTTTGCTGGGTAGTTTACTGGGACAAACCTGAATTAAAAACACACCCCAAAGGCATTTTTGGCGTGTGTTTGAGATCATTGTCCTGTTGAACCCAATTGCATCAGACAGTCTGCTGCAATGTCATTGCTGATAAGGAACCTTTAATATTTAATATTCCATCTTTTTGGTGCAGTGCATCTTGACCACTTACAGCAATGATAACATGATGTGGCTAAATATTAAAATGAATCATCTTTTTGACTACCTCAACGATGATGGGGGCTCCTGACCAATTCCTGAAAATCCCAAGCAATTCAGTATGTTTTGATGGAAACAGTTTGTATATTAGGCACAAGTGCTAAGCTAATCTACACTGCTGATTTGTGGAGTTGAATGAACTCTACTAATTCTAGTAAAGAGTAGTCAAATATTAAGCCAGAATCATAAAAGGAGCTTGCTTGCTATTGGTTGCCAGAAGGAATTGGTAAAGATGCAACTTGCTAAAGTATATTTAACAAAATATTAATGGGTATGCATCCACATATTTGAGCTTGCACATTTAAAATTTTCTAATTTTACAAACTAGGAAAAGAATTATGACTTCAGACTTGTGTGCCCAACTCTAGTTTTCAAAATTTATTGGGCACAGAATGAATTTGTGCTTATAATCTTCTGTTGTGCTTATAATCCTCTGTTAAAATACATTTTATAGACATGGTTAACAAGGTTTGAAACTTTTTCTTGAAGGCTGGACTTTTAAAATAATCTCCTACTTAAATCACAGCAGGTTTTAAATCAGACAGAATGAGATCAGCTGTCACAACAGCTGACCTCCTCTTTTGTGACTTTACATCCCTTTAATGTGTAACTGTGTGGGAGCTGTCACTGAGGAGCAAAACCAAATGTTCATGTCAACTCCTTAAATCCGCAGTACAATCTCCACACCAGCAAAGCACTCCAGTTGAAAGCCTTCATATCCTCTTTCTGACCATTGATAGAAAACAGATGCTGCTTTTTTTCTGACAGGACATTATGCATCATTTCAAAGACGTGGTTTCTCTTTGTGGGGTATTCCTATACATAGTCAGTCACTTATTCCAAGCGTCGTTCCTTAAAGTGGTGAACTGTTATTGTATCTTATTAACAGATGCCTCTACAGATATCAAAATTATACCAACTTTCCTTCACCGCACTTTTAGATGCTTTTCTGATAACGTCACAGAAATCAAAATCTCTACCGGCTGCTGTAAATCATTAAAGGTATTTAAGATTGGCGTGACTTTTAATGTTTATCTCCATAATGTCTACTAATAAAGATTAATCCTCAAAGACTGTTTTCTTTTATGGTTTATTGAGAAACAGCTTGGACTAATTTTATACTCTTTCCTCAGGTAAGATGTTGACCCAATCGTAAAAAATTATTGCTTTTGGAATGTTTTTAACTCAGCAATTTTTACTTATTTTTTTAAAATGTGACTCAATTGTATCTTTTCAGAGTGTTTCAGGAAGCTTGAATTCATTGAGATTAAGTGTTAATGCATTACAAATATGGCAATAACAATTAATATCAAAGCCTAATACAAACCACCATCTCTATGAATACTGAATTATTTTCTAACGTCCCTTATGACAACATAAAACACTTCAGTTGCAAAATTTACAATACACCTTTTTGAATGACTGCAATGTGTTAGATAGCTTATTCTTCATTAAGGGGAAGCTTAATGAGGCTAGATAAAGGTTTGTTTTGTAATGTCATGATGTGAGGAGCTGCTTTTTTCAACAAAAAAAGCTCTTTTAAATTATGACAGATATATACTGTGAACAGTCCCACTCTTCCTTTCCATCCAGAACATTTCTATTATCGTCAGACAAGTAGTAGACCAAGAGAGTAATAAGCATTCTAACTGGGGCATGCCAAACTCCTTCAGGATTGCCAAAAGGTCTTTTATAGAGTAATGATCACTGGATGAATGATGATGTCAAAAAAAAAAATTAAAAAAAAATACACAGATTTTTATGCAGAAATATATTTGAATTGGTACACTGGAAGGAACTCCTGCTGAGACAGCTATTCCAAGGTGTGGAATAAATTTTAATCTAATGTTAAAAACAGATTTTATGAAACCAAAGGAAACAAAAGAGGGTTCTGGCCTCGTGGCCAAGATGAATAACCCGATTTAAGTGATAACTCTACTGGAACTTTATGGCACTCTCTCTGTTTAAATCAACAACTACATTTCTTTAACACATTTCTAAACTACAGCAAGTTAACTGAAAAGCAGCAATTAGATTAAAAGCAAACACTGACAAAGAACTGTTACTGCTGTTCTTTGCATTAAAATGAAATGGAAAGGAACAAGAGTGTATGCATTAGCCTACTATAATGTTTCAATGTGGAACTTGTCCAATAAAAGGTTGTCACAACTTCTTACACCTTAAAGTCGAGTTTCCTAATAGTTGTTGCTATGAGAAAGACACCAAATCAGTATAAAAATATGTAGTAGCAATTAAAAAAGTATCAATTTAAGAATTACACATGCCACTCACAACTTTAATGCAATTGTCACTGAAGTACACACAGAAAAGTTTGACTTTGACTGTGTTCTGTTTTGTTTTTCTTCCAAGATGGTTAAAGCTGACAGTGTATACATAATAAATCAAGTCAGTGAAATCATTGTTTCATACATTCTTGTCGCAGGAGAAATATAAATATAAACAAAGATTATTAATGTCCCTCCATCCTGAAGACAGTTAACACACTGGATCTGGTTCTCATCTTGGATTGTCAGAGGCTTGGGAACCAGCCTAAAAAGGTGCAATAAAACTGCAAAGACTCGCTGCTTTTTATCAACAATTCTTTGAGGTGTATTTCGGAAAATGCTTTTATTTAGCTAACTGGATAAATACTAAGGTGAATTTGAAGGCCAGCAAATTTGAAACCTGAATTCAGATCAAGTGTTACTCTTACCACAGTCATCTATCCTACTCAGTAATTCCTTTAATCCTGCTTTTTGTTATGAAAAGGTTCTCTGGACCTAGAATGTTACGGGTTCACGGAGCAGGGATTGCGGTTTTGGAAAAATACATTATGAGAAAAAAATATATCATTAACATAGCAAGCGATTACCAGCAGACCGACAAAGAAAAGAACAGAAACAAAAATCTTTATGCAGATAAGCCACACTCCTGGAAATAATGATCATAACTGATCTCCGGGCAATTCATTGCGAAAACGCAGCAGACCTCAGCTCAGAAAGCATTGCCAAAGTGGGACAAGCAGCTCACAGCTTATCATCTTAATCAAACCCGTCACTGGTTTTAAGCAGAGTATAATGTTGCAATCACAGGAATTTGTGATTTAAGTAGGTTTGGAACAGAAAACCTACAAGTTTCCTCTTCCTTTTTTTACGTTTCACTTTTGAGCCAAGCACATTTACCTCTGTGATCTTTAGAGCTGTGAACACAGGGACAGAGTCTGCAGGCTGAAAATGCTCAATACTGGCACATTAAGCATTTAAAACAAAGAAACCAAACAAAACAATCTCTATGTGAAATAAGTGAAAGAATCAAAAAGAGAAGGCCTGAGTTGGCACCAGTCTCTGTTGTCTCCTCTGCTTCCTTTCACAACATGATAAATAGCTCCAGAATGAAACCTTAAGCTCTGCTCATGGTTGCATAACACATACCACAGTATGTGTCTTTTGTGCTGTCTATTTACGACTTCTAAACCAGATTTATCAAAGAAATGAAAATGCAAAGAAAATCAAATAAATTCAGTTTCTTAACCTTGAACTGCTGAGTGACGAAAAACAATGACAAACATCTCTGCCTTCCTCCTCCGAAAAAAGGTCTGCAATAAACAATATCTTGCAGAAGTATTCATGTCCCTTGCATTTATTCAAATGTTGCCACATTATAACTGTAAACTCTGATGCATTTCTTTTGTGTAATTTTTTGACAGACTACAGTAAATGAGTGTATAAAAGTGTAGCATTCCTATATGCAGCTTTTCTGAATCAATACTACAAAGAAGCATCTTTTGGTGCAAAAATCCACGTTTTTTGGACTGTACTTAGCCGGTTAGCTAAGTTGGATGGTCATACTTTGTTTGGTGAGAAGTTGTGAAATACCCAGTAATGCTTTCTAATAAATGTCTTAGCCCTTCACAGAACAGTTGGATTTCTACATTATCAGGTGCACACTGTTTACTAATTAGGTGACTTCTGAAGATGATTGGTTGCACTGGATTTCATTCAGGTGTGTCCAAAGCTTTTGTTTTTGAAATAAAGTAACAAATGCTCTGAGCATTTGTTACTTTATTTGGTTAAAAGTGTAAAACCATGAACCAATTTTTGGCCATTTGGCTTGGTGTATAAAATACACCAACACTGGCATTTATGGTTGTAATGTACCAAAATGGGAACATTTCTGGTTATATATCTGTGTGTAACTTTAATCAGAAGTAGGTCTTTGATAGGTTTTATGCAATTATATATTCCCAAGCTAATGAATACCATAAGTATATATTTTTTAAGCATCATAGGTTTGCCAGCTTAAATCATGTTGCGGCAAGTCACATTAGCTCTGGTACAGAAACACACAGTATAGAATTTCCACATTGATGTAATCAAATTCAAGGCACGCTTTATAGTTTTTGGAGCCATGTATGAGACTCGTTTAACTGATGTTGCAAGGGATTGCTGGGTTAGTCTTCAGCTCACACTGTGCAGGTGACCTGAAATGCACTCTGAGAGACATTATCATGGCTTTTAGCTGAAGCAATTTGTCTTCTTTAAATAAATAAATGTAGGAAACAATTTGTGGCTGCAGCCAATAACCATAAACCAACATCATTATGTCAAGAGTGTGTTTAAGATGAGAAGATCAAACAGCATGTCACTTAACCAATGACAGAGGTTGGTCAAGCAATGCAAAGCAAAACCTTAAAAAGTCAGTTTCTTTCATGAGATACCCAATAATCTGTCGGATTTTTAGCTTAACTAATCTTTCCTTAAATGGGTCTTGAGAACATTGATTTGTTGTAAATCAAGATCTTTGAGACATGTTTGAAATTTGCTCCCTAACAAAGTTTTATGATTGTGTTTCTGAAGCAAAAACACACTTGCCTTTAATATAAATCACGAGTCTGTAAATAGCGTATCCCATTCCATTTGAGACATCAGTCACCCCAAACAAGGTTAAAGCACCCTTTAAAGTTTGTAATCAAGGCTAATGTTAAGAAGTGGTTTGGAGAGGTTACAGTAGCGCTTCTGCAGTTTTTGTTTTAGTTAAATGATCCATCTTTCTGGACAGTTCATTTCCAAACAGGAGTAGCAACATGCTTGTTTAATTGTGTTACTTTATACAAAATCCATACTGTTTGTCACATGGGAGTAATTTTAAACCATAAACTTTTCCATGAGGTCAGTGGAGTTCCAAGTGTTTCTTACAAACAATAACTTTATAAAATTAGCAGTAAGTTTTCATTATGCCTGGAAGGCTGAGCACAAAGGAGAGATTAGCTACTAACAAATTGACCTGTAGCCTCAGACAGGAGATTAATCCATATTGTTTAGAAACTCTCCAGTGTCATGGCACAGAATAATGATAACAAGGTTTCTAGTGGAGGTATCATCTATTTTCATATGTAAATACAGCTCCAAATAATAAGTAAATCTACAAAGCATGTAGGTTTAATGAATTGTGCTAATGCAATTCAGGAGAAATCTGTTCTCTAGAAACAATTTAAAAAAAACCATACTGTTCTCTAATTGTTTTTTGTCGATATTTCCCTTTATTGTTTCTTGAGTCAGATATAAAATTTTGATATTTCAGACTTAGAATGCTATTTCATTTTAACAACCAAGCTAATTGGTAATTTGATTTACTACAACAGATTTAAGATTAACATCTTGCAACCCTGCAGTTTTCCTGCCTCCTACTTTTACTGCATACGTTTAACTTCGGGTACCTGTAACATGTCGTAACTTCTCCGGTCGACTTCACGCAGGGATACTTTGTAGTTGAAATGTTATTCTCAGAGCATTTTTCCCTGGAAAAGAAAACATATAAATGTATATAAAATTTTGAACCGAGTTGAATATATATGTATATATTTTCTTTGTTAGTTTAAAACTGATAATGAAAACAGTTACCCCTCACTGGCATCCTCTTCCTGGTAAGACCAAAGCAAAGCTCCCGAGAAACACATGCAGGTGACGGTGAGCAGGAGAGGACTCCTGTTGGGCTGCAGCAGCATGACGTCGGTCTGTCGACTGTCCACGCTTGGAGCGACTGCCTCCTCTCAGCTTTAACTTCAGCGGGTGAGGTTAGGAAGGAGGCAGGCAGACACTCCCATTCACCAAGAGATGGTGAATCTCCCACAAAGAACCTCAGTTGTTACCTAATTCTTTTGATGTAGCCACCAATAATTCCACATTAATATCACATATAAAAATTATGTAAAATAACCAAAAAGTATATCGGACATGCTAGAAAACACTTGAAAAAATTGTAGACGCGAAGCTAAACCGCTTGGGTGACACGGTAACAAACAAACACATCTTCAGTTTGAGGAACTGTCAAAGGAAAAAAATATATATAGGGAGAGCAGCTCTGGCAGACCCGAGCGTATAAGCACGCGCTTCTGTTATTATAGTGCGTCATAATCTTTGCTGCCCTCGCGCGGCTGTGAATACGCTACTAGGTAATACGTTTCAGTATAGCAACGTCAAACGGTGATGCACAATGAACAAAATTGGTCAGGAAAGGTAATTATTAGATTTATTATACCGCAAGAAACCACAATAAAAAAGAGTATTGCTTTCGTGCTGGTGTGTCTGTACACAATGCAAAAGAAAAAAGTCCTTCAGTAAGCCACAAAAGATAAAACAAAAAAAAAACACACAAAAAAAAAAAGCAAGTAAGGGAAAAAATGCAAAAATCAGAAAAAAGATGTAAGAAGGCTTCCATAAATAATAGGTGCTTAACAAGAAAAGAAGTAAACTACAATAGAAAATTGTATTGTTGCCTTAGAATTGCAAATGAACCTGCTAAATTAAGTATTTGCGTTTGTACAACTTTTGGATTGAACAATAAAGATTTTAGTTTGGTCAACATTCCCTCTTCCTGTATAGTTTGGTGCTGGAGAGTCAGGACACGAGATGATAGGTATTTGATGACCTGGAAAAAAAGCAAAAATAACTCGAGATGTATTTAGATCGTAATTTAGGCCGAGACCATTTAGTGTCTTGCAGATCAATAATATAGTTTTCAAATCCGACAAGCAGAGAACCAGAGTGACGATTTGTGGACTGGTGAGATATTTCCCTGCTACCAATCAGGATTCTGGCAGGGACACTGATTTACATTTTGAATGACCTGCAGTTTGATTATCTGTTGACATCTTCAAAACCCAAATATTTAGCAAGAACTGTCATATGTCTATACTACAACCATTGAAACGTAAGTGCAATCTACAGTATCTCCAGGAAAAAATAATCAGTACAATTTTTTTACACTAGACCTTAAGATTAATAGTTTGTCATTTTGAATGACGAAAGATGAACTAAGACCAAATGCCAATGTTCTTAAAAATGAATTGCATAATTTTTGTAGATTCCAATTAAAAATAGTCTTTGAATTGACTATATCTGAATTCATTTTCTAAGTAACTTATAAATTTAATAGAAATAGTAGAAACTGAGTTTTTCTACTGTTAAAAGAAGATACACTCTGAAATATATAATATATTAAATTAAATTAAATTAAACTCTAAAGTGTTTCACACTATATTCAGTCATTCATCCATTCACACGTTGATGTTACTGGATAGTAGCCACAGCTGCCCTAACCTGTAGATTTTTAAAAATATTAATAAGCTCCAAACTAGACACAAACATAAACCTAGAATATTTTATACACAGTAAAGCATTGTCACTACTAACTCTGTTTACACCATAGGGACGTGCCAGTCCTATTGAATGAATATGTAAAAAAGTGATTAAAAAAATAGTTGCAAATGAAAATCTGACAATCAATTATATGACTGTGCACCACATTTTATGTCAACACAGCACTATGTCAAGGACAGCATAATCAAAACAACTAAAACTCAATCAGCTGATCATTAAACAAGCAAAACAGAAATTGGAAGACAGAAATTTAATTACAGATTTTCACAAATGTTTGGAAGTATGAAGCAAATATCCGCCTCCATTATCTGTGCCAGAACACCAGGGATTTACATCAGCAAAGTCATCACAAACAAAGCCGAGCGGTGTGTTGGAGGAGAAAAGCAGACTTTGTGACTTAACTAAGCATCTAAGAAAAAAAAAAAAGATCTACTAAAGTACTGCAGGACAAACACACTATTTTTAGCCTGAATCGCAGTTGCTTTGCATATGTTTCATCTTTTCATGTTGAGACGTAACTGATTACATGGCCAATTTATGAATTAAAGGCTTGCTCATTAACAGCTGCCTCTTAGATTGGAGGGGAAGAACATGTTCACTTATTCTCACAAATTCTAACAACATGTTAGGCAGCGTAGTGATCAGCAGTAAACACATTGTTATTTTTAGGCTCTGCCAATCCACCTTTAAACTTACTCATTAACTGGGTCAAGGTACCTAAGAGGTGTGGCATTAAACCTCTCACATACTGCTGATTTTATTCATGAGTTACCTTGACCTGAGTCTGGCCCCGCCGGGGCACCTGTAGTGTTTACCTGTGCTTGCAGAACTCAAGAGTTCTTCACTTTCAAAAGGACACAGGATGGCATTACAGCAGAACTACTGAGGAGTCTGTAAAAGATATCCTTATGAAACATGATGACTGTGGTGTCACTTACATTTGCTCTTTTTCTGGTAGAGCAGTTACACCGGGACATTAGTGACACAGCATTAGTTGGTGTCTATACAAGAAAAAGGTAATAAAATGGATCCAATTACAAGATATATATTCTTGAAGACTGGGAATTGTACTCCTTGGAGAATCATTGGGCAGAAAATGACACCTCGAGTCCACTTCAAAGGGCCTGGTGAAGCGTTACCGTTCTCGGTGCAAGAGAAAGCAGTGTTTCTCCGGTCTGCTGGCTTCATTACAACAGATCCTCTACTACTACTACTACTACTGTACTATCCGCTCCAGCTCTGCTCTGAAGGGCTGCACTTCAGCTTTTGGCCACTTGATGGCCCTTTCGACCAACAGATCTAACCCCCCCTCACCCCTCCACCACACCTTCTTTCGCCACTATCGTCATCATTGCCCACAAAATGGATGACAGCTTTTTTAGAAATATCAGCGTGCGTCATGACTGTGAGGTGCACATGCTGTGCCGTTTACATTCCACCTGTTCTGATGATGCCTCAGCAGGCAGGGAGAGATCATGCCTGCAACAAACAATCTAATAATTGAGCATAGATACTGCATCAAAGCAAGAGGACACAGGAGATACAACTCACATATTTTGCAACAGACAGATACAATAATAATAATCTGTGACATGTGAATAATTCACTTATGATGTCAAAGAATCATTTATTCTAATCTGCTTATTAGATTTTTGGCCATAAGTACAGCAAAACATGTTTTCCATGCTTTTTTCCGTTATTGATGATGACCTTGCTTTTAGAAATTTTTATTTTTTTTTAAAGTGTAACCATCTTTTCAACAATTTCAGGAATTAGTTTTGATCAATCATCTGGAAGTTGTTTTTGCTACCTTTTTTTATTTAAGTAAGTAGATTATCTGTAAAACTGAGGCAACAATCAGCTCTAAATGAGATTAGACAGAAAAGCAATTAAAGAAGGAATGTTGCAGAATAGGGTTTTACATGGGGAATAAACAAAATCGATTGGTTGTGTGTCTTGATTAAGGAGCTTGTTGAGGTATTTGTAAGAGTAGAAACTTAACACTAAAGAAGGGTGGAAATCATTTCACCTGAACTGCCTAATTATACTAAACACTCTAAGAATATCCATTTGGCAAGAGAACCACCCAAACAACACATGTTCCCATGCAGTGGTAAATTAGAATACGTGCCGTGAAAAGGGATTCACTGTCTTGTGGGTTGCTAACATTGATGCAAACCCTTTCATGCTTAACGGATTCCTCACCATGGAGGCCTGCAGCAGTGGGCTACCCACAAAAATATTCCTTTATTCTCTAAATTCTTTTGCACACATGGGACAGCAATGGGAACTCGCCTCTCCTCTGTCTGTCTCTTCTCGCAGTGCAGCACTGCAGTGCCTCTCTGCACATGCTCAGTCAGAGAGACGAAGGGACAGCCACAGAGAGTTGGAGCTCCCTGAAAATATGAACAGCCTCCATCATAAGACGTTGCTGTCTTGAAATCTGGCTCTGAATCATACTGAACTTAAGAATAGTAGGCAGCAGTGTTGCTGACATGGGCATATTCATTTCTACATGAATAAACTTTGTCTTTTTATAGAAACATTTCTGCTTTGTCAAGGTCACTCTGTCTCTCTCAAGCTCAGACTGCTCAGACTGACTCTTTTGTGGAGGCTTTATGTACAGTGAGCAATGGTAGCGATTTATATTCCTTTTCTTAATATCTGATACTGTTTGGACTTTTCTTTAGTTTGTAATTCTTTCCACTTGTTTTCTATAATTAATCTAAATATGTAATAATTTACTGTGGAATACAATAGTGATTTTTTGCAATTATCCATAATTTTTCAGTAAAATTAGTGAATAGGAGTCTTTTTCTTGTCTTTGTAATTAACACAAATGGGCTTTTGCAAAAATATCCATGCTCACCTTTCACTTTTTTCATGTGCATTGACACACAGACTTTATTGTTTTTATTGAGATTTTCAATAAGACACAGTGCTGTAATTGCATTTCACAACTAGAACATAATTGTGAAGTGGAAGAAAGAGCGCACATTGACTTTTTTGTTCTAAGTTAAAATTTGAATCATGGCACTTGTTTTTTCAGCCCCCTCTATATCTTAGGACCCTTAAATAAAATTTACTGTAACAAAATGTTTTCATATCAAGCAAAATTATTATATAAAGTCCATCTCTGTGCAATTATTTCTCAGAATAAACACTCGTGCTGTAAAAGTCGCAGTGGTCTGGTAGAGAACTTCGATCAACAGACTGCATCATGTAGATCAGTAAACACAGCGGAAAAGTTAGAGATAACTTTTTGAAGAAGTTTAAAGCAGAGCTAACACTCATTCGAGGAACTATTCAATCTATCATCTGCAAATGGAAAGACTGCTGCACAGCTGCAAACCCACCAACACATAAGCGCCCACCTGAACTGACAGGCCTGACAAGAAAGGCATTAATCAGTGAAGCAGCCAAAAGGTTCACAATAACTGGAAGAGTGCAGGGCCACAGCTCATGTTGGAGATTCAGTTGACAGCACAACTACTACCCATGCAGCATACAAAATGACCTTTGCAAAAGAGCGGCAAAAAAACCAAATAAATAAATAAAAACAAAATTGTTGGAAGGAAGTTTTAAGCAGGTATGGTTCATGCCTGGATAGCAGTCTCAGCCTCCTCCTTCTTGGATCAAATGGGAATGCAAATGAGTTTCAATCAGTCTGGATGACTGAAATTAATTGACTTGATATTTCTACATATGAATTTTAGTTTTTTTTCTAGTGTTTGAAACGTCTGTTGTAAATCCTGGTTTTATAAATGAATTAAATTAAGTTAAATTGAGTTGAACTGAATTGAATTGGATTGAATTGAATTGAATTGAACCCTTAGAAAATTGTTCTACTAAAACGCTTTGACTTTTTTCGTGTACCTAAGAGTAAAAATAAGAGTCAAAACAAAGATAGATCTTTTCCTCACTAATATTTTGTTGTCTAAAAACATTTATTATACACTTGCCATTTTTAAACAATATGCCATCAGTGTAAAGCAATTGTGTCCAGGTTGTACCAATGTGTACATGGTGCATTTCACATTCAGTCTAAGATGGCTCTCAGGCAAAAAGAAAACAAAAAAAACAACAACTTTCTTTTAGTATTGTTTTTGTGACTACAATAAGTCATTTGTAAATCTCAAGCTGTGTTCAACAAGTGTTAAAAGTCTCATTTACCAGCCTATCAATCCAAAAATTTCAGAGTGAAAATGACAGATTGCTTCCTGAAAGTTTTTGGCTTTTGTACAAGTATTTATAAGTTCCCCCAGCACTCTGGGTGGCATGTCATGTCAACCTTGTGTGTTTTTAGATGTAATTGACAGACAAGAAAGGTACTCAAGTGAATCCCAATAATGTGGTTTGTAATGAGGTGGCATATGTCGCCACAATTAAATATAATATTTTACTTTTCATTCTGTCTCATTGACGCAACCATGGAGCCATGATGAGACTTCATGAAGCGAAAATATCTGTCAAGGTGTAAAACTCTCCACACACGAAAACCCCATCAAAGCCTCAGATCTAGCTGTTCATTCAAAATGTCTAAGACCACCAGGAGGACTGTGAATGTTCAACCTGTAATGATCTACTGAACTAAGAAATGTGTGTGTGAATGCGTGTGCGTGTGTGCGTGTGCGTGTGCGTGTGGGTGTGCGTGTGAGTGTGTGTAGATTGCTCTACTTGGACTTCTCAAACCAATTATTTGCCCAGGTTTTCTCACCACTCTTAACCAGTTCATTGCTTGTCTTGAGAAGGGTCCGTTAATGTTTTTAAACCGCTTGTCTTACTCATGTTCTCGGTCTGTCTTCACATTTTTTTCCGTACTCACCCATCTTCCCTGCTCTGTCTCTTAAAAAAAAACATTTCTAGGCCTTAAGTAGCTTTTCTTCCTCTGCTCTTCACTGAGATGCCAACTTGCCAACACTCTGACTATCTTTGGAATAAATCTGTTATAGTATGACTGATTTTATTTACTGCCTCTACTCAAGCGTCCTGGTTGAGAAACTGACAGTATTTCCACAGAGTTATGAATAGAAGAGAGGTAGGGGAAAATGTGCAGTAAAAGTTAATCTGTGACCTTCAGCCGACTCTAAAATGTCACTTTAGCAATTTTACTGAGCCAAATCTAGCATGTGCGGACTAAAAATATCTCACTGTGTGATATATTTTCCTTTTAGTATTAATTTAACTTGATCTGTCATCAAAGTCAGAATCAATAGCGATGACTTTGCTTAGACATGTTTTGACTCTACTTGTTCCAGTTGCAACAAATCAATTTAACATGCATAACTCTAAACCCCCATTCAGTTTGTTGTTAGCACAGAGTCTACCCATGTAACTTTTCACATTTTGTCACATTATAACCACAAATATTATTCTGTTTGATTAGATTTTGTTGCGATAGAGCAACATAAATTAACAATTGTAAGGAGGAAAGACAATGATAGCAAGCTTTTTCAAAATGTTTTTACAAAAAAATCTTAGAAATATGAAGTGCAAGTGCATGCAGCCTCCTAATTTAATAGATTTGTAGAACAAAGTTTTGTTGTAATTACGGCTGCAAATCTTTTTTGATATTTACCCACCGGCTGTGGCACCAGTATTATATTCAGAAATGTTTAATCTTAGTCCAAGGAACGTTTCAGTTAAATTTAGGTTTCTAACATTCCAGTTTGCTTCTGTGCATCTTCTCATTAACTCTGACCAGCTTCCTTAGATTAGAAACTTCCCCAAAGCATGATACTTTCACTACCATTTCTGACAGGGGCCAGAACGTTTAGGATGTTAGTTTTCTGCCACACACAAGGCAAATAGGCCAAAAACAAACGACAACAACAACAAAAAAAGAACCGCGTAGGGGAATTATTTTGACTTTCCTTCATCATTTCCACAATCTTCACAACAAGGGCCAAATTTCTGGAGTGCTTGATTAGTCCTTGTCTTGTTATTGGATTCTCACCACCTGAGCCATGAATCCCTGTGGTCCCTTCAGAGTTACCATAGGGATTCTTGGCAGCTTCATAACGACCCCCTTTCTTTGTTTTGGTGAAATGCCATGTGTTGGTGGGCTGGTAGTTCAGCCAAAGTCATTCCATTTGCAGATGGTGGGTCGAACAATGAGTGGCCTGTGTGATTTTCATGCTTTTCTGCCTCAAAGTTCTCCACTGGTTTATCTCTGAGTTGTCTGCTGTGTTCCTTCTCGTCATGATGCTGTTTGTTGAAAGATGTTCTCCAACAAACCTGAGGCCATCATAGACGAGATTGATTTATTATAAGACTAAATAAGATTCTCTATTTATGATTTAACATTTGAAAACAGTTTATTCCACTGGATTTTAACCTTTATTTGGAGAATAGGTATCTGCAAACCACCTTATTTTTCAGATTTTCTCAAAAGAAATATATAAAATTTTTAGATGGTTATGTCACAAAATCTGAAAAGGTTTAAAAGATATTTATTATTTTGAAAGGCACTGTATCTCCTTCCCTTAGGTTGGTGCACCTTTCTATTTGGTTGGTCAAAGAACCTAAATGAGTTAAATGAGGATTGTCTCGACATTTTGACCCATTCAGACACCTAAAGGCACAAGCATTTGAAAGAATCAGAGTGCATACCTACAGTTGAACTTACCCAATGTGTAAAATCAATACCAAGATGCATTAGAGCTGCTCTTTTTATCCATAAAGTATTGCCTCTGTTACGCTATTGATTTTTTCCTTCCATTTGTCATCAGTCAGAGTGTCCACCTTTGGCCCACAAAAGGTGAAAGTATACATTTTATTACTGACAAATTATGTTGTTTACCACCCCCTTTTGTGTGGTTTTTCTCTGATGTGGTGTTGTAATGTAGATGGTGGGGCCAGGGCAAAGCAGAGTCAGGGCTCTACAAATTTCATTGCTGTGCAATTTACTGATGTGATGTAGTTTAGTTTTCCTCCTGCTGAATCAGTAAAACACCCCCTCCCTCCTACCACACAAGTATGCTGCTGTGAAGCTGGCTTGACGTGGCTGCCAGCTGTTCAGCGATGACTCACCTTTGCTATACAGAGATGTGCGAAAGATGTTTTAAGTTTAACTTCCTGTAAACATCCAGTCTTCTCTTACTGTTCTGTTGACATTGAATGATTATCACTTCCCCGAAATTTATTAAAACCACTTCTGTTTCTCTTGTGAGGCTGAATTTTTATTATGATTTTCACAAGTCCATGACGTTTAACTGTACAGGCTCACTGCGTAAACAAATCAAAATCTGAATTCCTGTCAGAAGATTTAAACCATTTCCAAAATCTCATGAGAAAAAAAAAGAGACAATTACAAAGAGAGTGAAGCTGACAGCAGTACCTCTCTGCACATGGCCCCTAAATGAAGCTGCAATCAATATTTACGACTTTGGCGAAATGACCTTGAAGTGGCCACATCTTGTCGCTCCCTGTTGTTTCTCCCCCCAAACCTTCCTCTGGTTTTTCCAATTCTATTTTACCACCCAAACAAACAATCCCAGGAGCTGTCCACTACAATCATTCTTGACTGAATTTTTTATATTTATCTTCCTATCACGTATGCATTTTTAGTTCAGACTGTGTATGTGCTACTCTGTCTTTAATTCACAGCAAATTGTAATAATTTTCAAAGTACTGTCAGTGTCCTGCAAAATTTTTCAATTACGTTCTGCATTTATTCATGTTAAAATCACAAAACTTAAATCATTTTATTCAGACTGTTTGTGACGGATCAGCACAAAGCGGCCCACATTCCAGAGAGAGAAGGAAATTGATTTGTATTTATTTAATTTGCAACACCTTGAGACTTTTAACTATTCTCCTTTGCTGAATTGCTCAAGTTCAGTCATACTGCATGGAAACATCATGAATTTCAGGATTATCTACATAGATTTAAATCTGTACTGTGACTGAATCATTGTCTCAAACATTTCACCATTTATCATACCATCCAATTCTCCTCTAAAATTGAATATATGACACACTCAAAAAAAAAACACCCAGAACTTAATCTGTTGTGAGTCTATCTACAGTATATCAGAGGAAAGATGTCAGGCAAGCTCTAAAAGAAAAATGACCCAAAGTTACTGTGTGAATTACAGTGTAATTATAAATAAAAACAGTCAGTATTACATCTATGATGAGAAACATAAGAAACCAGACTAACAAGAAAACAATAAAAAACTACAAATGCACATAATCTACTTTTTGTAGATTATGTGCATTTGTAGATCTATCAATCTATTGATTGATAGATCAATCAATAGCTAACTAGAACTTTATTATCTAATTGCAAACATTCCAATCATGTCAGACAAATTTAGTATGAGTAGGAAAATCAAACTATTACTGTGTTGATAAGAACCAGGTCAGGTTTTACTATGTGACTCAACGTAGTTTGAATTATTTCTGAAGCTTCAGTCTTTGGCCCTGCAGTGAATTTGTGGCCCAGATGTGACTGCATGGACCAGTACACTAAAGTGTGCTGTTTTAGTGGAGACGCTATTAACATCCCCATTGGTTTCCTTTTTGTCGCCTCCGGATATACAGTTTAAACTTAGAAAACTGTAACAACTGTGACAACCATCACTGATTTTTACAATCCAGCAGCTGCTGCTTTTTGCAGTCTTGAGCTTCTTTGCTTGTACACATGAATATCGCTTCAGAGGAGAGAGTTGACCTGCATGTACGGTTCAGTATATACATGCACAATCCTGAGCTGCGCCTCAACAATGATAATTTCCGGCAAGCTGTAAACACCAAGGTGAGGATATTCCCTCCGGATGATTTACTTCCCTCTCTGTCTCTTCTTCTCTGTGTCAAGCCAAAGTATAGACTGCTTCTAGGTACAGACTGCCTTGCTTATTCACTCTATATTACTGCAATGGTTCTTTATGCCTTTACATTGATTCTGTGCAAGTCACATTCTAAATAAGTTCTTTTTGGCATTATTCTCACTGTTTATAGGACCTCAATTTAAAAAGAATGCAAGAGAGCTGAACAATAAACTTGGTAAAACAAATTGTGAGGGGTTTTTTATGGGTTAAAATAACCTTTACATGATGAAAGAATGAATATTCATGAATAAACTATGATTTTAAACATCAGTTATAAAAGAATAGTTTTTCTTATTAGAATTTTGATGAAGCCATAACATTTAACATTAAAAGCTTTAGGATTTAAAATTATTGTAGCACATTATTTGTACATTATTACACTGAATAAGGTATTTCTGGCAAAGTGTTACACATTACTGGCAGTTATAGTTGTATACTTTGTTTAAAAACAAACATAATCATGCAAGAGAAATTATTTTCTCATGTTTATTTACACAAGTTTTCCTTTTACGGTTTTCTTTTCAAACAATATTTCTGAAGATGTAAAACTTCTCTGTAAAGCTGCAGGCTTTCTGCAGAAATCCTGGCTGCTTTTCAGTGAGAGGCAGCTTTCATCAGCAACATTTGATTATGTAATTACCTCCAAAATGTTATGACAGGTTTGAATTGATCAGCTCAATGGTTATTAAGCTGGCACTGTACTATCAGTCCACTGTCCAGCCCAACATTTAATGCAAATGCCTGTGCGCTGATCATTTGACTATATTGTATTTCATTGACTTCAACCGAACTGTCTGCCCTAGATCATCTCCTGTCCAAACTTTTTACGGTTTCCTTGTTTTTTTATTGACAAGCTCCTGAGAAATGACACTGATTGGTTAGTCATTCCTTTAAATGTCATTACGAAGGCAACAATTGGTGGATAAATAAACAACTACTCATGCTGACTGTGTCAGCAGCTCAAATGTGCTGTGGGTCTTTCAGTGTGTGACTCTGTCCAGCTGTCCTGCAGTTCGTCATAAGTATTATATTGCATGGTGCATCGCTAGGTGCAAAATCTCTAAACTTGATCAAAACCCAATTTAATCTAGATGCATGTGTTTACAGACAAATGATTAGTTTTCATGTATCATCTTAATCACCGAACCCTGTCTCTGTAACCTGCTTATGGGTTTTTCCCAGCAACACAAAGCTATTATTTCTGAGGGGAAAGCAAATTACTACCTCAGAATAATCTCCAGCATCCACAAACAAAAACATTGTGAGTTCAATTTAAGTTTGTGTTTAAAAGCAGGTTTTATGAACGCTCATTTGTAAAAAGTGTTAAGCTTTGCCCTCAATAAGATTTTGTTTTTCTTGTATCTCACTTTATTGTAGGTGTTAATTTAGTTAGTTTCCTAATATTTTTCTGACATGGTCACTCTCTGGTCAAAAGTATGCATCAGTTTTTAGAATCCAGTTTGGTTTGACATTGTCACAATCTCATTTGTTGCTTCTCATGACATTGAATTTGTGCTTCACCATCCCTAACCCAAATTGGATCAAACAAAAGCTGCTGACGCAACAATTTTTCCAACAGAATCAAAGGTTTTCTCTTGTACAAATAGCTGCCAAACAACAGTGAAATTAATCAATCAATAAAAATGTGTGCTTCAGTGCACTGAAGAAGTATTTATGTCTATTCAAATAGCATTATTCTTTTTTGCATTCTCAAGAAGCATGCCCACAGTATGATGCTGCAGCCATGATCTTTCACAGTGGGGTTGGTGGGATTAGCATGATTTGCAGTCTCATTTTTCTTCCACATAAACTGTCTTACATAAAAACCAAAAAGTTAAATTTACGTCTCTTCTTCTAGATACTTCTCAGGTCCCTTGCATGTCTTGTGGCAAACTGCAGAGGGCAATCCATTTAACAATGGATTACCCTTTGCTTCTTACACAGTTGTTGTGAACTGCATGACAAATTGTTCACCTGTCACTACATACACAGACACACAACTCTAACTGCTGTAGGTTTAGTAAAGGTTTTTTGGTCCGTTTTATTGTGCCCCAGTAAAATCCTTTTCTATTACAAGATTATCAGTCAATTCATGCATCTAATAGAGTTTTCAACATTTAAACAAAAGCAGCACTCATTGTACTGCAGGCCACAGAAGTAATCATCACTTTAATCACAAAAGAGGCACACAGCATGACGCGACTACCCGACTGTTCACTCAGTCTTGATAATCAGCATCTGAAAGCACTTTGAGATTTCCTACAATGTTCCTTGTTGATACTTTGTAATGTGCACATAGATTTACTCACCATTTTACAACCATAACTAAAAATGTTTTTAATATACAGGTATATATTTTTTAATATATAATTCAATATGTTACAACCTGTTCATAAAGGTACACATGGTGTTAAACTGAACCTAAGAACACATATTCTGCTTCCATAGTCGCATTGAAGTTGAAGTATTGATGCTTTGAATGGAAAAGCATAAAAATGTTTTAGATTTGCTTATAATAAATATGGTATGAGAAGGTTAAAAGGAATATTATTAGCTAGTAGCACCATCAAGCAAAAGGCAGTACTGCTGTGTTGCAGCGAGAATGTCCTGGGTCAAAATCCATTTTGCATGTACTCCCAAGTACCCCATCTTCTGCCAGCCATCCAAAAACATGACTGTTAATGTGGTTTCTCTAAATTGCTATTAGCTATCGGTGTGTATGTGTTTGTGTGTGAGCATGGTTTTTTTTGTCCTGTGTGTCTCTGAGTTTCCCTGTCATGGACTGGTGGCCGGTCCAGGGTGCAGCCCGCCTCCCGCCCAATGACAGCTGGAGGTAGGCACCAGCCCCGCCTGTATAGCACATTAATAGATGAATGCATGCAGGAAATAGTGATGAATCAAAAATGGGACAGAGAGAAAAGAGAGTAGCAATGCCCACCTGATGACGGGGGCAAATTCGAGTCGACCAAGGGACAAATAACACCACTGTAAATTCTGAGAAGCACAGTCCTTTTTCGAAGTTACTTATTTCCCTTCATTTCCCTGACCCTCAGCTACAAAATGTAGCTGCATTTTATTGCACAGCAGCCAAGTATGAAGGCAGCAGAGAGAGTTGCAGTAAATCAGCTGTCAGCAGCAGAATGTATCACTGACTTTTCCCTGGTCAGCAATAATAAAATAAAATAAAAAATCACCTCTTCATCAAAATTCAATTATATCTTGCCTTGTAACAAGGATGGTATTCTCAAGGCTCGAAAAGCTTCTTTTGACATAACACTTGAAAGAAGGCACAGAAATCAACTTGAAAGTGTATGTCCAGATTGAAAAAGATGGCCTGTTTTATGTTATCAGTGAAAGGAGGACTCTGCCAAATTGTTTTAAAAGGACAGATTTTCTTTTGATTTCTGATAAATTACCTTGAGAGATTCCAAATGTGAAAAATGTAAGGGGTTACCACTGTTGGGCTAGTTTTAAAGGGATTTAACGTATTCGCCCCACTCCCTCTTGGCATTGTCTACATTATGTCATTTTCTTTATTGCATTGCAACCTGGTACCCTTTTAATTTACAGAGCACGCCTACAATGTCGAATGTTTTATTTTCTTTTTATTGTTAAGCAAACAACAAATAGGACAAAATCACAGAAAATGTCAGTGTATAACTTTTCACGACCTCTATTTCAGTACTTTGTAGAGCCAGCTGTAAGTCACTTTGACTAAGTGAAAGAAAAACTTTGCAGGTGAATGTCAGAAAGCAGAATGCACCAAAGACTCTCAGGGGGAATAGGAAAAATCAATCGGACACAGTGTGTATTGATTTGACAGATCGGTCGCAAGTGTTGTGACGTTAAAAGCAAAGTTTTGTCATCTTTGTAGGTGTAACACAATCCTGTCCAAAACACTGATCAAACATTGTCGTGTATCAGCTACCTAAATTATTATTGCAGGCCTGGTTGCAGAGTATGAATCAAATGATGACACAGTGAGTTACAGTATGACACCATGACTGAAGCTAGTATTCAGAACTGTAACTCATTTTTTATGAGGGTCGGTTCCATTGCTGGTTGATCAATAACTCTGTGATGCAAACAAATAAATGTTGCAAGTTAAAAAATTTTTTTGATGAACCTTTAAGGAGTTAAAGGAGAAAAGTAGGACTTTCAAAGCTTAGAGTACATACTTATGAATTGGACTAATAATGCAACTTTGCTCACAGGGCTTTGTGGACTGTATGGCAGATAAGTCCATTATGCTCACTACATTATTAATTTGGGTGTATTTTAAGCATCTGGTTTAGCATTTTACATCATAATCTGTTCATGTATGTTCAAACTGTGATGTAATATCGCCTTATGGTGAAACAGGAAACCACTGGATTATAACATAGCTTCTGTCAGAGTAGCCAGGGCCGTATGAGGGGGGTATGAGGTAACACAGATTGCTTTTTATCCAAACATATTGTTTTTCCACTTAAAAAAATTGTTTTTCTTCTTGCTCTACAGCTTACCTATGCTGAGTTTTCAACACAGTGTTTCTTTATTTGTCATTTTATCTTTTTTTTTCTCTACTTTTGTCACACAAGAACAAGTTTCAAATCTAGGAACGCGTAAGATGGTTCTCAATGATGAGTAAACACGACTGTCTTGGGCGTTGAGTCTCCTAGCTACATTAAAGGTCAGCTCAGGCTGCCAGCTGAGGGAACAAATCTGCACCACCCTTCTCAAATTCAGTGCAAAGACTTACTACTTACAATAACAATGAGATTACAGACCTTTCAGAGAGAGGGGAAAAGAAAGAAGTCTTTCTTTTGCTCCAATCTTACATCCAGATTATGTTTGAATCTTATCAGGCATCTGTCATGCAAGAAGTTGAGTAAGCTGCACAATATGTGAATGCCACAGAAGAAAAAGTTAATCTGTTGACCTAAGATGTGGAGCAAGATCGTTTTAGACAATTTAGACACACTAAAATGTTCACAAGTACTGCTTATACCTGTACCCTAATCTGTTCTCTTATCTCTTGGCTTTACATTATTGATTTTAGCCAATTTCAATTATTTCTTGTTATTTGTAAATCCACCTATGAGGCTCGCATTTAGATATTATGAACTATGTTGGATCAAAATTGTTGCTTTGAGCAAGCATACAACTTTTATGATGAAACCATTATGATCCATGGAGTGACATTTGAGTCGTGTGTGTGCTGTGTTGAGGACCCTGGTAGCTGCAGGGACATCTTGTTCTTGTGACGTACCCAGCTTGCTTGGGTACATCACAAAAGACAATTGGATGAGCTGAAAAAAAATCTAAAATAAAACAAAACAAAACAAAAGAAAAACTGACTTCAGTAAACCTTCCAAAAATGCATGTCAACACTGTAAACTCTAAACACTTTTAAATTATTAAAAGTTTTTTACAAGCACAGATTTTTATTTGTGATTTAATCAGAAGTAACAGATGCAGTAGCATTAGCAAAAGAACAAGACGTACCATGATAGAATAATGTCATGGTATTTCGGGAAACATGAAAATGAAAGAGAGAAAGCTTACGTTGTCTAACAGACGGTTCGGGATTCCACAGCTTAAGTTTGACAGGCTGCAGAGGTCGCTCACTGTTAATCCATTAAATTACAAATACATATTTTGCCTGTCTGAGCATGTGCTGTCTGTCTCCCTAACTCCTATATTTTTTCTTTTTCTTTTTGTTTTCTCCATGCACTTTCCTTCATTGCTTTATTAGCTACAACAGTTCTAAAACCTGATCAAATTTTTGTGTTGATAATAAATGAGAGGATGGAATAATAGAAGAAGCATCATATTACCATTAATATGGTTATGGAAACTACAACAAACTGTCAAGTCATAAGGGATTTGCTCTAATCTGGCTGGGTTTAACGATGGACGGATTATTTGCCGCCAGGCAGGGGGCTTTAGGTGTCACATGTCCGTGGAGTCTGGGACAGGGACAGGACTCCACATCTACGGGAAACCTT
This sequence comes from Gambusia affinis, assembly GCF_019740435.1. Classification (NCBI taxonomy): domain Eukaryota; kingdom Metazoa; phylum Chordata; class Actinopteri; order Cyprinodontiformes; family Poeciliidae; genus Gambusia; species Gambusia affinis. The sequence goes on along the minus strand of NC_057884.1, from coordinate 9,949,679 downwards.
TCACATCTGTCTGCCCTCTGACTAACCAGATTAGTTTTCTTTAGCTATGACTGACACTGACCAACCAAGATTTGAGCCCAACTACTCAACGCACTTGGATTAATAATCTGAACTTTCACCCAGGCTGTGTTCATTTGATCAGGTGCATAAATCCTAACATCTTCAACTCTCACTTCCTGTTGTGGAACCATTTTGCACCATAGCAGTGCCGGCATCTCCATTGATGTTAGAAAAACTCAAAGAACTGAAGATTATAAATACCATAGAAAAATATTGGAGAAATATATGCTTTATTTTATTTTTATTTTATTTGGGCATTTAACTGTGCATCTGTGCAGAGGTAATATGAGACATTCTCATGACTTAGTTTAAAAACAAGTTCTTTATTATAAAACAGACCAGATAATCCCCACTGTGTAACCTGATTACCACTTTGGCAATCTAATCAGAATGACCATTAATCTTCCGAAAATGTCAAACCCGTCTGTGTGTGCAAGCCCTGCCGCAGTGATGGGAAGTCTAGGAATTAATTATTACACATATCCTCTCTACAGTTAAGTGGGAGCTCATTACACTGTAAAATGACTGACGATAAGGAGAATCCTGATGGGACAAGTGGTGAGAATTGTGTGCAACATAAGAAGTTGTTAAAGTTCCTCTGGAAGCCTAAGATAAGACATTTCTCCTGGGGATGCACTCAAATATGGAAAGCCTGGAAACCCACAATACTTACAGTGTGGTGATTACGTATGAACAAAAAAAAAAAATAAATAAATAAAAAGCAAAAAACAAACAAAACAAAAAACCCCTGAATTGTTAAGCTGTCCTTGGGATGCACCTCTTGTTAGGAGTAAGATAAAATTTTCACCTACATTATCAAATGGTGTCAATATTTTTAATTCAAGTTAAGATTGTTATCTAAAATTGTGAGACCAGGAAAACTAAAAATATCTGGAATATTTGTGTTTCTTCTGTTGCCTTGGTTTCCCTACCTGTTAACATAACAGGCTGCCATGTCTGGGAAAGTAATAACTGCATTTTCAGAAAGATGAGGAGAGGAAGGATGAACGTCTCCATCCATCCATCTGTCCATCAATAGAATGAGGTATCATCTGCAAAACAGGATAGAGGAATTATGATCAAACATGAGACCATTTAATCAATGACTGCCTCTTAAAAATTTAAATATAAATGTAAGCTATAAGCAGTTTCATTAATAAAGTAGTTTAGTCCCAAAAGAATAAGAATAAGTAATTACTGAAAATGCAAACCAAGCTTTTATGTCAGTCATGCAGGCTAATTAAACAGTCATATTCAATAAATTTGGATGTTATTTCAGTAACTCGTCTCACTAAGTGAAACACATGAAATAATTACACACACTGATGTTTTGAACGTTAATTATGATTATTTTCTGATTGTTGCTAATTGAAACATGACATCTAAGACTAGAACAGAATATCAGACCAGTAAAAAGCATATTTATTACAGAAATGTGGGCTTAATGAATGTTTAATACCTGCTTAAAGGCTGCTATTTTTAAAAGGTAGGCTACTTTAACTCTGACAAACAAGCCCCAGCATAGTACATGTTTGTAATGTTTTAAATATGGCTGTCTATGAAGACTGAAAGAGCAATCTTCCATGCAATAATTGCTGAGGCACAGACTTTTTCCATACAGTTGCAAAATTAGTTTTTAAAAGGGACACTGACAGTTTAGTACACCGGGGCTTGCCCACTGTTCCAACCTTTAACAAAATTTGCACCAACATCTCATTCAAAAAAGTCCAGCAGTATTTGAGATTTTAGAAACACAGCATGAATCCAACCTCATGGCTCTGGTGCTACAATCCTATTTGTCCAACTATTGTCAACGGAACTCGTGCCGTAAGTTAAAAGCGGTAAGAAACATTTTCCTGATGTAATGTTTTACACCTATTTTCAGAACAATGATTACTAATCAACCCTGGGAATTATTTTGTCTCTCCAGGGGGACTTATTTCAGCCTGCACAGAGTGGGCGTAATCTTTTATTGACTGTCAGTATCATCAATAAACTGAGTCCCAGTTCCTAATGTTACTTGACAGTATTTTCCTTCTTGCCATTTCTCTTCAGTGATTCAAAATTAGACACACTTTTTTTTTTTTTTTACACCTGGCCAGGGGAGGAAAACAAGATGCACGAATGAGCTTCAGCGCAGAGAAATCCCTCTGGTGTAATTGATTGACAGACCTGTCTCATGATGACCAACAGTGTGTGCTGACAGTTCATCAATAGACTTCAGTGTGGTGAGCATTACCCTCCTGCAGACCACCCCAGAGCGGGTGAAATGTCACAAAATTCACATAGAATCTTATCAAATATTGATTTAGTACTGGCTAATTTAGATTTTGTGTTGATAGTAGTCAACTTGTTTCATTTACCCCGGTTGAAAACAGATTAGGTTTTTGTGTGTCTGTTCTGTGAGCGTGCAAGAAGCTGGACATGACTTACAAGATGACAAGAATCCTCCTCCGCGAGGTCACTGCAGAAGTCCAGCTGTCATATCTGAGGTTAAATCCTAAGTGAAAGCAAGGTCATTTGGAAAGGTTGCAGTGACTCACCACACATGTGGACATTCCAAATGTAGCTTCTTTCTTTTTTAATTATTTCCTTTTTCTTTCTAAATTCTGGCATTAAGCAAATAGAAATAATTGTGGCCATTCCAAAACATGAAGAGTTTGCTCTGATTTAAAGACAGAAAGTTATGTTTTGTTTTCTAATGTGTATATAAATATTTATTTGTGACTGCGTTTTAACAACACTGAACAAAGCAATAAGTAGCAAGTCACTATGTGTAATTAAAGATTAAGTGAGTTACTATTTGTGTTTCTTTTTTTCATTGTTCTGTTTTTGTGAAACACTTTGTGAGCTATATATCTGTGAAAGGTACTATGTAAAAATACGATTTTACTTACTTACAAAAAATGTTTTCAGCATCCTACAGGTAAGAATGCTAAAAATCAGACAAGATGCCTCCAATTCTGGTTTTGAAAATCTCTTAAACCACTTTCTTAAAGAAACCTAAGTCTTCTTGTGGAGAAATATGAAAATATATATATATATAGTTCATGTACATTATGAACTTTTTGGCTGTGCAATTGATAGCACTGTTGCCTTGCAGCAAGAAGGTCCTGGGTTCGATTCCCGGCCCGGGGACAGCTACTACATTCAAAACCGAGAGCAACTTTTCCTGGCTTTCTTTGAGGCTGCTCAGACTAGAAAAAACCTCCCACGATGGCTGGAAGACTTAACAGAGGTAATCGTGACGGACTTTTCAGTTGGTTCCGACTTCAATACTGAGCAGATTCTCCTCCTGCTGTGCCCTTTCCTGAAGAGGATTTCCGACATGCTGACTTCAATTCCGCTGCGTGACATTACAACCTTTATCTTCTTGCAGTTCATGCAGGTTATGTAAACAGAACAAGATTTACCGAAATTCAATCAAGTGCTCTTCTTTTGTCTTTTGGTGGCTTTTCAACAAAGAAAAGCGTGTTTTGCCGTTGCAGACAGGTGTGGGGATAAAAACATTTTTTTTATTTCCAGACAGAAAAAAAGAGCTTTGAGGTCAGGCTGTAATCAGCCAAAGGATTGTTTTTCTATATATATATATATTTTTTTAAATATGTAATTTAAATACAGATGCATAAAAAACAGAGGAGAGTGAGGAGGTCACACGGCAGCTGGGGAAGCTTTGGTGTTGAAATCAGTCACTGTTTTGGCTTCATTATGTTTTTCTCAGCGGCATCAATGTTTTCATGGATACCATGCAGGTAAACACAATGGCAAAGCTAATCTGACTCCAGTGTTCAAGCAGTCAGGTGACTTCGGGTGAAACGGAAAATTAATGGGCAACAAATGAATCTTATCCGAAGTCTGAAATTCCTCATCTGTTGTCTGCAGGAGGTATGACCTTTCATGAGCACCTTAGGAAGCCAGTCATGTCTTAATGTCACTGGAGTCTGCAGACAATCGAAGGAGGGGAAAATACAGTTGAAGCAAGCAACTTTATACTATATTGATTTCTGTGGCTTGATAGAGTTAAGTCATAGGGTCATAAGAACAATAACAAAATTCCGCTGACGTCTTTGTGGAAGTTATTATGGATTGTTTTTTTGCATGACTATGGCAAACATTTAAATGCATCTTCGAGTACATCTGGGATTGTATTTTGACTTATACGATACCTTCCTTTCCTTCCTGCCCTTTTCCAGTTCAAAGACCCAAAGATCTATTTAAATTGTTTCAAAATATGTCCAAGGTATCTCTTAGACCATAGTCAATATCTATGGGCAAACTTTTTTTTTTCTGAAGGTCAGCTGAGAAAAAAAAAGTGTATGTCAGCACTGAAGGATATGTAAACCACGATGGGATGCACAAGTAGGAAGTAAGTTTGGATCATCTTTAAAAAGTATATGAGCATCAAAGTGCCAGAATTAAATGCTGAAATAGCAATATCAAAGAAATGAGAAGCACTAATAAATCTAATTTAGTTACATTTAAAAGAAAGAAGTACCTTATTTATGTTTGTATGCTGAGATATGGAGCAACATTTACAATATTTCCATCAATGGTTGTAACAATGTGAATTAGACTGAATGTCTCAAAGATATTGCAAAGAAATTTAACCCACAATAAAAAAGGAATGAATATGAAACCTAATTTTTGCTAACTATTGGCAACAGATGCAGTTTTCAATTTTGACTGGCAGCATTTCTGTTTTAGTTGCTTGCAGAGTCCCTAATGAGTTTATTTAACAGTCTACACAGAGAAACAGTCCTGAATTTAAATCCAAGTCGGGGCCTTTCTGCATAGAGTTTGCACGTTCTTTTGGTGAAAAATTTTCCTTTCACAGTCCAAATACATACTTGCTGGAATAAATATTTTGAAATCTGCTTGAGAGTGTATGACTTTATTCCTGTCTATCTTCCTGTTTTTCCATGGCGTACCCCAGCTCTTACCCATCGACCACTGAAAACAGGCAGCACCATCAGAGTGGTTATAGAAAAGGGATGGATGGATGCACTTAAAAAAAAAAGAAAAAAAAGCATTACATCTGCAATATGTGTCTAGTTGTGTTTCACTGTTTTTTTTATTCCTAAATGTACCTATGGAAAAAATATTTTCTGTTCAATGGAATCAAATGACAAACATTTTGACCAATCAGAGTTTTTAAAAATTTACACTGAAGGCTAATTTAAAACACTACACCTTTACTAAAACATCAAGCAGGTTAGATTACCTTAAGTTATTCAAAGAGCTCCCCCCACCAAAAAAAAAAAAAAAAAGCCCTCAATCTTGTTCTGTTTTTCTTCCGTCGGACAGAGAGAACTTATCGAGGTTTGATATAATTTATGCTAACCAAGGGTAACATCTGTAGGTGATGCAGTTTCTGGCCGTCTTTACAGCTAAAACTCACCAGGATGGATTCTCCTCATGAAGGTTCAACTGCCTGTCAAGTTTAGGATTTTGTAGATAATGAACAGAAACCCCTCTCTGCCATAATCGCCTTGTCTGTAACTGCTGACATGCACACATATAGCCAAGACACTCTGTGAACCTCTCAGTCACTGCTTCACATCTAAAAATACTCCCGGACGTTCTTCTCCAATAATCAAATTGTAAATGAGTCCACAATCTGCCTGCATGTTTTATGCAACAGAATGAGTCACACCCGATTTAAATGACAATATGTCGTTTATTTTCTATATTTTCAAGGTTTATTATTTACAAACAAAATAAATGAAAAAAAAAAAAAAATCAAAAAGAGTTTTTGACAAACACTGTTTGTCTGCATATTATCGTAAGAAAGTTTACATTTATCCTTCTTTCTTCTGTTATAAGCAACCACCAGACAGTTTGTTTTCTCTAAGCCTCGGATTATCTGAATAAGCTGAACAGTGACCATGTGAGCCGGGGTTGCACAACTCACATTATCGGTAAACATAACGAAACCTGTGATCATCAAAACCAAAGAAAAATCTGGTTCATCCTAGACGAATGTTATCAGTTGTTTTTGCATCTTGCCCCATCCCCAGCCCAAAACACCAACAAACCCACAGAAAAGAAATATTCATAAATAATATATGTGCTGGTTTGTTGACAGTCTCTAAATTCCTAATGTGTAAGCTCGTTATTCTGTGTTATACGTCACTGATAATGCCCGTTCCAGTATGCTAGTTAGTAGAGATTTGTTTAGTGAAAAATAAAAAGCACATAGTCGGGAAGCTCTCCCTCCAAAGGCAAGTATCAAAAACAGCACAAACCAACAGTGCTGCAATCCATCTCAACTGTGTACTAGCTCCTATACACTATGGCATATTCACAATTAAGCGCTCTCCATTGCAAATAGAACACCTCCCCACCCGCTCCCGTTTAGAAACTCAAACAAGATGAGGGCAGCACAAACTCTCAGGTATATCGCTCCCTTTTCTATCTCATCCAGCACGTAACCTCGCTGAAAGAATCCCCATCTTTTCATTAGTAAGTCAGAAAGTGCAATTTAAAAACAAAGACAAAGACTTTGAATGTTTTGCTTTGGCCAGTTTCTTCTCACGCTTCAGGACTCAACCTTTTACATCAGTGGCTAGCTACAAAGAAAGGTATAAAGGTGCTCCAAATTTATACAATGTCTCAAGTCTGTGATACATCTGCAAGTCTAAAGATTGCACTTCTTCTTTTATCTATACATTACCTCATGACATTTCTATTTAAGTCGAGAGTTTTAGAAAATAAAGAAAAAAGGACCCGCCTCCAGCAGTTTTCACCGTAAGTGAAGACACCAGCTGCACACGTTGAGACATTTGGCCATCATTATTATTTCCTTTCTTGTCTAAAAACACTGAGACACAGAACACACACACACAGAGTATAGTAAGAGTGAACGCGCAGCCGTGTGCAGAAGTGACGCTAGTGTGCGGCGGGCTCATGCCCGCAATGAAAAGGATGGAACATGGCGATAGTTTTAGGCACAAATACTTCAGACCGTTAATGCAAAAAAGTCAATGCTTGTGTTTCAACACACAGATAACATCTAGGCAGAAGGACAGTGAACAAAAGAGAATCTAACATTAACATTTAACGTCAACATTTTCGAGATAGTTTCTATTTAAGTTATTTGTGACAACGCATGCTTTCATGACAGTGGTGGGTTGACTGTATTAGTGAACTACCGACAGTCTGGGGTGAAGACTTTTAATCTTTTAAAACAGTATCTCAACGGGCTTAGTCACTATGAACTGATGAGATATTTGGTGCCATGAAAGCGGCAGTTCTGAATCAAAACTGACTGAGAATTTGTCACATTTGATTAAGGAGAAAGCAGTAAGGCCTTGAGCACAATGTGCAACCTATTGCATGTGCACGGAATGGACCTGCAAGCAGTGACGATAGCCGCTTTTATTTGAGTCTTCAGATAGTAGTGTGCTAACTTTATACTTTCATGCCTCAATCTCCGGGTCAGTTTAGAGTACCTAAGCCCACACGATGGATTTACATGAGACAGAAACCTTAATGCAAACCAGCTTTTGTTTACCATCCACTCTTGATCGGCCCCTTTTTACCCATTGATACAATGTCCTGAGGTCTTCATAAAGTGTCTGTGATATGCTTTAATGAAAATACACCAATGTTACAGTACCAAAACCCTCTAATATTGCCTATCTTTTCCTTTTAGCTCTCAACTTTACTTCTCCTCTTTCTTCTGCTGGTTGTGTGTGTTTGGAGATGTCTGTATGCAAAGTGTTACATGGAGCTATGTAGAGTATTCAGCCTGACAGCTCACGCCATCACACAGACTAGGAAATGTCAAACTGTTACAAAATATAGTTTTGAACTAAAAACAATACAAAAAACTCTAATCACTCTTATCCGAAGCTCAGTCAGTTGATAATTATCCATTTTTGGAAGAGAATCATTGCGAGTTATGTCATGTTGCGCACCTCAAATATGATTGCTAGAAACCATAAAAGTCAGTCTGCTGGTGAAATATCACATCATAATTTGCATATGATAAACTCTGGTCTTTACACTTTATTGCTCTGTTTTCAGTCATTTATTAGAAACTTTCCAGTTTATTTCAATTCTCATTATTCTTCATTTACCACCAGTTTGAATAAAACAATGACCTTTTTCACTCAATGTAATAAGAAAAGTTAAGGTGGTAAAATTATGCTGCATACTTATTGTAGGTCCTGTCAAATACTTAGTTCATAACAGCAAGTTTCTCAAGTAAGACAACCTTTTACCTTACACATAGCTTGTTCCACAAGTTCAACATTCAGATTTAGAAAAAAAAAACAACTTAAAAAGCATAAAATCATTATGCACACTTAAAACTGAAGGCCCTTTTCTATAAATCAAATATTGGATTCTATGATGCTGGTGCAAGAATCTAGTAATTTAAAAAACTCTGTCAAAAATAACTGTGTAAGAAAAAAAATAGAATAATTTAACTGCCAGAGCAAGGAAACTCAAAATGAGATTCATATTCAATTAAAACCTAAACATATTCTCATTTAAATGAGTACAGCCATAACAGTAAAATGGCAACATATTGCTGGATGTTTGAGCGCTAATAGAAGAAACTGAGCGAGAAGATGGAGAGTCAGTGGGAGATTCTCTATGCCTTTTCAAGAAGTCGTAATAAGTAAGAGGAATGTATTTCTACATCTCATTAAAATGAGAAACTGTCATTTTAACGAGATATAACACTTGTCTCGTTAAAACAATTAAGTATCTCATGTTAACGACATACTGCTCCTGAATATATTTCCTAACTGGGCAGCTAAACGTTTCTGAAAGGAAAGAGACAAAAAGGGGCCGTACTGTGGTTATCGGGTAAACTTTACCATCACTAAATCTCTTTCAGAGGAATGAAATTAAAAAGAGAATGTCAAAAGGTAAAATTGTGCTAAATAACTATGTGAATGGGAGTGGGTTGTTTTTCTACTTACAGTTCACACTAAAGAAAATACGTGTTTACTTGAGATAATATCAAACCTTTGCCTGCTATGTAGTTAGCACAAGCTATTGCTAACTTGCCATGCTCTTGTAAACGAAGAAAATGCCAAATAGAAAACCTAACTCAGGACTCCAATTCAAACATCTAACCTTGTTGTGTTAAATAAATCAATGGCAACATCGGAGTATTTTTGATACGGTTCGCAAATAGGGGACAATTTAAATAATTTTTCAAAAGCTACAATATGTAAGAGTGAAAATAATATTTCTGGCCTTGAATATGAATCAATAATGTTAGTGAAATCATTTTAAAACTGAAATTGGGATAACGGGAAAAACTAATCCACTTTGCATTGAAAGGCAAAAATCAAGTTCTTTGAATTATATACTGTGTGGACTCAACTGATCCAAAAACATATGTGATGCTAGACCCAAATACAGCAAACATCCAGAGAAGAGAGAGGGAATCATAAATGTCCTTCAAGCCTGCATTTCTCTGCCTCGAGTTCTGCTAGCTTTTGCATTAAGGTTTGCTCATCTCTTATGAAACATACGTATTTTGTCACTTAACCTTTGTCGCATATAGATGATAGAAGTAAGACATTGTTATGATAGAGAATGCACAACACAGTATCTGTAAATCCTAGATCTACAAAACTATTTACAGCACACATATAGGTATTTGTTATGTCACAGTCTATTGCATAATGGTGATAATCTTTAGTTTATAAATATTATAAATATACACAGAATTTTTTTTAAGCGACATTATGTAAGATCTCAACCATCTGAAATCAAAAATAGAAAAAAACAAAAACGAAACAAAACAAACAAACAAAAAAAAAAAACACGATCATCCATCCATATCCATCTCCACGCTCTTGTTTCACCAAAGAAATAAAGAAGGAAAGCAGCATTTCTATTACCTATTCCCTTTGGACCCATAACACTGTCATGGTTTGAATGTGAGCCTGCCTTGGGGACGTAACGGCTCAGAAGACTGTATTCTCCTCTCTGGGAGCAACTTAATACACTGTTACAGTATTTATTCTGATCACTCAAGCAAGGACTCAGTAAATTGTTAGAAGATTTTTTTGTTATCGTAAGTATATGCTTTTACTGTAGAATTTCTTTGTCAGAGATAATTGCATTAATAATTGCACAGTGATGCCTAAAGCTGCTTAACAGGAGAAAACATTTTTCCTCTTCGTCAGGTTAAGAACAAAATCCATATTGCATTCCAGTTAGAAAAGGAAACAAAAGACAGAAACATAACAAATAAAAATAATTTCCAAAAGTCATACATGATATATCATTTCATATATTTCTTAGAAAGGAAGACTCATTTTTATACTACAGCTTTAAATTGCCTTTGCCAATATTGTAGTTAGATTTTACCCACTTGCACCTTCACACATCCACACTCTCAAACATCCATTCACGTGTATCTGTATAATATACATTCTTAAGTTTAGGGAGACAAAAATGTCTAAAATATTATACAAGGGCTTATATACATATAAGATTTGTATGAGGTTACTTTAGAAGAAAGTTGGAGAGTAACAAATAAATTCAGAAATTCCTCGTTTTTGCCTCTTTTGTTCTATACCCATCCTGAAGATGAATTGAAACACACACACAAAAAAAAGAGAAAGTAAGGGAAAGATGTATGGAATCATAAATTTGATGCAAAACGCATTTTGTCTTGCTCAGTCTCTGTACTGCTGAGGACAGAATCTCTTCTAGATCCAGGGGATTCCCTGTGCTGGGTCAAGGTTGACGATGCTGCTGCCACCGCAGCCGCTGCCGAAGCGGCTGAACGCACTGGGGGCAAAGCTCCCGACGACATCTGCCGGAACAGATTGACCCGCTGGGGCACTGTAGTGCGAATGCCACCTTGTAGACTTATACCCTGGATGGCTGCTGCTGTCGGTGGCACCATGGAGGCCAAAGACTCCCCAGAAGCCGGATGAGCTCTGGGCCCCAGAGATGTGTCATGTGGCAGTGATGGTTGGGAGGCCGACAGGTGTCGGACGTCTCGACTCAAGCTGCCAGACTGGAGAGCCTGCGTGCTCTTGTGGATGTCTCCCCGCTGAGGTGAAGGGACCTGCTGCTGTGCTGCAGCGGCAGTCGAAGCAGCCGGCTGTTGACCAAGCTGCTGCTGTTGTATGGGTAGAGAAGGTGGACCAATGGGCTGCTGGATAAGCGACAGCTGGGAAGCTGTTGGTGAGCCATACTGGAAGCTTCGACTAGCCAACGGGGTCTGAACGGGTGGGCTGCACATGGCCGCTGTGAAAGAGCAGGGTGACATGATCGCTCCCTGCTGCAGTGCTGTCTGTGAAGAGGAATTCAGGTTAACCTGGGAAAGACTGGATGCAGGGAATCCCCCCTGCGCCGCTGCGGCGGCAGCGGCAGCGACTGGCAGAATGCGAGCAACAGAGGCATTGGCAATAGCTGAAGCACTATAGGTCATGGGTACAGAGGACTGCTGTAACTGAGCGGCGCCAAAGGCAGTGGAATATGGCGGCTGGGCTGGTGAGTTAATAATGGAGTTTCCCGACATTGGAGTCGAGTTCATCCCGGTAACTGACTGCTTGCGGTCCACCATCATCACCATCTCTCTGTCCTGACGGATAATCTGCTTCAATATCTCGTTCTCCTGTGTGTTGAACACGCCGGCGTTCAGATCCTTCTGGAACTTCTGCAGCAGCAGTGAGTTCTTCTTCCCTGTTGAAGCGCAATCAGAAGAGTCACCACATACAGCAATGGAGAACTTTGGATACATAAGAGAAAAGCAGAGCTCTGGGTGATAAAGATGCAGCTTGTATGCTTCAGTCATACCAAAGCATACCTGTCTTCAATTTATAACTTGTTAAGAGGTTCATTGTTTCAGCAAGAAATTATTGTACAAATTTTGGCTCAGAAGCTGCATGTTTATAGACCCAATAAGGACTGCTACATTTAAAACTGAAAGATATCTCGACAGTCATGACTATGAGAAGGTATAAAGTCTGAGAAAATAAAAGGACACATAAGAGACAAAGATTACTGAAGGTGCGACATGATGACAGACTATGAGGGTGGTGAGGTCAAAACACAGGAGTTACGGATGATTTGTACCCACACGCCACAATACTGGACACTTTATAAAGACAGAAAACAGAAAATCTAAGTTCTGAGAATGAAATTAAATCTCACTCTTTTGAATTACAATGAGAATTTAGCCAAACCACGTCACAGGGACATCTAGAATAACCACTACAATTTAGCACAAGGAAACATTCTGCTATCTCAGTCTTTGATAATTGTATATTTATTGTTTATTAATGGAAATTAATTTCACTTATAACAGAATATGTCAAGTTAACTATTTCAACAGTTTTTTGGTGTACAGTTAAATGCTAATAACAGAAAATTTAGAAATAAAATTTAGGGTTTGGTATTAGAACCATGTTCTTTTATCACTCAAGAAGAACTCCCTTTATTGGTACAGCTATTAATGTGTAAAAAGTCTTAAAATCATTTAATCTTTTGTTTAAATAGCATGCTAACGATGCTTAAATCTTTAGAAAAATCCAACTGTTCTAGGAGTACATTCATACATTGATCCAATGGTAACAAATTGCTGATTTCACCAAACAAGATAATTTAAAGCACCCCTCAGGATTTAAACAATAATATCTGAAGCATTTATCATACATAATTTGAAGGTTTATCTAAGCTGTAGAAAAATGGCAAATAAGGCCTCTCTACATTAGCTAGTATTTTTAACTTGCTCATATACACAGCAACAATAAAAAAAGAAAAAAAGAAAACTAAAATAACTGGGTGCATAAAAACAGTGAAATGGATGAAACCAAGAGTACCAATAATTTCTGGAGACTATTGTATGTTCTATGAGGACACAAAAAAACTTTTTCCCAGTCTGTCAAAATGGTTGAGCTATGAATATAAGTGGGACTAATTATTTATTAAACAGCAAACCTCTTCTTGCTTCTAGAGAGGAAGCAATAATAGGAGCTCCTAAGGACATCAGATGTATCTCAAAACGACCAGATTTCAAAATAAAGATATTTTTAGCATGTTTACCCTGAGTGACTGTGTCTGAATGTTCTTAGAGGACGTGTTTCCTATAATTATTGTTGTCCTTCTATATTGACAGGCCATGAAGCATTGTCAGTAAAGAAGACAGAGAGGGTGTTCAGCGTGGTGAAGGCTTTCACTTCATTCAATCAATCATTAAATCCTGTCCTTGAGAGTGAAGAATTTCTTCACATAGTTTACTGTTTAGCCACATTTGCTGCACTCAAGACTGCTAGTAAGCCATGCATTCAGCTATAAAATATTGCTTTGCAGCTGTGGCTGCTGAAAATAGATTGATGTCACTTTTGGAGCATTTTATTTTCAGAATCCAGCACTCAGTTTGAAGTGGATCACTAGGATTGCAACGATTTACTACGAGGTCGGGTAATAAAGAGCTAAAACAAACACCACAGAGCTGACTGTTAATCTACTGTCAACATACAAGATGGCTTACATGGCAATTTTAAAGGTGAAAGGGTCAAATGCTGTAGATTAGAATGAAAATACATTTATTCATTACTTTAAGAGCTGTTTTAATGAGAACTGTTTTGTTTGTCAGAAACACATTCAAACAGGGATCAGTTTTAATTCAGAAAAAAAGATGGATAATTATTTTCATTGAAATAAAAAAAAATAAAAAAAACACTAAATCTATAATAAAATGTCACCATTAACATTTAATAATTGTACATTTGCACTGCAGGGCAATATGCTCTCTCTCTTATCTATTAATTTCCTTAATGTTTTTGGTTCCTCAGTCATCTATCTTTACTGGATGTCTTGTCTTCTTTATTAATCACCTAAAGGGTTTATAGAGCTACAGTTCATACATGATATATGCTCTGCATTCACATTGACTGCAGACAAGTATTTGACTTTATCAGCTCCTTTAAGCTGGTATGCCTCCAGGATGGTCAATATGCAAAGCCATTCATATATAAAAACTTTATGTGATACTGTGTGGCTCTGAATGTCTACGCAAAACCATATTTCAAAGAAATATTCAAATAATTTCCAAAAATATACAACAAGATAAGGAGCTGAGACTACAGACGTAAAAGTGGGAAAGCATGGACTTATTACAAGTACTGCAATATTTGTTAAAAACTAAATCTGCAGGCACAACTCGTATTGAATTAAACATCAAAAGCTTTTTATGAATTGAATTATTGTTACAGTTTTGTATCTATAAATTTAACGCTTAAAATTAATACTCTAAAATAAAAGCCAGGAGACATTTATACATAATTGTTTTAAAACAAGACACTTCTGCATATTAGAAAGATGTTCCTGTTTACTACTACTGTAAAAACTATAAGATGTAAAAAAATAAAAATAAAAAAAACGAGTAAAAATCATAAACACCGCTTTTGACTGTATTAAGATATATAGCTATTCTGCATCTATACTTTAAATATTAAAAATATTTTAAGACTTTGCAACTCACTAGTCAAACATGTATAAAGCAAATAAAACACGTTTCCAACCATGATTGAAACAATGCGGGAAAACATGATTACATTTTGAAAGAACTCATATTTGTGTACAACGTTGAAATAGTAATAATTCAAAATGTGAAACACCACCATCTTACATTATGGTGACATTTAAATGTGGACTATGAAATCTGCTGATGAGCAGAATCAAATTTGGCGACTGGCTGGTCGGGAACTCAAAAGTTTGATCTTTTTCAGATCATTGAATTTTGTAAGCACTATCAACCTGCACTAACCCTAATACATTGTAGTGTAGAAGCATTTGAGTGCTAAGAACAGCTGTAATACCGATTCTGTTGTACAGTTTACTGATCTAATAATCTTCAGTGTAGAAGTATTTATTGATGGAGAAAGACTATTTCTGTATTTGTGAACTGTTTAAAAATATAGTTTTTCATGCACCAAAACGCTAAACTTGAGCTGGTCATTTTCTCTCTTACCATTTCACAATACATCGGTAATCTTTTTGTACCCAAGTTTTTGGTGTACAAAAAGCTACAACAGGATATCAATTTATTCCTGCGTTAGGGATGTTTCATTGAACCAGTGAACTCTCACTGTGAGCAAACTTCATCCAATACCAGGATGTGTGATCAAATTACAACTTGCAAATTGTACATTGGGGTAGGAATCTACATTCTAGAGACCGCTGTTTACAGATAATGCTAACATTGCTAATCATCCAAATGGGGTGATGATGGTAATTACGGGACAGGAGTTTGTCCTGTAATCGGTGGGCCGGTTCGAATCCCCGTTCTGTTTGTCTCAGTTATTGTGTCCTTGGGCAAGACACTTCACCGGCTTTGTCTGCTGATGGTGGTCAGAGGGCCGAGCTGCACCGGTGCATGGCAGTCAGGGCAGCTGTGGTTACTATCCTGAAGACTGCCACCAT
This sequence comes from Gambusia affinis, assembly GCF_019740435.1. Lineage (NCBI taxonomy): Eukaryota > Metazoa > Chordata > Actinopteri > Cyprinodontiformes > Poeciliidae > Gambusia > Gambusia affinis. The sequence goes on along the minus strand of NC_057884.1, from coordinate 9,934,208 downwards.
CAGAGTGTGAATGTGACTGTGTGCATGTAAAATCTTGAAAATTGGTCACTATTGTCTGTGGATTTCAACTTTAATGTTCCTTTGCACATTTTTCAGAACTGTAAAGAAATATACATATTAAAATAAAATGTAACACATGATAATGACTATTAATTGTGTGGTAAAAGTTACATTATGCTCTGACAGCATCAATAACAATTTTGGTTTCTTTATCTACACATGGTGAGACTGACATAAAAACGGGAAACTCACACCATATTTCTCTTGGCTGCACCTCATTCTAGGCAGACTAACACAAACTGGAAAAGTCTGAAAGGCTGCAATTGAAAATGTCCTATTTTCTGGAAACTCTGGATGCTGAATCCTCCAGGCTAAAGAGGAGGGACCGGCCTGCTGTTATCGCCGCACAGTTAGAAAGGCAACATCTGCGATGGTACGGCGGTGCAGCCATGCACATGACAAGTGGAACTTGCACATCTGTGAAGGTCCCATTAATGCTGATTTATATTTACAGGTCTCAGGGAAAGAAGAAGAAAAAAAAGAAAACTTTGGACACTGTAGTGTTAGCTTTTTGTAACTTGTGCTGGTTTTAGACAACTACAATGGACGTAAGGGTTAAATGTGTTGTACAAGTTTCCTAATTTGCTTCTTTATTAGTTTTAATGATTACATAACTACTGCAAACCACGTCTTAGATAACTTTAGTTCAGTTCAGTTTAAGGCAAGACCTTTACAGTACATAGTAATCTGTATGTCTATTATAGAGGAGGTGGGAAGTTAAAGTACTTGAGGACTTGTGCCTGCACATTATAGATGTGGTCCAGCTCCAACACTTTCAGTTCAAATTGAAAAACCTGCTAATGAATTTGCTGGTATCAAGTGTGTTCATGCAGAAAAACACCGGCCGTCAAGGACCAGCATGACCCACACCTGCTTTAAATCTTCCTCTTTTTTTTTTTCTTTTACACAAGACAGAACAGACATTTCAAGTCAGACAATCAGAAACAAACTTTTTTGCTGGGTGAAAACATGAATAAATAATGAAATGGGATCTTGAATGTACAGTGAACTGTATGTAGTGTTGCATTAGTAAAACTCTTACTAATTTGAGGTATGGTTTTTCTGAATGCACATTCAGGAAAGGATTCATACAGAATTGGAGTGTTCAACAATCACATCTAACCATAAATCGTGTGATTTTTCATCGAGGATTAGTTTACAAATAAAAATGGCATGTAGAACTGGATGAGACCTCTTTGTTTCGTTGATTGTCTCAGTTGCTGACATTTTAATGTGTCCATCAGAATGTAGAGAGTTTTTTTTTGTGTGGGTAACTTGAGTTATGTGTTAAAGATGCAGAAATTAAACAGGTAATGTAACCTTCAGCAACAAGTCAAGCTGTTAATTTTCAGACTGGATTTATTTAGCAAGGCTGAGTGTGTTAAGTCTGGCCCTGTCCAAATACTGGAATCAGAATAAGAAGTTTACCTGGTGCCTACTCGTCGGCCAGGGCATTCTTGAAAACGAGATGAGCTCGTCTCAAGATGGACTCCTGGTCAAACAATTTTTAGATAGATAAAGGATAACGTCAAATGTGCAACATAGTATTGTTCTCAAAGCATGGTTACTTTTTTCTTTTTTCTTTTTATTTTTAAGAGCAAGACAAGCAGGTAACCAAATGCAGTCAATATGTAGAAACGATACAACCAGCACTGATAATGACAAAATATCTTCCATCGTATGAGACAAAACCCCTTTCATGTTTAGACTGAAAGGACGAATCTGCTCTGCAGCACTCTGAACTGTGCCAGTGTGCACAGCTTTCACTTTCCAAAATATGATAATAGTGAGAAGCTAACTCATCTGGCAGTTCTTGTACAAGGGGCAAATCTAGGTTAACCAGCTGACATTAAAGGGCACATTGAAACAAAACCCTACATTTCCCTGAAGGACATTCTCTAAAAATGCTACCTTGTCTCCTTTGAGTTATGTTCATTTGCAACGCTAAAGGTTAGTTCAATGTACTTCATGCTGAAAGTACAGAAGGGTGAGCTATTTTCTGTTGGGTGTAAAATTGTAACTGATATTTTACAGATGTAATGGGGTTTGATGCAGGAATAAAAACAAATTTATTTTCAATTTTTCAGATTTGTGCTTTGCTACCTTTTATTAAAAATAAATAAATAAACAAAAGCTTTTATAGAGCCTCCCAGGTGCCAAAATAAAATCAGAAATCAGAAAAATGTCCTCCACGCCCAGGCAGACATGTCAGAGGGTGGCTCGTACTAATACTGATTCTGCTGGAGGTCAGGTCTTTCCTCTCATTGGTCGCCAAATGTTTACTGAGAAAAGAACTGCTACAAAGCTTTTGACTTGATGCAATAGGATTTTCTCTGATAGATACCTTTTAACCAATTGTAATGTAATCTCCTATTATAATCCAGATTCGAGTCGATAAAATATTACTCCAATGATTTACGACCTCTAAACAAACAACTACAACAAAACCAAGAAAGTTACCTTCTCTCAACAAAATCTTGTATTTCAATTAAAACAAATGATATTTTGAGCTAGATGTGAACTTATGAACGTACTCAAAGGAATACAAGGATAAAGAATATTCAGAATGATCTAAATGTGCACTTTGAAATTGCCGACATGAGTCGGACGAACAAATGTTTGATAAATTTCTGAATTAAGAAAATATTTGCTGATAATACAGACAATACTATCAATACATCAGAAAGAAATTAGTCTCTGATATGAAATGAGACAGGCATTTTGTCAAACGATAATACAACAATGCAAAAGGAGTATTGTTTCCAGAAGGAGAAATCATTTTCCTCTGTTAATTTTTTTTTTTTTTTTTTTTTTTTTTACATTTCACAGATTTAAAAAAAAAACTTTAATGATGACAAATACTTACATTCTCAATAATTACAGATTTTTTTTTTTTTTTTTTTTTGGTTGACAAACAGTAAAAATCAATTAAATCCTTTTTGTAATTTTTGACTAGCCTTGTCATGGTTCAACTTGTATTTTGATAATTTGTCCTGTAGGTTGACAGACATTCTTGCCAGCCCCATTATCTTTTGCTTCCTCCTCAGATTCTCCATCTGGTTCATGTCAGATTCCTCTTGCTGGTCTACTTCAAAGTCTTACTATTGCTATCATTATTATTACCACATTTGATCAACTTAAACATTGCTTTAAATGTTTACATTTATTGCTTTAAGTCTAAATCTGCTAGGGGCATGAATAATTTAGGGCAGACGTGTATTTGAATCCTAAAGTTAAATGTTTTGTTTGAAACCATTTCCCAAAATCCTATTTTACCTTTTCCAGCTCCAGTAACCCAAATGCTGTTGCATCTCTGAATTTATTTTGACACCAAGCACTTGCAGGGCTCTGTAGGTTTCTATTAGTCATCAGCTGACTTGATGATATATTGGAGTTGCCTATAGAGACTTTTTCAACTTTACAGAGACCAATAGATTTCCAGTCAATCGATCTGACCTGAAAACTAAGGGCTTTTGAATTTGAGTCAACTTTGAGTTACAGGAAAATTTGAAAGCAAGAAAATGTATATCTATGGCAAAGTGATCCACTGACACGGCTGTGATAATGAAAAACAGCCAGAAGTGATCAAAAAAATTCAAGCTGAACGACTATAACAACTTTTGCATATTGTCTTTATTTATGTTGGTGCATGATAATGTTTTACTGTAATAAAAGATGTTTATTAGTATATCACAGAAATATATTATGAAGCATTTCAGCCCTTCTCTCAATAATAGAGTGGATTATTGTGAAAAGATTTTAAATCGAGACGGCCAAGGTTATGTTTAATAATATCCTTGAGAGGCACCACTTGGTGAATTAATTTGAGTGGAATTGTGTATATTTTACAAAGTTTACTGTATTCGTGTACTTCAAGAACCACAACATAATTCAGTGCATATCACTTAAAAGTACTAAAATTATTTCCTGATAATACAGTAGGGTTTATTGTTTTACAGACTGTCTAAAAGACATGGTGATATTGGAAAAATTCAGGGAGAAATTATAAGGATTAGCCAAATTGAACGTAATCTCAGGTAGCTCCTGTGACACCAGATCTTACAAGATGCACAGGACTTTCTGAGACATCGACTGTTCAGGATGATACTTTGTAGACTCTTACAGTGTTGTAGCTGAACAATGATTCAAGCATTTATGATTCGCATGGAGTGGTCTGATCAGATTTCAAACATACTGTACATACTTGTGCCCCTTTGGAAAGTCCGTGTGGTTTGAGTGCCTTGCAACAATATTCATACCTCGTGTGCAATGCCACATTTTTTGAGGTCAAACCACAAACTTTACGATGCGTTTTTGGGATTTTGTGTAATAGACAAAAACATTATAAGTTTTTGATAGTGAATGATACCGACATGTCTTAAAAGGGTTTTGGTCGGAAACTGTTCTTGTAATTTCTGACGACCATTTTGCGTGTATTTACTGGTATCTTGACAATTTATCTCTAATGGTATGCTTAAGGGTGTGGGAGGGGGGGGGCTTCCTGTAAAATTGACTTTTTTGAGCTTTAAATCATCTTACAATGTTATGCCCTCACCCAAAACATACCTGGAGTGTTGCTTTGATTATTTCCTGCATGTCTGAGGAATCCTTGAATCTCCAGATCAGACAAAGTACCGCCTATTTACCAAAAGCTCTTCTTTGGAGCGGCAGTCACCAGTCAAGCTTCTGCCCCACAAAGAACTCCCACACTCAGCTCCTCCAGACTAGCGGCAGCAGCAATTATCAAACACCTGGTGGAACTGCACATCTGCTGAGCTCATCATGCAAACTAATACTCAGTCCAATAGTGGTTAACCGCATCATGGAGGAGCACTGCTGTCATAAGGTATTGAAAACAGAGTGTAGAAATGAGCAAGGTATCTATTTCAAGGCATCGAATTGCAAACTCAAATTTATTTTAAATTATGTTGGATGTATAAAACATTTTGAAAAGAATGGAAGGTAGCATATTTACTTGATTGTACTATAACATGGCACGCTGTGCCTGGAAAATGCATAATACAGCTCCTTTAAGTCTTGGGGGTTGGATGTTCTCTGTGCCATTAATCTACTCTTTAGCATTCTTGACAGATTCTATACTAGGTTGTAGATGGGATCCGGGCTGGGTCACTCTTAAACACTGATGTTACTTGATGCCATAATGAACATGTTGGTAAAATTAATTAAACTAAAAATCTGTCAGTGGTATTCATTTTAACCTTACCTGTGTATAGTAAACAAAGTTCAACTGTGTGCAATCTCAGTGCAGATGCAGCTGTGAAGACCTCAGGTGTTTGTTAAAGACCAGGAAACGGTCACTTTATCCAAGCGGGCCTCGGATAAGGTGGTGAAGGTAAAGGAAGGGTTACTTGAGTATGCTCCTTTCTGCTGGTCTATTACATAAAACCACAGTAAAATACATTGAAGTTTGTGGTTTAGACAAAATCTAGGAAAAAAACCCCCTAAGAACCAGCTATCAATACTTTTGCAAGGCACTGTGTGTTATACTGATGAGGAGCCTGCTTGACAGCTAACTGAGCTGCACCAGATGGTAACATTTCTCTTGTCCCTGATATTAATTTTGTAAGAAATCTGTAATTGGGTGGGGTGCTGCTCATACCCAGGAGTTTGGATGAGTGTACAGAGAGCCAGACACACATGCACGTGAGGTTAGCTTCCATCGACTCGGTGGCTTCCAGTGGGGGGGTCAACATCAAACCAAAGAAGTGGGCGACTAGACTCCCTCCCGGAAAGCGACATGCACCGCCTTCCAATTAATCCAACCACAAAATGCTACTTTTGCTCATTAGAAGGATTAAGACAGGTTACAACAGAACTGTCTTTTGTGTTATTTAAAAAAAAGAAAATAAACCAGACACAAGTAAAAGAAAAGGTAGCATACAGGTCATGCAGCACAAGATGGTACACACAATGCCTTTATGAGGAAATAAGGGCAATCGGAATCTGATAAGGACAAGACAACGAGGCATGATGACGGGCAACAGAACCAATCAGAAACTTGAGAAAAATTGGGTCTTACCAATGCGGTCCAAGCGGTCGATGGCTACAGTTTCAAAAGCACGTCGCATCATGGGGTACTCTTCTAGCACCTCATTGAAATGGTCAACAGAGAGGGAAAAGAGTCGACAGTAGGTGTCTGCACGTACGCTCGCCGTCCGTCTGCCCTTGGTGAGCAGACAGATCTCTGCACGACAGGGACACAGAGGTACAAAGAAAAACACATGAAGGGAACAGTAGCAGGGCTGGAGTGTACAGAAGATCATAAAGGAAATCATCCCTGTAATTACTGTACACATTATCATATAGATGAATCTGTGAGAACAAAGGGTTTGGGAGAAGGAGAGCTAATGTGAATGTAAATAAATTGAGAAGCTCATGAGCAGGACTGTCGCAGTCATTATGCTAAGACAATTCATCATCCTGTAGAGAGCCAATAATCCCATAATATAATACTGTAGTTAGCATTACTGTCAGGCTGCTAGGCACTGCATCAGTTTCTAAAATCTAAGGAGTAACTAAAGCCGGGGATGATTTTATTGCAACCTGTATTCCTGTCTCTGATGGAATGAAATACAAGAACGACAGCAGAACAATGCATCAGCAACATATCTATATTCCCCTTGTAGTCCCCATTAATCACTTTGATCACATTAGCACTGAGCAGCACAGTATATAAACACCCTAACTTCCTACCTCTATTAATGCAGAATCATTATATACAGTGCACATCCATTTGAAGAAAAGCATTGCTACTCGTATGTCCTACCAGATACCTGGTAGGACACCACTTGCATTGTTTACATACTTTGCAAGAACAGAGAAATTACTTCTATTTCCCTGTAAGTGATTTCCTTCTTTAATTGTAACCTGGTTTGGGAGTTCTTCCAGCTTCTTGTTAACATATTCAGGTGAGATCTTTTTTTTTTATTTCTCTGTTGTGTTCAGTAACCATTACATACAAATGTAGTAGGAGGGGCTTTAAAGGATTCCTTCAATTGAGCTTTTTTAAAGTATAAATGTCCTGACCAGAAAGAATCTTCTTGTGCCGTATGTGTTGACCTTGAATCTCATGCTCTGCCATGTACACTCTCCTCTGCATGCAGACTGCTTGACTGATGTGGAAATTATCCTTTCCCCATTTAGGTTCTTAATGTGTGAGGTTGAAGAAGAGTCAGTGAGTTTATTCCATAAATTCCATTTATTAAGAATAAAATGCAGCATCAGGTTAGAGCTAACACAGCAAAATAATTTCTAATTTCTTTTGTTGGCTTCTAAGCCACACCCTAAAGAGGGCATTCTTTAAAGGCTAAGTGACACACTTGAAGGAATATAAGTGTGTCCAAATTCCTTTTAGAATTATTTATTCCCAACAATACCTACTTGCAAGACAGTAGAGCTTGTCTTTTGAAGCCCTGTCCACATTACCTTACCACACACAATTTGAGTTTATAGAGACACACAGTGCATCTTTTGGAAACACTTTTTAAAGTGAGAATTTTCCAAAATTCTGACTAAGTGTATGTTTGAAGCTGATTATTACATAAAACAATGACACAAAAGCCAACAAGTCCACTCAAGCATTCCATAATAGAAACCAAAAATGCAGCAGTGTTCTTTTAAAAATCCATATTTATCCACTTTATCTTGACTACTTTTAATGAATATCAAATGTAAGCACAAAACCTTAACGACTAGGAGGAAAAGATAAACAGCGTCTCTATTAGAACTGATTACATTTATTCTAGTAAATCTTTAGCACCACACTGCTTTGAGTATGCTCAGGATCTTCACAATTTGAATTCTGAAAAAGTTATTGTCAATGTTTTTGCCTCGTACAAGTTGATATGTTGATTTGCTGGAACCTCATGGGAAGCGTACAGATAAAATGGAATTTGCTTAAAAATATCCAGAGAATCAAAACTGGAGTCTGAATGATTCTGCAAAGAATTTGATCACTTGGTGTCACTCAAAAGCTGTGTATAGAGTTTAGAAATTTAATTTCCAGATGGTCAGACAGTGATTACTACTAATAAACACAAATTATAAAGAAAAGTGATAGCGTTGTCATAGCAAAATATCTGGCTCTGTTCTGACTCAGCAGCAGACTGTACATCTGACATTCTTCATCTTAACACCAAACACATTGACATTATAAGCAAATGTAACAGGATTAGGTGTCTCACAAAAGGAAATAAAATTTTTTCACAATGAAACCCACGGAAAATGTGTTTCTACAAACACCAACATCCATGATACGGTAAACAGCATAACAGTAACTTAACATTTGCAGTGCCTGACTGAAGCAAAATACTTTTTTAAAAAAAATTAAACCGCCCCTTCATCCACTGTCCTGTATCTGTTATATCACTCTTTGACCTCCACTTACATTTGCACCTGTACACACAGTCTACCACTTTCCTTCACATGGCCAACGTTAACCTGTTACGGTGTAATTTTTCTATGCTCTGCCATGATAAATCATGGAAGCAGAGCATAGACTGTGCAAGATGTGCAAGCAACACTCTCTCAAGGTGTGAGTGTGTAGAAGGTGTTAGCACTGCTGTAATGGAAAAGCAGCCTTTACCGCAAGAGGCTCCTTAGTGAACCTGGCAAACACATAGAGGATGAGAGATGCTGATAGAAGAATGCATCATGTCACATGTGGTTTCAGACGTGTGGGAGACACAAGAGTCAAAACAAATACAGTCGATGGTTGGTCTCTATTTAAAGCAGCATGCTAAGCAACTAATAAGCTTACATGACACAACAATGGCAACATCCAGAGATAAATGTACCTGACACTAAGAATCCGATTAAAGTGGGCTAAACAGCAGTGGGTGTGTAGATAATAATGTTTTGTCTGATACCGATATAGACAAATGAAAGCCATAGCTTTCGCAAAGTTTGAATAAAGAAAAACCCATCAGCAATATTGGATTTCTTTCATTTACTTAGCCACTTCCTCGTACATCTAATGCCAAGGTTACATTTCATGTTTAGACAAGTACTGTCCCCCCAACAGTTTTGTCAATAATTTTAACAAGTAGGTTAAAGAACCTGTATACACCTTACAAAAAGTTACTGTTGCTTCTAAGAAAAACTTAGAATGTAGAAACTTAGAAAAACAAGATCTATTACCCACTTTTGCAATTTATTTGGCAGGCAAGTTCACTGCTTTAGCACCTTATACATATTCAACTACCTCTGTTTTTTTGTTGTTGTTTTTTGTTGTCCTGGCTTGCAATTCTGTGTTTGACATTGAGAGAATAGCAGCCCTGAAATAAATTTTAAAACTCTTCTGAAATATCATCCCAGTCACCTGGAGAACCTCAGGTGTTGCTGTGGGTTCGTGTACATCAGGGACCTGTTATCACTCCTCATGATGCTGCAGTTTGACACGTGTCTGTTGTGCTGTCACAAAGCATAACCACTGACTCCTGGAGCGTTGAGGATAATTTACCATCACGTCATGTGTCACATATACACTTGTGGCAACCAGCTTGCCTCCTGTGTGTGTGAGGAGGGTAAGTCTCGTATGACTAAGACTCTGAGGCCCGAAAGGGATTCTGGTCTGCTGTCTGTCTTGTTCTAGCATCATGCTGTATTATTTCTAAAGCCACACAATGGCTTCACTGCTGAGCTGTGTGATAGTAATATGTGATCCCATCCACTCTGGCCCTGAGGTGAATTTATTTCAGCATGCAGGTGTAGTAATGACCATGGCTGAAGGTGCTTTATGACCTACTGTCCTTCCAAATGTCCTGCTCATCATTATGCTATTAGTTTCCTACGGCTTTTTTTCTACAAGAGCAATGCCAGATGGTCCCCGACTCTCCCAAAGAGTTACCTAAGGCATCTAAGTATTCATACCCCTTTGGATCTTTTCGCAATTTGTCATGTTACAAAAAAAAAACTTAGATCTATTTTATGTGATACATCAACCGATCATCAGGGGTTTATTTTAAAACATAGGTGAAAAAACACCATCATAAACTGCAGGAGCATTCACAGCAGCTTTGCCTGGTCTGACTTAATCAAACTCTAGTTGATTTGCAGAGAAAGATTTGCAGGGAGGTATGAAAGTGCAATCAAACTCTGAAGCGACCAAAAAAACTCTGGTCCGCCTAAACCCTAAGTCTCAGTTCAGTTGAAGTGAACTCTGGTGGTTTCGAATGGAAATGTCGTGAGCGGATTGGAGACCGCTTCAGAAACCGAAAGCAAACTACAGAACAGGGCATTCTGGGTAAATACAACTTAATAAACACAAGAGTCTAATGTTAGTGGGAAAATATGTTGTAAGAAATCCTACAACAGCTAAAATCTGACATCACTCAACTTCTGTTTACGCTTTGCAAAGACGGAAGTCGTCTTCTTAAGTTATTGTGTCATTTCCTTCACTGGTTCTTGATGCAGAACCACCACAGGCGACGTGGGGTGAGCAGGGTTTCAAAATGTTTGACACATTGCAGTGTGAAAGCAATTCTGGAGAAGTAGCTGTCATAGCCCAGTTGAAAAAGAATCTGTTAAAATAACAAACATTAGCCTTGCACTCCACTAATCTGGACCTTATTGAAGAGCAGCAAGAAGGAAGCTTTTGCTGAAAGAAAGCCACAAGAAATCCTGTTGGCAGTTCATTACAATTCATGCCAGGGACCTAGGAGACTTGTAGAAGATGATACTCTGGGCAAATGAAACCAAAAATGAACATTTTGATTGTATGCATGATTTAAAAAAGATGGGGAATAAAAAAATATGGAGTCAAGGCTAAAGTAGAGGAAGCTTGAGCTTTTGCCAACAAGAATCAGCAGATGAAATGCGCCTCTAAATGTTAAGACGGTAGAGACACCCTAAAACACTTGCCGTCACAATTGTAGCTGAAGGTTGTTTGAAAAACTATTGATTCAGCGGAATTTAATACTAAAGTTCATCACACTTTTCAGATTGGTAGAATGATGTGTCCTTTCTTTTTACATTTATGCACATCTTCGAGTTATTTTATTGCATTAAATATGCATAAAGTACATCAAAAGTTACTAATAGCATAAACTAAAGATGGTCTTTATCTGACAAAAGTGTGGAGAAGGTGAAGAGGTGCAAATACTTTTCCAAGGCACAGTGTTTCCCTGTTTTGAGCAGAGGTGTAGAGACATTTGAAGGCAGTGTTGGACAGGAATAATGGACTTTGATGATTCGACAGGGAGACTCTTTGTTTTTGCCTCCTTTAGCCCGTCAACGAGTCACAGTGCATTCAACAGACACACCAAAGGGAAAGTATTCTTAGACTTACCCTCCTCCCATAGCAGGGGTGAGCTCAAGAGATAAAAAATGCAAGACAGTCTAAAATAGGAAACTTTGTTTTGCTTTCAAAAAGACACAGCAATGTCTGCATGTAGATTTTGTCAGAGTAAACAACCTGCAATAAAATTACAAGTGACATCTAAAAAAAAAAAAAAAAGAAATGTATGAAATCTGGAATGTCTTGTAGAGGATGAAAATTCGAGATAGCAAGGTGCTCTTGACTTCAAGAGTTTTTGCAAGCAGAAGAGTTTTCAGTTGCTCATGATAAATACATCCGGCAAGAACGAACAGAGGAGGCGAGGAGTTTTTGCATGCGAGGGTGAGTGTGGAGGAGGGACCTCTGTGTGTGTCCTAAGGGATGCCTGATCCGTGCCTTGGCCCACTCCAGCAACCAGATGAGAGATTATGTAAGCACCGAAGCTGACTAACGTCTGACACTGGTTATTGAGAATCTACAATGACTTCCAACAGCATCAAACACAAGCCTTAGTCGGCTTTTCTGTCTAAGCATGTTACATGTACATATATATGTATGACTCTGAGCAGGCTGACGCAATCATATAACTAGGGTTTGAACTTTTATCTTTTTTATGCGAGTGTGTAGAAAAGCCAGATAAAAAATATTCTCTTTTTTTTTTTACCTCCAAAGTAGGATCCATCAGTTAGTTTCATTTCCTTGTTGAACTTGGTGATGACACTCACGACGCCATGCTGAATAAAATACATCTTCTTCCCAACCGTGCCTTCCCTGATGATATAGTCATTAGGTTGAAAAACTTCAAACTTCAGCTTGCTCAGCATCCCCGTCACAAAGTTGGGGTCGGCATTGGCGAACAGAGGCATGGTGGCCACAAGCTTACGACAATTGAAGTTGACAATTTCCTGGCGGAGAAAAAAGAAAAAGGGATGTAAGAAATGGATACGCTCATGCCATAAATAATTCACTTATTTCCACCTGTACACAGGGAAAAGCAAGCAAGCAGATAGGTGGTCCGACACAAAACCCTCCAAAACCTTTCATCTCTGAACCGCTATCTGCAAACATAAATGAAATTGGACACACAGTGCTGATTTAGGCTTAATACTTCCCAAGCACTTCCCATATCTCTCATGAGAGGAAACTTTTTGGCACATAAATCAGATCCTGATGAGTTTGCCCTCTGGTGCCGGCTGTGAGCCATCTCGCTGGTCTCATCCTGTCCCCTCATACGCAGCAGGAGATTAGGAGCTTGTTGTCCGTTTGTACGTAGCATCTCTGTTGCTGTGCAGATGGAGGGCCGGGGCACTTGGCAACTGCAGTGCCGTGTTGTTGACCCCACATGAGCAATAACTCTCCTCCAGTGACAACGGGACATAAACAAAAAGATAACCAATCTCTGCAATGTTTTGCTGGCTTCATGAGTGCAACAGAGCAGAATCCTAGTGAAGCCTCAGATGTGTTTGTCAGCAAAAGCTATGGAGTTCTGACCTCGATTACGCACCAGAATTAATGAATTAGACAGAAAATAGTTCTCACAGTGGGCCAGCATTCATGTCTGGGAAGGAATCTTTGGCTTTGCCTTTTTGAAGATTTGTCAAATGGCAGTCAGCAGGAATACGATTTGGAAGTTATGCAGCAGAGTGGAAACAGTATGGCTGTTTGCGATTACAAACCAGAGAAGATGTTTTTCTTGTATTTACCGTTTAAAAGGTCATAATGTCCAAAAGCAAACAAATTTATGCAGGCCTGTGATTTGTATGCTTTGCATCTATATCCATCCAATATAGATGGATATAGATCTATCCATCTATATTGCAGAAACAAAATGCAAGAATGTGATTTTAGCAAATTAATGTTAAAAAATAACATTTATTTCTGCACTAAATTGACAAATTGCAACAACAGATTGAGCATGTTTTTCTTCATTTGTTTATTTATTATTTAACTAAATATTCAAAACTAGCAAAATTCTAAAAGTGTGACAACCATGCTCAATCCATCAATGTTATAAACAATAAACACCATTTACAATCCATTCATGTTTTAGGGTATTATATTATAAAATAAAATTTATTTGTTTAGATCATTTGGCAGTCTATGCAAGATTTTCCTCTTTGCACATACCGAACTACCCCTGCAAAACATCTTGTCTTAACACTTGAGTCTTAAGAGCTCAGACATAAACTAGCTCATCGCTACACACACATCTTTCAGCCTAAGACTCATTTAATTTTTAGTTCAAAATTAAACATTCAAAGTTCACCCTAGAGAATTTTTTTTTCTTGCAAATGTGAGACCAGCTGTCAGAAACACCTTTCCCTGTATTTTTTTAAACTATTCTAAAATACTATTTAAATTTTCCATCAAACAGGAAATGATATGGGGTCAAAGTTTGAATTCACTCGTGTGTTTCATCAGTGAAGCCGTCTCACCTCTTTGAGTGGGTCGTTGAGTTCACTCAGGATGTTGTCCTCATCAAAAATCTTGCCTTGGTAGCGGTGCTCATAGTAGTCATGGATTTTCTGCCTCATGTCTGCTGGAAGCTTGTGGAAAGACATGTATTGCTCCACTTGCTTATACTAGAAAAGAATTAAAAAAAAGACACATGCTTCAGTTCATACAGCTTTTACAATCCTTTTATTTGGCAGAATGCTGTTAAGGAGTGCATGTCAAAAAAAAAAAATCATTTTAAAGTGCGATCTGAATCACAAGCAAAGTTGCAAATAGCATTGTGGTCCCACAGTGAATTTTTGTGTCCCTGTAACGGGGACAAGTCGTGCGCTCACTGAGTCACAGGTTGTGTGTGTGGAGGTACAGCCACAAAGAGAGAGATGTAGGTGGTGAAGGAAAGCAGGAACAAAAACAGGCCGAGGGCCATGTCTGACCAAGGTAGCAGCTCAGATAACCTCACCTAACTTAACCTAGCCTAGCGCAAATGACCAAACAAGGCTCTACAACAAATAAAACAAACTGAAAACTGAATTTTCAGACTAATTTGATCAAATATTATGTCAAACATTTCTATTGTAAGGACAATCGCAGGACTATGGACAACTTAAATGGGGTCCTAAAACATTTCTTTTAAAGGAAAGTCGTCTTTTGCTGTAGGTAGAAAGTGTATTTTGTATTTCAATCTTAGGTTCTTATGATGTGTTCGACCTTCTCAGTACTCTATTTCCTGTCTGTATTTTAGTCAATGAGTTCTTCGCCGTCATTCTAAAGAAAAGATTAAATAATGCATACTGAACATTTTCTCTTCAATTTTCTTCCTGAGGTTCAGCAGCCACACAATCCTCTCAGGAGCTACATAGCAATATGAAACATAATGTACCCAACGCATAAAAAGAATGAAAATGATCATTTTTAAAACAACTCATGTACAAGTTAATACTTGAGATCTGTTCAAGGGAAACAAAGATTTGATTCAGTTATGAAAAATGGCCATTAGATTGCAAATAACTTTTTCATTATCCACATTAACCCAGGGTTGGTGTGTCACTGTGTGTCTGCGTCACACATCAGACCGTGAAGGACAAGAATATTAAACAGACTCAGTGATAGATCTGTGCAAACAGCTTCCATAACCAGGCTTTCCAAAACGGTCTTGTTGTTTTTCAGAGTAACTACTGGTTTTAGAAGATCAAATTTGATAATCAGTTTGACTAATTTATAAGACAAATGCAGATAAGGCAGCAGATAACTTATTAATTTGGTGACTTCTGAACTAACCTTTGGGGGTGTCAGAGTGAAGGGGTAGGACGACAAACACAAGTTAAACATTTCAGATTTTTATTTACATGAGGAAATGCGACAAGTTTATATATATATATATATAAATAGTCATCAAAAATGTGTTTTGTTTTTTTTTATTAATCTCAAATATGACGTGAAATCAAAATTTTATTTGTCGCCGTTAGGACAGCTATAGGTTTCTTCAAATGTAATACAATTCTTTGTAAGAAGTAAAGAGCAAGGAGGCTGTTTTTGAGACTAGGAGCAAATCAAGTAATTTCACAAAACCAGTAGAAAAACCTACATAAAAGTTCACAACAAAACAAAAAACACTCTTTTGACAAAAAAAGAAGAAGCTGTAAAATGTTCCTTGGAGAGCACTGGAAAAAGCCAGGCAAGCACTGCAAAAAATGGGATAACAATATTAGCATATTGCAAAATACAAGAGAAACTTTCAATCCTCCCCTTTCTTGCCTTTTTTCAATTATTAAATCTGTGAAAAAGTTATCATTCAAGCCTCGGAAAATCAAAAGGAGAAGAAATAAGGGAAAGCCGAAGATGCAGACGAAACTATCTATTTTGATCAGTTTCGCAACAGATTTGTGACAGACACAATCTTCCCATCCAGTCCGCAGCCCAGACAGCTGAAAATAAACAACCTCTCTCACACTCCCCTGGGTAATCATAGCAGAGCAGTGGGGAAGAGCAGACAGCAGCTGAGGTTGGTAGCTCAGGCCAGTGGCAAGCTCTTTGACCGGTGCGGGCAACCGGCCCCACAAAATGAATTTTGTCAGCGAGAGAGAAGACACTTGAGTCACAATGCCCCCCTTTATTGATTCCCTCTCCCAGCTGCAGAAAGGTGATAAGGGGCCAGGGTTTTGTTTGTGGGAAATTGATTTATTTTGAGTTCACACAGTTGATGCTGGAGAGTGTCCACTGTGACTCAAGCAGGCCATTTTGACTCAGTTAGTCAAGGTGGGGCACAGAGTGAGGTGAAAGTGCAGAACTCGGAGGACTATCAACATGGCCTGCTGCTTAACATAGTACTTTCAGTAAACATAAATGGGAAATCAACTGATGACCACAATGAGATGATTTTTAACTTGGTCAGCTTTTACTGGGCAGAAACTGATGAGCAGCAAGCACCACTAGATCAAGCACTACATTCTTCATAGTAGGGGTTGTTACTGAGCAAAAAAAAGATTTGGTGAGCTATTTTCAGTATCAGCTATGAGTCTGCAGTTCATTCAGACTGCAAGAGAGAATGAGAAAAGGCTTCACTTTCAACAGATAACAGGACAGATGAGCATATTGCACCAAAATTGCTTTGCGTTATCCTTTTGCTTTGCAACCTCCGTTTCTTAAAGAGCTAGCAGGATTTAGAAGTGTTTATATTTTTTATGGAAATATTGATCTATGGTAAATGCTAGCATTCTCTAAGAATGTACATTGATGTTTTGGTACTAGCTCTGCTACCTGCACTAATTGCTAAAATACAATGCAAAATTCCACACTAATGTTGATTTTCCTTCAAACAATAAGACTGGAATCCTTCTTTCCCACACATGGGGTATCCAAGCACCACCTATAGGAGGTTTAGTAAATAAAGCTTAAATGCTGTTCCTATGTCGTAGTGTTTACTTTTTGAAGAATTGATTAGCTTTGTTAATCCAAAACTTTCCATAAAAAAAAAAAAAAAAAAAAAAAAAAAAAACATCAGATCAGAAATTAGATGCAAAATTCTTGCTTGTGGAGATTTAATTTTAAATTCTAGCTTTTTTTTTTGATAGCATTTATAAGTTAAGTTCCAGTATCTGACTAAAACTACCCATATCCCTCAATCAAGAGTCCATCTTTTTTCCTAAAAAAAACAAACAAAAAAAATCTATCGTAATATGTATTTTTAGTTAGTGCCTAAAGTAGCTAAAAAGAATCTTCTTGGTGCAAAATATAGGAAGCAGCTATACAGAGAGAGGTCTTCTGTCCTCCTGAACTGAATGACACAGATGTCCTCTGGGTTGCAGTGATTCAGCACCAAGGCATCACAGCAGGAATGTGTTGATATCATGCATACTTTACTCCCTCACTTCCTTCTCTCCCCTCCAACAATGTTTCTGATTACTCGCCACTAAAACTGCTCACTCCATCTTTTTCATCCCCTTTAAGTCTTTTTTGTCCTCACCCAACACAAAAGAACATTTAAAAACAGTGGCTATATGGGTCACATTTTCCCAACAAATGCTTGCCACAAATGTCATCTACCATTGAATTACTTGTAACAAGAACTCCCACGTCATCCATCTTTGCATCCATGTCTCCAACCCCTTTAAGCCCCTCCCCGGCTGTGGCAGAGATAGATGTAATGGCTAGAGGCTCAGCACCCTGAACTCATTCCTGCTGCTCCTCATCCTGCTTCACTGATATGCACAGCCATGCAGCAAATCAGCCGGGGCTGAACCTGGCCACACACTGGGGTTTCTGCTCCCACAAACAAGACATATTCACGACCTCAAAGCTAAGAGTTCGATGCCTGGAGGGCTGCTGAAATGAAAGGTAAAAAGGGAAGGGGGCGGGGGGAGTAGAATAAGACTATTGGCTGTGAAGCAGATGCACATCACACACTGAGCAAGAGAAATGACACTAATTCAGTAACCTTAGCCTCCAGACCTGTTTTCTGTGGGCAACTGTTTGTAAGAATGTTTGTAGTGTGCCTCTAGCTGTCTATAAGCAATCCTAACATTATTTTCCTAATTACAGTAAATGTGCACATGCAAAATCCACATTTTTAGTTTTTTCTTTTTCTACTTTTATGATTAAACTTCAGTATACATTTAGGAGTGATTCTGCAGCAGAAAGATTCTGGCAAAAGCCCTGCAATCATACAGTAATGACAAGTTTTAAGTGGCATGTTAAACAGCTTTGTGGAGCCGTGCCAAATGCAATGAGTGCTTTTTCTAGATTGCATCGACACCGAAAGCGTCTGGCAAGGTCAGCCCATCGTGCTAGAATAAATTAAAATCATCTAAATGCTTTTATAAGCAAGGTGTAAATTAATGAACTGGTACTTTAGCATGTCCTGTTATAGTTACAGCCAAGGTGACTCTGCTGCTCTGAATTATGGTAACAGCCTCCCACGGGACAGATAATGTGCATCACTTGAACTTTTTTCTTTTTGTTTGTGCCAAAGCACAAACCAACACAATGAGCCCGCAACAAACCAACATGTAATCTTTGAGTCAGCTGTTAGTGGACTGGCAGAAAATAAACAGCTAAAGTTTATCTGAGTTGTATTATATTTACTTATTTTACAGTATTCAGTTGTTTCACATCACATTGTAACACCACTGTATATTGTTTTCAACTTCTCAATTTTAGTGTATCACAGTATTATATCAAACTGCATTGTAATGCATTAAATTGTATCACCTTTTAGCATATCATATGGCTTTTCAAATTAGCCTATTGTGTTATATTGTAACATGTAGAATGTATGGTGTAGTTCTTTATGTTCAATTGTTTTAGAATGTATTGCATAAATTAAAATTGTATTACACCATATAGTACAGTACTAAATTACACACTGGATTGTTATAGGTAATATCATATTGTGCCAAATCATAATGCAACAAACTGTACCATTTCAAATGCATTGTTCTGTTTTGTGTCTAATTGCATTAAATGGTTTGTTTATCATTTCTGATTGATTTCATATGAGAAGAGCAAGCCTTGTTTTCAGTTGCAAGTCCTGTTTGAACTATTGCTGAAGAGCTGCAGGTCAAACTAAACACAAAAAGGAGAAAGAAGCTGCAATAAGAACTTAATTTCACGTGAAAACTTTCACTAACCTAAATCCTGACTTATACAAGAACATATGTCAGGTCTAATTGTGTTTTGCTGTACTTCTTTTAAAGAAACTTGTCAGTTGTGATATTTGATTAATTACGGGCCTTTAAGGATAAATACTAATCTCATTAGGAATGCTCAATTACCATATATGAGCACAAGAGAAAAGTTGAAAGGCTCAAAGTGGCTTTTATTACTGAATGAACACCAAAGGAACTTTACATCGACTTCACCAATCAACTAATTATAGCACCTATAATTACATATTCTGCAGTATCTCACAGATGTCGATCGGGTATCTCAAAATGTTGTCTTAAATGGATATAAAATCAACTAAGCTTTTCGTCTTCTGAGGAGATTTTATAGCATGATACATAATGACTGGAGAGTCTTTGTGGCAACATAAATAGCTGAGAATCAATAAAACCAGTGATAGTACCTTAATTACTAAGCTCTAAAATTTGCAGCTCCTACAGCTGTATAAAATTAACTTTTAATTTATGTAATTTCTGCAATAACAAAAAAATATTGTTCGGGCAAAAACAATGTAAAATTGAATAAATGGAATACATTATGGAGAATTCAGCTTGTCTAAACTGGAATTAGTACTGCTGCAGCATAAGGGAAGGTTCAGCTTTTTGTTTTAATCATACATGTGTCCCGGCATGACACAACTTAGAGGACGTTAATCCCTACCAGCACACAGTCGTATGTAAAGCACAGTAAATGGGTTTACTGCTGCATAACGGAGAATATGGAAGTTAAACTGAGCGTCTCGAGTGCAAACTGAGGAGCATATCGGTCATTGCCGGCTGTTCTGGGAGAAGCCCAGGCCCCTCAGCATGATCACAGATGGTGGCTGGATGTAAAGCGAAATAATCACTCTCCATGCGGGGAAAAAAAAATAAAAAATCTAATTATGTAATAGGGAAAATTAAAAGAAAGAAAAACATAATGCAACTTCTCACAGGCTGCTTATTTTAAAGTCCAATCCTGACCCCAGCGACCTTACTTTTTATCTGCTGTGGAGGGAGAGGAATCCACTTTTCTGGTCATCATCTTGGATTTTATAATCTGAGAGCAACTGAGAGTAAAGCTAATTTAAGTTTTGCTCCATAGAGCAAGATCTTATGTAATTCAAAGAAAGCCAACCAATCAAACTAATACCTGGTATAATTCTGCTGTCTTACCTTAGGTCTTACACCCTGTAACCCATTTGTTAAGACATCTACTATTATATAAATCAAGCAGGACTAATCTACTTTAAAAGTATTATGTTTCCAGTATGCAATGGCAGGACTCTTACCTTCTCCTGGTACTGCCTGCGTGAGGAATCCAGTGACTGGATTAGAGCTGTAGCATGGCCCACAAACATAGCGTAGCACGTGGCGCCCACGATCATGCTCAGCATGGTGATCCACAGGTCAGACATGCTGACGGGCGCCCGGGCGCCATACCCAATGCACAGCATGTGGCTCATGGCTTTGAAGAGGGCATAGGAGTACTGCTTACCCCAGGACACATTCTGCAAGGACATAGAGAGAGGAGAGGGGGGAGACAGAGAAGGGTTGGGGGGGTTACTGCAGGGCAAGGCAGTGAAGAAGATGGCTTTGCTTTGATGGAAGACTGGCTTTTAGCCAGCATTCATGTCAAGCCTAAGACCTTAAGGCCCTCATTCTACCTGTTTCTATTCCTTCTCTGCTCTCACTGTGCCAAGACTTACCTGACCTCATAAGTGGAAATAAAATCAAAGGTATGTCTGTAATCCCGCTGGCATGTGTTTGCTGACCTGATTAGTTTATCTTCTGGATCTGGCCTTAACGACACAATAGCATGCAGAGCTGGGTTTCTCTTGAGTGAGATGTTAGCTTTATTATCCCTTTGCAACTCCCACTTATGTATAAAGCAAGCATCCTTAGATGTTATCTCACTGTTAATCAGCTCATCAGAGAACAGCCTGCTTTAAGCTGTATTGCAATTGATAAAAATGGAAAATATAGAAAGTTCAAATTGATTAGAGCCTGGAGTTGGCAAATTTTTCAGGTGGGTTAGCTATAAATGAGTTCTGACCGGTTGTTAAAGTTTTTTTTATTATTTTTCCATAAATACACTATTGGTGAAAATTCTGCAATGTCACACTGATACGCGTGTCAGCATTTATTTCAGTGTAAATGCTGCTGCTGGGTGAAGAAAAATCAAAGTTTGGTATTTTCACAAAAGTGTTTCAAAAGACGTCAGTGGAAGCACAATGATTAAAGAAGCTAACCTGAGAGTCAGGGCAATGATCTGTACATTATGTTGATGATGGTAGCCATATTATCCTAGCACAATGCTACAGAAAAAATATTAAACTCCATAATAAGTTTGTCTTCGCTTTATAATAATAGCAAACAATTCTTTTTAGCAATTGTTATTTCACAGACAATGCTGCAATCATGAATTAAAATTAAATGCTTGTGGAAGAAATACTTGGAAAAAAAATATTGTGAATTATGTTTTTCATATCTTCTTACAGTTCTTTAAAAGTTACAATTAATGATTGAAAAAACAGACATTGTGCAGAATATAGCACAATACAGAATAAAGTAACAAAATGTTGAAAATCAACCACAAAAATTTTATGTGTCCAATGCATCTTTAAAAACTAATCTTACTTCTCAGAGTTGAACAGTTTCAGGAACATCAATACTTTAATCCAGTTTACTGCTGGATAAAACTTTGCTTCATATATACCATATGAACTAAAGTTTTATCCAGAGGTTTCAACTATAGGGTACTATAACCTTCCCCATCCCTCAACTGATGCTGCACACTGCCTTTAAGCTGGAGAAAAGGCTTCTTTGCCCTGGGCTTTGAGGAAAAAAAACCAAAACATTTCAGGCACTAGGAAATATTTGTGGCTATCAAACAAACAAACAACAAAGCCCACAAGTAGCGCCACACTTAAGGTAACTGTGTTAAAACTGTTACTAAAGTTAGCAAGATGAAAAGCACCTCAATGAAGGCTGGCAGGTGGAGTAACTAACCAGCTTTTATCAGCTTGTTTTTCCACTGGGAGCTAAACTTCCAGTGCTAGTCGACAAATACTCTGCATAATTTTTTTGTTGTTGTTGTTTTTCTTACGTATTCTATAACAATATACATTTGTTACAGAAAATAAATAAACTATGTAGAGAAAAAGCACTCAAATATATACCTTACCAGAACTGGTAAGGTATGTTAGCCCACAATTACTGAACCCCAAAAAGTCTTTTGCAATTACAGTATTGTGCAGGCTGATATTGCAATGGCAAAATATTCACAATATATTTTGCAGCCCTACTAAAATTGATTTCCAATCTGAATGTCTACATTTAAATAGCAGGAGCAAAAATTTTAAAATTTTAATTTGGATAATCCTCAAGCTTTCGTTATATCAGCAGAAGGAAGAATACTTATTGTTTTTGATTTTTGAAAATAAATGTTAAATATAAAGAGATAATTCTCTTTTTCTGGGACAGTGTAAAACCTGAAGGGATGGTCTGCTTTTGACAAAGTTAGCGCAAAAATTTGGAAAATGTGTGACTGTCTGAGACACTTCCAGCAACTTCCTCCAGAAACTGACTAAGGTTAAAGGGAAGAGGGGGCTTTTCAGGCTTTTAACCTCCTTGTCAAACACTTGTTTCATTTATACATTCTTACGTCCTCAATTTTCAACAAAAATAACTCTGGGGTGAGAAAGTCTAGCAGGGTGCATCAGTTTGAATAATATTTCAAAGATTAGTGCTTTACACAATCTCTCTCTCTCTCTCTGATGTCAGGCACTATCCCCTCATGCTTGATGTTGCTGTTTATAACAGCTTCGGCGTCATATCCCTGGCCTTTAGGCAGTCTCCTTTATATCTTGCCCTTTTTACAGATTAAAAAGCACATCGGAAGTGACTTACTATTGAAACTGTGATGTGAAAACCATTAAAATGTGTCAATTCATCAACACTATTTCACTGATGGGCTTGAAAAGCTTTCTAGCTTTGTTCCAGAACTCTTTAATGTCTTTTGTTCCCCACTTTTGTTGGCCCGAGCCATGACAGTCATGTTTGGAAGTGAGAGCAGCAGGATTTAGCCTCCTCATTAACACAGCTCTTATCAAATGTGAAAGTGTGCTTTTTTCCCCCTGGAGGACAGGCAGGATCTCCGGTGAGCAGGAGAATAAGCCCTTTGAGGTTGTGGTACTCGGTAAGTCTTTGCAGGGAAAGAAATGTGACAGGTCTTACAACGGCAGCCAGAATGCTTACTGCTGCAATATATTTGCATCTTGCAGACAGAAATTACATTAAAATTTACTCCAAATAATAACCTTATCTCAACCACACCTATGTGAGAGACAAAAGAGTTCAAGACTCACTCGGTACCTCAATTTTAGGTGTTTTCTTTTTGTTGTTTTTTTTTCCTCAGTTAGCCTCCGTTTGGGAATAACACTTCTTTCCACAAACTAAAAACTTTGGCTTCCTCTCATGTTCTCAAATATTCACATATTACAGATTCTGTAATGGCACAAATGGCATTTAGACAGTTGTACATTAACACAGTCTGGTCTATCAGTTCATGTCTATGTAAATCAAGAGTTAATATTTACATATGGCTCCCAGATGAATGTGGATCTGAAACCATGGATAGCTGTTCATTGTTTGTGTACGTGCTTTACTTATGTAGAGCCAGACATTTACTGCAGGATGTGTATGAGATTTCCTTTTTGCCACATTTAAACAACTAAAAAACAAGACAGTACAACAAAAAGTCACAAAAAATGCTTCTCAGATAACCATCTGTTCAAGACTGCTTGTCTCAATGCTCAAACTTTAAGCATTGTCTGCTTTAGAGCTTTGTTTAGGCAATGAGATGACTGATTTTATGAAGGCTTTTTGGATTGTTTATATAACAGAAATAATAGGTCGATGTTTGGGTTAGTGCCCATGGATTATTGTAAGATCTTTACATATGGGAGGCGGGGGAACTGAAACTCAGACATGAAACGTGAGAAATGTGTGTGTGTTTTCTAAATAAGTGATGCAGCTGTAAGTTTTAAAGCAATTTGAAGAATTTATGAATATATTGTGGATGTGTAGCAAATAGGGTCGGGGCAGAGGGGTTCAAATCCAAGCCGCTGGACAAATTTGGCTTCAACCCAGAGCAAAAGAATTGCACAGACACTCCTATCGGCAATTCAGAGAGATCTGTTAAGCTTACGTAGATATTGTTGGACAGTGGGAAGGCTAAAACAAGGTTACCTCAGTATGAGTGAAGAATGGGGCTTCTCCAATCTGACTGTTCTGGCTTTCAAAAAGATTTTCAAATCAAAGAATTTGACTGACTTGTAAGTTAGTGTCTTTATATGCCAGCTGTCCAGCAGCAGCAACAGGTGGGGAAGGTGCAGCACTGTGTTACTTCATGCCTCATGGAACTGGAAGGCAATGCCAGCCAGAGTGTCTGGCATATCATTAGAAAAACATAAAACTTTGAAATATATGAGGGAATTGTTTTCGCATTACTTTTAAAACTACAACTTTTTAAAACCTCGTTTGGCTTGTAAACTCTCATATATGCGGTACGCTTTTATTTAAACTGTCTAAAATAATAAAGTGCAATTATTTTCCAGACCGATACTTTATTTTTGTTTCTCTGTGTGGATGTTTTTAGGGACTGATAAGTTATTGCTCCAAAATAATCTTTTGCAACAGCATATTCTGCAGCTTTATACACAAGCCCTACATTTCGTTGCTTGTACTTGTAACAGTGCAATGACAATAAAGTTGAATTCTATTCTATTCTTTACATTCAACGATTCTGTCACTTCCTGTGTCTTTCTTTATCTACCGACATCAGAGTCTGTATTTATCTTTCAGTATGTCTGTAGAGCACTACGGACGTCATACCCAAAACAAATCCCTTTCCTTTCCATAATTTAAGTATCATCTGCTACAAAGTTTCTGTAATTTAACTGCGCCATGTGTTCACCAGCATGCTTCTGCATCTAACAGCCTGCCAGGATTTCATTTCATTAGTCACAATCTAGTCTCCTCCAGTTGCCTTACACAAGATGTAGCTGGTTATGTGACCGGCAGGCAGTTGCTGATTCACCATTGCCCCAGTGTTGAGTGTCACCCAGAGGCGTTGGTTGTTGTTGATACTGATGAATAACTATGAGGCTAACAGGATGCAGTACACTGCTACGAAGAACACAGTCTGTCCTCTTATAACATTGTTTTTGAAGGGCAAAAAACATTTGTGTTTACCTGAAAAATATCCCTGAGTAGAATCCATTATAACAATTGCCTTTGAAGGCAACCCATTTAATTTGCTCTTAGGAAAAGTACAGCTTCTCTGTGAATCTAGTATTGGTTTCTTGAGGAATATTAGTAAGCAAACTAATGAGGACAGACCAGTAATAACTCCTAAAGGGCAAAAACAACACAAAATGCAAGCCAAAGTATGATTTTAGCAGAGTTAGGTTATGAAATAATATCTGAAGCTTTGAAATCTCACACAGCAATGTTTGCTCCATTATCTGAAAATATAATGCGAGAGGCACAACTGCTAAAAACGTGACAAGCAAAACCGTTGTTGGAGAATCATCCAAAAAGGCCTTTGCAACCCTGGAGGAGCTACACAGATCCACAGCTCGGGTGATTTATAGAAATCGGCTATAAACCATGTAATGGAAAAGAGCAAGAAAAAAACTGAGTGTGTAGAGGAAAGGTAGCAATGCACATCATCATGAACATGGCGTGAGAAATGCATTAGCAACATCAGGATATGGTTTGGCATTCTGGTAGGACAATACAGTGCAATAGCTGTGGCAAGACTTAACATTGGTGTCCATGGATGTTTTTGTTTATTTTATAAAGGAGAATGGGCACAAACTTCAGTCTCTAAATGATGGCAACATCTCCTAAACTTATTGCAGCTGTGAAAAACTTTTAACCCAGACTGCACAAAAACAAAAAACAAAAAAGTGTCTCTACACTTGCACACAAATATTCAGCTGTCTAGAACTTAGTTGATTATATCTCAATATAGCGTATTTACATAACACGCATGCTCCTAAACACAGGTCCACATGCAAACAAACAGAACGGCCCATCACCCCCTGACAGAGTCAGCACAGTGACAGTGGCATTATCTTGTCTGGTGATTAAGTAAATGCAGCCTCTAAAGAGTAAGAAGGTACTCTCAGGCCATTAGTCAGAAAGATAACAGGCATACAGCCTGTACTGCAACACTCAGCAGTATCTGCCCTCCTCACTCTTCTAGCCCCAGCTGGAAACCAAGTACAAGCCAACTACAAGAATAAATAAATATGGTGAATTTGAACTCATTGGGATAAAACGATGCAGACACTGCATTTGAAAAAACATTGAGGCAAAAATCACTGAACTGCATCAGGCATTTCTACCTGAAATAAGCCAAATAAAAACAACAGAAAACGGAGAGCGCAGGAGAGAGATGTGAAGATATTTAGCCCATGTACGCTAATGTATTGTGACATTGTGAGAAGAAGGATCCCACACGTGGGCGCGACTTATCGCTTTGGATTTGCCAGGGCACAGTCAGCACAAAGGCTATTACTTCAGCAAAGATCCACAGGGAAGAGATTCCACAATCTGCTCGCATCAGAGTCCGTGACACCACGCCAGCTGCTCATGAGCAAAAGCCCAACGAAAACTATTGGCCTAAGAAATTAAACAAAAATGATAGATCTGTGTTTCTTTGGCACCTACTTTCAGATTCTAATTTAAACTTTTTAGAATTCCTCTCCACACAAAATATTTTCTGCCTTAAGATTCCAGTTAATCAAAATTGGTAAAATTAAAAAAAAAATGTTAAAAACTTTATTAGTGCTTTATTTCTTTTTCTTGCATCCTCCAGCCTAATATGCAAATAGTAATAAAACAAAATGTGAATGAAGGACATAAGGATAGATCATCAATCCATCACATGCCACAGACACACAGGAAAGGCAAGCATCCACACTCTTGCAATTTAGATCAACCAATTGGCATCACAGGTATGTTTTTGGACAGTGAGAGGAATTCGGAGTACCCAGAGAGAACCAAAACATGCATACAAACTACAGGGTACACTTCACAAAACAGATGGGATGATGTGGAAAGAAATATTATGTGGACATAATGAAACAACAACCGCCTAGATGTAAAGCTTGGGTACACGTGGGTCTTTCAAGTGGACGATATCCATAAATATACCATCATGTTAGCTACAAAGTGGCTGACAGACAACAACGTCAATATTCTGGAGTGGATGCAAAGCTCTGATCTGAGTTTCAGAAAGTCTGTTGGCAAGGAAACATACAAACCAGACTCAGTCAGTTCGGCCTGAACAAGTGGGTCAAAAAAAAATAAAAAAAATAAAAATCAGCAAACTATCATGGTGACCTTGTAAAAGGATACCCAAAACATTTGACCCAACATTCAGCTTAAACAACAGTTTTACAAAATGTTAAGTAAATGTATGTAAACTTCAGAATTTGAATTAGGAAATAGAAATAATTTTAATCATTCTAAATGACATTGAACGAAGAAAATGTTTAGACTGCTTTCTTGTCAGGCACAGAGGAAAAACAGTTATTGTTGTACTTTTGACACAGTGTATGTAAATATATGGTCTTAACTTTAAATTAGATGTAAAATGTTCTGTCATGGACACTGACATGCACAGCATGGACATAAAGGCACAAAGCCAATGTCTTTTGAAACCTGGCATAGATTTAAGGGCCAAGCGGACATCGTTGTTTTCTTGCTTCTTCATACAAATTAATTTATGGGTGGACAGCCTTATGAAAAGAAAATGTAAGTAGTCAGATTTAATGATTTAGGTCACACATGCCTCCAGAAAATATTTGTGCCCTCTTTGTTTCAAATTTCTCCTGCACTCTGAAGCTTTAAGCATAGCGTTGTTTGTGGAGAAAACAATCCTGCCACACAGGGGGCAACAAATTAGCCTTTTACATGAGTTCATTTTACACTGATTTGCATACAAGAAGCTGAACGTGTCAAACTCATACTGAGCAAGAGCAACAACCTGCAGCGCAAATACAGAAGCTGTTCATCACTGTGCTTTAAGATTAGAAATACACTTATTTGTAATAAGTGTATTTATATAAACTTTTAAACTTTGACTGCAAATCAAAGTAAATGTAAAAGAGGAAGATTCATCTCCCAGTTTGTGGACCATTAGCGAGGATGATTTGTAGCATTCATGTGGGAAATTAGATCAGTCCAAAGTCTTTGGGTGCAAACAGGGAAGGATCTGTTTGTTCCATCTGTTTGCATGAGTAACACATGCAAGCTGGTAGTGAGCTTGCTTAGGCAACTCATTGCCTCAAAGTAAAGATAAGAGTGGGAAACAGAACCGTGACGCTGAGCAGAGCTGACATTTGCACCTCGAGCCCAATGCCTCAGAGCGGCCAGCATGCGTGTGGAGCACAAAAATGTTTATCACATAGAAGGAGATGAGACGGCAGAAGACTTCCATAGGCGAGCATTTACAGGCAGAGTGACCCAGGAGGCATGTACACACTTCTGCACAATCATGTTGCTCCGGGAGGAGCAGCAATGCTTGACCCCCAACTTAAGGCAGAGACAGTGAGGAGGAAATAACACTGAGGAAGGAAGAGGATGCCCAAGGGGAGGGAGACTACAAGGACCCTAAATAAAAACAACGGTTATGTAAAAAAGATGCGTTTTCAAGTCATCTCCTATTTCTACACTGTAGTGAAACTAATTCTCAGCCGAAGTAACACCTAGACTTGACACCATTTCATGACTGACAAACCTTCATCCTAAACACACACACACACACCCACACGCAGACTTACACTGATTTTCTACTACAGGAGTGTTTTCCATGCCCATACACACAAATAGATCCAGGACATTTGAACCTTTTACATAACATTTAGGCACGTTTCTTTTATAAATCAACAAGGAACTTGGTGTACATGAGAGTATACTGGGAACTATTCCATTTTAATATAGTAGGTATATCCTTTCTGCATGATTTAAAAGCATGTCTACATGCAGAAAAAAGTGGAACTTCAAAGAGTTGAGGTTCGAAATGAGGCACACAAAAACAAAAAGCTTGACAACAAGCATTATTTTTTGGTGCTAAACACTGCTTATGTGGATTACCCAGAATAAAACTATTAATGAATGAAGAAGTGTATCAGTGTGTATATGCTTAAGACTAAAGCATTTTAAATATTTGGTATGGATTTATGTATAAATCCCATGAAGAGAGGATATTTTAAGGTCACATTGTGTTTATTTACCAAGTATAAACTCATCCCACAGTGCACCAGTTTATAGTATTTTCCCAACTATGAAGGTTTTTAAATTTGGGAGACTTGAGTTTTGATTGATACTGCATCGCTGTCTGTGTAACTCTATCAGAAAATTATGGTAAACACAATCTGAGTTACAGTTCATCTTTCTTTACATTATTATATTGGCTAATGTTTGAGAACAGAAGTTTATTTTTGCTGCACAAAAGTGATGTTTGATGGATAGCAAAAGAGGGAAAAAAATGTAGAAAACAAGCTGAGGGGATCTGAAATACCTACAAGTATGATACATCTATGCCATTCAGAACTGTTTCAGACCTGTGCAAACCATATATGAAAGAAATTGTGTTCTTAATTAAAATGTCAGGGATGCCAGGCCACTGCAGACTCCCAGGATCCATTCTTATAGTTCAAAGTGAAAGGAAGGATGCCTCAAACAAAGCAATGCTGCTATAAACAACCACTCTTTACATTTTCTATGTACAAATCCTTTACAGACAGCTTGGCATGTGCCAAAAAGCAGTCATGTCGACGCTGGTAACATCATTCTGGCGTCTTATTCCCTGTTTTATAACTCATTTTATCCTTTCAGTCAATGATGGTAGCCTTTACAGATTGTTAAGAAACATTCAAGACCAAAGACAGTATTTAAAAAAAAGAAAGAAGGCAAATTGATTTAATCCTTAAGATGTCTTTTTTGCAACAGCTTATGCAAGTGTATGTAAACCAAATACACTGTGCACAAGGAGTGAAATCAGTGCAGTGATTAAGCTGTACTCCTCTATTTTCCACACCATTGTGTTGCGTTGGATTAAACTATATGTTAAATTATTCCAGTCTAATAAATGCACCAGCACAGGGAAGCTGTATGTCCTATGCCACATTATGAATGCAGTGTAATGATAAACTGCACACCCCTTCCACATCAAGAGGCAATTTTGAAACCAGGGAGGAGCCGAGAAGACAGACATGAGCTAAAAAGAACAGACAGCTCAACCAGCAGAATGGTCCCCCTGTGTTTGCTGGATTTCCAGCTAACAGGAGCACAGAATTAAACAGAACTTCTCATTATACTTAACTATATTCTTAAAAAAAAAAAAGAAAAAAAAAAGATTTTCAGCATTACAGTAAAATGGATGCGTTTCTTTTATTTCTCCGTTTTGAAGATGGGCCAGAGTAGCTGATAATCTTTTCCCTGGTACAGTCGGGTGCATCATATGCATGACAGACTTAACACTTCATTTTAATCAAACAGCTCACAGTATTTTTTATCTTTTTTTTTTTAAAAGATAACATTTTTAAAAGAGATGTCACTCCTTTTGAGGCATTTAATTTCAAGTGAAACAATTTCACTCAATAAATTGCATCTTTTAGAGTCTGTAAACTCCTGTTAGTGATTAATTGTTTACTGAATAAGTTGATTTTTTTTTTATTTGTTAGATTATTTTAATCATCGATTCATCATGATTAATCCAAGTAATCATTTCAGACGTCCTCACAGAGCTAGACCTGCAATGTTTGGCTTCAGGCATTTTTATGCATGAGTAGCCCAGTCCAAGTTCAGACCTAGACACAAATGAGAATTTGAGAACTTTGACTTTCAAATTTGGACTCTATTAAATCCCAACAAAATATAAATAAGACTCTGCTGGTAAAATGATACAATATGAAAACATGAGTGTTGTGAGCGAATGTATATTCAAGAGAAAGTTCAGAAATAAAACCCTAAAAAAGATTCATTAAAAGCCATGAATGACTTTTGTGTACAATTTATTTCATCCTGTGAATTACAAAATTGATTTGAATTCTAATATTAAATTTTGAGTGAAATAAGAAACTAAAAAAAAACAAAAACCTATAAATTTAATATCAACAGTAATATATAATTCTGCTAAAATTGTGCTGGGTGGAAAAGCTAAACATGGTTGTTGCAAATGACAATTGTTTTCAAACCACAAGAAAGAAATATAGAAAGCAACAGCTGCTGACATACTATGACTTTATGCATGAAAGAAGAAAAATGTGTAATACTTACAACCATACCATTTAGGGACACCCAGCAGTCAGGGGGAAAGTCTTGGAGGAGAGGCACCAGATACTGGAGACAGCCATCCCAGTGACACAGAAGCAGCATCATCCCTATCAAATTAAATATTCTTACCACTGCACTAGCCAGATCATAGGTCATATGGAAAATCTGGAAGACAAAAGCAGAGACAAACAAACATTACAGTCTGGACATTTATATATACAACTGGTGTTATATTCAAAAAGATTCTAAATAATAAACCTCTTTTTACGCTGATAAATTTGGCTGCTTAAGGGATGTATGCGTGTATCTGCACTCGCAGAAATTGGGCTGTACATAATTCAACATGGCTGCTTTCCAAAACTAACAGAGCCGTCGAGGAAACACACATTCAGCGCAGAGGACAGCAGGTAACGGTGTAAATGAGTTGGATGATGAAGAGAACGAATGGCTGTAGAGTAATTAGTCAGTTCGTGTGTTTCACTGGCATTAGCAGGAGTCGACTTTTACAGCCGGCTGTTTAATCTCAGCCCAAAAGTTTTCAGAACAAAAGTTATCAGCGGCGTGAAGAAGCTAATCTGTGGAGGGATGCTGTGTCATTTACATCGGATCAGGCCGAGGTGAATCGACTCACGCCTGGGTGACCACGGCGCTTCTTCAGAGCTTCTAATTAGCATAAGAAATCATCATTAGCATGAGAAACCAATTACTTACTTCTAGGTTAGTTAGGTCACAATCTTCTTTATGCTGAAGCTCAATTTTTCCTTGCCAAATAAAGCTTAAATTAGGGGAAATATGGCAGCTGATTGGTCCCTTTTGCATAATAAACCTGCATAATCTTTCCACTGAAAGCATGTGATTTCAGGCAATTACAATCTATTTAAAATGTATGTCTTTCTATATTACATGAAATCACCATTTTATTTGTAAGAACTGAGTAT
This sequence comes from Gambusia affinis, assembly GCF_019740435.1. Lineage (NCBI taxonomy): Eukaryota > Metazoa > Chordata > Actinopteri > Cyprinodontiformes > Poeciliidae > Gambusia > Gambusia affinis. Next base: position 9,901,965 of record NC_057884.1, on the reverse strand, counting down.
CAATTGATTTGCCACATCATTAAATGAAGATTTCTTTTTAAATAAAAACTTCTGTTTAAGATTATTTAAGTTTAAATCGGAAGTAGTTGAGGGACTTCAAGTAATTCACGACTTCATGCAAAGTGGTCACTGCAGCAGACAGCTATGCACAGATGTTGATGGTACCGACACCTACTATCACTCTGACTAACAAACTCCTGTAAACAAACCTCAAATTGTCAGCGCATCAGAAATATATTGCCCGTTTAAGCTGATGAGTAATTACAGAGATGTAGGTTGTATTTTTCCTTTTATTTTTTAATTACCAATATTGATACTATATTGTTATTGAAAGTACTTCACCAAACTACTTAACATATTTGAGTTTTTGTGTTACGTGATGGTAACTTAAGTTTTTCATAAGCAAAACAGTATTTTTTACCAAGTAGCTGCAGCATGCGAGTTAAAATGAGTGGTTTTTTTATTGTTTAAGAATAACGAGAAATAAAGACCTGCATTATTGGCAAGTGGAGTTAAAATCTGTGACAAATGTGGAGGATAGTGAATCTTTATGATCATTTCTTAGAAAAGGAGTAATTGAAACATGCAGGATGTATTGATGATGCTATGGAGGGTGAAATAGCTGAAAATGCTGAGGTTGAGTTAATTATAGTTTTGTTATTTTATACAACCCGTTTCTATCAGAAAGACATGTGCAAGTTCTGCACCGTTTTTTCTCTTATGGTTTGTTTGGTATATCTTTTTTTTTTTACATTTTAATAATGATTTTCTTTTTTTCTTACTCCTCATAAACAAAGGTCTTAAAAGTGGACCCCGCATTGATAGTAGTCTATGATCTGAGCCACTTTTTGTTTATGTTCAAAAATCTGCTTGACCAAGGCCCAGGTGCTTTAAAAGCTCTTTGAATCCACAGTTCCCCACCTCCGTCTATTGTGACTGGCCTGTAACCCCACACGGCACGAAGAACAATGTCCACACATGGAACAGAAAGGAGAGGCAGGGCCTGAGCTGGCACTCAGATCCTTCTGTGGTTCAACTCATCCACAGGGAGACACAGTGCACTGCCCTGAAAGGCTAAAATTAGCCACCGCCTTACAGGGAGGCTGTCTCAGTGCACCTAACATCTTCTCCTCACACCCAATTTAGAACACATATCACCGACTCGGCTGAGGTTGTGTTTAGATTAATTAGAGTTTTGTGACATAAGGGGATAACACAACATTCAAGCAAGAGGTAAAACAAAGAAAAAAAAAACAGGCTGAGGAACAAAGCTAATGCCTTGTCAGCTCATTCTCCTTTGTGAATACACAAAAAGCACAACAAGAATTGATGAAACACAATGAAGGTTGGGACAAGGTTTCCCAAAGTCCCAGCGACTGTCTAACTTTGCGCGAAAGTTTCTACGACCTTTGACTTGTGCTGCGTTCCAAAGGCCAGACGGGAAAGAAGCAGAGTCATTAATAATTGCTACTTTCATATGACTAGGTTATTGTAAGGAAAATATTTGAAAACATACAAAAACTGACATAAAGGTAAGTAGAATGTCCAGTTTTCCTAAAATATAAAAAAAAACTCACAATAATCAAGGCAATTAAAATTTCATATGAATGGACACTTTATGCAGACTATATTTTGTGCATCATATGCAGTGTTATTGATATGCTGTCGATGGCAACAGAAGCCCTGTGAGTTAGAGTTTATTTTGCAGCATATATCTCTATTCAGACATCATATCATCATAATATTTTGTGCTCTTTGTGATAATAATAGTAATATGATTACAAAAAAAGGACATAAAAATACATATCTTATCACCAAGCTGTGCACAGAACCTGCATTTAGTTATATTTTCAAATGTATTGATTTTTATTGATGCTCTCATGAAAAAATTTTGTAAATTGTAACATTAACAATTTTGAGAATACTTTGCATTTTTGGGGTTTTCAGATCGACGTCAATTAGAATTTCAGTCAAAATACATAAAAATTCTTATTATTGATAAATGATGCCCTTCTTTGTTTTGCAGTTTGTACTTTTAAAAATACATTCAGTGCCATAAAATGTTTCTTATTTCCTTTGGGGTATTTCCTCAAAACAAAGCAGAAGCGAGTAAGAATCCCTCTCTTGTGTTCAAACTGCTTCGTTCTCTTTGCCAGGGAGCTGAATGCCAGCAGACATGTGCTCCTCAGCAAGCAGCATGGCAGAAAGAACAGCTTATTATGTCATCAAAGTTTTAGTTGGTGTTTATCTTTTGGATTTCAAACAACGACAAGGACATCACCACAGTCAGCAAACCGCAAACTCAGAACAGGTTACATTGAACATCTATCAGAGATGTCAGGGCTTCATGTGAGCCAACTCAAATTCATAACCCTTAAAGGAAAATGATAATGCAGTGACTAACTAGCCACAGATCCCCCATGGCAGTGGGGGATCCCCAATCTCAACAGACTGTACAGCTGAGACCAAGAGACGGCAGTCATTGCTTGGGAAATGTTCTTGAAAGAAGTAAAACCAACACTCTAAAATGAAGCGTGATTTTATCTTCCTCAATTGTGACTCTAGCAAAAATATTGCATCATCTTCATTTATTTACTCCACTGGTAACAGTATGCAGTAGCTAAATAATCTCACATGAACATATTTAAAAAAATAAAACCATCTAAGATGGGCACTGTCGTTCACTGGAGGGAAAAAAACTCTATGTTATATAACTGACCTGAACAAATTTTAAAGGTCTCAAAAAATAAAAATGTATTGATGTACATGTATCTTTAATCACCAAGCTGTGACTTCCTGTTTTCACTGGATATGAAGAGAAAATCACTGAACCTATTTCTCTAACCATCTTGATGTGAGAGAGACAGGAATATGTGTCACTTGAGTAAGGCAGACGTGTGTTGGCCTGAAAATGGCAAGTAATAAGTAAAATATTGAAAACTGGAACTATGCTGGATGTCTTATTTTGCGCACACACACACACACACACAGTTGGGAAGCGTATTAGAGAGCAGAACACAATTTCCAAAGATCACTGTCCAACGACAGCAGTAAAGAGTGGCACCTTGGGGTCAGCAAGTCTCCACAGCTGGATTGATTGAGAGTTAAGACCCTGAAAGTCCTGGGCTGACTCAAAGCCCAGGTCTTGATCTCATTGACATGCAGTGGGGCAACTTAAATGAGCCGCAAACAGAAGAAACCCTTTAAACGCCTCAGCTGAAACTGAAACAATATAACAAGATGAAACATGAACAAGTTTGAGGCTGTAACTGTGCACACAGCAAGAGTTAAGGCTGCAGAACAGAAGTCGCTTTGCTACAAATGAAGCCTAAAAGACAACTTGCAACAATGTTTCATATAAATGGCTGGTTGTGTTGGCAATAACTCACAGCAGACACAATAAGTCATCTGCAAAGGTAGCTGTAGCAGAGAGCCAAAAGCACCATCAGCGTCGGCAGCTGGCGTGTGTGGCAAAATGTTGGCTTAGAATTAAGTGCATAAAGCTTACATTTCTCTGGGGACAGAGCTATTGGTCAACATAATCCTCTAATACTGCAGAGACAAACAGCCAAGATGTGATATGATAGTCAAACAAAGTCACATGCTGGTCATGGGTCGTGTCCAACTAGCAGAGCAAAGCACTTGCAGAACAAGACAAGAACAAACGTATCTCAACCTGACCAATAAGATGTCCAACCCTTCCTGCTTTGTATGTGACATTTAAAAATACAATAGAAGTTTTTAAATATGTCAACTAACTCGTGATTGTAAATTAATTTTCCTACATTTTGTTTTCTTTTTTTATTTTTATTTGATAACTGCATTCTGTCAGTTTGACCTTTAGAAATTATTATGCACAAGAAAATAAATATCTAAATAAATAGCATGCCAGAGTGTGGCTTGTCAACAACCAGTTGGTTCTGAATGTGCAGTTACAAAGTGGCCTTTATGCATCTTTAAAATGAACATGAGTGACCTCTTCCTGAGGTTAGTGAGGATTAGCATGGGACTAATTTGATGGGATTAAATCCACCACTGGCTATTACATTGAGGGATGACAAAATGCTTCCAAGAAAATCTGCAATTCTCCTGCTTAGCATCATCTTGTAAATCTCTCTTTGGAAGTCTCTTAGTTTTACTTAATTACAAGAGCACGTCTGAACATAGATTTGTTTTATTTTTTTTTTAAATAACATAAAACTGGATTTTTATTAAATGTAGTAGGTACGGCATTTTCTGCAAAGCATTTTTATATGAGTAGAAAAAACCTCTTCAATTTATGAAGAGGCATCAGCATAAAATCCTTCTGTCCTTCAAGGCCAAGCGGTTTCCGGGAAGTAATTATGACTCATGTGAGTGCAGTGTGATAGTGATGCAAGTATAGTTCAGCAAAGAAAAGACATAAACAGAGCTGGCATTGCTTCAGGACTTCAGGCAGCATACTGTATGCTCTGGAAGCCTCTTCAGAGTCCTGATCTGTTTATTGTACATCTTAGGATAAACTAGAGCTCACAGAAAGGACGGGAGAAGCCTTCCAGTAATGCCAATGTGAATCTGTAACACACAAGCTTAATTTAACAGCAACTAATGCAAGCAGAAGAAGAGGAATAAACGTCTATTAAAACAATTTCAAAACTCAGTGTACTTAATCAGACTTACTTATTTCCCTGTGCAAAATGTAGGTTTGATTCCAGCTTCCTCTGACCAGGTGCTCCTGGGCAAGGCAGTTAACCCTTTATATGTTGGGTTAACCGCTGGTTGTCTACATATGAGTGAGAGCGGCTGAGAAAGTAATTATCTACTGTGTGGCATTTTGAGTGGTTGGTGATTAGAAAAGTGTCGAATAAACTAAGTCAACTTATCATTAAAATAGATTATCAATAAAGATAATTCACAATTACTGAACCTTTACCTCTTCACTACATTATTAGTAAACCACCTGTTTCACAAAATAAATAAAGTATTGCATTCATTAGTTAATAATAAATGAACCATTATCTGCTTGTGATAATGTAATTTAAATGAATTCTTGAGTGGATATGAAACTTGAGTCTTTCAGCATGTAGTTTAAGATTACATTTTTACAATATTCCATATCAATATTCATACTCGAGTATTCTTTTTTACTTTAATGAATAACTAAGGCACATATTAAATAGAGATGTTGCAAATTGCATTAAAATAGGCAGATAAAAGCCATATGTCCAATTTCAACAAAATTTGTTTAGTAGTCTACTTTTAAGTAATTGTTTGGTGACTAATAAGTAGTTACTCAGTTACTTGTTCAATATTAATGACTATATAACTAGAACAGTTTTGTTGCTTTTATTAGGAAACATTCCCAAAAAAAAAACATCCATATTTTTTTCACAGAGGCAACTTTTCAAAATCTGATTCAGCATTAATGAACCACAGAAAAAGGAAGCAAAAAGTACCGTAGTAATAATTTCAAGTGAAGACATTTGTTGCACAAAACAATGGGTTCTGCTGCCTATCTGATCTACAAAGGAGTAGTAGTTGCCTCTTGATAAGAAAACTTAATACAATAGTCTATGCTGCCAACAAATGCATAAAAAGTAAATTTTTCATGTCTTTTTGCTTGTTGGGATGTAAATAATCTATTGAAATACTAAATATACTTTCTTGCGGAATCACAGTTTGCTCTCCAGTGTTTGGGTCTGTCGGCATCAGTGATCTTTTCCAGGAAGTCCATCCCCGCTATACCTCAAGCCTGGCTGATCTGCCCGGCGTTTCACCCGGTCTGCATCTATTTTGGTCGTGTGAATGTGATAACCCCAACACTTGTGTTCTGGCTTAATCTGCGCTTTTCCCATTCTGAGCCCCATTGCATTGGCAGAAGTGACATCCTCTGGGGAGCAGGCTCACACAGCTAAAGGGATTCACAGTTATGATGGTGTCTGTGTGAACATGATGGGTGGCTTTTTAGGGGGTACTGGCATTAGGGCTGAAAACGCTGATTTAGAATGTTATTTCAGCATATTGTACTTCCTCCATTAGTAATCCCAAATACTGTGACCCTCACAATATACTGGGGCCTCTTCTGTTCTGGGAATCTGTAGAGATCAATCTTTGTAATTAATAATATGCTGATGATTTATGCATAATCCTCCTGGTGTTTCTCTCAAGGCTCACAGAAGCTTGTCCTGTAAAGGAACAATCCAACATCCGTGTGGACGCATGTTTTATTGATTTGTACCTGTAAATCAAGCAGTGGCAGCAACCTAACATTAGCTCAGATCAAACAAATCAAGAGCGTGCAGCTCTCTAAGCAATCGATATAATGTTTGTAAGCTCAATGGAGTCAGAGCGAAAAATAGCATGAGTATAGTGGTAGAAATTATGACAATGCACCATCTCACGCTGAAAGGAATACCACTGTGTCGGCTGCTATGGGCATAAAAAGGGGAGAAACTCATGGTGTGGTCACCATCCTCCTTTGACCTCAACCCTATTGAGAACCTTTGGAGTTTCTCAAGCAGAAGATCTGAGGCTGAGATGCAGTTCATATCAAAACAGCAGCTCTGGGAAGATATTCTGACATCCTGCAAAGAAATTCAAGCAGAAACTTTCCACAAACTCACAAGTTCAATGGCTCAAGAATTGTGCTGGTGATATTAAAGGGCTCCTATGTTAACATGTAACTCTGTCTGTTAAGATGTTTTTGATTGAAATAGTTTTGATTTTAGTACATGTGATCACTTAACGCTGCACATTCAAAGAATGACCATTTGCAGTTCTTTATAATCCATAAAATGTTTAGAAAATCTGCTGTGCATAATAATTTGGAACAGTGCATTTTGAGTTTTTTTTATTTTTGGAAAAAATACTGTTCTCATGGGGAACTTTGTTCAGTAAAATTACTGTAGTACTGTAATAGTTCATGACTTGAAAATTATACTGACCATCATTTGCATTGACCATTTAAGAAAATATCACTTGAATAATTTGGAACACTGTGTACAACGGCATTGAAAATTGACTTTTTTTGTGTTTCACAATTAGAATATAAATTTTAAAATAACCCTATTAAATTTTGTTTTTAGTCATCTCTGTGCAGTGTAAAATTGCTGAAATTATAATATTGTTTTTGTAAATTATTACATAACTAATGTTTTGAACTGGTCAGAAACAAACAATGAAAGAGAACTAGCCCTTTATTTTAGCACTGAAGCTGACAATCACAAATCAACTTAATAAGCAAATACAGTCATATTTTCTTACAGTAGTTACACTGAGCACAACACAGTGGGTACCCTTTGCTCACTGATTGGACTTACAAATTACCTGCAGAAACCTGTTCAAGGCTTTTTTCATTTGTTGTCTGAACTAACTCCTACCTCCTCTTGATCAGGCCAAGCACTGAGCCAGTCCTGAAAATGTTGATACATTGTCCAAAAACATTTAGATAGCCTCAAGAGAAGATTTGGAACACCGTGAGACATATTTTGCATCACGAGTGTAGTTTTGCAGCTCTGTCAAAATTTTCTGTGTGGGTGTCTTAACAAATAGGAAAATTTGAAAACTGTTGTATATTCTTTGATGCATTATATCAGATGGACTTCGCCCCCTATGCAAACTATGTTGGACTGCAATGATCCTGAAAAATAAGAAATGAATTATAATCCAATTAGAGGGTTCAAGTCACTGACATTATGCGTAGTTGCTATTTGATTCAGCATAAAAGAGAAAAGCAAGGTGTTTTTGCTAAAAAGTGTACAAGTCAGCAACATAAGAAACAAAATGGCAGAAAGGCAAACGGATGCCAAAATGAAAGACAGAGGAAATGAAAAGGGAAGGAAGCAATGGAGAAGTCATGGAGAGCACATGTAGTTCTGTAAGCTGTAGTTCTGTGAGTTGTAGATGTGCTGTAGATGGCAGTTATTGAAGATTAGAGCCCATGTGAGAGCAGGAGGGATTTGACTGGATTGCACAGGGTGACCTGCTGTGCTCTTGTAAACATCAGCAAGATGGACCCATTCTGCGTCAATGTAAAGTGAGGACGCTTTATTCAGGAGGGTATGGAGACACTCGAAGCCCCAGCGGATCCTCTCTGCTGGATGTCAACCACCGCCTATGATAATGCCAATGATAGCACAACAGGAAATGTTGTGGAAAAAAAAAAGAAACCAAAAAGGGGAAACCTACACATACAGAAGTTATCTGGTACTACAGACCCTTGCAAAAACATTCAGATCCCTCCAACTCTTTCACATTTTGTGGCATCACAGCCAGTCTGTGCTGTCCTTTGATTGCGGTTTTATGTTTGATCAACACAAAGATTTGAATAAAGGTGAGGTGTAAGAACAATGATGCATAGTTTACAAAGTATCTCACAAATAAGACCCTGAAAAATCTCCAGGGCATCTGTATTCATCCTCTTTACTGACAATGAAGCTAACAATACACAATCTTCAATTGAATAGCTTAGTTAAAAGAATATTTATTTGTTGGAGTGGTTTAGTTGAAGTAAAGTCCAAAAATCAATTGAGAATCTGTGGCATGACTTAAAAACTACAGCACAAAGATGTTCTCTGCTCAGTTTGACTGAGTTTGAGCTATGCTGCAAGGCAGAATGGGGAAAAGGTCTTTAGTTTTGTAAAGCTAGTAGCAACATAATCTAAACGACTTGCAGCTGTAATTGCAGTGAAGCTGGTTACACAAAGAGGGGTTCAACACCAATTCCCACCAACACATAATTTTTTTATTTCTAAACAAATCAACAATCATCTTTCATTTTTCTCCTATTTTACAGCTATGCTCTATTTTCTCTGCATCTACAAAATAAAATGTGTTGAAGTGAGTGGTTATAAAAAGTGAAAAGTTTAGTTTTGCAAAGAACTGCCAAAGTCACAAAAGACCATCAGCACATTAAACAGCCTCCATATGTTTAGTTGTTGCATCATGGCCACAGCTGATCTCCCACATAATCCTCTCTGTCTGCAGCCACACACACATTCACACACCCACACACACACACACATCTGTGTGCTCTTAGGGCAGGTAACTGTTCTGATATTGCCTCTCAATGGGACATTGTACGAGAGCAGCTGTAGTCATGACAGCAGGACAAAGGGTGCCTCGCTAAATCCATTCCCCGCCACATTAACTTCGGGAAGCGAACGGAGAAGAAATCTAAATGCTTCACTAGTTTCTAATTAATTAATTTGTACAAGGCATCATTTCAGGATGCCTGGGATGAGTGGGGGTACTTCAGTGTAATTACTGGCGGAGTCACTAATACGTGCCCCTGATGCCGAATCCGTCAATCAGTCCAGCTCTGATTTGTCAATCATTCAATTGGGTAATGGTCATAAAAACACACTGAAGGTTCTAAGGTTTTGCCTGTCTAATTCACATTGGTAAATACTGGCTTAACTCTGGTCATTTTGCAAGCAATGAAACCAAATTTTCAGCCGTTTGGTGTAAATTACCACCAACATCTCTTAAAAAAGCGTGTCAGCTCTCTGCCATCCGCTAAAAACAATATTGTAAACTTAAAATATTCACAGTAGCATCATAAGCATTTTATTACAAAGCATGTCAAATATATCAATAGGAGTATTTCTTTATTTGATAGCTTGCTTGAAGTTTAAGCACACAATCCCTAGCTTAATGTCTATATGGTTGAAAAAAAAAATGCTATAAGGCTTCTTTTCCTCAATTGCTTTCTACAATAACAAGGTAACATACCAGCCAGCAAAAATAGCCAACGATAAGTCTAATCTTCACAGCTATCACTCCCCCACCCCACCAGATACACAAAAGACAAATTTATCTGTCATCTGTCTGCTTACTGTACTGTGAAGAATGAGTAGAGGGAAATTTGTCTCTGCAGGGGGATATCCCATGGGGATGGACAGAAGATCAAAGCTGCTGTTACCGACTGTTTTTAACTCATAACTCTGGAGGGAGTTAATGAACTTCAAGGAAAGATGTTGTTGCTAAACACAGTATGATTTCAGAAGCTAAATTATGCAAAGAGCAAGATCTTATTATGCTGGATAATACAGAGCAGCTACCGTTAAACTAAAGGCTGAGTGAAAGAAGCTTCTACACTTAGTCCTGGCGGAAAACAGGTATCCATTTGTTTATTTTGGAAAAATGGAACCTATGGAGATGTTCATGGGCAAAACAATGAGGGTGGCAAATTTGTATATCAAGGAGCACAGGAATCTAATATTAGCATCATAAAACTTCCAGTGCCTTTTTGCAGTATTTTGCACCTATAACTCTCAAATTTTATCACATTTCAACCCCAAATGCCTGAATTGTACTGACATTTTTTTTTTTATTTGACAAAATAGTAAATTATTTATACGTAGAAGAAACATGATACATGTGTTTTACATTTTTACATTAATAAAAATGTTTAAAAAGTAGTGCCATGTATTTGTATTCGCCTCCTCTGGGTCAGAAGTTTATAGAACAGAGTTTCTCTACATTTGCATTTGCAACTCTTTTAGGGTTCATTTCTGCCCGTTTGCACATCTACAGACAAAACTTTCTGCCTATTCCTGCTCAGACATGTTCAGAGTAAATGAAGAACATCTGAATAATAGTTTTCAAGTCCCGCCACAAATTCCCAACTGGATTTAAATCTGATCTTTGACATTCTTCCTGGAAGGCCAGATTAGTAGGAGCTTTTTTGTTTTCTAATATTCTCCAACAGACTCGTTAGACCTCCACATAAAGACTGTGTTTAAATTACACACGTGGACTTTTACCAATTGCAATTGCTATTCTTTCAGAACAGCAATTGTTTTGTGTTGGATTCTATTTACTTTTTTGATTTTCATTTGTGAAAAGTGTAGAAAATGTTTCCTTCACATTACAACTGCGGTACTTTGTTTGGACAAACCTCAATATTGTGGTAATATTATAAAAAGGGGGGGGAAAAAAAATCAAAGGGTTAGAATGCTATTACAAGAAAATTAAAAGGCAGTAGGAAGTGCTTCATTTTCTCTTTTTTATACGTAGGCAGGTTAATTTTAGATTTAAGAATAAACCTGTACAGACAAACTTTCTGCCCTCTTTTTCTCAGTTACTTCCTTTTGGTGTCACTACCTTTCTGTGTCCATGTCTGTCTCACTGTCTCCACTGTGCAGACATGTCTCTTTGCATCCAACATCAAACAAAAGGAACAAATTAAGAGACAGACTGACTGCAACAGAAAGAGACAAAGAGAGGGAGAGAGCAATAAGTAACCCCATCAAATGAGTTCACCCTTGTTTACAGCAACTGTATGATACAGCTACTGTATCAGGCTTGATTATGTTCCCCTACCTGGAATTAAACATCAGTCTAAATGGTAATGTGTCTGAGTGCTTAGAGAACAACACCTCCATCTGCAGATTTTCCTTTACCAAAGGTCAAACTATATGATACACATTAGATCAGTATAACACATACCTAGCTCTAACCCTAGCACGGTTGATAGCAATGTTGCCTTGCAGAAAGAAGAAGGTCTTGTGTCTTTCTGCATGGAGTTGGCATGTTTCCCATGTGCACACATGGGTTGGTGCCTGTCTCCAGCAGTCATTCAGCAACACAAAATTCAACAAGCATGCCCACACACACCTAAGTCATGGTTTTGGACAGTGTGTGGAACAACAATACCAGGAGAACCCCAATGCAAACCTAGAATGAGAATGGCTGTATGGAGTTTTTTTTTTTTATTTAACTAATTTGTTTCTACATAAAAGTTACATCTTATAAAAGCTCAATATTGCATTAGGACACAGTGCTATAAGGGAAAATCAATTGTAATCTGCTAATTATCTTTTATAACCCTGGAACTGTTCAGATAAAAACTACTCAGATTATTAGCTTTTTGATTGTGTGTTTTAACAATATAGAATGCTATGGAGTACATCCAGTTCCCTAAATGCTTTATAAGAGATAACAGATTTTGACAATGTTTGCAAACGTCTCGCTCACCCATCCAAATCGCTGCATTTAAGTGTAAACAATCACTACCATGGCCACAGCTGTATAAAAACCTGCACCAAGACAAGCAGACTGCTTGTACAAAACAGTCAGTGAGTTCCAGTGCAGAACTATGACAGGATAAATAAATCCAGCCATGAAAATTCTTTGTTAGGAAATATTCCACAGTCTGGTATTGGTGTTTTGACAAAGTTGAAGTGACTGTGAACTGCAGCAACTCTGCCACACATCAGTAGGCCACACAAGTTACTAGTGAGATGCAGGGGAAGGCAAAGCACCGGATGCAGCGTTGTAAAGCATGGACACTCTGGGTTCTGGAGCAGTGGAAACACGCCGCCTGGAATGACAAATCATGCCTCCCTGCCCGTCATCTAATGGACGGGTTGCAAGGAGAACAACACTTCTCTGATTGCATTGTGCCAAGTGTAAGGTTTGGTTCAGAGGCGAATATAGAGTGTGATTGTTACTTAAGAGCTGGGCTAATTCCCTTAGAATCAAAGGAACTCTTAAAGCTTCAGCATACTTTACATGACTGCAAAGCAGTGAACATAGTACAAAGACCTGCATAAAAGAATTTGACATGGAAGAGCTTATCTTGACAGCAATGAGTGCTGGCTTTAAGGACACATTTGAGATGAAATAGAGAGGAGACATCAAAATTTGACCTTACAAATGTGTTTCTGAAAGAATGGTGAAAAACACCGATAACAACATGTCTGTAATTTAGGGAAGCCTTCCCAGAAGAGCTGAAGTGGTTCTATCTGCGAAAGCTGAACCCATTAAGCCCTATCAATTAAAAATAGGACGTCACTCATGTTCATAATTATGTGAAGGTAGATGAGCAGATACCTTTGGCAATAGTGTGTATTTTGCAGTGCATGTTTTTCTACCTCATTTTTTTTCTCTTCCCCCATCGACCTGCCACAACTGTGGTTGTCTGGGTCTCTTTTACAGTTTGGCAGCATGTCCAGAAACCAGACAATTGATTGGGTTAAAATGTTAAATGAATTGGATTTTTTGAGCTCTAGATGCTCTAGTTAGTTGTAGAACTCATGAACGTTCTATAACTCTTGTGGGGATTCATTGTGGCGAGTAAATCCCCACAATGGTCTTGTGTTTCTAGTTTATTACCAAGTTAAATGCTCTGGAGTGGCACAACCCACACTCAGACTTCGGAGGAGCAAATAAGCGGCAAGTAGTGGGGTGTCTGTGGAACTGAAGCACAAAGAGACTAGAACCATTATCATAATTTTAAAAGTATTAAGCAGTTATGCAGATAGTTTTGCATGACCTCAGATTTGATAAATTTGTTCTCAGAACAATTTCGATTCACAAGATAACCAGCAGTAAAAAAAAAAAAAGCAGCCGCAGTTTTATTCTCCCTTGGTCTCAAATCCATCTATGTTCACAAAATAACAGCTTTTACTTTTCAGACAAAAACAAACAGTTTCCTTGAGTGGTTCTCCCTAGTACTTTTCACTGAACCCCAGACAAAAACATGGAACAAACTAAGAGACAGATATACTGCATCTTAGTCTTTGATATTTATTTTAAAAGTGAATCAACTAAATGATGTTTGAAAAACTAAAATCCAATCTGTGTCTGTCTATTGCATAAAAAACGTTCACAAACAGATTTACCACCAACTCAGCTGATTAAAGCTAAATATGAGTAATGAATATTTAGCGGCAAGTAGTGGCAAATACTCAATAAGAGTATTTTTTACTCATATTGAGTAAAAAAAAACAAAAAAAACTACGTTTTACTCATATTTCTCAAATATGAGTAAAACGTATATATTCTTGCTTATAGGCAATGGCCAAAACAAAATTAAAATGTTCTGTGAAAGTTAAGTGGTTATACAAAAACATTGCATCTTCTAAAACTTGTGAGCGCAAAACAAAAGTTAAGTTTCTAACAAATTTTGCAACAAAGACTAATTTAATTAGTGCTTTTCTTGTCTATTCTTACGCCACAATATTCATGTTGCTTCCTTCTGGTCTACTAATGAAGACATCTAAAACAGTATGTCTTCAATTTTTCAAACAAATTTTTTTTTGACACTAAGGAAGAACAGCAAAATGCTACTGTTGGCAAGCATGGCAGGAGAAGGGCTTTCCCCTACAAAGGGCTCACCCTACAAACTGAAATGTGTCGAGTTGGCTAAATCCTACTGCAAGTTGAACTGGATCGCCATGCTAAGGTTAGCTGAGATGGGAGTTTTTGACAACACACACTCCAGAAGGGCCAAGAGTAGAACACAAAAGGAACATATAAATCATCAAAAGCAGTGGCAGTAGTAGTTTTGTAAAAACACAAGTATAACTTCTGGTCAGATGCATTTCTAATGAAATCATTTTTTAAGCAGCAGATTTCCTTCCACTTTCTCAAACCTAAATGTGACCTTAAACTCTGTGTGCTTAACCATATGGAAAAACAATTAGCACTCTCTACTGCAGTTAACAAGAGCAACTAGCAACAGAAGGAGCAATTTGGCAAGGAAAAATAAGATAGTCAGCAGGGATCAAGGAGAAGAAGTCGTTCTTTCAGGCTGTTGAGTCTGGGATTTTCCTCCCCTTGAGCCAAGAGTGAGCTTCCCTCAGTGAGCTGAGCAAGAACAGAATTCATGGTGCATTATGCTCATCGTCAGAGAGGCTCTTTTGGAAGACAGAAGACGAGAACTGACAGCGTGAGATGAAAAAAAAAAATTAATAAAAAAAAAGCAACGTCCTTCATTTCTCTTTGCATGACAAAATTGGTCTGACGAAGTCCATTTAGCTACTGTGTAGAAGTCAACTTTGTTTTTTTCTTTTTCTTTACACAGAAATTTTGCTGCAGCCACTTTGGTGCATTTACTTTATCATGACTTCAATGTTAGCATGTGGAGCATGAGAACTCCACTTCATCCAACTTTTTATTTTTTCCACCATCAGGAGATGCTGCCATAAAGACCACCACCCTCTCAAACACACACACGCGCACACACACCCTCCCAACGCTCACCCAACTCCCTCAATCCTTCTTCTGCAACATGCAGGCTGCTTTGAGGCTTCATCAGTTTGATAAATAACACAGATATCTCCGGGCATCCGTTAACTGGTGGTGCAAAACTGGATCCTCAGCAACATTTATAGGTTTTTTTTTATTTATTTTTTTGTTAAAACAAAGGGTTCTGTTTTACTGAATGAGGGACATTAAGTCTTTTTATTGCTTATCTTTGCAACAGGAGTCTCAGTCATGCTACGGGTGGATCGATATTTTCCACCGAGCCAGATTGAAAGAGTTCGGTTGTGCTGCCAAGCTGCCACATGCCTCCTCTCTTATTGGCCACAGGGTATAAAATAACCAGATCCACACACAAACACGTAGACATGACAACAATCCTCAGCCTCTCGCCTCGCATCAAATCACAGGACGTAACAAGAAACAGTTGTACGCAGACATCAGCCAACGGCTCTGCTCCAACGCAGAGTGAGTCCTGTAGCCACACATTTCTGCTACCCGCTCCCTGCTTGTGTGTCCAACAGCTAAATACCATTTGAGAGAATATGGTAATGAGGACAGGCTCTTTTTAATTATGCTCCTGTAAATGCCATTTGGTGCTCTCTCTGATAAATTAGCTGTGCATTTCTTCTATACGTTGACGTAGAGACATATGGGAGATGGTAAGAAAAAGAAAAAAACAAAGCAAAAAGAGATCACTTGCATGTCCTGATAATAAAAAGTTTGAGCTTAATTTTACACAACCAACTGCGAAAGCCTGTTTTCTAACTGCAACGGATGATAAATGAAAAACTATGCAGCTGGCACTGCTGCTGTGATTCACCAATGAAAAGAAACACAAACTGCTCCCCTTTCTTTGTTTCCCGTCTCTCTACTCTCCTTTAATCTAACACATGATTTAGTACATCGTGAGTCAGCGCATCCCTGTGTGTGTGTGTGTGTGTTTTTTGTGAGTGTGTGTGCGTGGCTGTGCGTCTGCGGGTCTCCACGTGGTTCTGGGACGCTGGCCCCATGGCTCTGAGCACCTGGCACAACCTTTACTGAGACAGGTGAAGCAAGGCCACGGGACACTGTAACGCCCACTAATCAGCTATAACACGAAACAAGCTGGTAATGAGATGCCTTCGGCTTCTTTGCTCATACGTACTTTATTTATATATTTTCGCAATCCTAGTTAGTTCCTTCTCATGCAGCACCGTCAGTTTTCTTTCTTTTTTTGTTGAATTTTTTTAAATATTTTTTTTGTTTTTACAATCTGCCACCCTCCTTTTCATAAATTATGTACTTGGGTTATTCTCTAACCATGGATTCAAGTCCCTTCTGAGTGTACAGCTCACAATTTCAGAGTGAAACAAACCACTTTTACTGTAGTTGCTGTTACTTTACCAAACGCAAGTAGACAATCAGCCCTACAGTACCACCAGAAATATGGTAGATTAAAATACTGGGCGAATGCTGGCATCTATTATGAATTAATCAGAGATGAATATGAGATGTACAAATCTGCACATGAACCAAATCAGACAATTTTCAGCTCAACTGTTCCTGCTCAGCAACAGTTGAAAATTAAAAAAATATATTCTTTTTATGGTAAAAAAAAAAAAAAGAAAAGAAAAAAAAGCCTTTACTGTCATGCTGAAGGCACTAAACTTCAGGACCAACAGCTACAGAGTGAAGATGAAACAAAATAAGCTATTTTCAGTACCATACTAAAAAATTTATTCCTTAGGATACCTATTAGCTATTTCTAATAGCTAAGCTATCAGTTTAGCTAATAGTGCTTTAAAAAATATATACAACCGAAAGAAAACTGTATACAGATCTACAAAGACAGAAATGGTACAAACATTCACACTGAATGATGAATGTTTGTCTGTAGAAAGCTCTAGTGTCTCACAAAGGTATGAGTAATTTGAAGGCCAGTAGAAGATAGTTTCGTTTTCCTGCTGCCACACATGGTAAACTGGATACACCAAGGTCAGCTTGCTCACAATTTCCCTCTTTCAGATCGATTTACCAATTGTGAATCCAGCACCTCGGGTTGGGAGAATAGATCTGTGCTGATAAACTCTAATTAAAGAGATCACTTAGTTAATGGCTGGGAGTCAGCCCTAAACTTTGTGTAGAGCAAACTACACAACTGGAAACACGGAAACTGTATTCACAAATTTATAAAGTGGACACACTTTATAAATTTGAATATTACTTAATACTAATGGTAGAATTTTGAGAAGATCTAATGAACTTGAACAGTAAACGTCCTGTGACTCGGTTACATCAATCAGGCTGCCTAAGAATCCTTGTCTTTTCTTTTCAATCCATTTCCAAGTTCATGTCAGATTAGGAGTAAAAAAAAAAAAAAAAAAAACTTACCCAAGAGGTTTAACATTAACAAAAATAAAGTTTCCTGGAAATACAACAATGAAAGTGTAAATCATTTTATTACAAAAGTTTCTGTTACTATGGGATGTTTGTGCCAAATTACAACTGCAAGCCTGTTACAATATCAATTTCAATTGTATGACATACTTTGAGTAGACTCCAATGTTGCTATACCATGTGTAGAAAGTTGATCTTAAATTGTGAATGCATTATGCTTGAGTGCATGGTGCATCATTTTCCAATAAACAATTTGCATTATTTTACAAAATAATGCACATTCTTCAAAAGAAAATTTATATATTTAATTTCTAAATATATTTAATTTTCATATATATATATGTATATATATATATATATATATATATATATATATATATATATATATATATATATACATATATATATATATGAATTACTATATTTTTTTTGCAACAACTCCATTCCAAAAACATCCAATTAGTAAATCTCATACATTCAAAATTGTAATCTAAGGCATAAAAAAAATGCAGCTCTGTGTGGATTAGGTGTACTGATTTCATGTTTAATCCAACAGTGCAGCATTAGTCAAACTCAGCCTGAGGTCTCACAGAGGTTAGAGCCACCCCAGAGGGCCGCTGTGTTGCCACAAGCCCAACCTGAGCCCTCCAGCTTGAGCCGGAATCTGGCAGGAGGCCGGGTGGCCGTGATGAGCCAGATGTGGCACTGGGAGCTCTGGGGATTTTCTACATGCAGTTTACAAATGTTATCCTTTAATTATGTGTTTGCATCTTTTATTAAATACATTAAATCCACACAGAAGCAGCAGTTTAAGCAATCCATTCCTATAAATCTTCCCATGGACAAACGTATTTTCATGAAAATAACGTTCTCAAAAACAGAAAGCATGCAAGGGCTATTTTAGAAGTTGGACACGGTAAAACTTTAGTGTAATGACTCAAAAGTCCTTTGTATAATTAGCCTGTGAGGGCATGAAATAATAAGAGAAACATACGGACAGAAGGTTCGAAATACATGAGCAGAGGGCAAAAACGTCCTGGAGACATCCCCAATAACACTGATGAAGTTAAAGTTTAAATAGTGTAAATGCCACCCCTAATCATTGTCATTATAAAAAGCCACTCATTAGACTCTCAGACATTACAGATAAGTAGCTGGAAGACAACCACTCACCAAAACAATCAAGGTACTTTATCACCACCCAAATACAATACAAGCATTTAAAAATACCAAAAAACTGTCTTTACTTCTTTACTGCAGAGTACATTATCCTTGTATGTTGGAAAAATGAGGCCAAAACAAGGGACTTTCATCCAGTGCACATTAAATTCTAAATGAATTCAGAGGAAAGTAACTGGCAGAGAGTGAAACAACATCTGAAAGTTGTTTCTACTCAATTTCTTTCTTCTTTTGTGGTCTCTGGTGGATGATGTTTTATTCAAAAGCAATGAAACCTCTGGTTTATGAGTTCACAACATATAGGACTCCTTTTATTCAAGTCCTCACTACCAGTAATTAAACAACTCCACTTTATGGTGCCCCCAAAAGAAGACCAACATGACCTAAAAATTTTAATTGATGACAAAAACTTTTGTCCTATTTTATGTTGAATGCTGTCATTTGCGATTCCACATAAGCAGTGGCGGGTTGGAGGTGTTAACAACTCTACTTAGCGAATGAATATCATAGCATCATTAACAAATACCTATTTGATCATTTTTGGTATATTAATGACCAAAAAATAAAGTTAAGCTACATTCAGTTTGCCTAAAATAAAATTAGAATGTGGAACAGCCTGTTTTGGACATGAGTACAGGGAATGCTACTCATCACTTCCAGCAGATGGAGCATTTTTAATTACTTGCATTAATTACTGCAACATGATGTAAATGCTTTAAAGCTGTTCTGCAGCACAAGCTTTAAAATGCGTGTCCAAATCCAGCAATTTAGCCTTCACTTCCAGTGAAAAGTTCACATCCACTCATCATAGAATGTCACGTTCATTTTTGGCCTTTAAGAAACCATTTGGAGCATTTTTCTTTACCCAAGATAAACCACTTTCATAATTTCCAGGAAAAAGAGTTTGCATAAGCTTGAATTTACTGTGAATTTTCTCAAATCCATACTTGGTCAAAACTGTCAATGCATAAGCAAATATAGATTTTCAAACCCTCTCAATTGTAGATGTATGCCCTTTAACAGATTAGTACCTGGACCACATGCTTTCTGTACCCATGGCAACTGACAAAAGCATCTTATGTGAAATTTTGACCCCTCTTCTTAAGAGAAATAGTAGACGTCATTTAGCTGGTTGGTTGCCTGACATGGACCTGATGTTGCACTCAAATCTCTTTACTACAGAGAAACAGTCTACCAGTTGAAAATAAAGACATACTGTTAACCTTAGAAATATTAAACTGGGCTCAACCATTTTCAAACCTATCATACAGTGGAATCAAAGCCAGTTAGACACTGTAATGGAGGGTGCTCATCAAAAAATAATTTAAAAAAACATCACCTAAAATCCTGTACCAGCGACAGGACTAAATGTGAAAAGTTTAAAGGATATCAACATTCCAACAAAATGACTGACTCTTTATATAGTGCCCAATATAGTGAATGAGAAAATAATATGACTCGTGAGCGTAGCTTAAATCAGAGCAATATTTTTATTTCTGGTTTGATTTCGACATGAAATCAAACCAGAAATATGACTCCATTAATCGTGGCGTGAAAATATGCTGATGTCTGCTAAAATCAAATCTGTCCTGTTTACCTCCTCACAGGAAGATCAGAAAAAAGGTGTTACTTTTCAGGTGTGTAAACAGCACGGTCTTCCAAGTGGTTGGTGCCTGTTTAAATTGTCCTGTTTGAGTGTAGGCCATATTTACTGCTCCCCATGACCTTTACGGCGAACGCTATAATTTCCCAAAGCTCTGCACATTGCAATAATTATGTGAGAGTAAACACACAGATGAATAGCTGATCAAACACAGAGAGAGCCATGCATAAACAGCGGCAACCAGCAGCACAAATACCAAACAAGGTAGGGTGTGGGAGTGCGCCGGTGATTTAACTACCCAGTCATCTGTGATGGATTCCTGCATTGCAACTTTCGACAAGCTTCCTAGCTTATCTTATAGTCTCTCCCTCCCCAATGGCTCACAGTCAAGTGAGTGTATCCACTCAGCTGTTTTATTTAAAACACTACGTGTTCTCGATTTTGGCACAAGCAAATTTAACAAAACTAAAGCGCAGATTTACTAAAACGTGGCAGGTAGTTACTTCAGCACACCTGCAGCTGACTACAAACCTATTTTTAACACACATGGCCAACATCTATCATTTTAAGTAAAAATAAACTCCTTCCCTGTGGATAAAAAAGAGGCATGAATACAGCCAACATATTAATATGCAGTTTGTCTCTATAGTACAAGATCTAAAGAGGATTAAAAAAAGACAACAAATCTGAATGTGGCCAGTTCTGACTCTCTGGCCTGTGGTGATGATTAAACAACACCCATCGTTCCTCCGCAGACGGAGGAGAGAGATGTGACAAAGTGAGGAAGGAGGCGGCCAACACACTATGACAGATGAAGGAATAATGGATGAACATAGAGGATGGAGAATGACTTATTGTGGAAACTGACTGCCTGAATAACTAACTAAGTCTTTGGTTGAGCTGATGTAATGACGGTACGCTGCTTGAAGTCCATTACGACGGCAGAGGCTGTATTTGTCCCTCCATTAGCACTCTAATCCTGATGCAGACACCTGACAAGGTGGAACTGACTAGACTCTTTCCAACACATGTCTCCTGCGGATGTGTTGGCTATTGTGAATGTGGCTCTAAACAACACTCAACACCCTATTATTGTAATTTTAAAAAGCCTGACATCTAAAAGGGACAAAGGGCTAAACAGAAATGACAAAGCACATAGGTGAGAAAAGTGGAGGAAAGGAACAACTTGAATGAGAAGCAGAGAGAGAAAAGCAGTGCTGTGAGCTCTGCTCCTCTATTCAAGCATTATGACGTGTCCCTATATGCTGCACTGACAGGCAGCATGCTCACTGCAGATTTTCATTAACCTTGCTGCACCAAATATTTGTCTCATCCACACAACACTTGGACCTATTCGAGTCGCTCTTTTCTGTGTGCTATTTTATAAGGCATAAAAGGGAGACTGAATAGAAATAACAGACTGCACTAAAACTTTTTATAAGCATATATATATATATATATATATACACACAAAATGAAGCGCAGAAAGCATATGTATTTGGTAAATAAAAAACAGTGTAAGCAAATTTCATCTGGATTTCATCAGCTAGCCTAGTTAGTAAATAGAGTGTCCTTGTGTGTAGTCTAATCTCAGTATGTATGCAGCTGTTATGCGAAGGCCTCAAACAAAAGCTAAGTTTTAAAGGTCTCACGTAGAGCCATTTCTTTATGAACGCAGGGAATACAGAAAACACATGGAGAGGTCCAGGTCCTCTCAACAGACGAGAAATAACTTTTCTGCATATTTGCAAAAATAATATTTGGTGGAAAACCAATCCTGTATGAAATCCCAAACACACCATCCCTGTGGTTTAATATGGTAATGGCAACCTCATGCCATTTTCCAGCAAGGACAGGAAGCATCAGAATGGTGGTGAGATGTAACCGGGCGAAAATGTTTATATTCTGAACAAGAAATCACAAAGTGTAGTCCAGCACATTGGCCTTTTAGTTTAGCACTAAAGCTATTTTTTGTTAACCAGCTCTGGTGTGCAGCATTTTACAACAGTACTTACAAATCAGCCTTCTCTTGCTGATTGTCAAGGCTTGTCAGGCTGTTTTTCTTGACTTTTTTAGTACCCAAAATGCTGGGAAATCAATTTGGAATTGGTGTCAGCTTTTTCAATGCTGCTGTAATCAAGAGTTGTCAGGTAGCCTAACCAGATGTCTTTATTACATAACCATGTCACACAACAGTGCAGCTCTAAAATTGCTTCCTGTCTTACTTCAAAATAAGAGTCCTAACTGCAAATACAAGCAAGATATTAAGAACACCTTATACCCACAGGCTAACAGTAACTAGGTAGTTTTTTTGCAAAACAGGCTTCACTTTCGCAAAACATACTGAAGTGTGTTCGTATTATGCGATCTTGAGTCAACAGATATCATCATAATTCTGGTTTCCACTTGCAAGTAGGACAGTACTGCGTGTAGTTATTAGAAAGAAAGACTTTGTGGAACTGAGGCATACCTTGAAACAGAAAGCATGTCCATGCCTAAACAGAAGTGCCTCTGTAATGTATTTTAAAATATCTATTCACTGTAAAACTGTACTGGAATCTGTATATTAGACTGTATATTACCACAATTAGTAAGAAAACATGCATAATTTAGGTGTGGAACATTACTTATGACCTGAAAATCACAAGAGCAGGATAAATCCTTTCTCAACTGAAAATAATTAACTTTCTTTAAGTTTGAGATTGTTCCCACCACCATGTTGCATCTAGCTTTACTGTGTAGAATCGTCAATGGGTAATGTAGCCTTTTATCGCATTTAGTCAGTTATGTCTCCATAAAAACCCTCTAAAAATGGCACCGGGTGGTTTTACATCCAGCTCACAAGCCCAAATATACACATAATACTCTCATAACAACTACTTTGTCTTTTTTTCCTCCTTTTAATCTATATGCAAAAAAATGGCATATACACACCTCCTCCCACTGATGTATATATCTGATGAGCCGGGACAATCTCAACAGACGCAGGAGACTGAGGATCTTGGTGAAGCGGACGATACGCAGAGCACGTGCAGTTTTATACACCTCCGAGTCAAAGCCTTTCTCCACTATTAAAAAGATATAATCCACCGGAATGGAGGAGAGGAAGTCCACCACGAACCAGCTCTTCAGGTAATTCATCTTGATGACCTTGGGGTCGAGGATGATCTCAGAGCTCTCCTCATTGACGATCCCCGTCCTGAAGTTCATGACCAGGTCCACCAAGAAGATGGTATCCGAAGCCACGTTGAAGACCAGCCAGGTGGTGGTGGTCTGCTCTGAGAAGAAGGTTATTCCCACAGGAATGATGATTAGATTCCCCATCATCATGATGAGCATTATCAAGTCCCAGTAGAACCTGCAACCGAAATACATGCAAATTAGTTAAGCGACAAAAACAAGGCAGCTTTAGCTAGTTAACATAAATCGATAAGATTATTGTGTAATCTTAATCTCAATTGGTGGTTTCACTGATTTCAAGGTGGAACATTTAAGACTATGGCTTTTATTTTACTATGTGAACCCTCAGGAAGAATGAAGATCCACACTAGAGTTATTGCCAGATCTCATGACCATGATTCAAGGACACTGTTTTATCTATTGCAACCACTTACTGTCCCTTTTCAGGACTCTTTGGACTGAGACCCGCTCATACTTCACAGCCCTGTTAATGTCCCTGCGCTCTGCCTTGCTGTGCAAAAGAAAGAAAAAAAAGAAAAGGAAAAAGGCAGGAGTAATTTATCAGTTCCCATGCTCTGTTCACCAAGCGTCCCAGGCCCCAGAAAGGGCTGAGCGACCACGAAATGAAAATAGATGCTTTCAGGAATCCTATCTCCTTCTAAAAACTCTCCACTGACGCCAGCCTTGCTCGCTTCTGTCCCTGCCTCGCTGCCTGCTCTCTGACGTTACCAAAGGTGGAAATGGACTTGCTGGCTGCTTGGCAGGCTGCCTGTCGGACGGGAGGACCGGCCACACAGTAATGGATCTGTGTGAATACATTAAACCAGGGCCTTGGCTTTATAAATACCCACAGATCATGTGTCCGATAATTGTCTTCACTTCGGCCGAAAAGCGGTCTTCAAGGTGGCTCATAAAACCTATTGAAGGTATTTTTACACCAGTAGCAGATATTGAGCCCTGCAGTGGATGCTTAAGGAAATTGCATGATGCACTTTGGGTTTTACATGCATTATATTCCTCTGAGGGGTGTTTCATTTTAAGATATGAAGACAATGATGGTAATAAGAATCATTAATTGGACATTCTAACCATTAAGAGTTAAAAAAATTATACTTTTTGGCGGCTTATTGTGCCACTGTAATATTCCATGCCTATAAACACATCCATGTTCCTTGAGCATCTGTCATGTTACAACCACAGTGTATCCTATAGAACAGTGTTTCCCAACCCTGGTCCTCAAGGCACACTGCCCTGCATGTTTTAGGTATTTCCTTGCTTCAGTCCAGCTGATTTCAATTGATGAATGATTAACAGGCGTTTGTTGAACTGCAATCAGTTGAATCAGGCACATTAAAGCAGGGAAACCTCTAAAACATGTAGGACAGTGTGCCTTGAGGACCAGGGTTGGGAAACACTGCTATAGAACAGCATGTTGGGGACAATTGTGTAGAAGAAAAACTAAACATGGTTTGATACTTTCTTTTGCAAAGAAAAATCTAGTATGAATATGTAACTATTTTTTGCTGCAATTACAGCTGCTAGTTATTTAGGGTATGTTTCAACATACCCTAAATGTACTTTATTCTTTCCAAAACCAATCTGGCACAGTCAGACTGGATTGTGTTCAGCTATTCTCAGCTGGATCTAGGTCTGGACTTTCACTAGGCCGTTCTAACACATGAAATTGCTTTGATCTAAACCCTTTTACTTTAAATCTGGTTGTTTATTATTTCTGTCCTGTGGGTAGGTGAACCTCCTATATCCAGGATTGTCCTGTATTTAGTTCCATTTATCTTCTATCAACTCTAGCCAGCTGTTTGTTGTGGATCTTTGTTCTTGGTCTGCAACAAACAAAACACAGGACTTTCTTCTCATCTCCTCTCCGTTAAGGATGGATAATAGTTATATTGTCAAAAGATTCTCTCACCTGAGAGGTGGATCTCTGCAACTTCTCCTGTGCTACAAAGGAGCGTAGGTTGCTGCTCTGATTAATTCCCTGTATTTTTATCCTGTAGGGGTAGGTTTTATACAGAGATTAATTTGGACTCAAGTGGACTCTTGTTTGCTAAGAATTTAATTTAGGGATATAAAATGAAAAAGGGGCTTAAATGATAAAATTGCAATGCTTTTTCAAGTGCTTGTAAAAACATTTTAACATTTAATTTTCATTTCACTTAAAAAGTACATCCTCGAGTCCCAAGGCTGTAATGTGACAAAATGTGAAAAATGCCAACACAGAGCTCTGGGGAAAAAAATAGGAGACCACTGCACTGAACCTCATTGAAAACTTCATGGTTATTCCTCCAGATATTGACTTCTGAACTCTTCCTGAGTTAAAACATTAGTACTATTGTGTCTAAGTAAATGTGAACTTCTTTTCTCTGCATTCTTTGAGGTCTGAAAGCACTGTATGTTTTACGTTATTTTTGACCATTTCTCATTTTCTGCAAATAAACACTAAATTTTTCCTTGGGATTTCGGAGACATGCCGTCAATGAAAAAAAAAAAAAGTTCATTTTACTCAAACATGTACCTATAAAAAGTTAAATCAGACTGAATGTTGAGAGGTCTAAATTTTTTTTCCAGAGCTGTATTTGCAAGGCACTGCAAGTAAAGCACAAGTACCTTTTTTTGTTTGTATTTATTTATTACATAAATAAAATAAAAAAACGTATCTGCTGTGATTCCTCTTTTCAGTTTCCAGAGGCACCAAAACTGGAATATTTATACTGGGGGTGATGGGGTCGAGAATGAAGATGGAAAATGAAATGAGTAAAAAGATTATCTAAGCCTGTGGTTAAAGCAGAGAGCCCTGTTGAAGTTAAATAAGTTGAAACACAACCAGCAGCTCAAAAGGTTAAGCTGCAAGTCAAGGAAATCTTGGATGATTTCCAATTGCATTAACATAATGAAAAGGACTGCCCACATCTTTTACATATTTTTATCTCTATCGTGACTTGGTTTTGGGTGGTAATCATACTGTACACAACCTTTCAGACACCCACTTGAATAAGTAATCCAAAAGTTTGATCCAAAGCCCAGCATTTTGGGTGATATTTCTTTACATGTGGTATGAGTTTGTGCTTTTTATAGACCTAGTCCATCATAAGGCTACCACCGCATTCTGCCACTGCACTCATGTTTTCAGTCATCATTGGATTAAGCTCTTGGATTAACAGTCAACTTCTCAGTTTATTCTCAATCCCAGTTAAACCAGTAGCAGCAGCTGTAACTGTGCCTTGTGCAACTCCATACAGCCTTTATTTATCCCCTTCTTCAGATTCAGGATGTCAAGCAATGGACAGGGTGCATTATTCAAGCAGTGCGCTCCTGTGCAGCACCAGCTTTGCAGTCAGTCACCTCGAGATGCGCCGCACACGCTTCTTTCAAAGCTTCACACTGTAAATCACCCCGAACACCCAAACAAGTTGCTGTTGTCATTGATTTACATGAGCGACAGGAGCGAGACACAGCCGACTCCGCAGTAACACTGCAGAGACGTTTCTTCCCAAGTCAATTCAATACCTGCTGCATGACGATAGATTAAACAAGCATGTGTGAGCCCTGGATACATATATTTTTTAAAAAACAACAAAAAAAAGCAAAGAAATGAGACAAAATGTTCTTGCACACACCACAGCTTAAAGTTTTAAAAGACATGAACCTCCAGAGGGATTCAGTAGTAGAACTAATCCTGCTTTAAATCAAGCCAGCACTTTTTTTTCTCTCGTAGATTTCCTTTTTACAACAAGTGATCCATCATAATCAGTGCCAGGCCAATCCTGCCAAGCAACAGAGGGAACCCTACATGGTCTTAGTCAGCGCAGGCTGGTCCAATCCAGTCTGCAATATAACAGGTAAGGCACGTAGTGAAAGGTCACAAAGTAATGATGCTGGTGCAGCGAGAAAAAACACAGTCTTCTGGTCGGACAAAGAGGTCCCAGAGCAATCTATGGATACAACTGCCAAGAGGGAGCAACAATAATTTACTCAATATTTGCATTTATTGGTAAATGTCTGAATAGATTTTGTTTTTATGTGGCAAGAAATTCAAGAACTTCTGGCTGATCAAATTTGAGCAATCATTTTGGAGCATATATTGTAAAAAGAAATGCACGCACTATCCTCCAAAGGTTTAAACTGCAATAGGATTTCTGCTCTGTAAGACTAGCATTGCAATTTGTTAGGCCACGGCGCACCAATCATTTGGTCAGATATCAGAACTGGACATGCTTTCCTTGAATTATCTCTTAAATCAGCTCTGACCAGTGATTCACATTTTCCCCTCAGTCAATAAATGTACCAAGATAAGAACCTGCACGATTTTCTATCTATCAATGTCATTAACAGGAACATTCATGCATTTTTCTGAGTCTAATAAAAATCTAATAAAGGTTGGGAACAAATGATTTGATGCGTAAAAGATAACCCTTTAACTACTTGATTTCCTGTTGAATTGAAAACCACTACCTTTACAAAAAACTATTGTGTGATAGTCTTTGTTTTCGGAAATCCATTTTGGCCTGATCAATGCATCTCTTGTTTACAAAATAAAATAAAATTAACAATTTGCATCTTGAAAGCAGATTGTGTCAAAGAGTCCAACAAAACATAACACAAACTGTGAGGCCAGGCATGAAGCCTCTCCGAAATAATCCATGAATAATAAATATTACTAACCTGTTATTAATCTTTAAGCAGGTACTGTGCACAAAGAATATGTTGCATATTGAGTTTCAAACACTCCCACCATGCATGGTGTCATCCATGTGTTGTTCGTATGTATGACTTTGGTCATGCTGCACTACTCTGCTTACATAAGTAAACTAAAAAGGTAGCTTGTTCACCTAAAATACACTCTACCACTTTCAGAGCCGTACTATCATCGCTTCTTTACATTGGCTAAAGAGAAAGAATCCCTTCTGTCCAATCACTCTTTGGAAAATCTCATTGAGAGGATAACCCGAGGGCAGCCTTCACCAGAAGGAGCAAGAAGGAGGAGGCCAGTCTGACCTTTTTGCTGCGACATGTTCCCTTACATCTGCATGAGCAAAAATCTCGCCCATTATTGCTACAAATTCAAAAAGGAAGTACGGATTACACCTCATTATTCCTGTCGTGCCTTTTGGTCATCTTTAGAAAGGGTCAGTCTTCTTGCATAATTGTTTGCGGATCCTACTAAGCTCATTGACTGTTTGTCACTAATCCTTGCCCACCAAGTTTGCACTTTTGTGTAAACAAAAGGACATCTGGAAGTTTCTGTGTGTTTGACTATGCCTCCCTCCATGTGTATAATATAGACAATTTCTATATTTTACCTGCAGAGTGGCTCGGCAGTGGGCCTGCATTGGATTCTGCCTTCAGTATGACAGCCTCGAGTTGACAAAATTTGTTTTCCACTATATTTATCTGCTGCTCAGGTAGGCACAATGCAGTCAAACACCTACCAGACTAATAGTAGCTTATAAATTCTAGTTTGAAAACATTAGTACAGTGTTGCCTTGTAGTAGTGACGAGTGGCCACTTTTAGCTTGAGTCTTTGCTTTTCTTGCATTCAAATTTTGCAGACACGCAAATTTGTCTTTCTTCTAGATATGAGGAAAAAATATTTCTGCCACAACCTGCTCATTTCTACTCAGGACTCAAGCGTATTGGAAAATCTATTGCTACTTGTCTTCAACCTGAGATCGAGTGGCCCTTAAATCAGCAGCAGTGTACACAGAGTTCTGCATTCACAGCCCCTGCCCAAAGCTCAGGACCACGGACAGCTCTGTGGTAGCGGCAAACAGAGGGAACAACTGGGATGACTGTCCTCATGCCAAAAGCCCACTGGTGCAAAAGCCGGACCAGATGAAATGCTTAATTGGTCAAGAAGTGAACTGTAAACATACAAACATGCAGCATGTGTGTTACTGGTCCTTCCTGTGTATGATCTGGTTAGTGCTCGAAATGTAAAACCAACTACCCGGATCCATTTGCTACACATCCTATGCTATAGGAATAATAATTTGTTAAAGCGTTTTCTCCATACTAATACCAAATATGGAGCAAAGGATATATGCAAATTTGGCAACTATGTAAATATCAATATCACTTGTTGAAGGAGTTATGAACTGCCTCTATGCTGCAGCCAGCACATTCTCTCATTAGGACAGCTGTAACAACAGCTTCTACAGAGTCAGACTAATCAATTGATTTAGGTCCTTTTTTGTTTCTTTCCTGTTGTGTATTTGTTGAGTTTGCTGCTTTTGACTAGAATCATGCCACCATATGAAAAACAAAGGTAAAAATAAAATGTTCTGGAGAAAAAAAAAAAAAAAGAGAGAGAAAGAATGAAACGCTGGCTCAGCCCGTTGTAGAATATAAAAGATAAACATCTAATTTTGGGTTTTCCCATAATACTAATGGACGAGAGTCCATGTCCAATATAAATTAGATAAGGCAGCCAAACTTTGAGGAGATTCTCTGCCTTAATGTGTGGAAAATGTGAGATATTGCAATGGAAGCAACTCAAACACAGCCTTACACCTCCTCTTTAGTTTCTCTAAATTTATTCAACATGGCAGTTTTTGCTTCTTCTTTCCCCCTGCGTGATTTTACCGCATTCTGTACATTATTTTTTTTTTTCCCTGCACGTAGGCCTTTCGCTTTACCGCCGCCTACAATGAAATGTTTACTACCGTGATGGTGCAGAGGCATTGTCACGTTGTGCCCAGGTGAAATCGCCCCTTCAGATAGAGGAACACGTCGCCCGGTTTGTGTGAAACATGCAGGAAATCTGAGCAGTGAGAATTTTCCCCAAATTCTGACATTCAGCAATCTTTTCCCAAGGACACCTCACCAATATGCACATTGCCTTTTATTATTATTATTTTAATTATATATATATATTTATGCCGCAATGAATCAGCCTTGGAGCAGAGCCTCTCTGCCTGCAGAAGCCAGATTGCTTACATGTAGAGGTAGATTAGTGGATGCGCTTAGGGGCCAGGCTGTATGAGGCTACAGCTCCCAGACCCTCAGGGTGACGGAGGGGATGCATTCAGAGGGAGGGGTGAGCAGGTGTCTGTTCCAGTCCTTACCTAAAATCGCTATACGGGTGAATGATCCAGTATCCGGCCGTCTGGACCCTCTCTTGCTCTTTCTCCACGGCTTTCTGACTGCCGAACATTCGCAAGGAGAACTTATTGACTCCGGGCTGCATCATCGCCCCGAATTGCCTCTGCATAAAACCATGCTGCCTGGACGCCCCGTCCAGGTCGTCAAAGCCGACCATGGCCTCTTCCCGCTCCCCCTTGAATCCCACGGAGTTGCCATGGTCCTTCGTGTTCTGGCTCCCCGTGTTATTTTTCTGTATCGAGTCTTGCCTCTGAAAAACATTGTTCCCATCCGCCTTCTCCTCCTTGTTGCTGGAGAACGAATTGGATTTGTCTTCCATGGTGCTCCGAGTTTGCCCGCTGTTCTCTTGGACAGAGCGCTCCGCCGCGTGCTCGCGAGAGAGGACCCGCCGTGGGCTCTGCTGATTCTTCTCGGTGTCCTTCAAACTGTTCGGCTTCTCTTGTCTTCAAATGCGAGTGCTGCAAACTGAGACGGAGTGCACGGGAGCCCGGTGGATCAGGTTTCTTGGGTTACCGCCATCTACCGACGGCCCCGGCTCCTGCCGTGCAGCGTCTGTGCTTCATCCCTCACTCCGCACGGCACTGCGGTTTAACTGGCACATGCTCCTGCACCTTATTTACATAATGCTACAGGCGAAATGTGGCCCGTGAGATCCCTCTGTCCTCTTCTCCGAACATCTGTCAGACAGGAGGGAGGGGAGGGAGGGATGCATTAAAAATAATAGTTTTTTTGTTGTTAATTTATGTTTTATTATTTCATCACGATAAAAAAAAATTATGTAAGTTTGATTGACTCACAGTAGTATTTTTCAGTGGGGAGAATCATCATTTTAATGTGTTGAACTTTTTCACATTGTGCCAAATTTTAATGGAATATTTTTGCAGTATAGTAATAATAAGGTGCCCAATTGGGAAGCAGAAATAAAGGGAAGCATGTTTTGTTTGGTTGGTTTTTACAAATTTTTATCTGGTAAAGGTGTGTCATGCATATGAAGTCTGGTTCAACACCATACTTTGTTGAACCACAACAAAGTATGTAGCTGAGAGCACACCTGCATGTATTCAGGGGTGTTTCTCTACCAGCTTTCCACCGCTGGACACTTAAATTGTTGCCCATTTGATCAAAAAGGTCAAATTCGGACAAATTGGAAGGAAGGCTGAAAAAGAAGTCTCCCACAGCATTATATTACCATGAAAGTGTTTCACATGTCCAGGGAACATTGTGTTCAGGGTAGGACTCCACAATATGTGGTAGTACATTACTAGTAAAGTTATCAGGACTGTTTGAAGGCAATGACGATTGGCTGTGAAGATGACTTTGAATTTATCCGTGTGATTAGAGTCAGCCATCTATGTATTTCTGGAATTATTTTTGATCTGTATTTTAGATCAACTACCACACAGTGATAGCCAAAAACATGCCATATAAATCAGATTCACCGCTTAGAAAGGCACATGATATTTGTATCACTCTGAAATCGTAAATATGAGGAGAAATCAAAAAAGGGAAAAATGTGCATGTGTGGATTTCCGTTGCATGCGTTTAATTTTTTTTTTTTTCTTTGAAGGAGTTGCTTGGTTTGTAGGGTCCATTATTCCGTTTTCATTTAATAAAAAATAATAAGAAAAAAAACTTTGCACAGCACATTCAAAATATTACATGCAGCCAAATTATTTTTTTCACATTTTTGTTTGAGCAAATTAATGAAGCACATTGTATCCTATCCTTTCAAAAAAAAAAAAAAGAAAATAACCATCACTGCTTCTGCACTGTGGAATTACATCCACATACCACACCACCTTCACTGGTCGTTTCAATGGCTTTACCAAACCACATTTATTCGTGTGTATCACTGGAGAGGGCATTAGCTCAGATATTTGTTGCGTGTTTGGATGTGGATTATGATGTAATGATCCAAATGTTATCGTAATTGAAGCAGACATTCCTTAATTTTTTTTATGTGTTCCCCCCTCCAACCCTACCTCACTCTTGTCAGCTGGTTCGGGTTGAGTTGGATTAGCTGGAATGCCAACTGTCTCCCCATGCAAAAAGCTTGTGTAACTTTGGCTACTCTGTGAGTGATGCTGGGAGGGGCAGCGCGGGAGACAAATGTTGCATAACATTTTATGGCTTTAACTAATGCTGATATTGACCAAGTACAAAAGCTAAATGGCCCCACTCACATGTCCAGAAAATAAATAACTGCACACTGAAATGCACTTTGTGTCAGTTTTAACTTCATAATGCAGAAAACCTTAGCACAAACACTATTTTGCTACATTATCTTAGTGCATGTCTAAAATAATCCCAGACAAATTTAGGTTGATGTCATATGCATAACATACAGAAAATGGTGACTGTAATACCCTTCTTTCTGCATGATAAACTGTGTCCTTGTTTCTTCTGATGGTCTCATTTGCCCTTCTGAAATTGCATTTACTGACTTAGATTGCATCCAGTCGTCTCTGCTTACAGTCAATGCCTCAAGTGGACATGAAACAGTTCAGATCCCCTTTGCTTTGCCGGGTATTGCTCATGCCACAAAGAGGCAGGAGAGCAGCACTGTGTTTCAGCCCCAAACTTAGGCCTCGTTTTCTTTATGTTTTGCAGGAAAAAAACTAATTATTTTGTATTTATCTTGCTCTTAGCATTTCTATAGTCGATTAAGCAAAGTTGATTATTATACTTAGTCAATTCTAGATGCAAAAGTGTTAAAACAGCGATCCACATGGAACATGAACAACCTAAGAGTCTAACATAAAGTAAAAAATGCAAATTCACTTCGTTTTCTTCAGTCTCTTGTCTTATGACCGACGACTTTAATTAAACTGTGATTGGGTAAGGGACTACGGTAGTGTTGTAATAGGATTGCGAGCTTTGGTTTGTGTCCAGTTGAGTCCAGCAGGGTATCATGGAGCCGAGGGATAAGGGTGAGGTGTTGGACGGGGACCAGCTTGAGCTGTAGGGCTTGCTTAATCTGCAAAAGGACTTGAACAAAGAGCATTATCAGTCAATAAGATAACTATGAGAAAGTGGTTTTAGGATTGCAAATATTTGGAGCATTTTAGTAAAGGACAGGAAAACAAATAGTGCATACTACTTAATACTGGTAACTTGGAGAAGAATATTTAATATTAATATGGCCTCTAAGTCGGGTCCGACCTCCGAGTCGGGACTGTCTGAAACAATCGCCTGTAGAAAGTACAGAGTACATTTCTTGGACTTGCTACAAAATGAATCCTCTATTAAGAGGCAAGTGTTGTCCAATCTTCATACAGGTGCGTCCTTGTAATTCTGTTTCGGAAAATCCTGAATCAGTATACTTTAAAGACTAGGAAATAAATGAAGACTACTCATATGTGAACATTGGTGATGTAGTTTTGGAAGACATTGAATCATTAAACTTGGAAGTACCCAGTCAGACTACTGTACAGGCCTCTGAGTCCCTCTGTTAAAACTACCCCACTTCAAAATGGCCACTGCCTTATGTCCTTCATGACTTCCCTGAAACTGGATGATTGATTGCCATTAATAGGCAGGACCTAAAACATCCACTGTGAAACACAACGGACATTTTATATTGCAATTCTCAATTCTGCCACAGGATGGAGCAGTTTCCCCTATGGGGTGAAAAATTTATAAAAAGCTGAATATTATAAAAAGTATGAAGGTTATGAATACCAAGAGATACAGCTGGCATTAGGAGAGCAAGCGGAATAGTATAAAAGTTGAATGGTGAAAATAGCGCAAAGTATGCAGGAGAAGAAGAGCGGCGAAATTAACGAAGCAAAAGTGGAACTCAATAGTCTGAATGCCTACAGAATTCACACTAATAAAAACTTATTTCTGCATTAATTTTCAGATAAACAAAAAAAACAGCAAAACAAAAGAAAATAAGCATCCTGCCACTTGTAAATACACTACTCCAGAGTGAGTATAATATACTGTAGAACTAACACACACAGCAGGATGCAGCCAGTCCTAATGCCATACTGGGCTGAATGCCTAAGCTGGATGTCACCCAGTTTTTTCACCTGATCTAAATTAGCTCAAACACAGAGACTTTAGAGATGATCACTCCAGAATGTTTTTATGGAGAAATGTTTGGAACACTTCTACAAACTTTACATACAATGTATGAAAATGATTAACCTCTGGGCCCCCATATCCCAATTAGTAAAATCATAACATTTTATTTGTGTATGCATATTTAATGAACAGAATAAACAGAATTAACAGTTATTTTTCCAATCTACTGTATTTGTACTCAAAGAATAAAGCTTCGAAGATACTGCCTTGCCGTTGCTTAATTTCTTCTTGAACAACCTCGTTGAAAAGAAGTGGACAAAGTTCAATGCAACACCTGGCGCAGCTCAGATAAAGCAACTCGGCTACACGCACCTTTGGCCGGGGGAAACATATGCCTACATAGTGGATCAGGTGTTGATGGACCATTGACAGCCTTTCACTGCCTAATTCCAGATTTGTGCCATGCACAATGTCCACTTGCTAAGCGTAGTAATCCCAAAGGATTGGTAAGTATTTTTAGTAATGGATTTACTGACGTCCGTTGATCCCTTGATGGGTAGCGTCTTTCAGAACAGTCATGGAGGAGTGCTCAGCCGCCCAAGCCCAGCTAAATAAAGTGTTCATCAATGCATGTGTCAGTGTGAGGCTTGCAGATTTGTCACTTGGTTGCTTTCTGCTGGCTTAGGAAACCTGCATCAGGTTGCAAGAAGAATTCTGCAACTTGACAAAAATTCTGCAGAGCAAATCCTTTCATAAAAAGACTTCAGAATGGTTTTCATCTGCCTGAATGTTTGTAAACTAGTATATTAGCTGCAGCACTAAAAACTATTGTCAAAGAATTTTCCAATCAGGACCTTTTTGAAGAATAGTCCGAGTCACAGCCCAATACCTAATTAGAAACAATTATGTATACTTGAAAACTCAAGTTGCTTTAAAGTGCATTAAAATAACGCTCTACATTTTGTCAGTATTACATGGCCAACAGAAGAATCATGATTGTGTTCCACTTAACTCTCTGGTGATGGGTCAGATGCTGCAGTGTCAGTTTTTCTTGGGACCAGCAGATACTTTGTCTGGAGGACAGACATTTGTTTCCAAATAGATATTTGAATAAATGCAACATTTTCTCTCTTTATTTTTTATTACATTTTTTATTATGAGCAAAACTTGCTGAAAAAGTTATTTTCCTGCCTTCTAAGCTTACAACTGGGTTTATTGCTTCAGAAGTGTTCCACACATCTCTTCTGGACACCCGACATTGTCAAAGCACAGCAGAGCAGGTCACATGACAAAAACAGAAAATAGAAAAATAGTCTCTCTTCACTGTGACCATCACCGGTGTAGATTAGGGAAAACTCAGACCCTTGGTTCAACAAAAATAATGTGCCTCGTATAATATGAAAGTTTGTAAAATACACGCATTCAGGTGCCAGTTTTAATATCAACCAACACACATTGCAGCTTTATGGAGCTCACTGGATCCAGCTGACAAAAAATAAAAAAGTAGACCAATAACAGTTATTGAAATTTTACTTTGGACTGAGATTCAGGTAGAAAATAATAATAATAATAAAAAAAAAAATCCCTTAACTTTCAGCAATGTTCATGCTACTTAAGTGTTTGCTTGACTAGTCTGATTCAGGCACTGTTCAAGGCATCTTATTTTCTACTGTTTTTTGGTTTTTTTTGCAGAACTCTTGAGACGGGGTATACCAAATTGAAGCTGCAATTATTACCAACGCAGCTTTTGTTGCCATGTACGGATGCAGAAAGTTAGTATTGTCAATGTAAGCAAAACAATGTTTAAGATCTGTTCATCTAATAGGGCTGTTGTCAAAGCCTAAAGTTCTTTTTGTAGCTGCCCCAACCTGATATAGAGAGAGTAATAGCAGAAAAGGCAAAACGGCAGCGTGGATCTAAAATTTCATATGTTTATAAGTGTTCTGTGAACTGTAAAATTACATAAAGTCTAAAAAGAGAGACGGCCCCCATGTCCTGCACGGTGATTCTGGATGACGCATGATAGTTGATACCCTCCCCTGCCAAACTATTGCAGTTTTTGAACGCTGCCGCCCTGTGCGTGTGAGGGTGTGTGTGTGTGTGTGTGTGCGTGTGTGTTCTGCTCAGCCAATCAATAAAATATTTGTGACAATTTCACAAACGGCTGCGAGGCTGTCATAACATGTCAGTTCCAAGTTAGCGCGCCTGTCAGTGATTGGTTTCTGTAAAAGCCCCTGTGGACTGCGAACATATCTCACAGTGGAATGATTTTAACACTAACTTTAAATACTAATTTTTTCCATTTAGTTTGATTTAAATAATTGACTTATTTTAGTGAGGAATATTTTCCCTGGAAAAACTGAACACAATGGGAAGAAGCATGTCTGGGATGTGTGCACGCTGTTATGAAGATAAAGCTCCAGAAAAAAAACAAACCAAAAAAAAAAAAAAAAACAATAGCTGTGTTTCTGGCTGGTGTGAGCCTGAGATGAGTCTGAATGTTTATTTAAAGCTCAAAAAAGTCAAATCGCCTGAGCGCTGAAAGCCAGAGATTTTTTTGGCCGTTTGTAAAATCCATTAGTAATCCACAGTGATCTGAAGCATAACTGAGCAGTGGAAAACACAGCCAGCTGCAGGCAGACAGAGACATTCATGTTTGTGCAGTTGAGGCACTGAACGAGAGGAAGGATTTTTGTCAACTGAATGAACACATTGTGTTCCTTTGTCAAATTTGGGTAAACACTGTTCCGTATTGGGCGCTACGTGCAGCTGGTGACGTCACCTTTTTCATTCATCCGTCTCCTGTCTTATCTGTCTTTCTTCATCCAAGTGGTCCTCTAAACTTCTTTTTTCCCCCTCTTTCCAACCTCCTGACACATTTTCGGCCACCTCAGCACTCTCTTGCTTCCTAATTCTGTCACGGCACTAAAGCTTCCTGGTGCTTTGGTCTGCTGCCTCAGCAGAAGACCAAGGTGAATGCTCTCCAGAGGAAAAGGCTCCCTGCAGGTTTACCTATTAACACACCCGGCACCCTCACCTTGGAAGAGTGACAGCATTCAGACTTGAATATGTGTTTTGCATTTGATCGTAGAGGAAGCATGGAAATGAATGTTCACTCCTACGAATGCTGCTGTGTGATCAGAATTTCCATAAATCCTTCAGAGCTGGTTAAGGCAGAACGTGTCTGCGTGCACTTAAAGGTGTAAACAGGAGGAAAATGTCCAGTGCAGAGATGATTAATATGAAATTGATGCTCTTAACCTCTCAAGTTGCATGTTTCTGCTCAAGCTATGAAAAAAATAAAAAAAAACTTAACCCCAAAATGGCCTCAACCAAATATTTTTCTTGAAAGACTCAATAATACCTGCGTCTGAGATGCACATTATCAATAAAACCTATGTGAAGGTTTTAAATCTCAATAAAATGTTTGTATTGGTCTACTGAGTATAATTCATAAAAAAATACTACTTATTCTTAGAATAAATACTACTATGAATACTTCTGTTCTGATTTCTAATAGTCCCAATGAAATTAAGTGCAATAGTTCTAATTGGACTAATGCAAATAAATGCATAATTATATTGTCTGAACCTTCTTAAATTTCTATCATTTTTAAGTAGCATACTGTGTCTTGCAAAAACATTTATTCTTCTTGAGAAGGTTCATATTTTACAATTATTTTTGAAAGATTACGTGTTTCAATGGATCGTGATTTTCCCATAAATAACTTTTATTACTGATGAAAATAGTACAAATCTGGTGGTCATTATGTCTTCATTCTCCTGATCAAATATGTCCAAATCTCAGTAAAACGTGAAAAAAAATGGGGTTGTAACTATGTCTTATAATTTAGACATATTGTCTAAATTGACTGAAACAAGGACTCAGAGGGGATGTATTCTGTGCAGATAATCCACACACTGTAGCGTCTTCTGCAGTCGAAGGAAAACAGGAGATGGGACGAGAGAGGACAAGAGAGGACAAGAGCAGCTTTAACACCTCAAACCAGCACTTCCAGTGAGCGGTGTTGGGCTGAATTACTGTTAAATGTTGGGTCTAGTCATGTCAGTCTGATGAGATAAGTGAGTCATTATTGATTGAATCATTACCTCCAGATTGAACTGGGGCATCCTGCCATTGCGAAGCACTTAATTATTCATGAGGACGAGCTTGACGGGTTTACACCTGGAAACTCTCTCCTAAAGACATAATAAGAAATGTAAACCATGTTACTTAAAAGAAAAAGGAATTCCACAACTGGCAAATCTAATCTATTTCCTCTATTTAGATGCAGTGGGATGTGAGGCCCAAACACAGCCCCATGATTACATTCTAATTAATCTTTAACAATTTACAATGATAAGCAACTTATCTTAAATCACTGAGAAATAAACATCACTTCAGGAAATTACATGTTTAATCAGAGGTGGGTGTACTTCACCAAACCCGATTCTCGAAGGTCAATTAAACATTAAAGGATTCTGATTGGGTGGCTGTGACAAGGAGGTTCTTATCGCACTTTGTGAAGGACAGAGGACACCATAAATATTCAATTGGCTTAGATAGCTGTCGCAATTCAAGACGCACCAACACCTGATTATTGAGATTCGGGTTGTAATTAGTTTTAATGTTTGTGGACACGGTTTAAACTGAGTCTTAAAATATTATAACTTATTTCTGTGCTCACTCTGAAAATTAGAAGGAAAAATAAAAAAAGTCAGCTAATAAAGAAATTAAGGTCGACATAATAATGAGGCACTCGAATCAAGAACACCCTCTCAAATCAGGACTTGACGATCGGAGGAAAGTTAAAATTTGTGGTCGTTTCCACTTTTTTCTGTCTATGTAACTATACATTCTCATAGAAATGTTGTTTTTTTTTTTGTTTGTTTTTAATCTACTTATTCACATTTTAAGAATAACATATGGTACAAAAACAGAAACACACTCATTCTCTAAATCATTCAGCATGTAGGCCTAATGTATAGTCATCTTTACTCAAAACCATTATTCGAACAGTGTTGCTGAGAAATCTTGCCAGAGTCTAGCCCGCTGATGAAAGGCTAAGCAAAGGATATGTTTCAGCTGTAAAAAATTTGGGGAATTCTGAAACAAATTTTGGCAATTTTATGTTCGGCACTGTAGGTTTATTTTTTGCTTTTCAAATTTCAGTGGCATATAGATCACACTGAAGCATGTGCTGCAAAGGGGAGCTTGTTTTTTTGACACCTGGATTAGCAGATCATTAGGATTAAACCATTGACATGAGCTGGAACTTCTTAAATCTTTGAAAGCATTGTTGGATTGGTCGTCACAGCAGCATATTCATGAAGTTGAACGTGCCCTGTAGCAGGCTCAGAAAATGTAAATGAGATTATAAGAAGAAATTCAGCAGACTTCTGTAATAAATAGTAAAACCATGGCTGGCTCAGGAGCACAACAAGTTATTGGAACATTAATAAAATGTCTGACTCAACATCCACTGAGAAGAAATGTCAGGTTTTATTGTGTCTATTTATTCCAATCTCTCTCTAAAATGATAATAAATGCATCTTTTTTTTTTTTTCTTAAAGCAGAAAAATTATCCATGGACATTTTTGTATGTTTTGCTTCTGCATGGTCCAAGGTTGTTTCTTTAAGGTAATAATGTGCAAAATGTGCATCTCTGCTGGTTTCAGCATAGCCTATGAGCCAGGTAATACCATGTTCATTCATATAATTAATGCTTCAGTCATAGATGATTACACACGTGGTGCTGCTTCTAATTAGCACTGGGACTGCTGCAATTTTTCCGGCCGGGTTCTCCATGCTTCATGCAACAGAAGATCCCAGCAGCAAACTTGAGGAGAAATTGCTTTCCAGCTCTGCTCTGTTACAACATTCTTGTCGTTACTGGAAACAAGGTAATCAAACTGATCAAAGTTAATTCCTGTTGCAGAAGAGAATACTTTTTTCACTTGTAAAGCATCAGAGCGTCTTTGTTTATAAACCCAGCTCTTCTCATGCCAATAGGAATTACTTGACACATTTTGAAGAGGAAAAAAAGCAGTCTGTAAAGTACCATTTTTTGCATATCGAATTAAAATTTATATTTTGAAGGATGGTCGGCTAGGTAGGAGTATATTGCTACATTGTGCTCTCTTTCAAATTTAGTTCTCAATTATTTAGTAAGAATTTCACTTTGAAGAGGCATCAATTTATTTTCCCCCATTTTGTTATTTGTATAATCTTATCCAGTGAATTCTCTAGTCTAAGAGTGGAGTGCACATATATTTTAGTAATCAGATTTACTGCAAACTGGTCATAAATTAAATGCAGCATAATGGTTGCCATTGTCTGGGCAAGAAGGTTTTCATTCATGGCCTTTTTTTATAGCATTAAGATGCATGGTTGGTTGTCACCTGTGTCTCCGTTGGACTTGTGATCGACTGGCACCTGTCAAGGGTGTTTTATATTAGTTTTGTGTCTTTGCCAGGTCTTTTACTTTTGTTCTGGGATTTATTTGCGCATTTCTTAGGCAATATACATGAATCTCTTAATGTGATGATTGGATGTTTCCATGGTTTCTATACACACATACAGATTTACATTGAAAGAAAGAAAAATTCTAGAGGTTCTCCTTTGAGAAGTTATTTTGGATTACTGACCTAAAGCAAATAAATAAATAAAGTCTGACTGTGCAAAAAATGGTTCCAAGTTTTGGATTTTATTTTTTCTATTATTAAAGTCTTCTGTTCAAATGCCTTTTAAATTATCATGAAGCTTTACACTCTCCAGCTAAATTTCTTTGCCTTTCTCGAACGTCAAGAAAGAAGTCTGACCAGTCCTCCCAGTTTGGACATGGAATTGACTACCAAGAACAAGAAAGAAATGTAATTAAATGTATTGATACCAGTTGTGTCCCATGGCTTCCTCTTGACTTTTACATTTTAATCAGGGTCCTATGGTAGCAGTACAAATGCCTTCAATTCAAGATTTGAAAAAGTCACATTCTGACAAAGGGACAGTTGTGTTTGACTTGTGTTTCTTACTTGTGTTGGTAAGGTAGAGGAAAGAGAATGTAATTCTCATATGATCTTTGTCATTTTTTGTACAACTACTGTTGGGGGTTGATTGTATTTATTCCACAACAGATTTTTGTTAAGAATACTAGGATTTAAACAATTCCTCTTTTCAGAACTAATTTACCAAATGAAACCCTTTGTGCAGAGTACATTTGATGCTGGTGGCTACAAAAACCCTGACGGCAAGCTGGACAAGGTCATGGATAAAATCTCAACCACTTCCTGAAACACTCCAGGCAAGCTTAATTTATGATGAAACTCGTCGCAATAGACAATTTCCAATTTTAAATACGTCGCTATAAGCTAGCGTAGAAGCAGGTTTCTGTTCCGTGTCTGGGCTCTGAATGCATTACTCCACGGGTATGCTGCTCAATGTCATTGAGTGATGAGCTTATCTCTCTACGCCCCTGAACACGTCTTCCATGTGTCAGGAAGTGAGTAGAGGGTTTGACCTCAAACCCAAAGGGCTGCGCTAGTAGTGGAGAGGTCGAAGTGAAGCTGCTAGCAGCAGCAGGAAAGAGGCAAAAAGCAGCAGAGTGTAACAGGATGCTTTGCAGCTCATGTAGATCACGCAAATTATTAGGATATTGTGTGAATCATGGAAATATTTAAGGAATATCAAATACATTGGTGACTTTTATTCACTGTTTTATAAAAAAAATAAAAAATAATAGTATTGCACAGATTGATTGCATATTGTAAAATACATACACCATTGTTACGGTATCAATGAAATCAGTGGTACAGCCAGACAGCTTTTTTGGTTTCAGGCAGACCCCGCTTATCAGCGGT
This sequence comes from Gambusia affinis, assembly GCF_019740435.1. Classification (NCBI taxonomy): domain Eukaryota; kingdom Metazoa; phylum Chordata; class Actinopteri; order Cyprinodontiformes; family Poeciliidae; genus Gambusia; species Gambusia affinis. Next base: position 9,859,650 of record NC_057884.1, on the reverse strand, counting down.
GAGCAGTAATTACAGGTGTTGATGCTTTTTCAAGCTGATTATACACTACCTGGACAGAACAACGTGGCAGGAAGCCAACACACACAAACTCCTAGAGAGCAATGCAAAATATCTGCCTTAACAAAAGACTCATATTTTTCCTCAGCAGTTTTCTAAGCACTAATTTTCTTCGCCCCACTTGTAAATGTTGAGCTCACATTCGAATAATAGCACAAAAACACCATGTTTAGTTAATGCAGAATATTAAAAAAACTCTGGGGATTTCTCAGCAGTTTAATGAGCTGAACCTTTTCAGCTATTTGCACTTTGAAATATTCATTGGGTTAGACATTCTCCTGTCTAAATATTTGGAAAACAATGAAACACTACTGGCTGGAGGCCGGGCAAACACCCTTTGGGGTTCTTTTCCTAACTTGATCATAATCTTAATCGCTTCAGTCTGTATGCGACTGTTCACTTAGTGTTAAACTCCGCTCAACTGAGTTCCTCAAAATTTGAGCAATTTTGTTACACATTTAAATGTTCTTTTATGTAATTTGCTTCAAAAACAGTCTTTAGCTGCTGTTTCTTTTCATAATTATTTAAGAAATGGTGATATGACAGCAAACTGGTCAGCTATTATTGGAATATATTTGATCTCTCTTCAAAACGTCCAGCAGCAGTGAAAACAAAGCTGTTATTCCATATTTACAGCACTGGATGGTTTATGGAAATTACTTTAATCTGTTCATTGGTATAAAGGAACTGCCATTTTGATAATTAATCTGCCCGGCTTCGGAGGGGGGGAGCCGAGGCCCAAACCCGCCGATGACGAGGTCCTGTTATGTGAAGGGACAGTCCTGTGCAGATGTCTGATTTGCTGCAATGTTTTCCAAAACACAAGCTGGGAGGTTAGAGCAACAAATTATGACATAATTCCCTTATATAAAAAAAACAAAACAAACAAACTGCAAAGCAATTTAAATAAATAGATGAAGTAAGTAATCTGGCAATATTGTTTCTAGAAATCCTTTGAGGTTTTTTTGTTTGTTTATATATATATATATATAATTTCTAGCTTGTACTTATAGAAATATTCTTACTTGCACTTTTTTAAAATTACCAGAGTAAGAAAGAAATTGTGATGAACTCACAATAACACTTGCTAAATATAAAAAATAAACCTAGCAAGACATGGTAAGACCTCCATGGCAGACCTAGCAGAATTGCAAAGATACACAACTCATGAGGAACATTGAGGAAAGAGCCATTCCACACTGCTTACTTTTATGGAAAACTGGCTCTTTAAAAAGAAACAAAAATGTCCAGTATTTTTTAAATGGAAAACTTGCCACTTTCAGTCATATTTGAAAGAAAGCCTCAAGAAGTTTTGCTTAGCGTTTCGTTTCTCCTGATGTATGAGATATAAGAAACATATAGAAGCATTCTTTTCTCATCAGATGAAACCAAAATAAAATTTGACAGTCCTGCTCATCACCCTGGGTGGACCATCGCTAAATGAAACATGGCATCATACTGCTGGCATGCCGTTCTTCCACAGAGGGTAGCTTTTAGGAACTGAAGGGATTACGGACAAAACTAAATGCATGATGAAACTTGAAGAATCCCAGAGCCACAATGGAATGGCTTAGATTGGAGTACATCCTGTGTCGCACTCAGGGAAAGTCCACAATCTTACATCAAGGTGCCATGGGTACCAGGTAAAAATGTTTGGTTCTGCAGCCAAAGCCCAACTTGCAGAACACTATCAATTTATAGGCTACGGCTCCAATGAATGCAAACTGTCGCTGTATATCAGAGTCAGCGTGTGCCGCTTCCAGACACTGACTGATGTTATAAACATGAGAAGGCTTTCAACAAAATGAGCTTTCAGAGTCAGGACATACACTGATGGACTGCTCTCAACTTTTTTTTTCAATTAAGGATGTTGGCTACTAAATATACAAGAAGGTCCTTTAGAAACTAAGTGGGAAATTCTACAACTCAAGAATGGAAGCAGCATGACATTTGCATTACAATCCATGATGCTTCCTCAGTAGTGTCCGCCGTTTTGCCTTGTGTGTTCAGAGACACGGTTTTGGATTGCGGCAAGATGAAAAACTCACTGTGCAAGTACTAGGCTGTCCTGCAGAGTGCAACAGGAACAGCAGGGAAAGAAAACAACAGCTGGGAGGCACACATGACTGAGAGGCCACCACGGGGAGTGAGCCTTATCGTGACTGATAAGCCCATACATTGGCCTAATTGATGGCACTATTCCAAGCAGACCTATCAGTTTGACACAAACACATATGCACATGTTGGCATAAAAATGCACGCATGAATAAACACCGTTCACCAAGCGAAAAGCACAAACGCTTCCCTCAAAGCAGTTGTGTGTTGACTGTATCCGGTCGCCGTATTTCATGTTCTACAAAATTCCTTCCTTTTGTTATCTCTTACACAACTACAGAGGGTGCCTGTCACGATATTTGGTTTGACCTCGTCATCGTGCTGATAGCGCAGACCCATGTAACACGTGGTGAACATCTGGTGTAGCTACCAGTCCATCCCCTGTCCGTCTGCCAGCATCTTTACCCCGGAAGGTCAGCTGCCTACCATTTGTCGTATTTCATCTCATTACGCAACAAAGCTTTTCTTTTTTTTTTTTTGGACTTGAAAACATTTTCCCATTAATAAATTCCAAGCAGAGGTTTATCTGAAAAAGAGTTAATCCTTTTTTTTTGCCTCTAATTATTAATATCTGTAGAACTTTAGAGTGGGTTTTTTTGAAAAACTAACAGGACTGAGAGTAGCAGAAGTATCCAGATGCCGTGATATTTTCTTTTTCTATTTTTTTGGATTTTGTCACGTTGCAACACAAAAATTCATGTTTGGAGAATTTATACAAGTGGTACAAAGTGATACATATTTTTGAAATGCAAGAAGTCTCTTTCAAAATTCTTGAAACCAAAAACTTATGTTCAGCCGCCTTTAGCACCCCCCTGAACAGCCATTCCATCTAGTCGTTCTTTACAAGCTTCTCATAAAGGACAGAATTTTTTATTTGTTCTTTTTGTTGCAAAATAGCTCAAAATAAGTCCGACTGGATGGAGCAGCATCTGTGAAAAGCAATTTCAAGTCTTACCACAAATTCTCCATTGGATTAATGTCTGGACCTTGACTGAATGCACTTTAATCTAAACCACTCCACTGTATATATTGCTGTATGTTTAGGGTCATCCTGCTGGAAGGTGAACCCCCCCAGTTTTAATATTTTTGCATTCTCTATTGCTGCCGTGTCTCCTACATGGCTCAGGGATTTTTTTTTAAATTCCATCAACAATGTCTTTCTTCCTGCCACTCTTCCATTAAAGCCAGAAATGTGGAGTGTACAACTAAAGTTGTACTTTGACACACGTCCTCACCTGAGCTATGACTCTCTACAGCTCCTCCAGAGTTACCATGAGTCTTATAGCTGCTTCTTATGTTAAAGGATCGCATATCTTGGTAGATTTGCAGTTGTGCAATAATTAGTTCTCTTTTTAGCATGACAAGCTGGACAGTGCTCTGGGAAATGTTCAGACTTGTGGAGAACTTTAAACTTCTCCACAGACTTACCCCTCACCAATCTGCTGTGCTGCTTAGCTTCACAAAATTTGTCAAGGGATTAAATTTCACACAAGTAGGCTGAATGCAGAATGCACAAGTGTTTTCAGGTTTTTAGTTTTTAAAAAGTTAAAATCATCCGTCATTTTTCTTTCACTTCACAATTCTGTGCTTCACTGGGTTGGTCCACATTAGAGGTCACAACTGCTATGAGACAAAACAAAAAGTGTATTTTTGTTGTAATGCTGTATTATGTTGACTAAATAACTGATCCCATTTAAAGGCTAAAAGAGGTCAAATGATTGAATCACATGAAAATGCTGAATCCATCAGTTTGATATTAATAAAAGATGTAATGCACGGTTATGTTTATTTTCAATGGTTTTGGGAAAACGCCCCCCTGCCCTGTACACTGACATGCTCTAAAAAGGTCAGCTTGAGGCCAACATCTTTACACAGCAGAGGCTACAGGTCCTTATCCGATCAAAGATTTATATTCATTAGCGAGGTGTCCTCCCCTGCAAGAGATCGTCACTCTGTGGGAGATGTCAGCATAAGTCTATCAACTTGACGTCAAAATGTTAAGTAAAAATAAAAGATCTCAAAAGACATACAAGTGGCCAATCAGTTTTGATTGCAATTAATCATTTGAAACATAAAAAGATTAACTCTGAATAACGTTTGGTTATTTAGTCAAGCAACTACAAAAGTACAAACATGTGAGGAGTCACTAAGAAACAATGCATCCAAGAAATGACTGGGTAGAAACAATGAATCGGTCATCAAAACAGCCAAAAACCAGTGCATTTCTCTCAACCACAGCAAAATGGTCGTTAGAAATTGTATTTTTAAAATATTCAGACAAATATGGTGCTTCTTGCATACAGCAAATGAAAAGGTACTGTTCCCTTTGTTTTTAGCTTGGTAAATCTGAAGACCAACAAACTGTTTGGAAAGTGTGGGATCAGATTTACTGATCTGATCCCACATCAATACAAAAAAATACTACCGGTAATCAACGTTTAAGACTAGACTTGCCAGTGAAAACTTTGGTAGCCAGGCGGGAGCGGCTGAAATTTGAAAATCTTGCAGTCAAATAAATAGGGAGATGCAAACTAACGTAGAAAATTTTCTACAGCTGCTTAATTGAACAAACTATTTATGAATTTATTGTGAATAATAATCCCACACTGCGCTCTAAAGGGTACTTGGCCTAACGTAGTTAAATGACTGTAAATACAGTGAGAGGAAGTGAAAGGAGGAGTATCCTCTAAAAGCCCATCAAGAGTCTATAGAAAACCCGCTGGACCTTGAAGTGAAAAACTGTGCTCATTTTGTCATTCTGTCAGTCTCGTAAGTGTAAAACAATGAAAATCTGTTACTAAAATAAAAGCGCTGCAAGAAAGATTTTCACAAGGAATGGTTCTTCTGGCACTAACCATTTCCTTCTGTGTAAATTGGTTGTTTTTGTACATCGTGGGTGGACTGGGATCGTTCCCAGTTCTCCTGGAAGGCTGGGCAGAAGCTCTTGAGTTTCTCAGCATTGCTCATCAATGTCCGTCAGCCAGGTACATCAACAAGTACACCGAGTGCATCTGACACTCGTCTGTAAGCCTAGAAGCGTGCCGACTCTGCTGCGTCAGGGTAAGATTTGATCACAGACTCTTCAAGTGCAAAGAAAGGACAATCCGTGTGAGCCCAGACTAAATCTGCTGGATTATGATTCATATTTTGTCCAGCAGATTTACTTCTCCTTTCAAACATGTAATGGGTAGCTGCATTTATTTTGGATATGTTCTGGTTTTAGAAAAAAAAATTACTTTGAAAACTGTAGCTGAAATTATTTTGGACAAGATCCTGAAATATACGTCTTAAATTAAACTCCTTTATTAGCATTTATCGATTTATAATATATGTCTATGTTTTTTATGAGTTTACAATAATTTATTTTTATCATTAAAACAAATAGGAATTGTTGGCATAGTGTGTGTATTCTTTAATTGAGTACACTCTCTTTTTTTAGTTTTATTTAACAGCGCTTGTCGCCCTGAATCTCTGATCAAGTGTATTAAGAATATTTTATAAATCATTTATGCCACTGGAACAATGAAGGTCACAAGCAGATAAGAAAAGATGATGAAAAGCATCTTTATTAGGGAAAGCTCCATAAATTATCTGTTACAAGCAGCCAATAAGGTTAGCCTGCAAGAACTGTCCAGTAGTACAACAAGGCTGAGTGTGTACATTTGGAAGTTCCAGTGTGTTGCGTACTGTTCACGGGGCTGTGCTACATGTGCAATACTCCAGGTGTCTGGTTCATGTACTGTAGGATACAGGCCCACTTTGTTTGGTATTTTAAGCACACGACGAGCTAAACTAGGTCTCTTTCTCCTGTATCATCATGTCTCTGTTTCAGTGTTTATGGTGGAGATTTATGAGGTTCTGTTGTCCCAGAAAATATATGTTTGAGGGCCTCAAAGCTAACGCCAGATAATACAGTAAGACGCATTCAGGCACTACCTCGTTTATCTCGAAGAGAAGTGGCATCGGGACAACATTTCTTTTTTCATCAAGATCCAGCTAAAATTTTTGTGTTTTTCCTTTTTCCCCCTGCTTTTGGATGTTGAGATTTTTTGATCAACTTTGCAAAAGCAAAAACACCTCCTCTGACACTAGCTTGTACATTTTCAAACATTACATTTCTTCTTGATCAGTCATTATGGTCAATCCCATGACAACCGCCTGGGCAGATGGCACGTAACAGATGTTCATGTTTACCGAGAACGCAAAATGTTTTCCGAATTTCAACCTCATTGCAAATAAAGGAGGAGAGAGAGAGGGGAGAAAGAGAGAGGAAGGAGAAGAGGCAGGCAGAAGACATTCCTGTTCCTATAAAGTCTCTTGCACAGATGTTGTTGCGCAATAAGTCATTGAAAATGAAAGCTCTCTTGTTAGGACGGAAACTGCCAACTGGATGGTGAACTTTGCTTTGACAGCTGAAGGAGGAAAATGCCCTGGTAGTGATGACAAACTAACTGTGAGCCCAAGGGTAAATGTAAAACATTACCCTTTGGTTCCCAAATTAAATTTGCTATATGAAATACAATGGGTCAAATAAAAAAAAAAAAATAAAATAAATAAAAAAAAGAGTTTTCTGAAGGAATAAACTGAGTTTTAGAAGGTATTCAAAATATTTCAGAGCACATTTTGTCCTACTTTAAAGTGAAAAACCAAAAAGACATACATTTTCAAATCCCAAAAAGCCTTTCAGTTGTTTTTGAAAGCAGACAGAAAGATAAATTTTCTATCTGCCATAAAATACCTTTAGTTATTAAAATGCTGTGTATATCAGATATGATACCTGAAAATGGCCTCCGTCTCTTTAAGAGGTTCCTGCACTTCCTGACACTCAAAAAGTTGATTTTGCATAATACACCATCTTCAAGATTTATCCAAGACAGTAAAGATTGTTATAAAAGGCAAAGTATAAGGTTCTCACCTGTTCACTTATTTGCTTTTAAAAACTAATAGATGCTAATGTATTGTATCATGCTGTAAAGCATTGAGCTAACAGATTGACACAAGCTCAAAGCTGCAAACATGTTGATAAATTAAACAGGTCCACCTGATAGTGCCTGAAGTGTTAGAGTGATTCTTCCAGTCTCTCCAGAGAGCTCGCTCTGCCTCCTCAGACTGTCATGCATTATTTATGAGAGCAATCTAGGTTTGCACCTAAGCCCTCTGGAAGTCACATTAAACACCTCGGGTTTTTAAGAGCGTTTAGAGACAACAACAATCAAACAGAAGTGTGACGTATCGCTACAAAGTCAATGAATCGATGCCATTAATAAGGCTTCTTTTCAATTAATGACTTAAAAAATTAGGATTGTATCATCCACTGAGGTTGACTGCATTGTTTATAATTAGAGTTGAATGTGAGTACAGGTACTTGGATCTGAATCTGACGATAGGAATGGGAATCAAATCAAATGGATTAATTTGAAATTGACTTAAGCCATATTGAATAGTTTATAATTAGATTTAAACTAGACCTATTTGTGTTGTAAAGTGGCTTGATAGGACATTTGTTGGGAATTGGTGCTATATAAATAAACCAAATTGAATAGCACAGTATATTAGGCATGACTTTGCAAAAGTTTTTAATACATCAAATAACTAAATACTTATTAGTTTAAAGATTAGCTTAAAAAAATGTAAACCTTAAAGTTAGAACTTATTATTAAAGGTTACTTTGAAACTATCAGTGCCTAAATTAGAGTCTCTTCCACATGAAATTTTGATGAGCTTACGATGAAAATTTTAATTTATTAGTTCAGTACATTTAAGTAGTAATTTTTGAAATGTAACATTACTGATATGTAATAAAAAAGTAAAATTTTTTAAATTGTAGTATTTCAGTATAATTTCCTGTACAAAGTAAATACTTAAATCTTAAGTCATTATGAAAACACTACACTCGAACTGTAACAACACAAATAACCTTGACACAAAATAACAAAATATAATTAATATGAAATCAATTTTCAAGAGTCTGCAACCTGATGAGGGCTGTATACTGCATCTGTTGTCAAATCTGTCCCGTTTCCTGTCTGGCACACGTCGGACCAGCCTCCGTCGTTTTGGCAAGGAGACAGCTACACCCACATGACATCACTGACTGAAACCAGAGTCTTGAGTGTCTCTGATGTACATGGGTCAAACACCGCCTGTCCCATCCTGTAATCAGAGACAGGGGCGATGCCAACCAGTCAGTTTAGCCAAACAATCCCATCACAGCCAAGGCACACAACACATCACGGCTACTCATTGACCCGCAACCAGGTGCCCTTGTTATTACAGCAGCACACATCCATTCTCTGCTGAGATGAAATGAGCTTCTCTGACTGTGGAGGGGAAAGCGGGGGTGGTAGTGGTGGAGGGAGCTCGTGTGCAGAGGATCAGGTGACCAGTCACATTTCTGTTTTGTCTCAATGAGGTCACACCCTCCTTTGGACAAAATTAAAATTTCAGGAAGGAGAAACCTGCTTCACTGAGATGCAATATATAAACAAAAGTTAGATCTCAATAAATAAGAAAATATACTGACAGAAGGAATCTATTTTTTATATATATATATATATCTAACTTGTTTTTATTTAGTTAAATTTATATGAAAATAATTACAAAAATGCAACAGATTATGGGTGAGTAAACTAAATCATAGCTGCCTGCCTTTCCTGATATTTTAATAGTTTTTTCTGATTGAAAACAAGGAATGACCTCAACCAAGATTCTTTCAAAATGTTTTTTAAATTCTTTTTTTTTATTTGTACTTTTCAAAGAGTTTTTAACATGTACACTCAGACAGACACAGCACATATGTTGGATTTTGCAATGCGATTGTGACAAAACATATTAGAAATGCTGCATATCCATTGACATCTGCCCTGAGATGGACTACCAACCTCTCTAGTGTCCCCCACCTCTTAGCCATCGGTAGCCAGAGATGGGCACCACATCCCTGTCCTAATCCCACGATGACCGTACGAGGATAAGAAAAAAGATGAATGTATGAAAACAAAATACACAATATAGGTAAATACAGTTTACCTATATTGATTAATGTAACTAAAAAAAACATTTATCCTTTATGCTCCTGTGTTGTCTCTCCCTCGGATCGTCTTCACTTCCTCGTTTCTTCCTGAAATTTACATTCAGTTCAGAACAGGGGTGTCAAACTCCAGTCCTCGAGGGCCGCTGTCCTGCAACTTTTAGATGCGCCTCTGCTGCACCACACCTGAATAGAATAATAAGGTCATTAGCAAGGCTCTGGAGAACTGATCTGCACAAGGAGGAAGTAATTAAGCGGTTTCATTCCAGTGTTTTGTACCTGTGGAACATCTAAAAACTGCAGGACAGCGGCCCTTGAGGACTGGAGTTTGAGACCCCTGGTTCAGAAGGTTGTTATTGTGTAGAAATCTATATTTCTACACAGTAACAAAATTATCCCTCATGCTGCTAAACAAAACAGAAAGGTGATTTTTTGTTTTGTTTTGCTTGCCATATTATAATAGTACTTTCAGCATATGAAGGGATAATATTTCACAGTGATTGAGGGAAGAATCAACTGCACTGGAAAACAAAAATCTGTGTAGGAAATGCAAATTCTTCCTGCTCATAAGAATAAGCAGGAAGAATATTATTCTTAATATTTTTCAACAAGTAAGAAAGCAGGCTCCCACAGTTCGCCTCTGACCAAACTGTGGGAGCAACTAGGGCGGAGCTTTACTTTCTGTGACCGATTTCATTTTGCAATCCAATGACGTGGGCACGTTTTAAATGAGCACCATTACGTCTGAATCCAGACAGATGTATGCATCTGAGCTTTGAGCAGGTGTCTGCGTGGAGCAATTTGACCGCACGCTGTTAAACATCCAGCCTGTTGTCGTCCATTTGTCCTGATCAAATGAGCTGAGTGGAAGGAGCAGCAGCAGAGATTAGTAGACAGCGATCTGCATCATCAGCTATATGCTGTGCTTGCGTGTAAATGATGACGCCTGCTCGTTCTCAGGTCTCTCCTACAGTTTACGCTCAGAGCTGAGGTCGAGTGCAGCAGACACACTGCCCTCATGTGGGAAGAAAACGTAAAACAGCTAGTTCATGCCAACAAAAGTAGTTTCCAGCAAAAATAACTTCAAATCCTACTTTAGTTGAAATCCATTCAAGTTTGGATTTTCACACTGGTTACAAACATATAAAATCCATACAATGCATCTCTATTACTTATGAAAAATTTTTGCACTGCTTTTCCTGCTCATGATGAACAATTTGATACACTTTGTTAAGCAGATAAAGATAACGGGAAAATCAAGCGCTTCTTTCCTGCAAAGTACCTTCAAGTCCAGATAATCCCTTTTTAGCAAAGAGATCTGAATCAGATTAAAAACGCTGCATTGTTCCGGCATGTAATTCCTGCCCAGATATTGTTGGTTTTGGCTGCGTTTGGGAGTAAATGATCTGAATTGCATCTCGGCGTTTGCTTATGTTCTCCTGCATTTGCCTGAATGCCACCTGTGTCTACAAGCAGGATATTTAATACAACAAACCCAAGTCCACACCTGCTTCACTTTGTGTACGCTCAAGCCAAGTCTCAAGAAGCTGCACCAGATATGTGAAACAAATCCCCAACATCTATTTTTTTTTCTTCTTCCTCTTCTTCTTGCCATGGCCTTTCCATAGTTATGTACCCGTTCTGTTGATAGATGGACGTTATATTTATAACAGGCGAGGCTTTCTCAGGAGAAAGCCTCCCCTCTCAGCTGCAAGGCTGCTGACGGCAAGCTGAATTCTGCCTTTCCGGCCACACAGCTCCCAGCGAAACAGATGGGTAATAAGGTCACAGCAGACGTCTCACCAGCGTAGACAAATTGCAGACACACCAGCTGTGCTGACTCAGGACAACATTAAACTCAGGGGAATTAAATTAAGATCTTTTTTGGTAAATTGTATATATATATATATATATATGGAGATTTAGGAGGAGGGAGTTGTTGGTCTGTTTTATTGTCATTTCATCTGGAAATTACTACCAATAGAAATAAAACAAAAGTTTTAGAAGTTCTTCAAAGCTCATTTGTAATCAGCAGGAGCATCCACAGCAAACTTTTCTACTGTGCTCTTTTCATCCAGTTCCTTCATTAAGATGTTTAGCATCACCTTGGAAAGACGTGCAACATGCAGGTGCATCTCAAGTGAATTAAAACATCATTGAAAAGTTAATTTATTCCAGAGTAGCTGAAGAAAGTGAAACTTGTGCACGACACAGATTCACTGCGCACCAGGTGTTTGTTTATGCTAGTTTGATGATTATGGCTTATTAAAATAAAAAAATAAAAATAAAACACATTCAGCCTCTCTAAATTAGAATATTTAATAAGAAACTGAGATACAATTATTAACACTGACATTGTCATTCTATGACCAACACCATTATGTAGATAACGTGACAATTGCCAAGCAGTTTGTCATTAATGTCCTACAAGGATAAGTAGTCACAAAATCTAATAGCTAAAAATACTGTATACAAGTAATGGAAAGTTGAGTGGGGGGAAAAGCGTAGGAGATTCACAAACAGGTACAAACAAAGACAAAGACGAGACTCCAACTGGAGTTAGTGCGTCGAAAACCATCAAACACGTAAGTAGGAACATGTAGCAATTAACTCAAACGGAACCAAAGTATTGAGTGTGTATAGTATATACTGTACATTGTGACAAAGCGGGTCGGTTTGTGTTTACCACTTGTCCCTTAACTATATTTCTAATGTATTTAATTTTTCTGTAGTTGGTCATGATGCTTGAATTTAAACATTGCTGTTGTAACTTTGCTTCACTCATTCCCCCGGATTTGTTTGCGGTAGCATTACGTTGCAGTTTTAGTTAAGGATAACACTTCTGAACCATTGGATGAATATAAGTGTTTATTTTTGGTTCAAAGTAAATTAATGGTAATTTTTTTTCGTCTTTCTTTTTACTCACCATTGCTTGTTCTTAGATGCTACAGCCTGAGAAGGCGTATAGGAGGGGCCAGCCCTGCATTTCCTGCTTAAATTGGTTTATGACGTCACTGATTGGGTTTTACCAAATGGAGGGAATTTTTTTGTATTTTTTTTTCTCTCTCTTCTTTAAAGCAACCTTTTGAGTTGCCCTGTATTAAATGTTTTATTTTTCAGATAATTTAGTTAGGTGGATTAGCTCGTAAATTAGATTAATAATCTTATCCATATTTCTTTGCTTAGATTGTGTTGTTTGGTTTGACCAGTTTTATTTTGGTATGGTCTAATAAAGTGCAGGTGTGTTACCACCTGCAGACACACCAGCTGTGAGTATAAGACCAGTAATATTTAAGGTGGTCCAGATGGATTACAGGGGCTAAACAATAAAATTCACCAGAAGAACCTGGAACCTCAGAAAAACTGTGTACTCAATGTAAATCAGAAATTTGGTTTGGGAGAGCCTTTCTGAAGTATTTGGACCCCTTAAACATTTTCTCATTGTGTCACGTCACAAACTCCAGACTTTGACTGGGCCATTCTAACACATGACTATGCTTTGATGGAAACCATTCCATTGTAGACTGAGACTCAACAGGAAGACTAGCTGTTTTGCAGTAGGAGAGATGTGGTTTCATTTCCGGCCTCTTCACTTGAATTGATGTGCCCTTCAGCAAGGCATTTAAGTGACATACTTATATGGCTTCTGATCTGTGTATGAATTCAGGCGAATTTGTGAATTTGACTCAGACATTAAACTGATTGCTCTGCGTTTAGCTCCATCCATCTTCACTTCAACTCTGACCAGGCTTCCTGTTCATGCTCTTTAAAAAAAAATCCCACAGCATAATGCTGCCACCACCATGTTTCACAGATGGAATGGTGTGTTCAACATCATGTGCAGTGTTAGTTATCCGCCACATATAGTGTTTTCCTTTCACCGAATTTTGAAGTTATGTGATGAAAGATAAAGTGCAAAGAGGATGAATACTTTTGCATAGCAATGTATAAAAACGATGGGAAAGTTATTGAAAATTTTGAAATAAACTACAAAAAAAGTCCTTATTTAAACACTCTCCCTTTTAATAAATAATAATGACAACAGTCAGTGTGGTAAACCATCACATTTTTACATAATCTCAAACAAACAGGCACATTATACTTGTCTTATTGTGGCTCAGTTGCCTATATTAAAAGTCTAATTCTTATCCCTGTAGTAGCACTGCCAGAATTACAACACTGTGCACAGTTTGAAAAGTCAAAATGCTTTCTCTCCTTAAACAGACCAACATATAAACAGTACGCTACCATACAAGTTTGGCAAATAAAAGTCTGTGTTCAGTGCATAATGTGCATGGCATTGGAGAAGATACATTCACGACCCCGTGGTCTTCAGCTTCATTCCGTGTCTGAGCTCTCTGCTGGCTCCGTGTTGTGGGTCAGCATGTAGTTGTCCATGTCGATGGAAGTGCAGTTGTGGATCGAGTAGCGCAGACGCTCGGCGAGGATGGCCTGGCTTGTATAGGGGGGCAGGCGGAGCAGGAAGAAGCAGGTCTGAGCAGTAGGGAGTCCGTTGATGGGCTGATGTTGAAGAGAAAAAGAAACAAACACGTGCTGAGGCTTATTTTTCTACTTTGAATAAATTAGCAGACAAAGCGACGTCTCACCCTGTCGACCTTGATGATTTGGAACTTCTGTGAGATGTCAGCCAGGTTGGAAGGCAGCCGGGACCTGCCGGAAACAAACCGCAGGAAGAGCACCCGCTCCTCGTTGGTGAACTCCTTCAAGCTCTGCCAGAACCAGCGGATAAGCTGGTGGTTCTCTGTGATGTCCCGGTAGCGCACAAGTTTCTTCAGCATCTCAACGGACACCTCTGGCAGGCCGCAGACCAGCTGCTCCAGCTGCTGGGCCGTCAGCAAAGAGAGCAGGGGGACAGGGATGATGGTGGACATGCCCTCTCTGACTGCGTCCACCTGGACAGAAAGGAGCGAGCTCAGCGTTGAGGACAAAACTATCATTTAGATGCAGGGTTGGTCACATTATTTATGGCATCCTTCCAATAGCTTCTTCTAAACATGATTTCATGATTTCAGCTGGTATTTGACTGGAGCATATTTAGCAACAGCACATATTTCTAGGAAACAGCCTCCAAACATGAGACTCATTTTCAGATATTTCTGTTAATTATTTGGAGGATCAAAATCTTAAATGTTATTAACTGATTCTTCCTCTTCTTCTTCATCTTCTTTCATATTTCTTCTATATTTCCGAAAGAATTGCACCACATAGTACAGGCTCGTTGATTTATTTTTTAAGGCTTCTAAACCTCCTAATCAATTTGACACACTTAAACTCCCAAACCTGTGAATCCATTTCATGCAGTCTGTAGTCCAGAGCTCTCTCTACATATTCAGTGCGGTTGGAAAATGTCAAGGAGATGTTTTGACCTCGAGGGACCACCGGTACCAGCCTTCCGTCTGCACTGTGGGCCATGAATGAATCTAGAGGGATCATCTACAGAAGGAGAGTTGATACAGAAAAGCAAAGAGTTGGAAAACAAAAAACTACAACGATAATGACAAATAATCTATGTAAGCATTTGGTTTTAACATCTTCGCACCACGTGGAAGTTATCCGCTGTGATTCCACTGTTTTCCAGGTGAAGGATGCCTTGGAGGGTGCGGTAGGTGAGGAGGTCCACCTCCTCCAGGTCAGCTCCTGACAGCGGCATACAACATAGCTGCTTCCACACCCAAGGAGCCAGATGTAAATCCAGAGGCTTCTTAGTGCGTATAGCCACGGCCATCAGGATACCCAGGAAGCGAAACTGTACCATGTGATCCTCTGAGTGAGCCCCTGGGTTAAGCAAGAACCTACAAGCGTTTGGAGTCATTACTAGTGGTGAGTCCGTTTCTGCCAATGACATATTCTGCTTTAAGAATAAAACCTGTTAGAATTTCACCTGTCAGTGTTGCAGCCCACATCTGCAAAGCTGTTGGGAGTATGAATCAGGAGGTCCACCACACCAGACTGCAGCTCCTAGTAAAAAAAAAACAAACAAAAAAACAAGCATTACACTATTAACTTACAGGAAGTACATAATTTATCAGCTCTGTCGCTCTCAGACTTGTGCGGTTTACACCTACCTGGCACATCTCAGTAATGGTGTCATCAAACACTCCACCAGCATCGTCAGCCCCCTCCCCAACCAGTTTCACCTTCCAGGCTCGGGATGGCAGCCGCAGCTCCAGAGGGTTCAGGTTCACCACCTGCTTCGCGATCTGCACAAAGATGGGCTTGCTTGATCGTCCTCTGTGGAAGGGAATGAGACTGGGTTTGAAACAAACACGATGAAATAATTCAAGTAAAACAATCAACATCCCAAATAAAAGTCCTAAAATTCCTTTAGGATGTTGGACATGGTTGGCAAGCTGTTAGGCCACCCAAGCGTCTTTGTTCCAGAGAAAAAACCCTAAAGACATTCCGGTTTAGCCACTGGGCTTTACAACACGGTCATTACCTTGTGGAAATCCGTTTCACTGTGATTTGCGGCCCATATGTTTTGCCCTGGGTCATGGTCCTGCCGATTGAGCGCACAAGAGGCAGAGTGTTGACCTTGGGGGACAACAGACCTCTGAGTTCACCCTGGATGACGGCTGTTGCTCCCGAAGTATAGCGTGAAGTGGAAATCTGGACAAAAGCAAAGGGAAGACAGATAAAGTCAAAGCAGAATGGTGCAATACGGTAGGAAAAGAGAATTGCAACATCCAGCAGTGGACAAATGTGTCCTAACAGAATTTGACTCTCAGTGCAGTGGCAAGAATGTAGGTTTTTTTTTTGTATTCAGGGGGAAAATCATTAAAACTCAACTGTGCCACAATTATCTTTTTGAGATAATTGTAAATGAAGCATTTGTTTAATTTTATCCATTCCATTGTTAAGTTCACTGAGATTTCAAGAAACTTACAAGTATACATCCATGACTTTCTGCTTGTATGGACACAAGCTGACATAGAGACCTATTTCTCTTAGTGATACAAGTAAAGCTGATGTAATTTGAACTGGATAGGTGAGAAAATGAAAATTCTAAAACAATGACTCATCTAAGCATGCTGGTTGCAGCACAAACAATAACAAGTTTTAGATGGGAATTGTGCCAAACATGGCTGGACGAGCAGCAGTTTAACTGTCCATCATGCACACTGAGGGGAAGAAAGTTCATCTGCAAAGGCCTGCAGCAAAGAGTGACATCTTGAGGACACCAAGTCTCCATAACAGCTGCTGTACAACATCTGCATGCAAACCGGCTGTTTATGAGTGACACCCAAAAATCCCCAAAATGAAATGCAAACGTGGAGTTTGCTAAACTCTTCTGGGATTTTTAGTGCTTTGATCTGATAAGATCATATTGAGTTTTTCAGAACTTCAAGCAGGAGTAAAGTAAAACAAAGAATGTTTCTCTTTCATGGCAACCTTGTTAGAGAACACTGCTTAATGAATTCAATGATCAAACATAACTTAAAAGTAACTTCACCTTGCCTTAAAGAGGCCTTTGTTTTTATAAGAAGCTTTCCGATACGCAACAATTCTCCTCGTTTACAGTCATTCATAAGGGTGTTGGACTGAGAAGTAGTTTGTATGATGAGCTCAGCAGGCTAGCGGTTCCACCAAGTGTGTGTTAGCAGCTGCTGCCACTAGTCTGGTGGAGCTGTCTGGGGAAGGGATGCTGAGTGAGGCAGCAGCTAGACTGGGGACTGCAGCTCCTTGAAGGAGCTTCATGAAAATAAACAGAACTTTGTGACAGCAAGCACTGGCACATTCTGAAAAAGCCAAAGTAAAACTCCAAGTATGTTTTTGATGAGGGAATAACATAAGATGATGTAAAGCTAAAAAAAAAAAAAAAGAGTCAGTTTTACATAATACTGCCATTTAAATAAAAAATGAATTGTGGCAGACTCTGCTGAAACTGAAAGTGGGCCATCATTAGGTTTTTCAGACAGAAAACTCAAAGCATACAGAAAAATTTCAAACACCAAAATGATTCAAACACAATCCATTCATGGCCTAAATCTTATGGAAAATCTGTGAATATTCTAAAGTAAGGAAAGCATAAGCGAGGTTTTTTTGGCCGATGTAGAGAAACTGCGCAAAGTGGAACACTGGGATACCTTTCTGTATGCTTTAACCTTGTAAAATGTTTAAGGGAGTGCTGAAATACAGATAAAAATGGGTTGATGCAAAGCACTAACTGCAGGGGTGGGGATATTTAAAAAAAAAATTATTGAATAATTCAATTAAAAGCTTTGATTTCTCTAAAATCTGTGAGATCAGTGTGAGGAGATTTTGCTAAAGGAAAAAAGCTCCCTTTTTTTATTTTTTTACACACAAGGCATGTTTGTGCTTGAGAAGCACAGCAAAGGGATCGAACGTACCTGACTCTTGGTGTCCAGATTGAACAGCCTCCAGGACTTATACATGAGATCAGAGAAGTGGTAGAGCACCCTGAGGCGCATGCAGAGAACATCAGGGCTATAGTCCTTCAGAGTGTTGTACTGTGGAGGAACTGACTGGGGAAGGCCAAGCTGCAGATGTCCAGAGCCACCTGCCAGTCAAGATAGCATACGGGGGTCACAGTTCTTTCCCTTTCTTAGATCAAAAAACGTTTGAGAGCAGAAAAAGTAGGACTATACCAGAGTTTTTTATCAAGACAGAAGGGGTTGTCCAAGCAGCACTGTGACAGCGGCCAGCAGAGATCTGCCTTATGTTTTTACCCTGCAGAGCGGTTACGAGTGTTGGCTCCTTCACTTGATTAGAGTGTCCAAGGCCGAGCTGGTACAAACAGAGAAGTAATGCAATCACACAAGTCCCACATGTAGGAAATGCATTGAAACAACAGAACACACTCGGTACCTGTCCCTCACTGTTGCAGCCCCACGTGTAAACATCTCCAGTGGAGGACAGAGCCAGCACATGTTCACAGCCCACAGCAACGTCTTCTATAAAGAGCCCTTCCAGAGAAGGCACCATCTGCGGCGTGGATTTATTCTTCAGCATGGGGTCGGGCAGACCAATCAGACGCTCTGAAGAATCAACAGAAGAAAAGACAGAATGCATTTCCTTTTCTGCTAGCACACTTCAAAATTTCGTCAGGACAACAAAACAGTTCCAAAAGATATATATACAAAGTGATTTGTTGCGGTATCATTGCAAAGCATGAGGTGCAACAATAAAAGGGGGTGATGGCAGCCATGGCTGCACAATCAGAAAATGTAATTATATATTTTAAGTAGTGTGCCTTAAAACTGTCACACAAAACATTTATTCTCCCAGCTAGAAAGGAAAATGGCCACAAACATTGTTTCAGCTTTGTTCAATTAAAAACATGTGTCCACTTTCTACAACACAGATTTACTCTAGTAGTCACACATACCTTGTCCAAATGTGTAAACATGTCCATCGCAGGTCAGTGCCACAGAGAACTGAGTTCCACAGCAGACTTTCTTGATCCTCTTGTTGCAAAGCTGCTCCACTTTCTAACCATAAATGAAAAGCAGACAATATTTCATCTCTGATAAAGTAAAAACAAAAAGTAACTTTCTGCAACTCCTCGTGTCTTTCCAGTCTCGTAATCGTAAAATACAATTTTAAGTTGGTTCTGAATGTTGTTTGTTATGGCAGTGTTAACATACCTGAGGATAGTATTTAGCGGTGGAGGAACCGGTTCCAAGTTTGCCATAATCCCCGTCTCCAAATGCCCAAACAACGGTTCCATCCAAAGACACCACTAATGTGTGGTTGAGACCGCACGACACCTGAGAAAAGACAACAAACTTTTATTTTTATTTTTTTCTACAAAAGGGGGCGGAAGCAACAATTTAAATTGAACCATATTTATTTCTTACCTGTCCTACATGATATCCCTCAAGCGCAGCGACCCTTTCAGGCAGCATCTTGTTAGACGTCGACCTTAGGCCCAGGCGCCCCGATTCACCACTGCCGAAGGTGAACAGCTTCCCATCTGCTGTGACCACGGCGGAGTGCCTGAAGCCACAAGCAAGCTGGCCAAACAAAGGATAACATTTTCAAAACTAATATTTGTAAATTAATATTTGCCATGTGTTTTGATTAGTCTTTCTAATATTTTTGTTTTCTTCTGGATATCTTCTCCCAGGGAATCAATCAATCAATCAATCAAATTTTATTTGTATAGCACATTTCAGCAGCAAGGCATTTCAAAGTGCTTCACATCAAATCAAACACAAAAACACAATGCAACATAGAATCAACAATAAAAACACAACATTAAGTCAGATTCCGTCATTAAATTTGTAATTGATTACGTTTCAAATACAACTCTAAACAAGTGGGTTTTTAGTTGAGATTTAAAGGAAGTCAGTGTTTCAGATGTTTTACAGTTTTCTGGAAGTTTGTTCCAGATTTGTGGTGCATAGATGCTAAATGCTGCTTCTCCTCATTTGGTTCTTGTTCTGGGGATGCAGAGCAGATCAGAACCAGAAGACCTGAGAGTTCTGGAAGGTTGATACAACAACAGCAGATCTTTAATGTGTTGTGGTGCTAAACCATTCAGTCATTTATAAACTAGCAACAGTATTTTAAAGTCTATTCTTTGAGCTACCAGGAGCCAGGGGAGGGACTTTAAAACTGGTGCTATGTGCTCTATCTTCCTGGTTTTAGTGAGAACGCGAGCAGCAGCATTCTGGATCAGCTGCAGCTGTTTGATTGATTTGTTGGACAGACCTGTGAAGATGCTGTTGCAATAACAGCGTCTTCATGGTGCATATTAAGCCACAAGCAAAGAACCAACAGAGTGTTTATTCTGCTCCCAGTTTAAAACAACGTTCAATTTGTTCATAATGTTTTATTCAGGGAGCCGCATCTAGTTTTGGTCTCATTGTGGAAAGTGAACATGTCTGCAGAGTCTATCAAACTATTTTCCTATAATCTATTGAATCTCCTCTTTATGTATTTTTTTATTTATTGCCTTACAAAGTTACTTGTATAAAAATTATTGCTAATACCAACATTTGGGGCATTGGCTGGCTCAGTGGGTATAATCTGCACCATGTGCCGAGTATGTAGTACTTGATGCATTTTACTGCATGTCTTCCCGTTCTCTCCTGTACTGTTCCATAAATTCCAAAGAAATATTACTCAAAAAAAATTTCCTTTTTTGTTGGAAAACATGTTTCCATCAAAAAAGTTACTTCAGAGCACAAGTTTCATTAAGTAGTGCAGCTATGCTTCTAAACAGTATGCAACAGTTGGTTCTCCTCCAATAGCGTGAGTCAGAATGAAATATCGTGAAATTAGTGAAGCTTAGAGCTCCAGCAGTGTTTACCTGGACAACCTCTTCTCCCTGCAGTGCCTCGATCTGTTTGGGTCTCCTCTGTCTTTCACTGTTGCCATGGCCCAGCTTCCCAAAATCTCCGTCTCCCCAACTGAAGACCTCTCCAGTTTCAGTCAGGGCCATCGAGTGTCCATCCGAGCCACAGGAGGTCACCAGCTGAGTCACCACATAGCCTGTATCAAGACACCACAGTCAGGTCGTGGTTTAAAAACAAAACAGAACTAAATGCTCCAATTTTATCCTATGCAAAAAAAAAATACTGAAGCAGCTTCAGGACAGGGTTCTTAAGATAAGCATTGTACCTTGAAAAGCAGAGATAATAGTGGGGACATAAAGATCGTCAGAGTTCCCCTGGCCAAGTCGACCATATTGTCCCTCGCCAACAGCCAGGACAGACCCGTTGGTCTGGACCAGAAAAGTGCAGTTCTGACCACAAACAACCTGATAACAAACAAAGGACACACACATAAGAAAACAGCAGTAAATAAATAGAAATGAAAACTATGTCCGGACAGACGCAGCAGGTACCTGCTGTGTCTGTAACAGGGAGGGAGCTACTGTAGGCATCGTGAGGTTGGTTCCCGTTCCTGCTAGCTGTCCATAGCGTCCATTACCCCAAAGGTACACCTCACTCTTCCCTCCTTCCTGCCAGTCCTGAAAAACACAGAAGTTTCATGTGGACATCAGCGGCTGTTTGATAGTGAAAATATTTGGTTGCAAATGGAGGGAAAAAAAGAAAGATAAAAACAACAACCTCTGGTCTGCTGGTGGCCCAAGACATCAGCTGTTCATCCATTTTGAAGCTCCACATGCTGTTGTCCTAAAAGTAGTAGTATAACAGGATATTAGCAATAGACAGTTACGTAATTTTTAAGCAAGCTAACATCAGAACTCACCACTGCCTTGATGATGTTTGAGTCTTGGACTTCCAGAAGGCCAGAAACTATGAAGGATTCAGGGAAGGCAGTGCCGCTGGCAATAGCCTCTGCGCTGCGGACAGTGGTGGCAAAAGTGAGCAGCCAGCTCCACTCTGACACGCAGGACTGAGCCTCAGGGTAGGAGTGGTGCGGAGGCCGTGGAGAGGAACAGAGGTGTTTCTCTAAGGACAAACCAACAGCCAGGGAGGCCAAGTTCTGCAGGAAGGCGCTGTGGACAAGCTGATCTCCGGCTGCCAGGTGGCTCTGCGTTTACAAGAAACACTACAAATTATGTCACAGATAACAAACTGTGAATACAAATCCAACTCCAGAACAAGATTTCAGTAATGACCCTCTCGTAGCTGTACTGCTCCTGCAGCAACAGTGGCAGCCTCTCTAGGAAGACGGCCAAACATGGCGCCCGGTTCAGGCCCAACACGTTCTGGCTCCTGAGAACCATTCGACAGGATGCCAGCACGTGGTTCTCACTGATCCAGTCGGGGGTACAGCAGATCAACAAAACGTCCTGGAAACGCGACAAGAGCAGTTTAAACAAACACGGCTCCTTACAGAAGTGTTTATTCCTTCACACCGTTTCTTCACGTTAAAATGACAAACCTCAAGAAATTTATGGTAATTTTATCTAATAAAAATAGTGAAAGGAAGACGCAAATAAAAGGCAAGAGCACATAAAATACATTAAAGGTACAATTGATATAAATTACCTTTGATCTACCAAAGCAAGCAGCTACGCCCAAATTTGGTATCCATGTAGTGCTGACAACAGAGCCGAGTCCTGTAACAGTCTGCAACACTGAACCATCCTGTAAGAGACAGAAGGTTCTGAGATGAGACGATCACATAACAAATTTTTATGTTGTATATTATGTGGTACTTTGGTCTTATTTTAAGGGATTGCAGCAGCTGCAGAGCTCATTTACCTGCAGAGACCAGATGTTGAGCAGTCCTCCTGTCCCTCCAGAAACCAGCGCCAGGCCACTGGAACAAAATGAAAGGGACTTCACCGCTGTGATGTGCCCATTAAGTACAAAGGCACACTTTGCACTATCCTTCTGCAAAAAAAGAGCAAATTTGGGTCTATTTTAAATCATATGAATGTCAGTCATTTCCAGTCCATTGTTGGTAGCAGTCAAGAGCTCATTATAACAACGACTGACAGGTTTTAAAGCACAGAGGCAGCAAGGAAATCTTCATCAAACTGACCTTGACCTCGAAGCTTTGATCCTGGCTTGGCGGGCTGTTCAGTATGTTTGGCAAAGATACAGATGTACCCCCCTGTGGCAGAGTCCAAACATGCACCGACCCGTTCTGGCATCCTCTACAGAAACGAGAAAAGAAAGGACAAAATGCCTCATTAACATGCCATCTATGTTTAAATAAGATATAAGATTGTCCTAATTTTGAGCAGCTTTAGCTGTTTTTCTTTTCTTAGCTAAAAGTTGCCAATTATTGAATGTACTCACACAGCCATCATGAGTCTGGGACTGGGTGCTCTGCCAGCGAGGGGGCACCACTCTGCAGTGTTAACAGTACTGGTATGATACAGAGAGTGCAGGGTCACCCAGGTTCCCCCAGAGCGTCCCAGGACCTTCACCACCTCTGACCTCCCCAAACACAGCAGCAAGTGTCCAGTGGGGTCCCATTTTAGGCAACTCACTGTGTCCTATAGGGTGAAGGACAGAAGAGGTGGGATGTCAAAGGCATAAGATAGAGGGAAAATTGTATATATGCAGAACAAAATAAAACATAGCATGTAAAGTAGAATAAATTGGGTATGAGAGTTAGGCTTGTTTTCTGTCTCAGAAATTTTCCATGTATTGTATGTGTTTTATTTAATAAATATTTTGTCTATCAAATAAAAAAATACAACAACAAATAAATAAACCTCTGAGTTTTTACACTTATTTCCAGGCATATGACATGTTTAATATAACAGATTTAAGTAAATTGTTTTGTTCATGTCAACATGTACAGTGTGGGGCGAACCTGGAAGAGAGACAACACTACAGGTTGTGTGTTCTCATAGCTCTCCGTTGTGCCCAACAGGATCTTCCCACTGGGATAGCCCACAGCAAAAGGCTTGTCTTCTGAGTGCCAGGCCACACAGTTGGGGGCTATAAAAAATAAGAACATCAGTCTAGGTGAAAAGACATTTTTGGATATGTCAGACAAACCGAGAGACATGTAGAGTCTAGAGATGCACCCAGAAAACTCCTCACAGCAGAAGAATGATAAAAGCTATTTGAAAAATTGGTCTTATATTACAGTTCAAAAGAGAAATTAGATTCTGCAAGTGAAAGCCTGTCAGAATCTATTGGAAACAGAAATCAAAAGTGTTTGCTCAGAATATAAATTAAAGAATAAGAAAGAAAAGAACATCTCACAAACCAAATATGTTCGTTAATAGATTTACATCAAAAGCTATTTGCATTCCCAACTTAGAATGAAGTAAATACAATTCTGCACTTGTTTTCCATTTTTATTAAATCCAAGTTTGCTTTCTAAACTGTGTGCGCAACTTTCTCCTCACCCTCTTGTCTGTGGCAGTGAGCCAGTTCAGTCCTCTTCACAAGCAGATCCAGATCTTGCATTGTGACTTGCAGCCAGCAGAGGGAGCCATCCAGCCGTCCCACCAGCAGACTCTCAGCAGGCTTGTTCTTACAAGCTGCAGACTGGTCCAACAACCACAGATTGAAGCTCTGAGCCCAGCAAAGAGCCGTGACCCGAGTGATTTGATCTTCTACATGGCAGAGAGATCCTAAAATGTGAGACAAATTATTTATTTTAAGTTGCAACAACACTGCATACTGAAATGATCTCAATTGTTTTTAGTAATGACAAAGATTTCTGTGCAGAGTAATTTCCCTAAATGAATTGGACTCCAGTGAAATGTGATATTTACTTACATCATGTTCCTTTCCATTAGGGGTTAAGATTTTTGTGATCAATAACTTATTTTTCAATAGTTGTACTTATAAGCTATAAGGCATTTGTTCAACTAGGTGGGGTCCTGTCTGTCTATCTATCTATCTATCTATCTATCTATCTATCTATCTATCTATCTATCTATCTATCTATCTATCTATCTATCTATCTGTCTAGATAGCTGATCATCAAAAGCTAGATGGATGGATGGATGGATGGATGGATGGATGGATGGATGGATAGATGGATAGATGGATAGATAGATAGATAGATAGATAGATAGATAGATAGATAGATAGATAGATAGATAGATAGATAGATAGATAGATAGATAGATAGATAGATAGATAGATAGATAGATAGATAGCCCCCCCTGCAGGGTTTCATTTTAAAGGAAATATGATGTTTATCAACTAGTATTAAATCATTGTCTATAATTATTGTTCCAGTTGCAGCCATTTTGAAATTTGTAAGAATGAAATCATGATGGCATAAAATCCAGCAGTTCACACTAACTTTCAGCCTTCAATATTAGCTGACAAACCCACTGACCTCTGATGTTCATGATATTAATGTGCTTGTTCTCAAGGGCAGCCAAAAAGTTTCCCCCAGTACTCCAAAACACAGGAGACATGTGTTGACATCTGCTGGCTCGCTCAGAGCTTGATCTGTCCGTCTTACTGCAAAATATCCGAAATGCAAGAACCCTTAATTAATAAATATATACAAACAACGCTAGCGGCCAGCTGGCGGCAACAACTGTCAGATAATGCAAAATGTTTATCTAGGATTTCCAGGATAAATTAGGGCTTTCTGAAGAGCGATAAGATCTAAAATAAATTCTGTAAGATCGAAATGAATTATGACAAATACTTTCTGCTAATTTAAAAATGTACTTAACACATCCTTAACTGACCTTATGTCCTAGGGTCTGTAAATGTACTTTTTTCATCTTGTGCTCTTTGTTTTAGTCGAGTAATTAGCTTTAACATCAACGTTACAAAAATATTATGCCTTATTCAAAGTGAGGGTCCTAATAGTCATTGATATTAGCTCAAAAACTAAAAACTGATGTTGGAGATACAACCTGACAATGCAGGAGAAGGTGGTCTGTAACTCCACAGTGCTTTGGTTGACTCTCCACAACTGTACTACCTTGTCCTGAGAGCATGTAGCAAGCAAACCCTGGTCACTGCTCCAGGAACAGCTCGCCACCTTTACAGAACAAAACAAACAAAAAGGTTCCAATTTCAATAACAAGAAAAGATAATTCCAGTCTAGCAATAAAATGTGCCACTAGAAAAGCTACTAGGTCGGTTCTATTCGCTAGGAGCTATCAAACAGTCCAGCTAACAAAAAATAAATAAATCTTACTACAAAACAGACAACAAACCCTAAGTCCTCTCCATCAGAAGAAAAGAAAAAAAAAAAAAGAAATTTGTAGTATACCTTGTTGTAATGTCCCTCAAGCCTCTTGAGAGGACACTTGTGCAGATCACCAGCCAGATCACTGTATGTCTGGGGCCGATTTGGACTCTCTTTCCCTGCAGCTGCCAAGGCCTTCACCAGCTGCTGTGCTGCCCACTGTCGATGTTTGCTGGTAAGTCGTGCAGAAAGGACACACGCTGCCAAGGCATTAGCTAGCTCCAGAGGGCCTATTCTGGCACTTAGGTGAGGCGAAGGAGAAGGAGGCAAAGATGAGGAAGCCATCCCTTGGGTACCTCCATCTAAGCCAAATTAATACAAGTGGAAACAATGAATAACACTGTCATTAACTACAAAACATAATGCTAGCCATCAGGAAGAGAGTTATTACTCACCACTAGTTTCGTGTTCTGTTCTATCGAGGCTGTAGGAGTGGATGTTCTTGTCAGTGAGCAGAGACACCAGATGTTGGGTGACGAGGAATGTTGGAGGTGTCTGCTCATTGAAGTCCCTTTGTTGCACAGCGGCCTGAGTGGAAGTTGTTAAAGTTGCTCTCTGCTGGGGTTCTGTGATGGCGCCAATGTTCACCCCGGTAGCTGCAGCCATTAGGTCCTGAAGGCAGTAATCTCAGACTGATAAATTGAAACCTTTTGCTCCATGTTTGCAGGGTGTCTGCTAACTCAAATTTAAGACTTAAGTCACCTAATGACACCCTGAATCTAATTACAGGTGATGCTGGGGGAATCAAGCATTGCAAAAATTTGGCTTTGTGCTTATGATTGAGGCAAAAAAGTTTGCTAACTATCTAGCAAGTATGTATTAGCAGCCTGTTACTGGTAGCCTCACACGTCTCAAGTCACAGAATGCAATAAAGATATTTGCATGCAGCTCAAACAGAAAAGCCCCCTGGGAAAAAACAAAAAACAATTACCTTAAACAGTCCTGACATAAGAAAATTTAAGACCCTTGATTAACATATTTAAGGGCAGCTGACATTTTAAAAATGAATTTAAGACATTTTAAGACCTTGATTTTAGACATGAACTTAAGACTTTTCAAGGACATGTGGACACCCTGTGTTTAGCAACTGGAGCTCATCATTACAAAAGCAATAGTTTTCACTGCACCAATTTTTAGATAATTCCAAATTTTATCATCGTCCCTAAAGATTTATGACTGTTTTGTGTGCATCAAGAAGGATAAACTGATTGCTTAAAGGGATTTTAGTGGGTTTGCAAAGTTTTATACCTTCTCTGTCACTTGAAAAAGTTCATTTAGAAACAACAAAGTTCACAAATTTTAATGAAAGTTTAGCTTAAAAATGACTACTATCTACAACATTGACAGCGCAAGCTAACCTGAGTGCATATCTCCACCAGCTGCCTGTAAGCAGCGGGGCTGTGGGAAACCACGTTGCCAATAGCTGAGGTGAGGAAGCTGAAGCAGGTAGATCTGTGGCGCTCCGTCACCATTCCCTTCACTCCGGGCGGATTGTCCACGCAGGCGTGCGCCCTGCCCCCTGCAGCTAAAGTCATTAGACGCACCAGAATCCGGATGTCTGCCAGTCCCAAGGACTCCAGCCCGTTAGACTGGCTGCACACTGATGCGCTGTAGAGCAAGATGGAAGTACAGCAGATAAACTACATGTTAAATAAATTTTTTTTAAAAGTGATGAAATACAATTGTGCTGATATGTACCTCGAGGCAGTCTGAGACAGCGCCCTCATCACCATGCTGTACGCGAGGAGAATCTGCGCTGTGGATGTGACTCTTCGTAGAGCTTTTAGTCGGTCATGTGAGTCCCTCAAAGACACAGCCTGCTGCCCAAGGCTCAGAGATGTTTTCTGGTCTACAGCTACAGTCCCTAATAGAAAAACCCATCGTCATACCACTTACCACATTTTATCATGTTAAAATAACAAATTTTACTATATTTTAGTGGAATGTTTTAGAAATAAAGATACGAAAAGTGTGTTGAACATCTGTATTCATCTCGCCTGAGTCAATACTTGTTGGAGCCAATGTTTGTACCAATTACAGTTGCACGTTATTTGGTGTATGTCTCTACCAGTTTCGCACATTTCGAAGCTAAACTTTCTGCCCATTGTTCTTTGCAGAATAGCTAAGACACTTTATGGAGCTGGTTGGCCAAAACGTCACATTTGCAGGCAACCCTTAACAACAACGACAACAAAAATTATAATACCTTTAGAGGCTACCCTTGTGGGACTGGATGAGCTGTAAACAAGAGCTCCAAGAGGATCTGGTTCAGTAAAAACAATTGGATCAGGGACCAGCTTTTTCTCAGTCAGCCCCAGTGGTCTCAGCAGGAGTCCAAAATCCTCCAATCCTGTCAGCTTATCTGGGTCATCCTCAACTTGATGGCTCATTTCCCATTCATCTGAGAAAACAGAAGCATCAGATACATTTTTTTTCACAATTAGTACAATTATTACCTCATTTAAGTGCATTGTTTTTAGCGGGGGTAGATCCTCCTCACCGTCTGAAGTGTTGTCCAATTGGCCAATCAAATCAGACGTCAGACCTTTGATCCTGCAGCGGAAGGAGAACACAACAATGAAGATCAGAAAATGTGAGAACAAAAGTATGTGTAGTTTTCTCATGAACCAACAGATTCCTTTACCTTTCGTATTTTGAATTTGGATCACTTGCATTAGCAGTCAGATACTTTTCTCTGCAGGAGCTGCAGAGGAGGTAGAAGGGGAAATTGGAGCCACACTCCCCTTTGAACCAAACATCCACGTAAGCTCCAGTGCTGTCGTAGCCTTTGCGGGCAGCACTTTGCCCACAGCCCGGATGTCGTCGCTTTATGTGATTGTTAAATTGCAGGGTGAAGGTGTTGCACAGCTCACATTTCACCATCTGGCTGTGCTCTTCTCCAGCCTGATGGAAGAGCAATTTGAAAACATCTAAGGTTTTTAAACGTATTTACTAGAATAGTGAAATTTAGATATTGGCTAAGTGGCAGGAATGTGTTTATGACACCTCCACAATCTGAAGTGTATCTCTCTCCAAACTGAAGAATGACGGGGTGAGCAGGTCCTCATAAGCTTCTTCATGGTAGGGGTCATCCATGTAACTCAGCTCTGACTCCTCTTCCGTAGAGAAAGGATGGAACTCCACATGCTCTGGCCAATCACCTACTGCTGTATGGAGTTGTGGCAGTGGGCTTGGTGATGGCAAGTCTGAAAACAAGATTGTTTCATATTAAAATGCACAATAATTGAAACAAGTGAGTCTTCATTTTAGATTTAAAATGCATGTCTTGTGTCTGTGCTGAGTCTTTAACCTGGTCTTCGGAAAGAGGTCCTCTGCGTAGGTCCTGACCGCCGTCGCCGTGCAGGAGGAGGTCTGTTCCTAGTGAGGTGTACGTCCAAGAAGTTCTCCCTCTCTATCCAGTCAAGCCCTGGTAACAGGCTGGAACCAAAACACACCAATAGGATACCAATATGCATAGGTGACTGGACCATACAGTAGTGGAGCAGCTGCCTTGCTGTCTACAAAGATACATAACTTAGGGTGAACAATGCTCCAGCTTTTCCTTTCAGTCAGTTAATGTAGCAGATGCAATTTGATTTCTAGCCAAGCCAGGCTGAAGGAGATGTCTTCAAAAAGTGTGGCAGCTTGGAGAGAAAATATGTACTCCACATTGGCACCACAGCCAGGAAATGTATGTAAATGCCACACAAATGTCATAGCGATGACCCAGTAATAACTCTACTTAATCTAATATTACACTCTGCAGACGCCCTGCATGCACCGATGAACATTCACACACCTCGGCATGTTGAAAGGCTTGAATAGATAAAGTGATTATTTTCTGCTCAGTTCATCTAAATAATTATTTGACCTCTTGGAGGTTAAACTTACATTTTCATAGAATAATCATGCATGGGAAGACTGTAATGTCAAAAATGTAACTTGAGAAATTATGATATGTTTTCATTTCATTTTCATTTTTGACATTTAAAAAATGTCAAAAATTTAAACAAAACAAAACAAAAACTGCGGCTAACTGACTTGAATCCGTGGCAATAGAAATAATGCACAAGAGGACATTTGATGCTAAAAGTTTCATGAATATTTTATGAACCTTACTATATAAATCTATCTTTTTGACTTTGATCCCTCATTTTACAACTTATAAGTAGCATTCATTTCTAAGAAGTTCTCTAATTTCTCACCTTTCACTTGTTTGGTTGCTGGGCCTTTCAGGACATTGCACAGTCTCTGGCCCATCAGGTGATGGGGTTTCAGCCGCTCCTTCCAGTCTAGGTGACTCAGCTGCCTGCTGGTCATCAGTCAGAGGGTGCTCTAGCATCCAACTTGCCAAGACCTCGATTGTTTGAGAATCCAAGTCACCTGCTACATCTTAAAGGACCATGTGGAGGTTGAAATGTCAAAGTTCCAAAAAGAAAAAGTATCAAGAACGTTTCTAGATACTATAATAAGAGGACCATGCTAAAATCCGACAGACTGAGTCTGTTAAGAGAAATATAGCATGTGGTTTAAGCTGGTGCAAAAGAAGTGGTATTCATGGAACGAGAGCATCTGAAATAGGTGGTCTATTGATCTTTTTGGCATATAACAACACACAATGAACACGGAATGTAAAAATCAAAGCACATGAAGCAAAAAAAATAAAAAAAACTGGCAACAAATACACTCCAAGAGCAGTACCTGCTGCCTCCATGGCCCAGTAGATATGTCTCATAGTGAATCCCATTTCTAGCAAACGACTGGTGACAAACATTTGTGTCCGTTCTGGTGATTGAGGAGAAAATAAAACAAAGTACACAAAAAGCAAGAAACCAACCAAGCCCACAGCTCCAGTTTGAAATGTACACCATTACTCAGAGTATGAAATAAATTGTGATACTTTAATGTCCATGTATTTACAACAAATTGTGGTAGTTCACAAAGAATAAAATTTTTAAAGTACTTTCCAGGTAAACTTTTTTCTTCATAATTCAAACTAAAAATCACCTTGTCTGTCGATTCTGTCCCATCTTGAAGGGCAAATATTACCAGATTGTTAAGACAAAGTTTCATCCTAGAAAACAACCCAAAGCAACCTACATATTTTTGAGGTGGATGCGAACATCTCACCAGCGCCCTCCCTCCCAGGACATAAACTTGTACAAGTGAGCCAAAGAGCCGCCTCTGTTAGCCTGTGTCTAGAACCTCCTGTTGTTAGCATGTTTTCTATCATCCTTATAGCTTGATAGAAAGCCTTATCCAAACTGGCAACCCACATTAATAAAATGGTGAAATAATATTGACCACAAAACACTAGTTATAAAAGATATCAAAAATTTTTCTACACAATCCTAAAAATGTTTTTAATGTTCTCTTCACAATATTTCTTTATTTACTATTTTATATTATTTTTTGGTATCAGGAAATGACTGAAGGATGAAGAGACTGATGTCTGGTTCTTTAGGTTCTGACGCGTCTGCGGTTCCTCTCCTGATCCATTCTGTCTGATATGCCACTGAATATCACCGACACATTTATTTTAATGCCCCTATTAAACTTCACTGTGATTGTTTAGCCTGTGTCTTCCCACTACCGTCCGTATTTTTGCCAGAGGTTTTATTTCTAAGGACGGTGTAGTATCGGGTGGACATTTAAAAAAAATACTGCAACCAGTACCGCTAGGTAACAGTGACAACAGCGTCAGTTCGTGGGTTCCTATTTAGGTCCCGCAACGACAATTTAACTGACCCTAATATTTCCCGTGTTTTGTTTTGGTCATTATCATTACACTTATTGTTTAGAGGTGTGTTGTAGGTGTCTCTATCAGACATTCATAGCAATACGGAATGAATCGCGTCCCGTATTGGTTCAATACGGGCAGAGACAACAACAACCACCTGTTATTTTAGGCTAGCTTAAGCTAACCTGAATATTTACAACTCTCTTGCTGATACACTGACATTACTTACCTAGCCTACTGTCTTTCAAACACTTTGAAAAGCTTTTCTTCGTCCCTCTTCTTCTGTTTTAAATTTGTTGTATCAACTGGGAATCAAGTGATCTACTTAGTCAGTAGTAATAACTACTGTTGTCAACCACCCAAGACAACAGTAGTTATTACTACTGTTGTCTTGGGTGGACATAACACAATGCTATTAGTAAATAATGTCATTTTTAGACAACTTTTGTCTGCATGATCGGTTGATTTTTGTTTCCTTTATTTCTTTCTCGACTTCTTTTTCAAAAAGCTACAACTCTTCATACATCAGTAAAAGTGATAATATTTGCCCTTTCAGATTGGAAGCAGAGAAGGTTTCAGTCTTTTCTAAACTAGTTCAAAATGACCACAACATAACTGACGATGACAAAAATGTGCCATTCAAGCATGTCGGCGTATGCATGCCTTTATGTGTCAATAGCAGATCAAAACCCATGCTGTTTTGAGCAGCAGATTTGCTGTGACCAGTGACCATACATTTAAGACCATGCAAAAGACATTATTCAGTCAGTCTATTCTAATCTGCTTTACATCTCATTAAAGGATAGAACATAATATAAAGCTGATTCTACATGCAAAAGTGTGTATCAGTAATGTTACACCGGGATAACTTTCTTAATATAGATCGATGTTGGCCCCCTACCCCTATTCCCTGGACTCGCTCTTACCCAGGCTGCTTCTGGCCTGTGTGCTGCAGGGACCAGGCTCCATGAAGCTGGTCTGCTGCTCTGTGAAGGCATCACACGCAGCAGCACTCGCAAAGCTGAAGCACGGGGACAGTAAGGGGGGAGCGCTATCCAGGCCCGTTAGTGTAGGGAACCGAGTTAGCAACACGTGCCTGGAGGAGGTGAAAATATAGTATATACAGTAACAACAAAGTGGAAGGTTTAAATCTTCATGTGTGCCCTGTACTTGATGTTTCATTTCATCTGTTTCTCCATTTTAAAGATACCTAAAAATGAAATACTTCACGGTGGTTTCACTATAAATAGTTGACATTTTAGTCAAGCTATTTTTTGATTGTCTCGCAACGTGATTAAGCTTATAAATCCCAAAAAGGCAACTCTTAGATTGAGTCTACTTCTGCTAGAAAGATCAAACATTCCCCTGGAGTCACTTTTAGGACATTGAATCAGCGCTG
Organism: Gambusia affinis; assembly: GCF_019740435.1. Lineage (NCBI taxonomy): Eukaryota > Metazoa > Chordata > Actinopteri > Cyprinodontiformes > Poeciliidae > Gambusia > Gambusia affinis. Next base: position 9,826,716 of record NC_057884.1, on the reverse strand, counting down.
AAACTCTTATAGTTTGCATTAACTGAGAAAAAAAACAAAAACACTGACATTACAGTCAGTTGGCTGGGTTAGAAGAACAAGCAGATACAGCTGCAGCCTTGGTTAAAGACAGAGCAGGTACAGCCTCTTATTCTCTTGAAATCAACAGCACAACCTAGTCTAACTCACCCACTCCCTGGACCTCAGAATAGCAGCTGCTGCCAAACGATTCTGCTCTGCAGTGATCAGTAACAATGGAAACCCTAAATATGGTGCTTGTTTTCTTACAATTTTATGAACAACCAATTTTGTGCAAACTCCTGAAGCAAACATTAAAACAAATTCAGCTCATCTACATTTATATGCAGTTCAATACTTACTGGAGGAGGCTGATAGGAAGGAAAGGATTAAAACTTTCAAGTCCATCTGCCTGGAGGTTTGTTGGCAAAGAAGATGCCAAGTCGTTACTGGAAGAGGAGGCAGAGACTCTGTTTGATTGGCCGAAGATGGCAGTGCCCTCTGAACCAGCGCTGTACAAAGACACTGAGCTGGAGGACTTGGAGATGGACTGAGAAGACAAGTGACGCCCTGATTCTGAAAATAAAGATGATGACGTAATGTCAGTAAGTCTTCTGCAATCTAAGAAAAAGTCATAATTCTCAAACATACAAATTGAAACTTCAGACAAAATTGTAAAGCTATACAAGAAGATTTCTCAGAAAAAAACTTGAATTTTAGAATATTATTGAGTTTGTGTTTTAAAAATGTACCAAATATAGTGCATAGCACCCCTTGCTAAAATTGGCACCACTGGTAAAGCTGAGTAAAAAGTCTTAAAACCCGTCTTTGCAGTAACATAATCTCTGTATGTCAATAGTTTTCACAGCCGTCTTTGACTCTTTTTAGGACAGCAGATATTTTCCTAGAAGAGCCAATAAGAAACCATCTGTAGTTTTCAGAGCTGTTGGAAGAAAAACAGACCCATAGCATCACAGATCTTTCACTACACTCAAAAGTGCGTTTCTACATTTCAAGTCAATTTAATTCTTTTAACTTTATTAATAGACCACATGTATCAGTCCCACTTGGAGAAAAGAAAGTAATAGATTTCTACTAAAAGATGTGTAGACTGACCAATATAAAAAGGAAGTTTAATTTGCAAAAATGATCAGGGTTCCAATATATAAACCACCAAAAATTTTAAGTATTCCAACTATCATTTTGTTGAAATAATGTCTTAACATTACATTTTCCCCCCACTAAATAAATGCATTTCATATTAAGAGGTAAGAATGATCTTTTTTCATTCAAGATTTTTTGGCTTTTTACACATTACCAGTAATAGTGTAGGGTGCCGTAGGTAAAGATATTAAATGCATCTTTGTCGCTGCACTTGACGTGGAAACTACAGTCTAAAATGAATTCAATAAACTAGTCAAGTCAGCTTTCTGGCTAACAAACATCCATCCAGATACCTTTGCGTTCTTTGTCCTCCTGCAGTCTGCTCAGGGCTCCTTTATATATCATGACCTGAGCTCTCTCCAAATCAGCAAGAGAGACTGTTTGCTTGATCGGACAAGGCCTTACTGCCCACTTCACCATGCTCTGTACCACATACTGCAGCACTGATCTGAGCTCAGCGTGTTCGTCCCATTGTTTAGTCTTTGCCTTGGCCTGGTCGGGGACTGGGCTGTGCTGAGGAATCCCAGGGGAGTTTGGAGGGTCATGCTTGGACACTAGCAGCAAATCTGACAGCTTCTCGCAGGTGAAGAAAACAGTCAGGCATTTTAAGCCTCCAATCAGAAGATATGAGACCCTGACTGCTCTCATTTCAAGTGCAAAAGCATCCATTTTTAAAGTCTGAGACGTCAATATAGGTTGAGCCAAGCCGGACAGCTCCTCAGGGTCCTCCGGCTTTGCAGGAGGAGGGTCTGTCTCAACATTCTGCTCCTTCAACTTCTTCCTTTCATGTTCAGACAGCCATCTTCGACCATCTGAAAAATCTTCGTCCAGGGAGCCCTGTTTCTCTTCCTCCTTTAATACTTCTTCAGAGTATTTCCTCCTGGGAGGTAGATATGCTCCCTGCCAGCCCTCCTCCTCCAGCAGCCTCATCAAATATATCAAATCCAACAACACCGCCGGCTTGACTCCTCCGAGGCGCGAGACGTCACAGCAGGATACATCGTACGGCTCCAGCGAGATGATGGGAGTGTCGCTGGGTGACCAAGAAGTCATGGAGCTTAGTTATTAGGAAGGATTGGAAGAAGCCACAGATACAGCATGGAGTGACACCAGGACGAATTCAACGAGGATTAATGTTTCAAGAATGAGGAGGGAGAAGCAAGGAGAAAGTAAGATCAGGGATCAAATGATGAAGATAAAGTAAAATGTTAGAGAAATACCAAACAAAATGAAAAATGCTAAAAAATTAATCAGAGTAAAGATGCTAAAAGGACTGAGGTGACAACAAAAAAATGCTTGATGAAAATAATTATTGTAAACAACAACAAAAAAAACATATGCGAACACACTTAATTATAAGTTAGAGGACAAAGGAGAGTATTTTTGTGATACCTGACAGACAGATCTGTTTCCTCCCATTGAAGCTTAGCCAGAGAGCTTCCTTTTTTCAAGACACCAAGCATAATGGCTCTGCGGCCACTTGGCTTGTGCAGGCACAGACCTCCAGCACGGAGGCCACTGTCCACCCCACCAATCACAGCCAGTGCCGGCCACACTTGGATGCAGAGAGCGGTCAGCTTGGCCTCTGACAGGATGTGACGATGGGCAGAGGGTTTCCCTGTCTCTTCGCCTGAAATGTCTTTGTCTTCCAGCTCAGTCTGGGATGGACTGACGCCTGTAGGAGCAATTAAACAGAGTAGATCTGATTAAAGAATACGTTCTTTGAGCCAACATCTGTTAAAAGGAAATTGGATACTATTATTGATTCAGCACATCAGTTTTCAATTAACTCCATCTAAATGAAGAATCGTATTCACACATCAGTCATCATCTGTTCTTTATGCCAGTTATTTATGTTAAGTGACAGACCTTATCAATAACTTTACATTTTGGCATTACAGTATATATTTTTACAAAAGAAATTATGACAATAGGTGTTCATCATAATAATTAATGCTAGTCTGTCTCCGAGTAGAAAGACATATTCTCAACTATTGTTTTTCTTTTGTTTATTAACTTTTCTTGAGGTAGCAGTGAACATGGAAATGAAACTGGATGTTGAGCTTTTGCTGGAAAAATTTATTTGAGTACAAAACTCCTGATATTTGTGTTTCGTTTTCCATCTGTGAGCTTTATAAAAATCAAAGTCTATTTTCATTTTCATTCCTTGCAAAACTGAATTGTAGCCAATGCATATTCCTTTACTAATCTAACAAGTCTGGATATTCCCTTGTAATGACTTCCAATGAAAAAAAAAGACTGTATTGGGTGCTGCAGTTCCCAGTAAGTCTGTAATGCGACCATGTTTGCTGTGCAACTCTAAAATTATTTATTTTTACATTTGAAAATAAATAATAGAGCTGTACATGACAAAGATTCTGTACTGTCAGAAGCTTATAGAAGGCTGTTTTCAACATAGTCTAAAAGGTAAAAATATTTAAAATAGCATTTTCAAGTTTTGTTAAGGTACACTGCCTCTACCGAATGGCACACAGGGATTAGATACTCTCTTTTTTAAATTTACACGAGAAGTCAAACCTCCCTGTGTGAACTTTTTCACTCCTGCCTGGATAACTGATTGAGCTGAACCAACATGAAATGATGGATAAAATTTCACTAAAGCAGAGTAACTAACTGTGTCTAACCTAAGCCCTTAAAGTTTCCCGAGTCATCTTCTCTCAGGATGGTACCAATGAGCTCCAAGTGGGAATGAATGTATTGGTTAATGTGGGAGGACCAATGGTCACACTGATGGAGCCGACGCAAGAGGTGCACTGTGGACTCCAGCAGCACGGTGGTCCGAGGGCTGCAGAGAGGCTCTCCGGGCAGAAGATTACTGGGCATGCCTCTCATTTGTAGGTCACGCAGAGCCACCTGTGATCAACACAGGAATACCAACAAACTTTGTTGTCACTAATTAGCATTTACTGTACAGTACAAAAACAGTGGCATTTTTCATCATTCTCTTCGAATGAGTTGGACGTTTTTATAGTCTTAAAAAGTCTTTTTAATCACATTTTTCCACTCGCTGAAAAGGTTTCTCAGTCATTATATGATTAATTTCAAAAGTAGGTCATTTTTTACTTTTACTTCAAATCTGATCATAAGACTCCATGAAATAATATCGGGATCAGAACCGCTGTCAATGCAACGTAAATGTGGGAGGCAAAATAAGATAAATAAATACAAATATTATTAATGATAATAAATATTTATGTGTTTTTGTGTCATCATTTCCTAAAAGATGAGGGCTCGGTGTATTTTAGTACCTTCTCTCCAGGATTACTGCTGTAGAACAAAACACAGGGGTAAAGTTCAGAGGCTACTACGCTCTCAAACGCCAGCTTTGGCTCCTATAAAAAAATATGTATATCAGTAACTTAATAAGCAGGAAAAAGCAATGTGAGTGAAAATAAATCTATGAACACAGAATTATTATACGATAATAATAACCTTATCATTCTTTGCAAAAGATATAGTATGGGCTTCCATGTCCAGGATGCAGGTGATGGTGTCGCCCTGGGTGAAGGAGGGAAGCGTTCGGACCAGTTCCCCTCCGTGGTACAGGTTGCCACTGTAAGCCCGATACAACCACATGTCGGTGGTGGTGTGGTGGTTGTGATCTCTGACCGGCCAGCGTGAAACACCGATACACGTGCCCTCATTTCCTCTGTTCTCTTTGGTAATGTAAAACTGCAGAGGCAAAATGGAAGAAATGCGTTGAATAATGACGTCAGGATAAAATCGGCTCACTGATCAGTTAAAAGATTTATTTTGACCTTCCAAATGAAGCACCCGGAGGTAATGCCAGTGGTTGCCAGACCATAGCCTTTTCCAACTGAACCATGCGACAGGATGTTCCCACTCTCCAAAGAACAGCACACTATCTTGTCTGGGTCAAAGGAAAAATCTCCAATGGGGATACATTCATCAAGATTGCCAGGACTCTGTAGAAGAAAACAGATACAAAGTAAAACAACATAATATAAGCAAGAAAGAAGGCACATAGCAGTAAAACGGACACTGGAGCTATACATGCAGAGCTTAAAATGAATAAATGCTATCATTTAGAATGCATTTTAAACCATATTCACTCATTTGAAGAGTGCAAATCTTTAAAGGGCATATTTTATTCCTATTATAAGCAAAGAATAAATAAATAAATAAAAACACTGAAAACTACTAAATACTAAATTGTAATATAAATTAAAGCCCAAATAAAGTTTTGTTGTGTACAAAACATAATTTTAGTAAAAAAAAATATTTTATCGACACACGTATGAGCTCTTTTTAAAATTTACATGAGAAGTGAAACCTCCCTGTGTGAACCTTTTAACTCCAGCCTGAATAACTGACTGAGCTGAAGCAACAGGAAAGGGAACAAGTAGAATTTAAACATCAGCTGTAAGTCACAATTTCCTGGGTTTAAATCTGCAATTACTTTGTTTGTGACAGTTAAAAAGACTTACTGCTGTGGAACAAAACACTGAATTTGCTTAAATATTAAACAAATTCAATAGTAGATACTTTTCTGACATGATGGATAAAATAGAAATCTGCTCATGCACATTGTAACACTGTAATTTAAAGGGCAGACTTTAATCAAACATGTGTATTAATAGTGTTCATACCGCTGTCTCTTTTTCAATCGTCTCTTCAGAGCTTCGCTCCGCATGTGGTTCCTCCCACATATACACAGACAAAAGCTGGAAGAGTTGTTCGACAATCTAAAAGACAAGAATCGGTCGACATCATTGCTTATGAAAACATCCAACATCCAAGCATGCATCTCCAGGCTTTTCCTGAAGAGTTAATACTATGCCGAGTTAGTTCAGCTGAATTTTATTTCAATATTTTGTTTACATCGTACCTGCTGAATCTGAACTGACTCGGAACAAGCGGGTAAAAGTCTTTCTAAAACATGGAATGCCAACAGCTTAGTGCGGAGATTCTGGAAGCATAGAGATCCTTAAAAGAACAGAGTGGTGTTATAATGCACTGCGACTAATATTGATTCTGGTTAATATTTTTAATGAGCTACCTGAAGAGCACTTGGGTGAAATAATGGCCATGAGTGGTTCAATCCATTTAACGAAGGTGGACAGTCTTTCCATTACTCTCAACGACAAGACTCGCCGCAGAAACACCAACAAATCCGCAAGTTGAGATTCAGTCACTTTGCTGCTTTCTACTAAAAAACAGTAAGCAGAAATGCTCAAAAGAGGTTATTTTTAAAGCAGACTATGTGATTTGAAGGTGCTTTAACTTGCAAGAATTGGTTTCCTATTTCTAATTTAACTGACCAAGTTTTGTGCTCCTGCTGTTGGTGTCCAGATTGGCTGCTAATCTCTCTGCTATCTGTTGTTGGTGGAGATTTTGCAGGATGTTTAAAAGCTGCTCACACATTACCTCCATCAGAGCATGGGATACTTCCAAAGGTAGAGAATCCTCACAGGAGCTGCGGATCAACATGACACAAAGTAAAAGGCGAATACCGCTGACAGTTTAAGAAAGTTTTTTTTAGGCTTTAGAGTCTCACCTTGCAGCTACTGTCAGTATCTGAAGCAGGCGGGCGCAGGCTAGTTTGACCGCCCCGCTGAGAAGCATCGATTCAGAGGAAGATGCAGCCAACCACCCCTGGTTCATCAGCGCACAGCTGTTGTTGGTTAACATGGAGAGGATTTCCAGGATGCCACATTTGATAATCAGCACCAGATCCACAGGTTGGTAACAGAAATTCAGTGCAAACATGGTGGCTAGGAGGAGGTGCTGGGAAGACCCTGAAGAAACAAAACACATCAATTTCAGCTCCCAGAGGAAAAATCCTTAATGAAAACTTGGTGTGTCACCCTAATGTCCACCTGAGGGAATCAGACTTTTTTGTTTTTGTTTTAGCTTGTGGTTACATTTGGAAATGTTTCTGCAACGTTTCCAAATGCTGTAAATCCAGCAAGAAAACTGCATTTACATTTCATTTAGTTAAATTTTACAGCACCAAATCACAACACGCTTTCTCAAGGCACTTTATATAAAAAAAGGTTATTTCAACATGACCTTCCATATATTTCAAGTGATTCTAGTTTTCAAACAATGGAGTTATCTAAAGTTGAGTATTTAGATTGGCTCAAAAGTTTTATTTTTATTGAAAGAAATCCAGCAGATTGTTTGGAGTCATTGGCTTGCAGCATTCACAACTCCTGGACGAGCACAAAGCGACAGCGACAGCAGACACTCACCTGAAAATAGCTTTTATGCTAACGTTAAACATACTTTTTATATCTTTTTTTTTATTTTTATTGTTTTGATCAAATATTCTAATCTTCCTCAAAGTGACAACAAAAGTAGAATACTTGATGGTGGGGTCCTTGCTCAGTGGATTCCACTTCTGGTACAGTTTTCTTAAATGTAATGTTTTATTACTACTTTATTCTTACTAATAATACTACTACATTATTTTATTTAAATATGGAACAAACTTTACTGAATACCTGGATGGGCCTTTTCCAATTGGACTCTCAATCTGAGAACATGCACCACTTGCTGGTAAAAGGAATGGGCTGCAGACTTTAGCGCTCTCTTTGTCTCCATAGAAGCTGCATTAGTCCCACACTGGGTTGACATAGGAGAGAAGCTGAGGTTAAATATTTTGCTATTCAAGCAAATTCTCAGATACCCAAGGCAAACACAACATCTGAGTTGGTAAGTTTAATGACCTCACCATGTAATGCTGGGTCTCATAATTGGTTCCTGAGTGAGATCTGATGATTTGTGTTCCCAAGGCAAAACATCCAGACAGGAACTGGAGCTGCACAGACTGCAGCAAAGCAGGAAAGTGTAGGGAGACGGAGGATCGAGTGTTCTTCTCTTCCATCTTAGACAGGAAGGCAGACATCTGACATAAGGCCTCCAGACGCATCTGATCAGAAAAACAGAGTTAGGCGTTAGCTATAACTTACAATCTTATAGCACTTTAAGTCTACTTCGGCTCCTGCATGTGTATCTCATTTGAAAAGATTGTGGGGGTGTGTGAGAGCATAAATGATATTTTGCAGCATGTAAATGCAGCAGAAACACATCCACACAGGGTGGCTGCCTTTAATCGTCACAGTGAAACAGAATCACACCTTAAAAGGATTCACAGAGGGCTTAGATTGTTATAGAGACAAAAAAATCTCACTTGCCTCAGCTCGCTGTTGCTGATGCATTATGGCTAAAGTGATGGATTTCGGATCTGCCTGCCCACAACTCTGTATCCCAGGAAAGGTTGGAGAGGAAGGTAGCAGGGTCAAGCCTCCACAGGTGAAGTGAAACACCTGGTGAAGAATAGGCAAAGTGTTGTCGCTGCTGCGGGACATGGAGCCACCTGGGCTGATGCACTGCCGCAAGCGATCCCAAGCTCCTTTCATTATCCCCAAGGAACACAAAGGTAAACCTGAAGTGGATGGAACAAAGGTTTTCCCAAAGGTTTACATGCACTCATCATTTGGGGCTTTTAACTACTTATCTCAGTGTTTGGTTTTTTTAGAGTTGAAAAAGCGATGCAAATGTTTCTAATTAACATGGATTTCTCAAATCTGCATAAAGTCAAAATTACACATTTACAGGCTCATGTATGCACATAAGTACACCAGCGCTAATATTTTATCAAAAGTATCTTAGCAATCTGCTAACATGCTGACAACGTGCTTTTTAAAGACACCAGCAATGTTCTAGCATTGAGCACGATTCTAGCTCATTTAAGTCGTTGTTTTTTCTGGCACAGACTTGGTTTTAAGAACAGTTTATACATTTTCTAGAAAGTTATGAAGTCGGGTCGTTCCAGAATCTTCATGTTATCCTTTTGATTCACCCTGAAACCAGTTTTGCTACCTAGCTAGCAAGGGTAAATTTTCTACCTAGCTATTAACACATTGCTAGAATCAATTTCTCGAGCTCATATTCACTGGAGGTGATTGTATAATGTATTTATAAGATTCAACTACATCCTACAATACTATTCCAGCAAAGCTTAGAAGAGATTATCCTGTCTGACGACACCTTCTGCACTTTAAAGTATAACTTCAATGAAATCATGTTTAGACTTAAACATTCTCTACTCACCCATTTTATTTGCAGACGATCCAGGGGGATTCTTGGACAGGTCAAACTAAATCATATGGAAACAACAAACAACTGAAATGATTAGAAATTTCAGAAGATAATGGGGGAAATTCTCTCAGCAAAAAGCTTACCTGCTTTCTTCCATGAAGAGACACAGTAAAAGCCTCTGACGATAACCTCCTGAAGGAGGAAGGGATGAGGCAGATGCTTACTTATCCAAGAAACATTAAAAACAAACAAACACACACACACACACACACACTGCACAGTGCAAACTCTACCTTGCAACAGTATTCACAGCTTGATTATCTTCCTCTTCACTGGGTTCTATCCAAGCAGGCCTGACTCCCAGCAGAAGGAAGAGGCACCGGGATATCACAAGCTGGCAGGCGGCAGGAAACGACAGACCTTCATCTGATTCACAGTGATTTTCCCACTGTTGTTTGGGATCCGGCTGTGTCTCCTGGCTGACCGGGCTCTCCATGCTGCTGGGGAGGGTGGAAGTGCCAAATGACTCATAGACCGTCACATTCTGCTGCACTTGCATGGCTTCCCGTGTGGCCATGAATGATTCAAGGACTTCTGCAGAGGTAGAAAACATTCAAGATTGTGATCAGTATCATATTATTGTGCAGATTGAGTGTCTTTAACTGCAGGAGAAAATTAACAAAATTAACCTATTAACAATAGACAGAAATAATGAGACCAGACCTGACAAGTACATCCGACTGCTGCTAAATCGGTCATCTTCTGTCAGTTCTTCATGGTTGTGGTTTGCAGTCGGAGTCGGGGGCACTTGCACCTCCTGGTTACAGTAACCTACTGGTTGCTGCTCGTGATCTTTTCCGACTTGCTCCGTGGACATGCTCGGCTCTTCACTGTCAGTATGGGGACTTTGGGGAGACTGAGAGTTCTGCATAATACCAGAAAGAAAATACACATATATATATTTTTTTAGATTTAAAAGATTTTATATCAGTTTATATTGTTCAGCAGTGAATTTTTAGTATTGTTACCTGTTTCGTTGAGTCCTGCCTCTGAGACATTTCTGGAGCATTTTTAAGAGCCAGAAGAGAGCTTCTTAGTTTAAAAACTGTTTCATAGACCTCAAACAGCATCTCAGAAGATTCATCTCTGTTTCAATAAACACGGATAAACGGAGAATATTAACAGATTGCTTTGTAAGCTCCTCATCGCACATTAAACTGGAAATACCAGTAGATTAACACAACACTTCAAAAGTTTCCTTGTGTGACATTATGGAAAAATCAATGGAAACGTGAGGAAGAGAACTGTGGACCTCGTCTTGCATTTTGTATCTTGCTAACTGAACTGAAGGAGGAAAGGCTTAGTGTGATTTAATGTCTGACATTGAGAAAAAAAAAAAAAAAAGTAATATTGGATAAGTGGTCAAGTCATTGATCAGATTGAGACTCGGCATCAGCAAATGCCTGATCTTATATAACTGATCAGTACTCGGGACATCCATAATATCATTCACCACACAGAAATTTTGTTTGGCAAGTACATTGATATATATGGAGTTATCTGACTTACCTGTCCTGCCAGCAGGCCTCATTCTGCAGCCCTGTGTGTTTCAGGAGAGCAGCAAGACTGCAACGGCAGACTATGGGCATCAGGTAATCCTCAGAAGAACTTCCATTTTCCCATTCTGCTCTCACAGAAAACACAAATGAAATGTAGCAACGTCAAAAAAGTGAATGAATCAAAATTCTGACTCTTATTATGTAAATAAGAATACATTTATACAAAATAAAGATACACACGAGTAAGATTACCTTTACTGAGCGCGTACTCCTCCATCTTCCACCACATGATGCCTGCAAGTCCCCTGGTGGAGCCCAGGGCCAGCTCCAGTAAAGTCCGGGTGTCCTCAGTTAGATTTAGCTCCATCTGTTGGGCATCGCTGTTGCCCAGCAACACAACCTCGGTCAGCCAAGCCAT